>NC_140937.1:96928491-97645991 GCF_014529385.1 Adiantum capillus-veneris | reverse complement strand
TAGCAATAATAGCTTGGACAAGTGTTGGACCTTGAATGTAAACCCCTCATCTACGACATATCGTGGGTTTAATGTTTTTCGATGGAGCCTAGCATCTTGGAGACATGGTGCACCTTGCTTCTCCTCATGTTTCAATGGAGCCTACCTTGGACAAATGGTGGAGCATCCTTCTCTCCATGTTTCAATGGACCCTAGCTTAGACAAGGGTGGACCTTTGCTTCTCTCTATGTTTCAATAGAGTTAGCTTGGACAAGTGGTGGACCTTGGAACCAAACCCCCATGTAAAACCTATCATGGTCACTCCAAGTAGTAAGAAAGAATAACCTTTAAGATGTAGCCTTATAGGTTGGACAAGTGGTGGACCTTAACACCCACATATTCTTAATAAAAGTGGTGAATCTTGAGACCAAACCACTCAGGCTACTAGCAATAATAGCTTGGACAAGTGGTGGACCTTGAATGTAAACCCCTCATCTACGAAATATCGTGGGTTTAATGTATTTCGATGGAGCCTAGCATCTTGGAGACATGGTGCAGCTTGCTTCTCGTCATGTTTCAATGGAGCCTATCTTGGACAAATGGTGGAGCATCCTTCTCTCCATGTTTCAATGGACCCTAGCTTGGACAAGTGGTGGACCTTTGTTTCTCTCTATGTTTCAATAGAGTTAGCTTGGACAAGTGGTGGACCTTGGAACCAAACCCCCATGTAAAACCTATCATGGTCACTCCAAGTGGTAATAAAGAATAACCTTTAAGATGTAGCCTTATAGGTTGGACAAGTGGTGGACCTTAACACGCGCATATTCTTAATATAATGACATAGAGTGGAAAAGTGGTGAATCTTGAGACCAAACCACTCAGGCTACTACCAATAATAGCTTGGACAAGTGTTGGACCTTGAATGTAAACCCCTCATCTACGACATATCATGGGTTTAATGTTTTTCGATGGAGCCTAGCATCTTGGAGACATGGTGCACTTGATTCTCCTCATGTTTCAATGGAGCCTACCTTGGACAAATGGTGGAGCATCCTTCTCTCCATGTTTCAATGGACCCTAGCTTAGACAAGGGGTGGACCTTTGCTTCTCTCTATGTTTCAATAGAGTTAGCTTGGACAAGTGGTGGACCTTGGAACCAAACCCCCATGTAAAACTATCATGGTCACTCCAAGTAGTAAGAAAGAATAACCTTTAAGATGTAGCCTTATAGGTTGGACAAGTGGTGGACCTTAACACCCACATATTCTTAATAAAAGTGGTGAATCTTGAGACCAAACCACTCATGCTACTAGCAATAATAGCTAGGGATAACCATTAAGATATAGTCTTTCAAGGGTGAGAAAGAATAACCATTAAGATATAGTCTTATAGGTTGGACAAGTGGTGGACCTTAACACCCAAATATTCTTAATATAATGATAGAGAGTGGAAAAGTGGTGAATCTTGAGAGCAAACCACTCATGCTACTAGCGATAATAGGTTGGACAAATTGTTGATCTTGAATGTAAACTCCCCATGTACAAAATAACGTGGGTTTAAGGTATTTCGATGGAGGCTAGCATCTTGGAGATATGGTGCAGCTTGCTTCTCTTCATGTTTCAATGGAGTCTATCTTGGACAAATGGTGGAGCATCCTTCTCTCCATGTTTCAATAGACCCTAGCTTAGACAAGTGGTGGACCTTTGCTTCTCTCTATGTTTCAATAGAGTTAGCTTGGACAAGTGGTGGACCTTGGAACCAAACCCCCATGTAAAACCTTTCATGGTCACTCCAAGTGGTCAGAAAGAATAACCATTAAGATATAGTCTTATAGGTTGGACAAGTGGTGGACCTTAATACCCAAATATTCTTAATATAATAACACAGAGTGAAAAAGTGGTGAATCTTGAGACCAAACCCCTCATGCTACTAGCGTTAATAGGTTGGACAACTGGTGGACCTTGAATGTAAACCTTCCATGTTTCAATAGAGTTAGCTTCGACAAATGGTGGAGCATCCTTCTCTCCATGTTTCAATGGAGCCTAGCTTGGACAAGTGGTGGACCTTTTGCTTCTCTCTATGAGAAGAATAAAGTTAGCTTGGATAAGTGGTGGACCTTGGAACCAAACCCCTATGTAAAACATATCATGGACATTTCAAGTGGTGAGAAAGAATACCCTTTAAGATATACGCTTATAGGTTGGACAAGTGGTCGACCTTAACACCTAGATCTTCTTTATATAATGACATAGAGTGGAAAAGTGGTGAATCTTGAGACCAAACCACTCATGCTACTAGGGATAATAGCTTGGAAAAGTGACTGACCTTGACGTTAAACCCCACATGTAAACAATATCGTGGGTTTAAGGTATTTCAATGGATCCTAGAATCTTGGAGACATGGTGCAACTTGCTTCTTTTCATGTTTCAATGAAGCCTATCTTCCACCAATGGGGGATCATCCTTCTCTAAATGTCTCAGTGGAGCCTAGCTTGGACAAGTGGTGGACCTTTGCTTCTCTCTATGTTTCCATAGAGTTAGCTTGGACAAGTGGTGGACCTTGAAACCAAACCCCCATGTAAAACATATCATGGTCATTCCAAGTGGTGAGAAATAATACCCTTTAAGATCTAGCCTTATAGGTTGGACAAGTGGTCGACCTTAAAACCTAGATCTTCATAATATAACGACATAGAGTGGAAAAGTGGTAAATCTTGAGACCCAACCACTCATGCTACTAGGGATAATAGCTTGGAAAAGTGACTGACCTTGACGTTAAACCCCACATGTAAACAATATCGTGGGTTTAAGGTATTTCAATGGATCCTAGAATCTTGGAGACATGGTGCAGATTGCTTCCCTTCATGTTTCAATGGAGCCTATCTTGGACAAATGGTGGAGCATCCTTCTCTCCATGTTTCAATGGAGCCTAGCTTGGACAAGTGGTGGACCTTTGCTTCTCTCTATGTTTCAATAGAGTTAGCTTGGACAAGTGGTGGGCCTTGGAACCAAACTCCCATGTAAAACCTATCTTGGTAACTCCAAGTGGTGAGAAAGAATAAAGTTTAAGATATGGCCTTATAGGTTGGACAAGTGGTGGACCTTAGCACCCATATTCTTAATAGAATGACATAGAGTGGAAAAATGGTGAATCTTGAGACCAAACCACTCATGCTACTAGAGATAATAGGTTGGACAAGTGGTGGACCTTGAATGTAAACCCCCCATGTACAAAATATCATGGGTTTGAGGTATTTCAATGGAGCCTAGCATCTTGGAGACATGGTGTAGCTTGCTTCTCTTCATGTTTCAATGGAGCGTATCTTGGACAAATGGTGGAGCATCCTTCTCTCCATGTTTCAATGGACCCTAGCTTGGACAAGTGGTGGACCTTTGATTCTCTCTATGTTTCAATAGAGTTAGCTTGGACAAGTGGTGGACCTTGAAACAAAACCCCCATGTAAAACCTATGCTGGTCACTCCAAGTGGTGAGAAAGAATAACCCTTAAGATATAGCCTTATAGGTTGGACAAGTGGTGGACCTTAACACCCAAATATTCTTAATATAATGACATAGAGTGAAAAAGTGGTGAATCTTGAGACCAAACCACTCATGCTACTAGCGTTAATAGGTTGGACAAGTGGTGGACCTTGAATGTAAACCCCCCATGTTTCAATAGAGTTAGCTTCGACAAATGGTAGAGGATCCTTCTCTCCATGTTTCAATGGAGCCTAGCTTGGACAAGTGGTGGACCTTTGTTTCTCTCTATGTTTCAATAGAGTTAGCTTGGACAAGTGGTGGACCTTGGAGCCAAACCCCCATGTAAAACATATCATGGACATTTCAAGTGGTGAGAAAGAATACCCTTTAAGATATACCCTTATAGGTTGGACAAGTGGTCGACCTTAACACCCAGATCTTCTTAACGTAATGACATAGAGTGGAAAAGTGGTGAATCTTCAGACCAAACCACTCATGCTACTAGAGATAATAGGTTGGACAAGTGGTGGACCTTGAATGTAAACTCCCCATGTACAAAATATCATGGGTTTAAGGTATTTCAATGGATCTTAGCATCTTGGAGACATGGTGCAGCTTGCTTCTCTTCATGTTTCAATGGAGCCTATCTTGGACAAATGGTGGAGCATCCTTCTCTCCATGTTTCAATGGACCCTAGCTTAGACAAGTGGTGGACCTTTGCTTCTCTCTATGTTTCAATAGAGTTAGCTTGGACAAGTGGTGGAACTTGGAACCAAACCCCCATGTAAAACCTATCATGGTCATTCCAAGTGGTGAGAAAGAATACCCTTTAAGATATAGCCTTATAGGTTGGACAAGTGGTGGACCTTAACACCCAGATCTTCTTAATATAATGACATAGAGTAGAAAAGTGGTGAATCTTGACATCAAACCACTCATGCTACTAGTGATAATAGGTTGGACAAGTGGTGGACCTTGAATGTAAACCCCCCATGTACGAAATATCATGGGTTTAAGATATTTCAATGGAGCCTAGCATTTTGGAGACATGGTGCAGCTTGCTTCTCTTCATGTTTCAATCAAACCTGGCTTGGACAAATGGTGGAGCATCCTTCTCTCCATGTTTCAATGGAGCCTAGCTTGGACAAGTGGTGGACCTTTGATTCTCTCTATGTTTCAATAGAGTTAGCTTGGACAAGTGGTGGACCTTGGAACCATACCCCTATGTAAAACCCATCATGTGCATTCCAAGTGGTGGTAAATAATACCATTTAAGATATAGCCTTATAGGTTGGACAAGTGGTGGACCTTAACACCCAGATCTTCTTAATATAATGACATAGAGTGGAAAAGTGGTGAATCTTGAGACCAAACCACTCATGCTACTAGGGATAATAGGTTGGACAAGTGGTGGACCTTGAATTTAAACCCCACATATACAAAATATCATGGGTTTAAGGTATTTCAATGGAGCCTAGCATCTCAAAGACATGGTGCATCTTGCTTCTCTTCATGTTTCAATGGAGCCTATTTTGGACAAATGGTGGAGCATCCTTCTCTCCATGTTTCAATGGACCCTAGATTGGACAAGTGGTGGACCTTTGCTTCTCTCTATGTTTCAATATAGTTAGCCTATATTAGACAATTAGTAGACCTCCAATCTCTCCATGTTGTCTAGAGCTGAGCTTGGACAAGTGGTGGACCTTACTTCTCCCTTCCCTTAGTTTACTAGCTTAAATGATCACTATGTATACTTGCTTAGATCTAGCTTGAACAAGTGGTGGAACTTGTATTCACACAAACTTAATCCATTACAAAAAAGTATATGTTAAAATAACATTTGGTTTTTTTTGTTTCAGGAAAGATGGCTCCAAAAAAACAGGTTGCAAGGGTTGCTGTCTCAGTTGACTATACTTGCAATGATCTTAGGAAATGGTATTTGGACATACATGGTATAGAGGGTGCACAATTTCATAAGGTGCATCTATTTATTGCCAAAAAGGAGAATGACAGCTTGTTTGAAGATGTTGGACAAGTTGTGGAAGCATCTGTCTCTGTAGTTGATAGTCATCCAGAGGTGGAATGCATTGACATTCTAGTTCCAATGAATCTAGAATTTCAACTATCTCCAGGAGCATATGCATTGGAGCGCATGTCTAGAAACAAAGAAGAGACAATGTTTTCTCGAGGATGGAAGTTTGCAGAATCAAATCCAAATATCACAGCAGATCAACTTCAAAGCTCCATCATTGCCACACTACAACGAAAAAAGGTGAAAGCTTCACGACCACCATCCACAAAGAAGCAAGCAAAAGTGCAGAAAGTAGAAGCTAAGCGAACTAGTTCCATTTTGGATGTAGACAAGGCATCTTTGGCATCCTCATCAACAGAGGGTTCAATGTCAAAGATGAGAATTGTGGATCCAGATGTTTTAGAAGCTGAGGCCATGAAAGGACAAGAAAAAGATACAGGTGGAATGAATAAGTACATAAATTATTTTCCTTTCCAATATAGGGAATTTGATATCCCTATTCAAAATTGTTGGCTTGCTCCTGATCACTATAATGCACGTATTATGGATAAAAAACACGCTGAAAGTGTGTTATTTGGATTTTCACGGAGTACGACCAAGCCTGCAGCATGTGCATATTTGATGCCTGTTCGAAATGCAAAATCAAAGAAGGGGACTCCTTTGGCAGTAGAAGAGGTAGAGGAGCAAAAAATTAAAGATTATCATTATTGGATTCTTGATGGGCAGCATTCAATCTATGCTGCAAAAGTTTTGCTTCACAATGAACAAAACAACAAAGAGATCTTTGAAAGACTGATTAGCGTGTATAAATTTAGAAAGGCTCGCATTGTTGTGAATGCTCCTCCATTTGTTGCAACTGCTATATCTGCCATTGCAAATGAGGAGGCTCAGGCATTGTATGTCAAGCAACCTTACAGCCAAATATTGAGACATTTACGGAGTCAATGGATCTTCTCAGGACGACCACCAAAGGCAGCAAGTGGAATTGCAGAGGGACATGCATCTCGTGCCGGATGGGATGTAAGTTATTTTCTTTGTCTTTTTGATAGTGTTTAATTAACAAATCTTGCTCAATAGTTTAATTATTTCTCTATTTCTTTTTAGGCTTTTCTTCGATTGGCAAGAATGAGTGCAGCAGCAAGTTGGATTGCTAAACAGGCACACATGGTCACCTACTCTGATTTAGTTTATGATTGCTGGATAGAAATCATTGAAAATCTAGAAGAGGAGAATAAGAAACCCCCAACAACTGTATTTAGATACCTTTGTGGCCTTGAGGAATCAGAGGTAAAGACTATTCAAGAAGAGATTAGAGATGAGAAGATTTTACTGTCAAAGAGTGCAAAGGATGGTGATGCAACTGACATGTATGATCGAATCAAGCAGTTGAAGCAAGACAAATTGATTCAAGATGCACTTCTTGAAGGCTTCAACAATTTGAATGAGTCTTCACCATGTAAAGACTGGGAGGAGGTGGTCAAAATGTATAACATCAATGATGTTGTTTATAAAACAATTTTAATGCTATGCGAGGAATGGATCAGATCTAGTTTGACGCGTGGAACAAAGAAAATGGCTTTTCCAGATGGAGCAATAAAATACATGCAATGGGCAATTCACCTTCAAAAGGAGAAAACTGAGCCTAGAGATTTGCCATGGTCAATCTATGTGGTGAGCCTACAAATGGAAGGCAATCTCTACTTGATGCGCCACTTCAATAATAAAGTGCCTATTGGCTTATGTGTTTTAGATATGACAAAAAACGTTGGAGGCAATTTGAAGTGGAGTGAGGAGACATTTAACAATGCTTTGGATGGGATCTTGGCTATTGCTGGAGGGTCAACAGATCCTGGATTTGTCTTTCTTGCATTTGTGGATTTCACTAACTTCACAAAATTGCAATGTGCCTTTCACGCCATGGGAGATA
This sequence comes from Adiantum capillus-veneris, assembly GCF_014529385.1. NCBI lineage: Eukaryota > Viridiplantae > Streptophyta > Polypodiopsida > Polypodiales > Pteridaceae > Adiantum > Adiantum capillus-veneris. The sequence continues at coordinate 97,638,573 of NC_140937.1, read as the reverse complement.
ATCTGAGCTACCATTGTTGTGGTGCATTGCATCACTTTCCATCAGCTCCTTGCAAAGGAGCAATTCAATTCCTAACAGTTATTGCCTTCTTGGGACAAGGCAATGCATTTGAAGACCTGAGAAGAAGATCAGAGGAACATCCCATGCCAATTGATTGTTCTCTTCTTCAAGTAGCAGATAACGATATGTCAGATTTGCAATATTTGGAGGCCAAAAAAGAGCTTTGGTCAAGCACTACATTCGTACATATTGTTTTGAAGACCGCAAGCTTGTTGATGTTTTTGGTGATGGCTCCTTGGTTGCACAAGAAGGAATACAACAGAAAAAAGAAGTCATCTGCTTAATTGATAGTGTGGAGGAGGCAAAAAGCATGGAGACCATGCTGCTAGACTTTGTTAAGTCTCATGAAGATATAGAAAAATGGGCTGGACTTCAACAATCCACTTCGCAATCAGGCGACATTGTGCCTGTTACAGAGGAGTGCTCTCCACAAAGAGAAGAAGAACAACAACAACACCATCCTCTGTCAATGGAGGACTTTTTGGAAATGGAGACACGTATGTTTTGAGTTTCTTGTGCATGTTAGTGTTTCTTGTTACTGATTTGATACTCTTAATGTTAGATTTTGCTTTATATAGTATTGATTGAGCTTGTATTTTTTATCTCAAGCATTCAAGGTTTGAATGTAAATAGTAAATTACTTGAGTTTTTGAATGGTGGATCTGTAGACTAAAACTAAAACATTTAATACTCACAAAGACTTAATTACTTAAGAGCTTGAACTCAATAAGTTTTGGACCTTTTATCAATACCCCCTTGATATGATACATTAGATCGTAGCATGGTTAAATGGTGATGCTTCATAAATTGAACCTAGCTTAGACAGGTGCTGGAGCCTAAATTTAAACTAACCTTGCTAGAAGGGAGCTTATGTTTGGACTTTGAGAACTAGCATAAGTAATCAATTAGAGCATAGATTAGACATGTGGTGGTGGCCGGCCTTAGAGACCAAAATCTTAATGAGCTTGGAAAGGTATTTAAGTACTGCAATTTACTTAGTTTTAGTACTCATTAAATGCATAGCTTGACAAAAGGTGGACCTTACATGGATCCTAATTTCAAGAGGTGTGGTAGACCTTCAAAACAAGCTCATATAGCTTGGACATGTGGTAGACCTTGCATGAAGACTAGTTTAGACAAGTGTGGTACACCTTGTAACCAACACCCATTTGTTATATTAGCTTGGACAAGTGGTGGACCTTGCTTTTATGTTTCAATGGAGCATATTTTGGACAGGTGGTAGACCTTGTTTCTCTCCATGCTTCAATGGAGAGAAACTTTAGCTTGGACAAGTGGTGGACCTTGTTTTTATGTTTTAAAGGAGCATATTTCGGACAAGTGGTAGACATAGTTTCTCTCCATGGTTCAATGGAACCCACCTAGACAAGTGAAGTACCTTGAAACCAAACCCCCATAATACAACCTACTAAATAGGTTGGAAAATTGGTGGGATATGAAACCATCCATGATAGAGCATAGTATAGGTGAAAACGTAGTGGTCCTTATATCAATTACCCATGCATAGCTTGGACAAGTGGTGGACCTTGATTCTCTCTATGTTTCAATGGATCCTATCTTGGACTAGAGATATATCTTACTTAGTTCCATGCTTCAATGGATTGTAGCTTGGATAAGGAGTGGAACTTCAAACAAAACTCCACAGCATAGCATATATTAACAATTCATGGGTTTTATAGAGATTGTCCTGCCTATTTTGGAGAGTTGGTACACCTTTATTCTCCATTCTTCAATGGATCTGAGGTTGGACAAGCGGAGCTGGAGAAGTGGTCAACCTTAAAATGAAACCTCCCATGCTACAACCCATCATAGATCGTATATGTAGTGGACCTTGAAACTCTTTTATGTCCCTAGCTTAGAGAAGCATTGCACTCTTGATTATCTCCATACATGAAGGCAAGGTTGGACAAGTGGTGGACCTTCAAACCAGAATCTCTATGCAATAATAGGCAAGTGGTGGAGCTTGTTTTCTCCTTGTTCCAATGGAGCCTAGCTTAGACAAACAATGGAGCTTGCTTCTCTCCATGTTTCAATGGATCCTAGCTTAGAAAAGTGGTGGAGCTTTGCTTCTCTCCATGTTCCAATGGACCATAGCTTAGACAAGTGGTAGACCTTGAAAAACACCCCCTCGTATACAACATATTATGGGGTTTTCATGTTTCAATGGCTCCTAGCTTGGACAAATGGTAGAGCTTGCTTCTCTTTATGTTTCAATGGATCCAATCTTAGCCAAGGGGTGGACCTTGAAACAAGAATCCCCCCCCCCATGTACAACGTATTATGGGTTTTGAAAGCACTGGGAGAAAATAATAGCTTTGATAAGTGGTGGACCTTGCTTCTCTCCATGCTTCAATGGAGCCGAGGTTGGACACATGTTGGAGAGAAGATGGTTGCCCATGAAATAAGACCATGCATGCTATAATCAATCATATGTTGTACACATGGTGGACCTTGCAATTGTTTTATATGCCTAACTTGGACAAGTGGAGGACCCTTGATTACCTCCAGATATCAACAACAAGCCAAGTTTGGACAAGTGTAGTACCACCAAACCAGAATCTATATGCTACAATAGAGTATAGGTAGGACACGCGATGAACCTTGATATCAAACCATCCATGCTACTAGAGATGATAGGTTTCACATGTGGTGGAACCTTGTATCAATGTTCTATGTGTAGTTTTTGACTAGTGATAGACCTTGAAACTAATCCCTCTAGGCTACAAGAAAAAAGAGATGGATGAGGAGGCTAGACTACTTTTGTTGCATCAATGCATCCCATGTTACCACATATACTATAGGGTTCTTGGATAAGTGTTGGATCTTGTGTCAATGCTCCATGTCTAGCTTGGACAAGTGGTGGACCTTGGTTCTCTCTATGCTTCAAATGGGCAATAGATTGGAGACACAGTGGCCTTTTTTTTCCAATGATTTTATTTTTTGGAAACCTTGGAGGCACCATGTAAGAGGCACTCTAAGTCTTCCATACAATGGACCTATTGGACTATAAAATAATGATATCTTTCTTTGATATTGTCATTATTTTATGCATAATATTTTCTTCTTTTTGCAGACACAAAGGAGTTAAGTGATATAAAAACTAGATGTATTTCACACTATGATTGGCATGAAGATCCTTTTGGGACACCAACTTTTCCTATTCCCAAAGATGTAATTTTCCATATTAACGGTGTGGATTTTGAAGTGCGACTTTCATGTATTGAAGGAGCTGGTTATGGGCTATTTGTGCATACTACCCTGGAAAGTGGTTTGACTATTCTAAACTATGGAGGGCATAAGTATAGATTTCAAGACTGGAAAAAGATATGCAAAATATTTCCAAGAGCTTATAAATATTCTCTTCTAGAGGATCCAAACATAGAAGAAGAGGAAGATCAATCATACATTATTGGTTGTGTAGAAGAAGGAAACGTGTCGGGCTATATAAATAGTTCTCACAGTACAAATGTCTGTCCCAACGTACGCTATACATTTGATCCAAATTTGCCACCTTGGCATAAATGCACCTCTTCACACATCAAGTCAGAAGAATATGGCCATGTATGCATTGAGACTATTTGTCAAGTTGAAGCAGGAGAAGAGTTGTTTGCTGACTATAACTTTACTTGACATTGTAAAGTATTGTACATGGATGGAAATCTCAAGTACATGCATCATTTTCATTTTTCATGGATGAAATCTCAAGTGAATATAACATTTGATTATTGTTTAGTTTATGCTCAACGAGAATCTAGAGTGCTCTTATGCTTTGTGTGTTGTCTAACATATTTGACTACCTTGGCCATAGAATCTTGATTCTACTCTAGATTTGTGATAAATCTTACCAAAATTTAATCAATGTCTAGGTTGGACAAGTGGTGGGGCTTCAAACATTACTGTCTTAAACAAGTGGAGTTATCTTACTTGAATAAGTGGTGGCCTTTGAATCCAAATCTCTAATTATTTTCTTGTAGTCTAGGTTGGACATTTGGTGGACCTTGTATCCATGTTTCCTCAACAAGGGTGGCTTTTAGTTTTCACTTTAAGTACTCATCTTTAATAAAGTGTAGGATGGAAAATGTTGAGTTAGTAGATTGTATTTTAGACAAGTGGTGTTTGGTGTACGAATGCTGAAAATGGTTGCAAGGATTCTAACAACGACTTTACCTTAAATAAATTTCTTACTAGGAGTTCTACATATAAATATGGTGAATAAAATTCTAGTGGTTTTGAGATACCATTTGTGTGTGTGTTTTCTTAGATTCACAAACTGGGATGGATAATGCTCCTATGGTTCAGTCAACAACTATAGAATCCATAGATTCTATGGTTTCTAAAGTGCCCAAGATGGATGATATTTCTATACTAGAGTCTAGTGTTGTGCAACTTGAGCAAGCTTCCAATAATGAGAACCAAGAAATCGATGCTTCAAAAATGCAACATACATCAAAAGAGACTGAAAAGTCCACTCACGAGCTATTGCCAATTGGTACTACGTCATGTAGCGTAGATGTTGAGAAATCCATGCTTACAATTATATTGGATTTAAATGGTCTATTGTTGAAACGTTCCCCTCAACCATCCTCACACCACAACTCAGTGCAAATGGATTCAAAAAGATATATTATACTCAGGCCAGGTTGCATCCAATTCTTGAAGACTATTTTACAAAGGTTTAATGTTGCAATTTGGTCGACAGCTACTAGGAATAATGTGTATCAAATCCTTGCAGCACTAAACAACTTAGCTGAGGATACATTGCCTTTCTTTGCAATTTGGTCGCAAGATGTTTGCTACACCGCTCAAACTCAAAAATTGTTTAGACCCGACAATCCAAACGTTGAGGCAATGTTCAAGCCTCTAGCCAAAATTGCCATGGGGTTTGAATGTGATCCACAAAGAACAGTGCTTATTGATGACTCTCCTTACAAGGGATGTATTTCACCAGCAAACAATTGCATTTTTCCACCACAATTTGATGCTGAGAAGATGGTTGACAATATGCTCTTGGAGGAGCTACTGCCATACTTGATTCAGCTTGATGAGAGAAGGGATGTGCGTGATTTAATTGCTTCTAATCGTTATGGACAACCTATAGTGACAAATGATAGTGAATACAAACAAATCATGGAGTATTGGAAGCAGAAAAATGATGTTTGGTCAGCTAAGGTGTTCTTTACAAGAAGAATACCACCTGCAAAAGGTGACAGAGATGAAACTATCATTGAAGATGCAAGTGACACAAGCCACCGCAATGAAATGAGAAGAGCCCAAATACAAGAGATCTTGGCAAAGGAGCGTACACCCATTGAAAGCATGAAGGCGTCACAATTGACCACTTTAGCTAGGCAATTGGGTTGTAACACAAAAGGAGTTTTGAAGGCAACCACAGCAAAGGCTTATATAAATAAGGTGAAAGCTGAGAACAATCTTCTAAGGCTGGATAGAAAGCAACCCTAAGGTACTAGTGACATGTCATATATTCTTGATACACATGCTTGAACACTCATGTGCATGGTATCTAACAAATCTTTCTTTTTATTCCTTCTTGCAGGATCTTACAAAGGATACTACTAGATGGAGCTCAATCAATAGAGATTTTGATATTTTTGCTCAAAATAATGAAGCAGTCACCTACATTTTTTGTTTATCAATTTCTTGAGAGACTTTATTTTAGTTTGTAATCATCAAATGAAATGAAAAGTATCCTTCTTATTAAGATTGTTGATCTTTTTCTTGTTCAAACCTTTCAATTGTGATTTATAGTTTTGTTAGCATGAGATTGTGCTTTTTTAGTTTGAAAAAAACTGTCAAAGATCCAAGTCTTTTTGGCTTTACTTAAGTTATTAATTGTGAAAGATCCAAGTCTTTTTGCTTGCTTTACTTAAGTTATTGATTGCCTATGTAATAGTCCTTAAAACAATATCGGATGGCTTTCTTGCTCCCATGTCTCACATTGGTCTTTAGGTAAGACAAGTGGTGACCTTGAAAGTATGGTCTCATATCTCGATCAAGTGAAGAGACATGAAGCTTAAATATCACTACTATGTATCTAGTGTTAAACTCCATCGAGACAAAGACTAGATAGCCAAATTGCAGTCGAGTTTAAGTGAAAAATCCATTTGAGCTAAGGTAAAACTTATAGTGCCTCATTTTTCTAGGATTCTACCCCATCAAGGAAGTTAGAATCTAGCACAAACCAATTAAGACTCTTTTGGAGCCTAGATAGGACAATTCGTGGAACTTATGAAACTTATTATTGAGTTAGAGTCTAGTTTAGATAAGCAAAAGATCTTCAAACCAGCACTTGTCTTACTATTCAATATTCAAAGTCCCTTGAGGCTAACAAATTACATACCCACTTGTAACCTAACTAATGAGTAATTATATAGATCTAAGCAAGTATATATAATGAGTCTTCAAACTAATAATCCAAGGGAAGAGAGTAGCAAGGTCCACTACTTGTCCAAGCTCAGCTCTAGACAACATAGAAAGATGCTAGTTCTACTAATTGTCTAATTATAGGCATGGAGAAATGATAGAAGGTTGACCACTTGTCCAACCTATCATCTCTAGTAAGATGGGAGGTTTGGCCTTAAGATTCACCATGTAACCAACCTATACATCATTGTATTATGAAGAGTAAAAAAGCAAAGCTCCACCACTTGTCCAAGCTAGTTCCTAAAATCCACATGGAGATAAGCAAGCTCCACCATTTGTCGAATCTCTCTTCCATTAAAACATGAAAAAACTCATCTATGTTGTACAGGGGGACTTTTTTCCAAGGTCCACCACTTGTCCAAGCTAGGATCCCTAGTAGCACGAGTGGTTTGGTCTCAAGATACACCACTTGTACACTCTATGTCATTATATTAAGAAGAACTATGTATTAAGGTCCACCACTTGTCCAACCTATAAGGTTATATCTTAAATGGTATCCTTTCTCACCACTTGAAATGCCCATGATATGTTTTACACGGGGGTTTCATTCCAAGGTCCACCACTTGTCCAAGCTAACTCTATTCAAACATAGAGAGAAGCAAAGGTCCACCACTTGTCCAAGCTAACTCTATTCAAACATAGAGAGAAGCAAAGGTTCACCACTTGTCAAAGCTAGGCTCCGTTGAAGTATGGAGAGAAGTAACCTCCATCATTTTTCCAAGATAGGTTCCATTCAAACATGGAAAGAATCAAGATCTACCATGTCTCCGAGATTCTAGGCTCCATTGAAAACACCCTAAAACCATGATATTTTGTACATGGGGTGTTTACATTCAAGGTCTACCACTTCTCTAACGTATTATACCTAGTAGCATGAGTGATTTGGTCTTAAGATTCACCACTTATCCACTCTATGTCATTATATTAAGAATAACTGGGTGTTAAGGTCCACCACTTGTCCAAGCTATAAGGGTATATCTTAAATGGTATCCTTCACCACTTGTCAAGGTCCATCACCACTTTTCCAACCTATAAGGTTATATCTTGAATGATATTTTTTCTCATCACTTGTAATGTCCATGCTATGTTTTACAAAGGGGTTTTGTTCCAAGACCCACCACTTGTCCAAGCTAACTCCATTAAAACATAGAGAGAAGCAAAGGTCCACCACTTGTCCAAGATAGGCTCCATTGAAACATGGAGAGAAGGATGATCCACCATTTCTCCAAGATAGGTTCCATTGAAACATTGAGAGAAGCAATCTCCACCATGTCTCCAAGCTAGGCTCCATTGAAATACCCTAAACCCATAATTTTGTACATGAGGGGTTTACATTCAAGGTCCACCACTTGTCCAACCTATTATCCCTAGTAGCAAGAGTGGGTTGGTCTCAAGATTCACCACTTGTACACTCTATGTCATTATATTAAGAAGAAATATGTGTTAAAGTCCACCACTTGTCCAGCCTATAAGGTTATATTTTAAATAGTATCCTTTCTCACCACTTGAAATGCCCATGATATGTTTTACATGGGGATTTCATTCCAAGGTCCACCACTTGTCCAAGCTAACTCTATTAAAACATATAGAGAAAGAAAAGTCCACCACTTGTCCAAGCTAGGCTCATTGAAACATGGAGAGAAGGAACCTCCACTGTTTCTCCTAGATAGGCTCCATTGAAACATGGAGAGAAATAAGCTCCACCATGTCTCCAAGTTGCTAGGCTCCATTGAAATACCCAATACCCATAATTTTTTGTACATGGGGGGTTTACATTCAAGGTTCACCACTTGTCCAACCTATTATCCCTAGTAGGTTTGGTCTCATGATTCACCACTTGTCCACTCTATGTCATTATATTAAGAGGAATTAGGTGTTAAGGTCCACCACTTGTCCAACCTATAATGTTATAACTTGAATGGTATTTTTTCTCACCACTTGTAATGCCCATGACATGATTTACATGGGGGTTTTGTTCCAAGGTACACCACTTATCCAAGATAAATCTATTGAAACATAGAGAGAAAAAAGGTCCACCACTTTTCCAAGCTAAGCTGCATTGAAACATGGACCTTAATACCAAATTATTTCTAGTAGCATGAGTGATATTTTGTACATGGGGCGTTTACATTCAAGGTCCACCACTTGTCCAACCTATTTCCCTAGTAGGTTTGGTCCAATTTCACCACTTATCCACTCTATGTCATTATATTAAGAATAATTGGGTGTAAAGGTCCACCACTTGTCCAACCTATAAGGTTATATATTGAATGGTATTTTTTCTCACCACTTGTAATGCCCATGATATGTTTTACATGGGGTTTTTGTTCCAAGGTCCACCACTTTTCCAAGATAACTCTATTTAAACATAGAGAGAAACAAAGGTCCACCACTTGTCCAAGCTAGGCTCCATTGAAACATGGAGAGAATGATGCTGCACCATTTATCCAAGATAGGCTGCATTGAAACATGGAGAGAAGCAAGCTTTACCATGTTTCCAAGCTAGGATCCATTGAAACACTCTAGGGGGTTTTATTTCAAGGCCCACCACTTGTTAACCTATTATCCCTAGTAGCATGAGTGGTTTGGTTTCAAGATTCACCACTTGTACACTCTAGTCATTATATTGTGTTAAGGTCCACCACTTGTCCAACCTATAAGGTTATATCTTAAATGGTATCCTTTCTCGCCACTTGAAATGCCCATGATATGTTTTACATGGGAGTTTCATTCCAAGATCCACCACTTGTCCAAGCTAACCATATTCAAACATAGAGAGAAACAAAGGTCCACGACTTGTCCAAGCTAGGCTCCATTGAAACATGGAGAGAAGGAACCTCCACCATTTCTCCTAGATAGGCTCCATTAAAACATGGAGAGAAGTAAGTTCCACCATGTCTCCAAGATGCTAGGCTCCATTGAAATACGCAAAACCCATGATATTTGTACATGGGTGATTTACATTCAAGGTCAACCATTTCTCCAACCTATTATCCCTAGTAGGTTTGGTCTCACAATTCACCACTTTTCCACTATATGTCATTATAATAAGAGGGGAAGTGCTGGGTGCTAAGGTCCACCACTTGTCCAGCCTATAAGGTTATACCTTGAATGGTATTTTTTCTCACCACTTGTAATGCCCATGACATGCTTTACATGGGGTTTTGTTCCAAGGTTCACCACTTGTCCAAGCAAATTCTATTGAAACATAGAGAGAAACAAAGGTCCACCACTTTTCCAAGCTAGGCTCCATTGAAACATGGACCTTAATACCAAATTATTCCTAGTAGCATGAGTATATTTTGTACATGGGGGGTTTGCATTCAAGGTCCACCACTTGTCCAATGTACTTTTCCTAGTAGGTTTGGTCGCAAGATTCACCACTTGTCCACTCTATGTCATTATATTAATAATAATTGGGTGTTAAGGTCCACCACTTTTCCAACCTATAAGGTTATATATTTAATGGTATTTTTTCTCACCACTTGTAATGTCCATGATATGTTTTACATGGGGATTTTGTTCCAAGGTCCACCACTTGTCCAAGCTAAATCTGTTCAAACATAGAGAGAAACAAACATGCACACTTGTCCAAGGTAGGCTCCATTGAAACATGGAGAGAATGATGCTCCACCATTTATCCAAGATAGACTCCATTGAAACATGGAGAGAAGTAAGCTCCACCATGTTTCCAAGATGCTAGAGTCCATTGAAATACCCAAAACCCCTGATACTTTGTACATGGGGGGTTTACATTCAAGGTCCACCACTTGTCCAACCTATTTTCCCTAGTAGCATGAGTGGCTTGGTCTCAGGATTCACCACTTGTCCACTCCATATCATTATATTAAGAAAAATTGGGTTTACATATCTAAATGGATCTTTGCTTGGATAAGTGGTAGACCTTGAGACCTAAATACCCATTCTACACTAGAGCATTGGTTAAGCCTTATACACTTCAAGCATACCTTTAACAACAAGTAGTAGTTATTAGTTGACTTAAGTCTAGTTGAACTCCATGGTATTGAGACTAAGAGAGAGTGTAGCATAAAAAAGAGTCAGGATTTTAATTTGACTTTCTTTCTATTAATGAGTAGATCATAGATGGATTTTGGTATCTAATAAAACCTTAGGGTAGACAATGTAAAAATCATGTCTATTGTTGTGTTTGCATTAAGTGTTCTTGTTCTTTAATTTCAGAACCATTACAGAAAAATGGATTGGCTATATGCTGGCATAAATTGAAGAAAACTATTGAATTACCCATCCAACCTCCTCCAAGACCTTGTCCAAGGAATGAATCACCTCCTTATCACCTACACTTGCTTTCAAGGACATCAAAAGAGTACTTATCTTGGATCTAGAGGGGTTACTTCTCAAGACAGTTGAAATGAAACATGGAGATTCTATGCCATCTTGGGCTCAACACATGCGACTTGTGGAGGACAAAGATGAAGTTTATCATGTGGTGCGACCAGACGCACAAAGTTTTTTGGATTTTTGTGCTGAATACTTTGAGCTATGGATATGGAGTTGCTATAACTTAAACAAGGGTGCAACGCATCACACAAAAGTGTTTTCCTGAGCAGTATACCAAGTTCAAGGTGTTTATGAGTAACAAAAATTGCCAAAATCCAAATATCATGTTAGGATTTACAAGGGTTTATCACAAAAATCTGAGTGATATTGGAAGATATTTGAGGATTTGGATGCAAACAATACCTTAATTTTTGATGACACTCCATATAGGGTGATGTGGAACATGCCAGGGACATATCTTATATTTCCAAAGATGTGGAGGCAAACTTCCGAGCAACTTCAAAACTTCTTGCAGAGAACCATAATTCCATGGTTGGTAGGATGGTTGTATGCAAGAGATAAGAGAGTCTATACATACAACACAATTGTAAATCAGTATAGTGATTCTGAGACAAATTATGTCCTTGGTGTGTACTTGTCAACACGAAAGCATTGAATAAATATGGCTATAAGATGCTTTTTTTATTCTAGTGTGTATCTTTCAACATTTGTATAATTTGATATAGTCTTTTTTTTTTTTTTTAAAGGTGTGTCAATTTTATGAACACTTGAATGGAGTGCACCCTACTCTAAGGGGACTTCAATGTACTATTGGAGTGCATCCTATTGTAAGGGGACTTGATGTATTGCTAGAGTGCACCCAAATTTTTGGGGACTCATTTTTTATTTGATTGGGGCCTATGTTGGGTCATATAGTAAAAGAAATTCATTTTTTGTCAATTCATATGGAAGTTGCATTTATTTGGAACTATGAAAGAATTGATGTTTGATGTCAAAATAAAACTTGTAAGTGTGGATCAGAGAATTCATGGACTTTAAATATGTGAGAGGGATCTTTTTCTTGGGCACAAATGTTGCTTCAAGAATTTTGTCATTACATACTTTATGTGAAAGAGTTTTAGACCCTAAAAGACTTTGAAAACAAAACTATGGAATCTAAGTGCATGTATTCTTGAATGGCTTGAAAGTTGATGTATACATGCATGTCGCCTTGATGAAGATTTAGATCTGACAAGATGGAAAGATATAATTCTTGGGCGTTACCTTTGTCAATTTGGTAATAACATATTTAACTTTCTTTTAATATGGGTGGAAAATATATTATTATGTGCATTTGGAAAATATATTATTATGTGCATTTGGAACCTAATTGCTTGACCTTCAAACCAAGATTCCTATGTTATTTTTTCATATACTTTTTTATACTGAATTAAGATTGTGGATGCAAGGTCCACCACTTGTTCAAGCTAGATCTAAGAAAGTATATATACTGAGTCTTCAAACTAGTAAACCAAGGGAAGAGAGAAGCAGGGTCCATCACTTGTCCAAGCTCATCTCTAGACAACATAGAGAGATGTTATGTCTACTAATTGTCCAATATAGTCATGGAGAAATGATAGAAGGTTGATCCACTTGTCCAACCTATCATCTCTAGTAAAATGGGAGGTTTGGCCTTAAGATTCACCATGTAACCAACATATACTTCATTGTATTATGAAGAGTAGAAAAGAAAAGCTCCACCACTTGTCTAAGGTAGTTCCAAAATCAACATGGAGAGAAGAAAGCTTCACCATTTGTCCAAGATAGGTTCCATTAAAACATGGAAAACCTCATATATATTGTACATGGAAGCTTTTTTCCAAGGTCCACCACTTGTCCAAGCTAGGATCCATTAAAACATGGATAGAAACAAGGCTCCACAACTCGTCCAACCTTTATAGCTGCGAAGTGTACCGGTTGTCTAAACTAGGCATGGGAAAATAATAGAAGGTCCACCACTTATCCAATATATTATCTCTAATAGCATGGGAGGTTTGGTCTCAAGATTTAGGAATTGGCTGACCTGTATTTCATTGTATTATGATGAATTTGGTTTTAAAGTCAACTACTTATCCAAGCTATAAGTTTATATCTTGAATGGTATTCCTTCCCATCACTTAGAAAACCAATGATATGTTGTACATGGGAGGGTTTGTTACAAGGTCCACCACTTGTCCAAGCTAGTTTCATTGAAACATGGATGAAGACAAGCTCCACCATTTGTTAAAGCTAGACTCCATTGAAATCTAGAAAATCCATTCTATGTTGTACATGGGTTTTTGTTTTAAGGTCCAACACTTGTCCAAGCTAAGATCCATTGAAACATGGAGTAGAGAAACACTCCACCACTTGTCCAAGCTAGGCAACATTGATAGTAGTTGGTTTATTTTGAAGATCCACCACGTGTCTAAGCTAACTCTATTGAAACATAGAGAGAAGCAAAGGTCCACCAACTGTCAAGCTAGGCTCCATTGAAACATGGACAGAAGCAAGCTCCACCATTTCTCCAAGATAGACTCCATTGAAACATGGAGAGAATCAAACGTCCACCATTTCTCCAAGCCAAGATCTAGTTGTCCAACCTATAAGGTTATATCTTAAATGGTAATCTTTCTAATCACTTGGAATACCCATGATATGTTTTACATGGGGGTTTTGTTCCAAGATCACCACTTGTCCAAGCTAACTCTATTGAAACATAGAGAGAAGCAAAGGTCCACCACTTGTCCAAGCTAGTCTCCATTGAAACAAGGAGAGAAGCAAGCTCCATCATTTCTCCAAGATAGGCTAGCATGGATAAGTGCACCTTGAAACCAACCTTCCTATGAGGCAATAGAGCATATGCTACATTTTTTATGTATGCCCCATGCCTCAAATTAAGAAGTTATAGATTAGAAGTGGACCTTGCTTAAATGTCACATGCAATAAATTAAGGAAAAATAGCCAAGTGGATCGTATTCCTCAATGGATCCTTGCTTTCACAAGTTGTGAACCTTGAGTCACTTTTACATTAACTTGGACAAGTGGTGGACCTAGAAACCAAGCTCTCCATGTTGAGATAAGTTGTAGGTAGGACAGTAGAACATAGACAACGATAATGGATGCAATATACTCCTCTCCTAATAATCCAATTGATTGAAACCATGATATTTTAGTTGTTTTCATTGTGTATTGTATGTGCATAAAGTGGAATGAGACCTTAAGAAAACTCAAATTTTTGACAAAATCTCTATATTTTATACATGATATATTGAAAGTTGTCCAACCTGAGAATTGGGATTTTCCCACTTTACCTAATATGGTCTTGACATATATGTAGAGAGAAAGGGGGACACATAGGGTGTAGAAATGGAGGATGAAGGCTATGGAGGTGTGAGAGATGTGGCAATGGTGAAGAGGGTGAATTAGGACATGGGAGTTGTAGGTTTGGGAGTGGGAAGGAGAGGGAGGAGTGTGTGTGAAAGAGGAAAATGATAAAGTGGAAGAGGGAGTGTGGCTACATATCATGGGAAAACTGGGGTTCACCAATAAAATCATATCTCACAGCTCGTAGCTCAAAAAAATATGAAAAAATTTGAGGTGAAAGTTCAGCTCACGAGCTACAACTTTTGTTTGTATCACCTTTTCAAATTCGGGGAGCATGTGATCTTTAAAAATTCAGCAAAACCGACTGTTTTTTCCACTGCACAAGGTCCTTGTGAGGTCCTTCTTTGGATGATTCTTTTGAATACCTCCAAGAGTGAGCTCTCCATGGTGCATGCGTGCATGACACATACCCTTGACCTTATTTGGTAGGTCTATAATTGAAGATATTGTTGAGATCATGATATAAGTGAATAGTACAACTAAGAAAATCAAATATTGAGGGGTCTAAAAAAATATGTACATGTCAAATATAAATAATATAGGTGGAAAAAATATAAAGGGGTCAAAATAAATCTCTCTCATTATAAGTCTACCATAAAAAGATGAATATTTTTGGTGGTCTAATTTATGAGAGTAATAGGGAATAGATGTAGGAAGGAAAAAATGACAATAGCGAAAAAATATATACATAAATAAAACTAGTTTTTTTGGATTTTTATTGGGATGGAGTTACACCAAAAATAAGAGAAGCTTGCATGAAATTATTTTTATATGGAATAAAGAGTATGCAAAATATATGGTAATGTTGAGTCAATGTACATAGCATAAATAACACACCATAGGTAGAAATATTTAAATAAATACCAAAATAATTATGAAAAATCCTTTTATTTAGGCCCTATATACAATGAAATATTTACCCACAAATGGGCCATAATATATTTTATTTTTTTGATTTTATTTATTTTTTTGGCTCAACTAGCCCGGTGACTAGCTAGCTGAGGGTTTTTAAGAAAATATGGAGAAAGTCCCTTAACTCACACACGCCTATGTACATTGAAATGGTAGGGATAACCAAAATGTTTGAGTGATTTGATAGGGTGAGGTAGCTTACTATGGCAATTATGGAAAGCCGAAAAACGGCTATCACTATTTAGGTACGTCATATTTCCTAACACTTGAGACTGGGTTCAGACGGGGTGGCGGCACATCTATCCACAGGGGTGTCTTTGTGAGATGGCGCACAAACATTGGAGAAAAAGAACACAAAGCTCTCTATACCCACCAGGATTTTGTACGACACCCCCCCTTCGGAAGATGAGGTCTTCCGCTCACGTTTTCAGCGAGAAAGACAGACACAAGCCCATCACAACCTACACGCAGCCATCAGAATTTTTTGATTCGTTGCAAGTCTTTTCTTGTAGCATAGAACTGCCGCCTCTTGTGATCCAAGGGGGTGGAGACAAAAAAATTACATGAGGGCTACTAGTGCCCTCGTTTGAACCTAGCCTGAGTGTATGTGTGTATGAGCTAATGGCAACCAGAACCACTCCCTAAACAAAAATACAAAGAAGTTTCTTTTTGAAATCACTTTTTAACTTTGGAATTTTCTCTTGCTTGGCCCCTATGCTGCTTGAATTTCGATCTGTATAAGATCCTCACTGCTTGGGAAGACAAGTCCGCTTTTGAATTTGTCCACCAGCCACTGGCCATTGACCACCGGCCCACTGGCCATTGACTTCCGGCCACCGACCAACCGGCCAATCGACCGGTCGTTTTCTGACCACTTTTTGGCCGACGTCCGGCCATATTCCGACGAAAAGGGATATTCCGACGAGGGCATTAAAATTTTTGGTTTTTGGCGATTGATTTTTATTTCCGGTGAGTGATTTTCTTCATGCACGATGGCTTCTCCTCATAATGGGGGCCTTACAAATGTGCGTTTTTACAACAGAAAATTACAAGGGGTTAATCAAGCTCCATACTTAACAATCTCCCACTTGGAGACTTATCTCCAAACCAAACATGTGACTGCTTTTCATCCCGGCTTCTTATCCTCGGATGCCGATTGAAGATGAGCAAAAGCTCAATTTCTCCTTGTTGACCACCTTTGTAAACATGTCTGCAGGATTTTCACTTGTATGCACCTTTCCTAGCTTTAGTTGTCCCTCTTCCAAAAGAGTGCGTATGAAGTGATACATCACCTCAATGTGATTTTCACTTGAATGAAAGGTTGAGTTCTTCGCAAGATGGATAGCGCTTTGGCTATCACTATACAAGACACAATTGTCTTGTTTGAATCCATGCTCTTCTAAGAATCTGTGAAGCCACAAAATTTCTTTGCTTGCCTCTGTCATTGCTACATACTCTGCTTCCGTGGTAGAAAGTGATACCACTTTCTGCAGCTTTGAAGCCCAGCTTATTGCTATGCCTCCAACCATGAAGACATAGCCAGTAGTGCTCCTTCGAGTATCTTTGTCACCTGCCATATCTGCATCAGCATACCCTTCTAGAAAAATATTAGTTCCTCCAAAATACAAAGCATTTGTTGTTGTCCCTTTTAGATACCTAAGTATCCACTTCACTGCTTTCTAGTGCTCTTTACCTCGGTTGTCCATGAACCTACTTACAACTCCCACTGCACGTGCAATGTCTGGCCTTGTCTAGACCATAACATACATAAGAGAACCTACCACAGAAGCATATGGAACTTTAGACATATAGGCTACCTCCTCTTGTGTCTTTGGACACATATCCTTGGTTATTTAAAGTGACCAGCCAAAGGTGTAGAAACCGTTTTTGCATTTTGCATTGCAAACCTTTCTAGTACCTTTTTGACGTAATCCTCTTGAGATAGCTTTATTGTCTTCTTTGTCCTTTCCCTTGATATCTTCATACCAAGTATCCTCTTTGCAACACCTAAATATTTCATTGAAAAAGATTTAGACAGCTTCTATTTTAGGTCTTTGATGTCCTACATGTTAGCACTTGCAATCAACATGTCATCAACATACAACATTAGGATGATGAACTTCCCATCTCCCATGTTCTTCGTGTAGATGCAGTGATCCAAGTTGCATCTTGTGAATCCATGATCCAACATCCATTGATCAAACTTCAAGTACCATTGTCTTGATGCTTGCTTTAAACCATACAAGCTCTTCTTTAATCTGCCAACCATTTTCTCCTTACCTTTTACTTCATACCCCTTTGGTTGAAGCATGTAAATTTCCTCCTCTAAGTCATTGTGAGGGAATGCCGTATTTACATCCATTTGCTTGGGATTTAAATAATGAGCAACCACAAGACTTAAGATAAGCCTAATTGAGTTTAGTTTTACAACAGGAGAAAATATTTCATTAAAGTCAATACCTTTCTTTTGAGAAAACCCTTTTACCACAAGCCTAGACTTGTACCTTTTCTTCCCACCTTCTTCTTCCTTCAACTTGTACACCCATTTGTTTTGAAGTGCCCACTTACCTTTAGGCAACTCAACCAACTCCCATGTTTGATTGTGATGTAGTGAGTCCATCTCCACTTGCATGCTCTTAATCCATTCTTCTTTGGATTCATGATGCATAGCTTCTTCGTATGATTCTGGCTCTCCAGAATTTGATATCAAGAGATGGTTGAAGGAAGGAACAAACCTTTCTGGAGGTCTACTTGCTCTTGTGGATCTTCGAGGAGGCTCCTCATTTGGTCGACCTTGTTGCACACTGTCACCGTTTGCACTCCTTGAGTCTTCACCGTCCTCAAGCTCCATGTACTCATCACCTGTTTCTTTTGTTTGTTTTCTTTCCAAGTAATCTTTGTACATATTTTTTTCATTGAAAATTACATCCCTACTTCTAAATATTTTACCATCTTCAGGATTGCATAGGCGATACCCAAAGACAACTTCTCCATAGCCAATGACGAAACACTTTTTGGACTTTGCATCTAGCTTTGATGTTAGGCTTCTATCTATGTGCATGAAAGCCTCGCACCCAAACACTTTGAAAAATGAATAGTTCACCGGTTTACCTATCCACGCCTCCTTTGGAACTCCCCCATCCAATGCCGTTGAGAGTGACCGGTTGATTAAGTACACATACGTACTAACTGCTTCCGCCCAAAGCTCAAGCGGTAGGCCTGCATGTAGCCACATGCTTCGTGCTTGCTCCATGATTGTCCTGTTCATCCTTTCCGAAATCCCATTTTGTTGAGGTGTCCTTGGGGTTATCCTTTGCCTCCAAATGCCATTTCTAGCACAAAAGCTTGGCTGCAATATTCGCTTCCATTGTCAGATCTGAGGAATTTAACCTTAGTACATGTTTCATTCTCCACAAAGGCTTTTCACCTTTGAAATATGGAAAACACATTCTTCATTACGTTTTCCTAGTCGCATCGTCTATGAATGTTACATAGTACAATGAGCCACTAAGTGATGGTGTACTTGTAGGACTCCAAACGTCAAAATGAACCAACTCAAGTTTTTATTTTTTCTTTCATTTCCTGATTTTTGAAATTTTTCCCTCTTTTGTTTACCATAAACACAATCTTCACAGAACTCTAAGTCCACTTCTTTCAAACCTGGTAGAAGCTTCTTTGTTTGAAGGATTTGCATTCCTTTGGCATTCATATGCCCAAGCCGATAGTGCCACACCGCACTATCGACTTTTATAGCTGTTGCACAAGTTGAAGATTGCGTACTAGTAGTACACAAGTAAAGTGTACTGACCTTTTCTCCCTTGGAAACCACCAAAGATCCCTTTGAGATCTTCCACCGTTTTCTTTCGAATGTAATGTTGTAACCTTGATCGTCCAATTGTCCTGTAGAGATCAAATTTTTGCGAAGAGAAGGAACATGCCTAACATCTTTAAGCTTCCATTCATTTCCGTTAGCAGTTTTGACACAAACTGTACCTTTGCCGACAATTTCACAAGCTTCATCATCTTCCAAGTATACATACGCAAAATTACCTTTGGTGTAATCTTGGAAATGTTGCTTGTGTGGTGTCACATGGAATGAAGCCGCGGAATCTACTATCCAGGAATTAGACACATTGTCTAATGAGAGAATTAGATTGCTCCACTTTACCTGCCACATTGGCCTCCGATGTTGGCTTGTTGTCTTGAGACTTCGATTCCTTCTTCTTCTTGGATCAACAATCCTTTTTGACGTGGCCCTTCTTGCCGCAGTTCCAACATTCAAGAACTGACTTTGTGCGTGACTTGCTCCGCCTTGAGCGATCACAAACCTTTTGGTTTTTGAACCTCTCCTTAGGCCTTCCTCTTGTTTCCACTGATAGGGGTTGGAACTCCAATGACAATTCAGCACTTGACGATTCTCCTGTGCTTCTCCTTTGCATTTCCTTGCTTAGGAGAACACCCACAACATCATCAAACTTAAGAGTATTTGTGCTAGAGATAGAATTACTTACAACCATCACAAGGTTGTCCCAACTATTCGGTAGAGATGATAGTATAAGGAGAGCTTGCACTTCGTCATCAAAATTGATTTTCACCAATCGAAGCTGACTTATGTTTGTGTTAAAGTCATTTAGGTGTTCTCCAACTGAACCATTCTCTGCCATCTTTAGATCAAACAAGCGCTTCATGAGAAATACCTTATTGGATGCCGATGGTTTCTCGTAGAAGTCGTCAAGTGACTTCATCAAGTCCTGCGTGCTCTTTATCTCCAAAACATTGAAGGCCACCGTTGACGCCAAGCTTAACCGGATTGTTCCCAGTGCCTTTTGATCCAGGACAATCCATGCTTCATCTGCCATCGTTGCGGGCTTCTTTGCAAGATCGCCTAGTGGCAAATAGAGGTCCTTCTGGTAGAGATAGTCTTCAATCTGCATCTTCCAATGTTGGTAGTTTTTGCTGTTGAACTTCTTAATCTTCAGCTTCCCTTTCTCCGCCATAACTCCCACTCAATTCAAGGAATCCTTTCCTTGAGATAGTTTAGCTATGAGCAAACCTTACTCTGATACCAGTTGTTAGAAAATATGACGTAGCTAAATAGATATTTGATTAGATTATTTAATGGAGAGATAATTTACACACACAAGAGATTATAGAGTAGAGAGAGAGAGATTACACATGATGTACGTGGTTCACCCAATGTGGGCTACATCCATGGGAAAGCAGCCACTTAATGGCTTTAGTACTTCAAACAAGAAGTAGGTTACAAAGGGATTATACCCTTAATAGAGCTCCCGCCTTCTTTCACTCCCACCACCTCACACCCACCTTGTTGCATCAACTTCACTATGTAATGTGTGTGGAAATGGCCTCCTTTTATAGGCCAAAAGGGCTGCCCTCTCTCATGAGAGGCAGCCATGTGTAGCTGCCCTTGTGTAGATAAGTCCAAATCGGATCCTCCAATCCGCCCATGTGTGGCCGCTCTTGGGAAGACAAGTCCGCTTTTAAATTCGGCCACCGGCCACCGGCCATTGACTTCTGACCATCAACCACCGGCCAACCGACCAACCGACCGGTCATTTTCCGACCACTTTTCGGCCGACGTCCGGCCATAATATTCCGACGAAAAGGGATATTCCAACGAAGCCAGTCTCAAGCTTAAGCTCGAGACTGGGCGTTAAAATTTTTGGTTTTCGGCGATTGATTTTTATTTTAGACAAGTGATTTTCTTCACGCACGATGGCTTCTCCTCATAATGAGGGCCTTACAAATGTGCGTTTTTACCACAAAAAATTACAAGGGGTAAATCAAGATCCATACTTAACATCAAGTACATCTTTGGCTTCTAAAAGTTGGGTCGCACCATGGGCTAGTGGGGTTCCCAAAGAGATAGGGGAGTATTAAGTCTACCCTACTAACCCTTGGTTGCACTTAGCACCAATGATTTAAATAATTTTGAAGACTACTGGCTGGCTTCATTGGATGCAGCCAACTTCTTTACGCATTGAATTCCATCCAAATCCTTCATATAGCTACGCTCTTGAAGCTGCTAACACTCCACTCTTGCAAAGGCAACCTTATGCCTAGCCACACCATTTCTCCTGCAAAATGCAATACTCTGCACAACGAGAGTATTGTATCTATAAAGGCACCCCTCAACCTAGCCTCAGAGTTGCCCCTACACCATCAATTGCCTTGCCTACAAGTGATGCAGATGCCCACCAGCATTAAACAACAAATAGTAGACAATCGCAACTACTTTGCCTACAACCCCTACAATTACAGGCTCTCTTCATGCCTGCAGCATCCAATTTTGTGACCTCAACAATACACAATTTTGTGAGCTCAACAATACACAGGTACTTGCTTCCAAATCATTGCAACCCCGTCTACAAATTCATGAGCAGTTTCAGCTTTTAATTATAGGGCCTTAATCTCTCTCTCTCTCTCTCTCTCTCTCTCTCTCTCTCTCTCACACACACACACACACACACACACACACACACACACACACACACACACACACACACACACAAACAAAGACAAACAAAGATGAACATTGTTTGGGATTGAACATCGACTCATGGTCGGTAGTCTTGATTATGTTATATAGGCATATGCATACAGTTCGTTCAGAGTGGGAGAAATCAGCAAGGAAATTGCTATTGAAATTAGGATTCAAAGCATTGCACAATCGGCTTGCCAATTGAACAACTCGCAACAACAACATTCAAAGACCACCACATCACTCACTGCAAGTGGTGACTTCTGTCCCTGTCACCATAAAAGTCTACAAATCAGTTGCATGCTTCAAGCACAGCTTGTTATGATTGCATCAGTATCATGCAATGAGTTTTCGTGCTTTCTCCTCTCTCTCTCTCTCTCTCTCTCACTCACACACACACACACACACACACACACACACACACACACACACACACACACACACACACACACACACACACACACACACACACACACACACACACACACACACACACACACACACACAGAGTTCAGCAAATGATAAAATTGATTATGCATCACCTGCATGCACACACTGGCATGTATTCTATTGGGACGTCCCATGTCGACTTGCCAAAAAGAGCAAGGGATTCGAACCCCTTAACCACTTGGTTTGAACCAGAGTGGGTACACCATGCTCTCTTTGTGAGCAGGCTACTTGACTCTCTGACCCACTTTGCAGTGAGCCCAATGAGCCAACTAACCTCCCCCCGCTGAAATCAAAACCATGAGAAGCATTAGCCAACAAAAAAAACCTCGAAACAGAGGTAATTTCAAAATTTCTTTTAAAACTATGATTTTGGGAATGAAAACACTGTTCTTCATCTAGCCAATTACACCATGAAAGATAGGGAATGTCAATTTCTTTTATAGATAATTTTTTTTGCAATGAAACCATTGTTTTCACCCTTCAAAAATCATGTTTTTAATGCCTCTTCACATGAACAATCCTAAACAAAAAACATTGTAGTGCTAAATATACTACTCCACCGAGCCATGCCTGGCGAGGACTGTAGAGGCTCCAAAAATTTGGAATATTCCTATGACAACAAAGAACCAAAGGTTAGCAATAGAACATTTTGATAAATTCTTGCAAAAACAAAAAACCAGGTTTTAGGCTTAAACAAATTAAATTTTAAGTTTTGAGCTAAAAGTTTGGAGCTAGCCTTTCTATCTTAGAATGCATTGTAATTGTAATTTTTGAGCCAAACGTGTGTGACTTGTCGGATCAAAATTCTCTGTTGAACATGTGAATTTCTGACCTTGGATTTTCTTTTTTTTGGAGATCGTGGAGGCATGGATCTCAAATTGCATTTACAAGCTACCATTCCATCGATAAATGCTTTGATGTGTGCCTTGCTTCATGAGTGGGAGTCTCTGCAGGGCCTACCAACTAGTGCAATCTAGGCTGAGGATGACGAGATGGAGTTCAAGTAATATGTTGCCCCATTTTTTCCGCTTCTTTGGGTAGAAAGCTCTGCACAACGCACCCCTCGGTAACAAGGATCATTTAATGATGCGTTGGATCGATGGTACATAAATCTACACTCCTCAATCGATTGGTGGAACCATTTTATGTTCTACATGCGAGCGGATGAAGAGCAGTGGAGAGAGATTTTTAAGCTTCCTATCGACCTGTTGACAAGCTTGAGTTACCTCGTTCACGATGATGTGCGACAAGGAGACATACCCACCAGATTTTGTAAGTTGCCTGGCAAGATATTCACTACAGAGAAGAAGGTGGCTATTGTAGTAATTGTGCTTGCATTTGGAAACACACATTACCATGTGGCAAACACTTTTGGTTGTGGAAGGGCTACTATCACAACATTCCTCCACGAGTTTGTGTGCTCCCTAGTCAATAGAGGTGGGCATCTTATCAAATGGCCAACTATAAAGTCCGAGATGCAAAGGGGAATGCCCAAATGTTGTGGAGCCATAGATTGCACCCACATTAATATGGATTTGCCTGCTAGGAACGACAAAGCGGTCCTTGGCGCGATCGCTACGGAAACTATAGCATAATTTTGCAAGGTATAGTGGAATCAAACATGCACTTCTTAGATGTGAATATTGGATGGCCAAGGTCTTGTAACGATAAGAGAGTTTTGTGCAACTCGGGGATGTACACGCTTTGCCAAGGAGGAGACTGTTTGAGGGGTGCATCCTTTGAGTTTCAAGAATTTTCCTTCCTAGAGTATATTGTAGGTGATGGACGACATGCCTTGTTGCCATGGCTTATGATACGCTTCTAGCGGCCAAAGTTGGTGGAGGAGTGTAATAGATGCATGCCACGTAATGATGTCTGTTATGTTTGTGATTTGCACTTGGTGGACAGTCAGATAAAGTTTAAAAAATTCTAAGAAGTTAAAAGGTTTATAGTAGAGAAAGAGTGGCGAATACCATTCTCTACAAAAAAACAAAAAGTTTTGTCTAAGTACTTTCATGCAAGGTGGAAGAGTGCTCATAGTCCACTACATAGTGTGAGCTCACATGTTGGATCTAGAGAATTGGAATTTAGACTTGATGTCAAATACAAAGGTGGTCAATGATTTCTATCAGGTAGTCAATACGCTCTACTCCAATGCTCATGATCAAATTAATTGCATCAAAGAGATGAGTGCATTCAAATTAAAAGAAGGACCTTTTGCAAATGATTCTGTCCAATCAATGGCAAAAGAGTAACTTGCATGGAAGTGGTGGATGATAAACATTGGGAGAATTACTCGACTCTATGTCCACTTGCAATAAAGGTTTTGGTGCAATGTGCAATAAATTCAACCTATCAGAGAAATTGGAGTATGTACAAATATGTTCATAACACAATTCACAACAAATTATTAGCAGACATAGCTGAAAAATTAGTTTACATGTTCTACAATGAAAAGATCTTACATCATATTAAAAATAATGGCTTACGAGGAAGAAAGGCCTAGTTGGGTATATGACTGTGTCAAATAGAAGATGAATGTGAGTTCAATGTTGGCGTATCTCAATGCACGATAACCGAAATCAAAGAGAAGCTCATGCTAGATGTAAATGATTTGAGAGAAAAACAAAAAATGGTCAGACTCAGAGCAAAACAATGACTGTTCAGACTCAAGATGTCATAAGACTGCAATATGTGAACTATAACTGAAGCTTATATTTTGAAACAAGGTGTGAATATACACAATGCTGATATAAAGCAAAATTACAATGTCTATTGTTTTCAAAGTTGATGTTTTGAATGTGCTTCTTTAGCAGTAAATAGATTTCTAATTGCACTAGGGGTTCTTTGTGGTGCTTGCTTGAATTTATACTCATTGGCTATCCCAAACATGTAATATATACCTTGTGGCCACTCCATCCATCGAAAGTCTTGTAGCATACTAGGCATTGAGAAGATGATGATGCATCTGAGTATGAGTGTGATGCAAGGACTAACTTTGGATGTAAAACCAGGTGACTTATGTGTGTCCCTTGAACATGCCGGAGATTCACTCGTTGAGTCAAGTTTTGAACATCTTGGCTTAAAAAATCAAGACTTTTTTCCATTGTGGCCTGTGACACTTGAGGTGTTTGGGTTCCTTCAAGGAGCCGTGTTATTTTAGCATCCTTCTCTGTCAATTGTGTCATCAAAATGTATATTTCCTTTTCCAAGTTTAGATCTGTACCTTCAACAATCAATACCAACTCTTCTCGTGTAAATGTCACATACCTCTCCCTTATATCATGTGTGGGCCACAGTTGTCTCCTTTGAGGATAAGTCTACTGGACATTGCTGGACAAATTATGCGTATAACATTTTTGCAAAGTACATCGCACAATTTGCATTATGTAATGGATGTTCAAAAACTTCCAAGTAGATTCTCTCGACGTTTTCCCTGGTTTCTTGGTGCTATCACTTTGTTACTTTCCGCCGACCTTTCTTGATCTGTGCATCTTCACATGGATATATTGTCTAGATCATTTGATCACTTCTTTATTGATGTCTTTCCATTGTGCGTGGTTTGGATTTGCCCATTTCGATAGTCCACAAACTATGCGTATTTCTTGTTGCGATGACATGCTATGTGCTAGAGACTTCAGGCATTGAAAAGAATCAACAGCTGCTTGGTGTTGATCTACTGGCACTGCTTGTGTGTCACATGCTTGCTCTTGCTCAATCATGGTGTCTCAAAATTGCAATGTCCAAATAGAAAAATATTAAATATCTTTGGAAAACATTTTTCTCTTGATCCACTACGCTACAAATCTTTAGTTTAAAGTGTTTATAAACCCTGACAAGACCACGTCAAGTGTTAAAGCAATTAGCGCGATGATAAAAAGTTGGCCCACTCAACCCAATTATAGATAATTGGTGCAAATACTTCAATTGTATAATAGACAACTGGATTGTAAAAAGGCGCACACACAATTAACCAATAAGCAATAAAGTAGTGGAGATCAAGCATAAAGATGAAGATTTATAGCTAGATTTTTGGGCCAAAAATGACATAGGTAAGTGGATCAAGAAACTTTATGAATGTGTCTATGCGCGCGCGTGCACACACACACACACACACACACATCAATATTCAATTAATGATTTCAAACAAAGTAAAGCATCTCAAAAAAAGCAAGAAGATCAAGAACCAAAGCACACACAATCAGAGCTCGATCCCAATTAGCTATAATCATTGGTTGAGGAAGTGGCCATGTAGACTTACCCAAATCCGAAGAAAGAGATAATTAGTCTTGAGCTTAATTAGCCTACTCTTAAAGATTCATGAATCAATTTAGTACTTTGTGTGTGTGTGTGTGTGTGTGTGTGTGTGTGTGTGTGTGTGAGAGAGAGAGAGAGAGAGAGAGAGAGAGAGAGAGAGAGAGAGAGAGAGAGAGAGAGAGAGAGAGAGAGATCACTAAATATAGCATATGGATCTAAGCAATATAATTAAGAGATACTAATTACATATTAGCATTAACACCACATATAATGCCTGTGGTGGAGAGACCAATGAGACATTCATCATTGTGAGCATCATAACAGTACGAAGTGTGAGTAGAGTAGGGATAGTGTACTCAACAAAATGAAATGAAATTGCTTGATTGATTAGAATGAGAGAGAATCCATATGCTATATTTAGTTCTCTCTCTCTCTCTCTCTCTCTCTCTAAGCAATGTAATTACGAGATACTAATTACATATTAGCTTTAACACCACATATAATGCCTATGGTGGAGAGACCAATGAAACATTCATCATTGTGAGCATCATAACAATACGGAGTGTGAGTAGAGTAGAGATAGTGTACTCAACATAATGAAATGAACGTGCTTGATTGAATAGAATGAGAGATAATTACAAGTTTTGCATAGTGACCTTATATAGGTTCAATGATAGAAGGTGGGAATTAAGACAAGAGGGATATGCATCACAAATGGAAAGGGGCAAGTAGCATGTGGACTACAAAATATAGAATGTGGCTATAAAGTATAGCATGTGTGCATGGCATGAGAAGCATGTGTTAGGGTTTCCTATGTAGACTCTGAAGGATGACTCGGCTCTAAAAGTAGACGTGCTTTACGGGTCACGACATATGCTCATTAAAAAAAACTTTGTTTTTCCCCAAAAATTAAAAAACCTATATTTGAGAAATGTAAGGCATAAATGGACTATCTTTTACACCGAATAGGTTTTCTTACCTTAAAACTTCAAATTTTTAAAAATTTGTAGGTGGATTACACTAAACCTAGGATTTTTCGATGCATAAAGGGCATGTGTATTGTTGCCGTTAAAAGAAAAAAGTGTACATGATGGTACCAAGGTCAGTAAGGTTGACAAGGGAGTGATGGGAGCCGATGGCTGCAGTGCGAGGGCATACCTGTAGGTTGATGGGTCGCGAGTGGGGGTAGCTCAGTTAAGCGAGCGTCAAAATGAAGATATAAAGGCCGCGTGTTTGATCCATGCTCAATGCAGTCGTCCCTCTACTAGTATTCTCTCACCATGGCTCAAGCAGACTTCTCCCTCTCATTATGTATCCTGGCAAGGTGCGAGGTCACTCTTTTCTTTCATGAGTGTGCACATAGAGGAAGGAAGGTTGGTGATGGAGATGTCTTTGTGTACATGCAAAGAGAAGAGGTGGGTGAACTTGGATGGCAACCTTGTTGGGATAGAGGTGGTTGCTGGACACTGATACTTATGGTGATAATAGATTGTGTTGCCCCATATCCACTCCACAACATCTACCCAAACATGTCGTAGTCAAAAACTTATTGCAAAAAGTCAGGGTTCAGCCATGAAAGTAGTTTTTCATGTAAGTGATTTTGAAAAAAAAATAAAAAAATAAAAAAAATCTAAAATGCTTGTGCTTTTGATTTGCATTGTTCGAAGTGCATGCTATTTTGGGTTTGTCATGTTAGGTATGACATGTTACCGAGTGCAACTATTGATGAGTGTATGTGTGTGTGTGTGAGTGAGAGAGAGAGAGAGAGAGGATCTTGCAGCTACGATTGGATTGATTTCCGGTAGCTTTTCGATGTTGCCATGAAACCCACTAGAAATATGGGCAGCTAAGTGCTTGTTCTAGCATGCACTACAAGAGATGACTTCATTACCGACCTCGTTGGTGGGCATCGGTATGTACATTGTTAAACCTAGAGGGAGATCCAATTTTTACGCTTATATTGACGTCCATACCGACATGCATATTGACGCCGGTATCGACGGGCATACCGACACGTGCATCGTTGCCACTTGCAAAAAAAGAACCGCGGGTTCTCTTTTGCTGTTTCCCCCCATTTTTTTAAGGTCTCTTTTGCTCTCCTCTTCTCCCTTGCTTCATATATGTTGCTATGTGACTTACCGAGCTTCAAACCTCCACCCATACACTCGCTAGCAACAAGAAGTGAGATTGTTTTGCAGGTTTATGATAGTATTTTTTTTGTTTTTTTGCGTATGTGTGACTGTGTGTGTGTGTGTGTATGTGTTTTTTTTTTGTTGCAGATTTGACTGTGTGTGTGTGTGTGTGACTGTGTGTGTGTGTGTGTATGTGTTTTTTTTTTGTTGCAGATTTGGCGGCATCCTCTCCTTCTGAGTATCCCTTTCTTTTCTTGCATACGTGCGCACATAAACATGCACATAAACACGTAAATAAATAAAGCTGCACATAAATTTACACATAATCCAAAACACTACGTGCGTGCATACACACACACATATTTTCAAAAAAAGTGTTATTTTTAAATTTTGAGTAAATATTATCATTCACAATCAAACATATTAAAATTTGGTAATAAGAATAAGTTTGAAAAAGAATCATTAAATTATTTTGATTTAGATCAATTTATCCTTAAACAAAAAAAGTTGTTAATTTTTTCAAGTTTAAATTAAAGCGTAGTCCGCTTAATAAGGTTGACCATTTTAGTTCGTTTAGACCTAAATGCTTAGGTTAAAGTGTTAAAGTTTATCCATTTTAATTAGTTTAGAACTTGTCACTTAGGATTAGCTAGCTGCATGTTTTAGTCGGCTTAAACTTAGCATTGGGTCGGCACGATCGTTTCACTCGGCTTAGAGCTAGCCACTTAGGGTTAGAGGCTTTTGGTTTGGCCGCTAATAGATGGCTGTGTTTGGACGGTTAGGGTAGGTCACGAAAAGTCGCTTAGGTTTGGCTGCTCCAAATCGAGTTAGGGTATCGTTTGGCCATTTTAGTATGCTTAGAGCTAGCTGCTTGGGGTTAGCGGCTTTTGGTTTGACCGCTAATAGATGGGAGTGTTTGGATGATTAGGGTAGGTTGTGTAAAGCCGCTTAGGTTAGGACGCTATAAATTGGATTAGGAAAACATTTAGCCATTTCAATCTGCTTAGGGCTAGCTTCTTAAGGTGAGTGTGTTTTTTTAGCGAGCTTTCGATTTCAAGCTTTTGTAATCAAAATAATTTTTGCAAGCTTTTTGACATTTAATCTAGAGCCTTTTTTAATGGCTCAAAATACTAAAACAAAAGCACACATTTTACATACGATAGACACTAAACGGCATACATAAGTTTCACAAACTCTCAACTTTAAGCTTGAACATCTGGCAATGTATGAACCTTAAAGCATACATATAACAAGAGGGGAATTCAAAGTTCAATGTTCATACAATATTCTCTTAAACTTAGAGCCATATGTGTATGGAAAGTGTCCACAAGCAATGGTGGAGGTATGAGGGCCAAGAGGCCTCTGTGTAGAGAATCAATGGCTCAACCTTATTCATGTGTGTATGGTCAAAGATCAATATTGAATGTTTTTTGTGAGCTAGAAGGTGTAAAATGCGCATTAGATATTCCAAAGGAGTAGTATGAATGCATGGAAATGTTTCAAGCAGAAGCTGTTAGCTACTATTACATTTGGGAGTTAGACATGAATCATTTCTCTTGTTGTGGTTTATTGAAAGATGAATGCCATGAACAACCTATTTTGGAGATGGCCATATAGTATGGCAAGAGGTCGTTACAAATGGAGGGGAAAAGGGTTGTTGTGTACAGAGGTAGCTGGTCTTGTATTCCCTAACAGTCAACGGAGAGCAAAAGAAAAACAATATTTGGCTCTCTAAAAGAAGCATGTACACAGCTTGTGTACAAATTAGGGAGGAGGCCATGTGATGTAAGTTTTCACTTCTATATTATTATATGGTGTTTTCCATGAAAACATATTACACCAATCATGTTGGGGTGTCTCAGAGGCATAGACAACTATATACAAGGGCTACTTCGAAGTGATGTAGTGTTTGGGACTTTTGTCAATTGATATTTATGCCAATTTACATGCCCTTGGCAAAGCACCTAAAGCTTTTGGTGACAAAATGTTATATTTTTTTGGAATGCACTTCTAGCCCCAAAGTAGCCAGAATCAACACTTTGAGGTGTTTAGATTGGATGCACAGAGAGGGCTACTCCTTGAACATGGTGACTTTTGTCAGCTAAACAAAAGCATGTGGCAATGTAGAAGCCATCGACTTGGGAAAATAAGTTCATGAATAGATTCCAGACAAGGATTGCTAGGAAAAATTCACTACACTTGGTAACATATTAGTTGATATGTATACCAAATGTGGTGCTCTGATAAAAGCTCAACAACTGTTCAAGGAGCTGCCAAATTGTGATGTGGTCCCTTGGTATGCATTGATTTTAAGGTATGCCTAGCATGGAAAATATCAAGATGCATTGAATTTCTATGTGGAGATCATTCATAATGGGATCCCTTAATGCAGTCACCTTTGTGTTGCTTTAAGAAGATTCTTCTAGCATTCAACCACTTGAAAAAGGAGATAAAATTTATGATGATATCATGAAACATGATCTATCGTTGGAGGGAACCATTCTTGGAAATGCTTTAGTGGATATGTATGTCAAATGCATTGATCTAGTGAAGACAATACTAGTCCTTGATACATCAGGATTTGATTCAGCTTGATATCAAGAGCACATGGATACAACCAGCACAAGAGTTGGGCATGAAGATGGCTTTCTATAGAGAGCATCTTCTCCAACTAACAGAGGATGGACATTGTGATTAGACCAGCCTATATAGACATTCATCTATCCTATGGGATACGATGTGCTATTGATCAGATACGCACATCATTGCATCAACTAGAGATTGAGACTGGAAGATTTAGGAGAGTACCAAAAGAGGCTTGGATATGCCAACTGTGTCATATAGAGCCAGAGACTAAGTTACATCACATTTTTCATTGTTCGGTATACTATGAGATACGAGGCCGATTTCATTGTCTATTTAGAGAGGGCTTCGGACCATTGGCTAGAGTCATGAGATATCAGGATCAAAGAGGCCTCGGGTTGTTTTTGCTAGAGCCGTGCAGACACAAGGAGAGTCTCTTGAGGAGATGAGGCAGTGGGAGACATTCATAGAGAGAGATCACTGACTTGTTTAGAGCAGAGACTCAATAGCTAGATGAGCATGCTTCATGTAGACTTTAGAGCCCACCCATACCATAGGTATAATAGTTGATAGAGCCATTGATCTCGGGCTAGCTAGATGTCTGCTTCTACAAGGGCGACCATGAATTCGACGGAGGCTCCATGAGAGGATCATGACTGTTCTAGCACGACATGGGAGAAGCCCAGTATGATTATTTACAAAGGTGAACATTGATGATGCTCTTCAATGATCGATACAATACTTTCTCAAACAATGCCCGATGTCGGGCATCCTCGAGCATTGATGATGATGATAATGCTTTAAGTCTTTAAATTCATTTTTATGTTTGTATCCATCGAGATTGTATCAGTTTGGTCTCGTAGGGCATTTTGGCCTTTCGAAGACGTTAATATAGCATTTTATTTCATTTCTTCTTCTTGCACTCTCGTGCTCAGCCTGGCATGATCAGCGCATGTGAGGCCCCGCCGCCCTCCATCTCTCTACTCTGCAACAGCTCCCAGTGCAAGCCAATAGGGAAACCTCTCTCTCTCTCTCTCTCTCTCTCACACACACACACACACACACACACACACACACACACAAACAAGTAAAAGCAAAAATGCATGATCAAAATACTAGATAGAATGCTTCAACAAGAGGGACTCAGGCGTCAGCAGATCTGCATCTAGAAAAAATTGGGCTTAGAGCTGACCTAAATATACACAGGTGGGAGGTAAACCAAGTGACTTGAGAATCGGAGGTCTATTGAGGGTGGGAGAGGGGGGGTCAAGGAATATTGAAGACTCCAATGGCGGCAAGCACTGCTCCCAGAATGGTGAGAACATGGCCAACCAAAATCCACAACGCCACTCACCAAATCTTGCATCGCGATGTACAGGGTTCCAGTGACCAATATCAACACTCCGGATAGCTAACCAGTGACGTCATTGATGAGATGCAAAATCACCTCGTCCGGCTCCTCCAGCACCACATCCAAGATTTGACACACCGCCAGCATCAAATTTTGCAGTGGCAGCACAGTCGTCACCGTGATCACAGACGCATGATTGGAGAAAGCTACACTGTTGGTGCCCAACCCTCTACTGCCCATATAAGCCAACACCGGTCAGAATGGCCAAGAAAAGTCTAGGACCTTCCTCTGATATGGAGATCTCGTCTAGGACACTTGTTGCTGCCCTACTTCCTCCAAGCCAGCGCTCCTCCTCCCTTGAAACCTGCAGCCCTTGATACTGGTCCTCATGCACACCAGCTCATGCTACCCACTTCATATAAGCCAGCAAACAACCTTCTAAAGCATCACCCCAACCCGACTTGCTCCTTGTCTGCAACAAAGGCCTTCTCTTCTCCAGCATACTTGGCTCTCATGAGTAGTAGTGCCCCTTTCACCTACAAGTCCCCACCCTTGTTCAACTCTTATCTTTTCCCCTCCTACCGTTCCTTTCTCCAGTCTCTGCGGCCCTCTGTCCTTCCATTTGCAGAGTATGGGAGGCCCGCGATGAGCACAAGGGTTGGATATACAAAAGGGAGCACCATTTAGAGGCAGATCTTCTCTCTCTCTCTCTCTCTCTCTCTCTCTCTCTCTCTCTCTCTGCGTTGTTGGACACTCTCTGTCTCTCGGTGTCCCACCTACGGGAGGGCTCGAGCCCCCCCATCATCCGCGCTCGCGCGGACGATGGGGAGGCTCCATCCCTCCCCCCATTTTTGGAGACATTTGACTGCATCAGTGTTCGAGAAAGTACAAACATACAACATTCCCTGCACGATAGATTCCTTTTTGAAACTAACTAAGTAAAGGGAATGCTGGATGGCCAAGTAAGCTCCTCTCTATCTCGCGACGTCCGAGTCACCCTCGCTTCATCTGAAAAAAAGGGAGGGGTTGGAGCCTCCCCATCATCCGCGCGCGAATGATAGGGAAGCTCCAGCCCTCCCCTTTTTTTGAGACATTTGCCTGCAGATAGCAGTGTTCGAGAAAGTTCAATTTCACAAACATACAACATACCAACTAAAATAGACTCCTTTTTGAAATTAAAACTCTCCTCCAGGCTCGACATGTCCCAAACCTTGGAGCTCGGATTTAGACGAGACTGCTCATGTGAGACCCCGTTGCTCTCCATGTCTCTTGTGCAACAACTCCCAGTGCTAATCAATCTCTCTCTCTCTTCTCTCTCTCTCTCTCTCTCTCTCTCTCTCTCATGTTCGATGACCAAGTAAGCAGCCCTCCTCTCTCTCTCTCTCTCTCTCTCTCTCTCATGTTCGATGACCAAGTAAGCAGCCCTCCTCTCTCTCTCGCGACGTCCGGCCCTTACTTCATCTCATAAAAAAAGGGAGGGACTAGAGCCTCCCCATCATCCGCACGCACACGGACGATGGGGAGGCTCCTGGCCTCCCCTTTTTTTTGGAGACATTTACCTGCAACACTGTTCAAGAGAATTCAATTTCACAAACATACTATAACATTCCCTTTAGGATAGATTCCCTTTTGAAATCCTAACTCTCCTACAGGCCCTACATGTCCAAAACCTTGGAGCTCAGATTTAGACGAGATTGTGCGTGTGAGGCCCAACCGCCCTCCATCTCTCTCTTGTGCAGCAGCTCCCAGTGCAAGCTAGTCTGTGTGTGTGTGTGTGTGTGTGTGTGTGCGCGTGCGTCCGGCCCTCGCTTCATGTAGCAAAAAAAGGGGGGCACTAGAGCCTCCACATCATCCGCGCACACACGGAGGATGGGGAGTCCCCAACCCCCCCCCCCCCCCCCCCCCCCCCCCCCCCTTTTTTTTTTGAGACATTTGCCTGCAGGTAGTGTTCGAAAAAAATGAACTTCACAAACATATAACGTTCCCTTTTGAAATCATAAATTTCATCCTCGCCCGACACGTCCCAAACCTTGGAGCTCGGATTTAGACAAGAATTCCATGGTCCCCATTCTACAATCAACCATCACTCCATCAAAGAAGTTAAACTCAAAGTAAACATCTGCTTTAGGTCCTTCACCAGTGGGTATTGCTCTACGCATCCTAAACACCCTCCAATGTATGCAAATTTGCACTTTGGACGGGAAAACAATGCAACTTTTTCATCAGCAACATGTGAAAAAGGGTTTCATATGGAAGAGGCAAAGGACTTAGCTATACTCTTAGACATGTAGTCAAGGCATTTATTCCACTAAAGCATTGCCATGCATGGTTCCCTCCCCCAACAGATCCTGTTTCATGATATCATAATATATTTTCTCTCCATTTTCAAGTGGTTGAATGCTAGAGCAAGCTTCTAAAAGCGACACAAAGGTGATTGCACAAAGATGACTACATTAAGGGAGTCTATTATGATGCATTTGTGCATAGCAATGCAAAAGGTATCCTTTCAAGTGGTTGAATGCTAGAATAAGCTTCTAAAATTGACACAAGGGTGACTGCATTAAGGGAGCCCATTGTGATGCATTTGCGCATAGCAACTCGAAGAATCCATATCTTTGCAATGATGGGCATACCTCGCAATCAGTGTAGAACAAGGGACCACATCACAATTGGAAGCTCCTCAAATAGTTGTTGAGATTTTAATAGATCATGGCATCTGGTATACATATCAACTAATATGTTGCCAAGTGTAGTGACTTTTTTCCAGCAATCCTTGTATGGAAATCTATTCATGAACTTATTCCCCCAAGTGGATGGCTTCTACATTGCCACATGCTTTTATTTAATTGACAAAGTCACCCTATTCAACAAGAAGCCCTCTCTCTAGATCCAATCTAAATAAATCAAAGCGTTTATCCTGACCACTTTTGGCACATCCTGCTAGAAGTGCATTTCAAAAAAAGATTACATTTTGTCACCAAAAGCTTTAGGTGCTTTGCCAAGGGCATGGCAATTGGTGTACATATCAACTAACAAAAGTGCCAAACACTACATCGTTTCCAAGTAGCCCTTGTGTATAGCTAGCTGTCTATGCCTCTAAGACACCTCAACATGATTGGTGTAATATTTGTTATGGAAAACCCCACATAAGAATATCAAAGTGAAAATTACATCACACATCCTCCTCCCTAATTTGTACATGAGTTGTGGACATGCTGCTTCTAGAGAGATGAATATTGTTTTTGTTTTTCTCTCCCTTGACTTCTAGGACATAGAAGACCATCAACCTCAATAGGCAACAACCCCTTTTCCCTCCATCTATTAACAACCACTTGCCATACCATATGGCCATCTCCAAAACATGTTTCTCATGACATTCATCTTTCAGTAAGCCACAATAAGAGAAATTCTTCATGTCAAACTCCCAAATATCGTAGCTAGAAGCTTCTACTCGAAACATTTCCATGCATTCATCATGTCCCTTTGGAACATCTAATGCCCATTCTACACCTTGTAGTTGACAAAAGCATTCAGTATTGATCTTTGACCATATACACATGAGTAAAGTTGAGCCAAACATTCTCTACACAATGATCATTTGGCCTTAATACCTCCACCATGTGCTAGCTATGTCCTCCCTCTTCATTCTCGACCTCCCTTTCCCTGTGACGTCAAACTCTCAATTGGCTGGCATCCCCTCTTTTTGAAACAAATACTAAGCATGATATTCACTCAAAATACTTGCAAGGACGTGTTCCCATCAATATCAATTTGCTTGCATTCCTTTTTCTCTTCATATAATCATCATCCTCTCTACCATGGACTTGAATTGTGGATTCAATCGAAAAAATCTAGCCAAAGAGAATACTATAATAACATCCATACAAGATGACTAAGTTTGGAATGCCACGTTTACACCATATATACCGTCCATAAGCTTCATCTAGAAGCTTTAGTAGAGGGTATAATGCTTTTGAATGGCATGCAAATTGGCATCCATCAATGGAAAGTGTCCTAGAGAAGCTCCCTTCTCCTAGCATTCTTATGTAATGCTTCGAAAACAAAGTGTACTCAAGTTGGGCAAGGCTAACAAGCTCTTGAGTGTTTTGAACAAATGCACCATGAGGAAATTATTGTCTGCCAACATGTTAAGTTTAAGGTGAGTGTCATTGATATAATGGAAAATGATAGTCTCCTTAAAGTTGAGCATGAATAGGTACATATGCTCTCTCTAGACATTTAATTTTTATGTTTTGACTTGCGTCTTTTATGTACATGGTGACCACATGACTTGGACACAACATTATGGTGGTTATGTGACTAATTATGTGATTGGAGGTTTGTTATGTGGTATGATATGCATATCATATTGCTACTTGGAATCTAGTTTGGCTTTGAGGTTTCTTGAGTTGATTTGCTAGGCTACTTTGAGACTATGGCAGATATGTTGTTTGATCTTAGTACTTCATAATATGGTGTTGAATCAAAAGTAATTAGAAATAGTTCTTTTTTTAAAGCTACATTTCAAGATAATAAGAGATACATTCCTACAGCAAAGGCATGCAAACATGTTACACTTGATTGTTTGGTGATTGAAGGATTGTACAATCTAATGTAGACTTTTATCATGCCACACTAATATTTTAAGATATCATTAGTGTAATATGAGAATTAAAAAGCTCGACAATAATGTTTCAATTCCAAAAACTCGAAAATGAAAGCTCGCAAACATAAAATCTCCGCTTAAGGTGAGTGGGTTTTGATTTGGCCGCTTATAGATGGCCATGTTTAGACGGTTAGGGTAGGCCATGTAAATCCGCTTAGTTTTGGCCGCTCCAAATTGGGTTAAGGTAGCGTTTGGCCATTTCAGTATGCTTACGGCTAGACACTTAGGGATATCTGCTTAGGGTTTGATCGCTAATAGATGGCCGTGTTTGGATGATTGGGGTAGGTTGTGTAAAGCTGCTTAGATTAGAGTAGCATTTGGTTATTTCAGTCTACTTAGGGCTAGCAGCTTAGGGTTAGCAGCTGCATAAAGTCGCTTATTTTTTAGTACGTTTAGGGTTAGCTTCTTAGGGCCTCAGGGGGGTCACTTAACAATTATGTGACTATCACGCGAGTGCATCAGAAGGGGTTATTTAATTTTATTTTTTCTCACATTTTCACATATAGAAGGATACCATAAAATGGAATTGGGAAAAAATTTACAGATTGAATAAGAAAAGGGTATATTTTATTTGTAAAAAGTTCACAAAGAAGGAATTTTAGAAATAGTCCTTGAACGTACGTGATATACAGAATTTATACATAGTGATCGCCCCGAGCTTAGGACTACGAGCGACGTTTGCTTTAGCCGATCGGAGTTGGCCTTGTAAAGGCGCTTAGGGCTGGCTTTGCTTCCCATTGCCATGAACATAGTGTTAATTCCTTTGCTTGAAGATATCAAGATCCAAAGTAAAAGGCAATAAGAAACAAAATCCATAAAATTCCATTGCCATGCGCATCATAGTTAAATATTCTTTATTTACTAGAAATATATCCAAAAAATTGGATGACAAACGTATCAAAAGTTCTAGAAAATGATGTGGAGATCAAGCATACAATATTGGTAACAAGGATTGTGTACTAGGGCGATTTGGAGGGCAAGAGAGTCAAGAGAAGTGAGTGCATGATCAACATTATTGAACAACCTTACAAAATTAAGCAACTAGAGCCATGAGAGGAAGTGAAAAGCTTTTTAAATCTCTCTATTACATGATGAAGCAAGATCCAAGAGATGGTGTATCGTGGTGAGAGTAAGGGTTATGGTAGTAGAAGCCATGGGTGTAGTAAGGGGTACAAACATTGCAAGTGCATGCACTATGCGTGTAGGGAGGAGCATAATTGTGTGTAATGAGCTCGATAGCTGGTGTGGTATAGCAATTATAGTAATAGTTATCAGCATAAGGGAGTGTGCCTGGATTAACGAGTGATGGTGGGTCCTCTACACTGTATTGAGACTGAGACAGAGACTGAGATTGAGACTGAGCCTCAGCCGTGTTTGTCCGCTTAGGGCTAGCCACTTAGGTTTCAGTTAAGGTATGAGGCTTAGTTTGATCGGTAAGACTTTTAGGATAGACTGTTACATATTAGGGTTTGTCCTCGATCTACATGTACTGTCATGTAGACGTGGGTGTGTACGTATGTCTCACCCATGAATATAGGCATTGACCAATAAAGACTAAAGTATTACTTGATGGTCTTGATCTCTGTGCACCTCTAGACCGAGGTGTGCGAGGATCGGGCATGGCTAGAGAATGTGAGGTAGTTAAGTTACATTATTATCTACCTTTGGTTTGGCTCCAATAACAGTCAAGCCATGTGTACTCACTATACTTTCTTAATTTGTTTTGCAATCTTTAGATTAGTTATGGTTGGTAGGATGGCATGCCCTTGTATGCTATGTAAGCATCAAATCTTTCAAAAACGAAAGATCTGTGATCAACATATACGCAACAATGGCCTTTTTCTCGTAGAGAAGCTACAAGATCTACGTTAATTAATCTCATGGTCAAGAGAGAATATGTCAAATATTGGATATCAATATTGCTCCAATCTCAACACGGACTCAACAGAGGAGGTGAATACCAAATGAAGCACTATCGATGGAGCATCAATGCTACTTTTCAAGAAGTTGAGATGGAACAAATGTTGGATGTATTCTTTGACATGGACCCATTATTCAAAGCCAAGGTGGAGAAAGTGCTAAAAGTCAAAGCAACTCTACCTCTCAAACTCAATCATCCTATCCACAACGACAACATGAGAATGACAAAGAGGAAGAAGAGATGATGAAAGGCTTGCGTGCATGCCGCTTCAAAATTGTGCCAAAATTTATGTTCTTTGTATAGCTTTGGCAATGCTTAACTTACAAACTATTTATGGATGGTCCGACGCAAACGTTACAAAGCTTTTCAAGTATATATATATATATATGTCATACGAATTTACCTGAAAATCCAAAGTTCTTGTTTAAATGGTTTTGATAGATTGCTCAACGAGCATATTTTTCCAGAAGGCAATCACATGCCCCTTACCTGACTTGAACACACTTAGGACCGCCGAGACATTTTTTCCTCACTAAGAGGTCCCCCCCCCCCCCCCTTGCATTGTATATATGCCCATCACTCTAGGGCTATCTCATCTTTCCATTGCACATTAGTAATATACTCTTTGTTGTGTGCCTTGAGATTCCTTCATCTTCTTCAAGCTGTGTGTGTTTCCTTGCAACCCTAATTCCAACAATTGGTATTAGAGCAGGTTGCGTCTTCCTGGGCTTAGTTGCCAATAGCTCCAGCACACGCCTTCTCACTTTCTTCATTTTTTGTGAGCTTTGGAAAGCGTTCGCAAGTCGAAAAATATTTCAAGTGAGCTCAAAGAGCATGGTTTGCTCAGATTTTTGATTCGGGCTCATTATGGCCTCCGTTTCCACTACAAGTAGTACTACGCATGCAATTTCATCATTTTGTGCAAAAAATTTTGCAGTGCCATTTTTTGCATAATAGATTCCTTACAGTTAGTATTCTACGGTTTGTGCCATATAGCACGTGTTGTTCCCACCTCGTTTCTCCCCTTTTTGGGTAGTTTTCACATCAGGTGCAACATTTGCCATGGCTAACAACAACATAGATGTGTTCAAGACATTTGCTGTTGCTGAGGATAGATTGGATGGGGAAAGTTACCCTATGTGGGCTTACATGATGTAGCATGTCCTTGTGTCAAAGGGAGTTTGGAATATTGTGCAGGGCTTTGATGTACATTCTGGTTTTGAGGATGTAGACGATGTTGAGGATGTCGTAGGTTTTGGTGGGAGGATTGCTGCTACTAGAGCTGTTATGCCTACTGAGCAAGCTCCTTGGGATGTAAAAGATGCGCAGGCTCATGCATTGATTGCATTGTCTGTGAAACACACTATTACTCTCCATATTGGTTCTACAAAATCTGAAAAACAAGCTTCAATGGGATATTTAGGCAGGTCTTTATGCAAGTCGCAATGAGGCAAAAATTGCATTGTTGCGTAAAGATCTAGAGTCGAAGATTATGCATGAGAAAGATGATATGGACACTTTCCTTGCTGGTGTCAAGGATATCAATGAGCAATTGATTTTTGTAGGCAAAGCCATTTTTGACAGTTCCCTTGTGCAGATTGTTCTTGATGCCTTGCCAGATTCATACCAGGTTTTTTGCTAGTACTTGGAGACTTATGACCCAAGGAAATCCTCAAGTTGTCAAGTTTGATGCATTATGAACATTGTTGTTGCAAGAGTCTCTTTCCACAAAAAAAGGACTAGACAATGTGAAGTTGAACATGCCTTTATTGCTGCTCAAAGAACAAGTGGTAAGAGTAATGTAGCCACTTCTAATGGTTCTTCTGCGAGTGGTAAATCATATGTTCCTAATACTTCTGTTGGAAGCAATTTGTCTGGAAATTCTCGTGATAAGGGCAAAAAGAAGATGCATTGCCATTAGTATAAAGATAATGATCACTTGATCAAGCGGTGTCCTAAGTTGAAGGCCAAAGAGGCTAAGAAGAAAGAGGTTGGTTCCACTACCAGTGTTGGTTCCACTACAAATGTAGCTATTTTTTAGTCTTCTATGAAAGGAGGCTAAGAAGAAAGAGGCTAAGAAGAAAGAGGTTGGTTCCACTACCAATGTTGGTTCCACTACAAATGTAGCTATTTTTTAGTCTTCTATGAAAGGAGACTGTGATGCTGATGTTGATGCAGAATGGGCTTTTAGTGCAGAGTGCACTTATGATCCTTTTGTCCAGGATGCATGTTTGTCAGTTGTGTTGCTGCAGATGCTCAAGTGTGGTACTTTGATAGTGGTGCTACAAAACACATTACCTCCCATCGTGACTTGTTTACCTCTCTCAAGGATGTCCCTCATGAGAATTCAATCACTTGTGCTAACAATGTCCGGTCAAGGGTGTTGAAAATATTGTGCTTACTGCTGCAAATGGCACTTCTTTTATAAGTTTTGATACACATTATGTATGTGGGATCAAGAAGAATCTTTTGTTTGTATCTACACTTGCTAGACTTGGTCTTGTAGTCAAATTTGTGGATGACAGATGTACAATATTTCATCTTAGTTTTGGTAATGAAATTGTTGCATCTGGCATTTTATGTCATGGGATGTATAAGCTCACTTTGTATGAGAAGTGTGGGCATAATTTTGCAAATGCAATTGTAGATTCTAAGGCTATTTCAAATGCAAAACTTTGGCATGCACGTTTTGGACATCTGACTTTTGCCAGTTTCCTACGTTTGCAAAAATATGATATGGTTGCTTCTTTGCTGCCTCTTGAAGTACCTGTCAAACATGTTTGTGAAGGTTGCATTTTGGGTAAGATGCAACGTTCTAAGATTCCAAAGGATGATTCAGTTAGGGCCACATGCAAGTTGCATCTTGTGCATAGTGATGTTTGTGGACCCATGCAAACTCCATCCTTGAGCAATTACCTTTACTTTGTGACTTTCATTAATGATTACTCCAGGAATGCATGGGTGTATCCACTTAAAGTGAAGTTTGAAGTGTTTTTGTGCTTGAAACAATTTTTGTCTATGGCTGAAAATGTCTCAAAATCTACTATGGGCACCCTCCATTCCAATTGAGGGGGGGAGTATATGTCTCATGAATTTAATGCATTTTTGGCTAGTCGTGGGATAAAACACCAATGTAAGGTTCCTTATACTCCTCATCAAAATGGTGTTGCTGAGAGGAAAAATAACTTACTTGCAAAAATGGCACGATGTATGGTCAAAAGCGAAGCTTTGTTGCATTCGTTTTGGCTTGAGACTATCATGTGTGCTACTTATATGCTTAATAGGTATCCTACAAAATCTTTGTAGTCTATGACTCCTTATGAAGCATGGAATGATAGAAAGCCTTCTATTGAGCACATGCGTGTTTGTGGCTGTTTGGCATATGCTTTGGTGCCACAAACGCATCGCAAAAAATTGGATGATAAGGATGAGAATGAGCAGGCTAGAGGTATGCCTAAATGGATGGTGCATACTTTATATGACAGTAAATTGGATGCACCTTTGTCTAGTTTTACTTGTTCAGGTTCTCACCATGCATCTTATGCATCCAATTGTTATGCTTTGGCTGTGTCTAGCTTACATGATGTTGAGGAACCTTTGTCTTTTGATGAAGCACAAAATTCAAAAAATTGGATGGCTGCCATGTTATCTGAATATGATGCACTTATAGAAAATGACACATGGACTTTATGTGATTTGCCTCCTGGCAAAAATGCCATTGGTACAAAGTGGGTTTACAAGTTGAAACGCAAGCCGGATGGTGAGATTGATTGCTATAAGGCTTGACTTTTTGCAAAGGGTTATGCGCAACAAAAAGGCATAGACTATGAAGAGACCTTTGCTCCCACTTGTTGTTTCACTAATATGTATTTTCTATGTGCATTGGCACCTCATTTTGGTTGGGATGTACATCAGTCAAACATTGTTACTGCTTTCTTGAATAATGACATATTTGAGGAAGTTTATGTAACGCAGCCTCATTGTTTTTTCATTAAAGGGTAGGAAGATAAAGTGTGCAAATGTGAGAAAGCTTTGTATGGGTTGAAGCAATATCCTCATGCTTGGTATGAGAAAGCTGACACTCATTTGGTCAAACGAGGCTTTCATACAATCCAACAAAAGCACATTATATGTAAAGCGTCAGGGTGATGTAATTCTCATTGTGGTTCTCTTTTTGGATGATTTGCTGATCACTGGACCAAATGAGAGACATATTGCTGAATTTAAGGCTGATTTTAATGCTACTTTCAAAGATTTGGGGTTGTTGCATCATTACTTGGGCATATAGTTTAAGCAATGTGATGGTGGTATTGCCTTGCGTCAGACAAGTTACATAGAGAAATTGCTATATAAGTTTGAACTTGAGGATTGCAAACCTATTGCCACTCCCATGGAAACTAGTATGAAATTAAGTCTCCATGATGTTGGTGAACCTTTTGATGTCACTCTTTAACAAATTGTTGTTGGCTACCTTATTTATGTATGCAACACGAGGCCGGATATTCACTTTTCAGTCTCGCAGGTTAGCAAATTCATACATAGAACAAGGTCTAAGCATTGGTAGGCTGTCAAGAGGATTTTTCACTGCTTGAGTGGCACTTTACACCTTGGCTTGTTTTATCCCTAGGGGGGATCATTGCCGCCATATTTACATGCTTTTTTGGACTCAAATTGGGATGGTCGTTTTGACACACGAGTGTCCACAAGTGGTTTTTGTTTCATGCTTGGCATCTCACTCATATCATGGTTGAGCAAGAAGAAACCTACTGTGGCCACTTCCAGTTGTGAGGCTGAGTACATGGTAGTCTTTACAGCTACGATTGAGTGCGTGTGGCTCATACACCTTATGTTTGATTTGGGTATTGGAAAGGACACTGCCAACACTATCTACACTGATAGTAAGAGTGCATTGACACTGTCAGGGAGAGGCTCTCATTAGGAGAGATCAACTTAGCTTATGTGCCAACACTCAGGACAACCTTGCAGATCTTTTCATAAAGGCATTGTCTTGTGAGAAGTTCGAAGCTTCTGCAAAGATTTGGGCTTACTCCCCTTTGTGGACTGATCATGTCCTCAGGTCATGGCACTTCCCTATACTCTATGTGCCATCTCTTGTTCATCGCATCACTCCCAAGGGGGATTTGTTACCATATACATGTGGTAGTGATGTGTGTGAACACAC
Source organism: Adiantum capillus-veneris (assembly GCF_014529385.1). Lineage (NCBI taxonomy): Eukaryota > Viridiplantae > Streptophyta > Polypodiopsida > Polypodiales > Pteridaceae > Adiantum > Adiantum capillus-veneris. Next base: position 97,594,373 of record NC_140937.1, on the reverse strand, counting down.
TTAGAACTACCGAGGCATTTTGGCTTCAAATCTTGTAGACAAGGATTGATGTGGTTGACATGTCCCAACCGATCGGTTAACGACATGTCCATGTGCAAGGCATTCTCATGTGGACCATGCACTATTGTCCAGGCTTTGGTGAGTGTTCAGGTAAGTACTTTTAAGCCTATATCTATCTACATTCTATAGATGGTGATAGTTCAATGCTTGATCCTTTTTCATTCTTTCATATCTATCTACATCCTCGTCGGCTAGGTCTTTAAGGTTTCTTCAGATAGTTTCCTATGATGCTAAGACTCTCTTCTTCTCAAGTGTGTGGGTGGATGTGTGTGTGGGTGCTGATAAAAAAGAGGAAAATGGTATAACCTTTCTTTCACCCAAGTGTGGTAGATTGGTTATTCCATTTTCCTCTTGAATAATAGGTCTTGAGTTCAACTCCTCGTTGGACAAATCTTTAAGGTCTCTTGGGATAGTTTCCTATGATGTTAAATCTCTCCTCTACTTGGGTGTGTGGGTGTGTGTATGCGCTAATAAAAAAGAGGAAAATGGTATAACCTTTCTATCACTCAAATGTGGTAGATTGGTTATGCCATTTCCCTTTGGAATAACTTGTCTTGAGTTCAACTTCTCCTCGGCTAGATCTTTAAGGTCTCTTGGGATAGTTTCCTAAGAGGTTAAAACTCTCTTCTTCTTGGGTGTGTGGGTGTGTGTGTTAATAAAAAAAGAGGAAAATGGTATACCCTTTCTATTCTTCAAGTGTGGTAGATTGGGTATGCCATTTCTCTCTTGAATAATAGGTCTTAATTTCAACTCCTCGTCACCTAGATCTTTAAGGTCCCTTGGGATAGTTTCCTAACAATGTTAAAACTCTCTTCTTCTCGGGTGTGTGTGTGTGTGTGTATGCGCGCGCACTAGCTAATAAAAAAGAGGAAAATGGAACAACCTTTCCCTCACCCAAGTGTGGTATATTGGTTATGCCATTTCACTCTTGAATAACAGTTCTTGAGTTCAAATCCTCGTCGGCTAGATCTTTAAGGTCTCTTGGGATATTTTCCTATGACTTTAAAATCTCTTCTTCTCGGGTCTGTGGGGTGGGTGGGTGGGTGCGTGCTAGTAGAAAAGAGGAAAATGGTGTAACCTTTCTATCACCCAAGTGCGGTAGAATGGTTATTCCATTTCCCTCTTGAATAACATATCTTGAGTTCAACTCCTTGTCGGCTTGATGTTTAAAGTCTCCTGGGATAGTTTCGTACGACGTTAAAACTCTCTTCTTCTCGACTTTGTGGGTGGGTTTGTGTGTGTGTGTGTGTGTGTGCATGCTAATAAAAAATAAAAGAGGAAAATGGTATAACCTTTCCCTCACCCAAGTGTGGTAGACTAATTATGCCATTTCACTCTTGAATAACATGTCTTGAGTTCAACTCTTGGTCGGCTAGATCTTTAAGGTCTCTTGGGATAGTTTCCTACGACGTTAAAACTCTCTTCTTCTCGGGTGTGTGGGTGTGTGTGCTAATAAAAAAGAGGAAAATGGTATAACCTTTCCCTCACCCAAGTGTGGTAGATTGGTTATGCCATTTCACTCTTGAATAACAAGTCTTGAGTTCAACTACTCATTGGCTAGATCTTTAAGGTCTCTTGCGAGAGTTTCCTAGGACGTTAAAACTCTCTTCTTCTCGAGTGTGTGGGTGGGTGTGTGTGTGTACTAATTAAAAAAAGAGAAAAATGGTATAACCTTTCTATCACCCAAGTGTAGTAGATTGGTTATGCCATTTCTCTCTTAATTAAACAGGTCTTGTGTTCAACTCCTCGTCGACTAGATCTTTAAGGTCTCTTGGGATAGTTTCCTATGATGTCAAAACTCTTTTCTTCTCAAACGTGTGTGTGTACGCACACACACTGATAAAAAAGAGAAAAATGGTATACCCTTTCTATCACCCAAGTGTGGTGGATTGGTTATGCCATTTCTCTCTTGAATAACAGGTCTTGATTTCAACTCCTTGTCGGCTAGATCTTTTAGGTCTCTTGGGATAGTTTCCTACTACGTTAAAACTCTCTTCTTCTCGGGTGTGTGGGGGTGTGGGAGTGTGCTAATAAAAAAAGAGAAAAATGGTATAACCTTTTTATCACCAAAGTGTGGTACATTGGTTATGCCATTTCCCTCGTGAATAACATGTCTTGATTTAAATTGATCGTCGGCTAGATCTTTAAAATCGCTTGGGATAGTTTCCTTCGACGTTAAAAATCTCTTCTTCTTGGGTGTGTGTGTGTGTGTGTGAGAACTCAAGACCTCTTACCCAAGTGTGGTAGAATGGTTATGCCATTTACCTCTTGAATAACAGGTCTTCAATTCAACACCTTGTTGCCTAGATCTTTAAGGTCACTTGGGATAGTTTCCTATGACGTCAAAAGTCTCTTCTTCTCAAGTGTGTGTGTGTGTATGTGTGTGTGTGTGCTAATCGAAAATGGTATAACCTTTCTATCAACCAAGTGTGGTAGATTGGTTATTCCATTTTCCTTTTGAATAATAGGTCTTAAGTTCGACACCTCGTTGGCTAGATCTTTATGGTCTCTAGAGATAGTTTCCTATGACGTTAAAACTCTCTTCTTCTCGGGTGTGTGGCTATGTGTGTGTGTGTGTGTGTGTGTGTGTGTGTGTGTGCGCACGCGCGCGCTAAAAAGAAAGGAAAGAATGGTATAACCTTTCCCTCAAACAGGAGTGGTAGATTGGTTATGCCATTTCACTCTTGAATAACAGATATGGTGTTCAACTCTTTTTTGGCTAGATCTTTAAGGTCTCTTGGGATAGTTTCCTATGATGTTAAAACTCTCTTCTTCTTGGACGCGTGTGTGTGTGTGTGCGCGTGTATGCGCATTAATAAAAAAAGGAAAATGTAATAACCTTTCCCTAACCCAAGTGTGGTAGATTGGATTTGCCATTTCACTCTTGAGTAACAAGTCTTGAGTTCAACTCTTCGTCAACTATATCTCTAAGGTCTCTTGGGATAGTTTTCTACGACGTTAAAACTCTCTTCTTCTTGGGTGTGTGGGTGTGTGTGTGTGTGCATGCTAATAGAAAAGAGGAGAATGGTATAAACTTTCCCTCACCCAAGTGTAGTAGATTGGTTATGCCATTTCACTCTTGAATAATAGGTCTTGAGTTCGACTCCTCGTTGGCTAGATCTTTAAGGTCTTTTGGGATAGTTTCCTTCCACATTAATACTCTCTTCTTCTCGGATGTGTGTGTGTGTGTGCGCGCTCTAATAAAAAAGAGGAAAATGGTATAATTTTTCTATCAACCAAGTGTGGTAGATTGGTTAGCCATTTTTCTCTGGAATACCAGGTCTTGAGTTCAACACCTCGTCGAATAGATCTTTATGGTCTCTTGGGATAGTTTCCTTCGACGTTAAAATTGTCTTCTCCTCGGGTTTGTGGGTGTGTGCTAATAAAAAAGAGGAAAATGGTATAACCTTTCCCTTATGCAAGTGTGGTAGATTGGTTATGCCATTAGTTTCCTACAATGTTAAAACTCTCTTGTTCTCGGGCGTGTGGGTGTGTGTGTGTGTGCACTAATAAAAAAAGAGAAAAATGGTATAACCTTTTCCTCATCCAAGTGGTAGATTGGTTATGCCATTTTACTCTTCAATAACAGGTCTTGAGTTCAACTCCTCGTCACCTAGATCTTTAAGGTCTCTTGGGATAGTTTCCTACGACGTTAAAACTCTCTTCTTCTCCGATGTGTGCGTGGGTGTGTGTGTGTGTGTGTGCGCTAATAAAAAAGAGGAAAATGGTATTATCTTTCTATCACCCAGGTGTGGTAGATTGGTTATGCTATTTTGCTCTTGAATAATTGGTCTTCAGCTCGTTGGCTAGATCTTTAAGGCCTCTTGGGATAGTTACCTACGACGTTAAAACTCTCTTCTTGTTGGGTATGTGTGTGTGTGTGTGTGTGTGTGTGTGTGTGTGCTAATAAAAAAAAAAGAAAATGGTATAATCTTTCTATCACCCAGGTGTGGTAGATTGGTTATGCCATTTCCCTCTTGAATAACAGGTTTGGAGTTCAACTCCTGGTCATCTAGATCATTAACATCTCTTGGGTTAGTTTCCTATGACGGTAAAACTCTCTTCTTCTCGACTGTGTGTGTGTGTGTGTGTGTGTGTGTGTGTGTGTGCATGTGTGTGTGTACGCTAATAATAAAGAGGAAAATGGTATAAGCTTTCGATCACCCAAGTGTGGTAGATTGGGTATGCCATTTCCTTGTTATATAATAGGTCTTGAGTTTAACTTTTTGTCGGATGGATCTTTAAAGTTTTTTGAAATAGTTTTGTACGACGTTAAAACTCTCTTCTTCTTGAGTGTGTGTGTGAGTGTGCTAATAATAAAGAGGAAAATGGTATAACCTTTCTATCACCAAGTGTGGTAGATTGGTTATGCCATTTCCTTTTTAAATAACATGTATTGAGTTCAGCTTCTGGTCGGCTAGATCTTTAAGGTCTCTTGGGATAGTTTCCAACGATGTTAAAACTCTCTTCTTCTCGGGGGTGTGTATGTGTGTGCTAATAAAAAAAGAGGAAAATGGTATAACATTTCTATCACCCAAGTGTGATAGATTGGTTATGGCATTTCCGTCTTGAATAACTGGTCTTGAGTTCAACACCTCGTCAGCTAGATCCTTATGGTCACTTGGGATAGTTTCCTACGACATTGAAACTCTCTTCTTCTCGTGTGTGTGTGTGTGTGTGAGTGTGTGTGTGCTAATAAAAAAGAGGAAAATGGTGTAACCTTTCCCTTACCCAAGTGTGGTAGATTGGTTATGCCATTTCACTCTTGAATAACAGGTCTTGAGTTCAACTCCTTGTCGGCTAGATCTTAAAGGTCTCTTGGGATAGTTTCCAACAACGTTAAAACTCTCTTCTTCTCCAGTGTGTGCATGGGTGTGTGTGTGTGTGTGTGTGCTAATAAAAAAGAGGAAAATGGTATAACCTTTCTAGCACCCAAGTGTGGTAGATTGGTTATGTCATTTTCCTCTTGAATAACAGGTCTTCAGTTCAACACCTCGTTGGCTAGATCTTTAAGGCCTCTTGGGATAGTTTCCTACAACGTTAAATACTCTCTTCTTCTCGGGTATGTGGGTGTGTGTGTGTGTGTGTGTGTGTGCGTGCTAAAAAAAAAGAGGAAAATGGTATAACCTTTCTATCACCTAGGTGTGGTAGATTGGTTATGCCATTTCCCTCTTGAATAATAGGTTTTGAGTTCAACTCCTCGTCGGCTAGATCATTAAAGTCTCTTGGGTTAGTTTCCTACGATATTTAAACTCTATGCTTCTCGGTTGTGTGTGTGTGTGTGTGTGTGTACGCGCGCGCTAATAATAAAGAGGAAAATGGTATAACCTTTCTATCACCCAAGTGTGGTAGATTGGTTATGCCATTTCCTTCTTATATAATAGGTCTTGAGTTCAAATTTTCGTCGGCTAGATCTTTAAGGTCTCTTGGGATAGTTTCCTACGATGTTAAAGCTCTCATCTTCTTGGGTGTGTGTGTGTGTGTGCACTAATAATAAAGAGGAAAATGGTAAAACCTTTCTATCACCCAAGTGTGGTAGATTGGTTATGCCATTTCCCTCTTGAATAACAGATCTTGAGTTCAAATCCTTGTCGGCTAGATATTTAATGTCTCTTGGAATAGCTTCCTATGATGTTAAAACTTTCTTCTTCCCGTGTGTGTGTGTGTGTGTGTGTGTGTGTGTGTGCACTTATAAAAAAGACCAAAATGGTATAACATTTCTAGCACCCAAGTGTGGTAGATTGGTTATGCCATTCCCCTCTTGAGAGATAGGTCTTGACTTCAACTCCTCATTGGCTACATCTTTAAGGACTCTTGGGATAGTTTCCTACGACGTTAAAACTCCCTTCTTTTGTGTGTGTGTGTGTGTGTGTGTGTGTGTGCGCGCGCGCGCTTATACAAAAGAACAAAATGGTATAATCTTTCTAATGTCAAAACTCTGTTGTTCTCGGGTGTGTGGGTGGGTGCTAATAAAAAAGAGAAAAATGGTATAACCTTTCTATCACCCAAGTGTGGTAGATTGGGTATGCCATTTCCCTCTTTTATAATAGGTCTAGAGTTCAACTCCTCGTGGGCTAGATCGTTAAGATCTCTTGGGATAGTTTCATACGATGTTAAAACTCTCTTCTTCTCGGGAGTGTGTGTGTGTGCACTAATAAAAAAAAAGGAAAATGGTATAACCTTTCTCTCACCCAAGTGTGGTAGATTGGTTATGCCATATCGCTCTTGAATAACAGGTCCTGAGTTCAACTCCTCGTCGACTAGATCTTTAAGGTCTCATGGGATAGTTTCCCTCGACGTTAAAACTCTCTTGTGGGTGGGTGTGGGTGTGTGCGCGCTTATAAGAAAGAGGAAAATCTATCGGTTGCTCTATTACGGAAAACATGCGTGGTGCACCTGATAGAGAGCCTAGGAGCAAGGCAGTTCAAGTAGCTAAGCTCACACAGAAATTCAATGGAGACGGAGATGCTAGAAAGCATATGGAAGTCTTTGAACATGTGTGCGATTCCTTGGAAGAGCACAATGAGCTACATAAGTGTAAGGCTTTGAGTTTGACCCTAAGCGGAAAGGATGGAGATTGGTATAGAACCTTAAGAGTAGAAGAAAAAACGATCTACTCTACTCTTAGGAGACTGTTCTTAAAAGAATACATACGAGAGGGAGTACTTTGGGGTGTAGCCTCTCAGCTACAGAAAGCCCAACGAGAAGAAGGTGAATCCGTGAGAGACTTCATTAGTCGCCTAAAGAATTTGAATTCTCGATGCAATCCAAACGAGCGATTCAACAACAACCAATTGCTCGATAGATTCATTACGGGACTACGACATGAAAGTATCTATAATGGCCTAGTCATTAGAGGTATCACTACTTGGGAAGCAGTCACCATGAATGCAATCCAATTGGAGGATAATTTAATGATTGCAGGAGAAAGAGTGTCTGCTGAGCCGAAGTCAAGTAGCTCCCAAGCATCAGGGCATGAGCCAATGAAGATAAAGCCAATCATGAAAGAGCAAACGATATCTGAGATGACTTTGGCAGATCTCACAAAGGCCATCCAAGAAAGCCTTAGGGGTAATCGTGCTCCACAAAACACTCATATGTATCCAAGAAGGGAGCAGCAATGGTGCTCAATTTGCTTGGGCCCACATACTACGAGTGAATGCCCTACTTTCAGAGTAAAGTTTAAGGACGTAACGCGTGTGGTAGGTATGGCCATCAAGCGAAGGATTGCCTAATGCTTAAACGCATCATGGAAAATAGACCGCCTATAGCTTGGGCAGACTCACCTCGAGTTCCTGCATTGATGCCTACCCCACCCATGGAGCAACAGTTGCCATTACAGCACATGGTCCCTAGAACCCAAAATGTGGTCCAAACACACCGTTGCCACCTCCAGTGCTAGGACCGCAACCCCTCATCCAAGAGTTACCTATGAACCAAATAGGTGCGAGTCATCTAGTACTTATGTAGATTGCGAAGAGGACATAGACTCTAGTATCACCTATGGAGTCGACATGCTTGAGGAGTGTCCCATGTACTATATGGAAGACCATTGGGGACAAATCAAACCGGTATATCAAGCTACTGTGCTAACAGCAAGAGGCCAAAACATTAATAGTTTTGCCAGGAGACCACCTCTTCAGTGCTACGAATGTGGTGGACCACATCGAGTAGCTGAGTGCCCCATTAGAATACAAAAGAATGCCGCACTAATGCAAAACAGTCAAGAGTGCATTGGCAATGCCAATACTCACTTGTAATCGTTGTGGCATAGATCATTTGATCGCACAGTGTCTAACAATCCAAACGCACCGAAAATCACACCATTGAACATAATAGAGAGATTGTTGATGGGACACCACCAACTATAAACATAGCACCAGTGAATGCACTCACACGGTCGATGCTCCAAAAGCAAAATTACATCCTCGAAGAGAGAGATGCTGCGTCCATTGGCCGAGAGAAAGAAGAAAAACACGAAGAAAGAAATCCCTTAATGCTTCTAGCTCAAAACCTAGTTCAAAGACTAACATAGGGATAGGAGAGGATCCCGTGTATATGAATGACCCTGAGGATGACTCAGATTCGATAGAGACCACGGAGACCAAAACTGTTACTACAAAGGAAAAAGCCAGTGAGGAGGATCACGAGAGGGAATTACGACGAACACCAAAAGAGTATTCAAAGTTAACTACCCAGTTGCGAACCCCAAGATAAGCCACGAGAGACAAAAATGAGGATTGCAAGAGAAAGATTGGAACCTATCCAAACCCAACAGCGGAAATTGAACGAGTCCAACAACTGAGGGGTTTGGTGAGAGAAACTCAACGAACATTAGAACCTGAACCCAAACACATCCAGATGTCGGACACAGTGTTTCCCACACAAGTTCAACCTCACAAGAACTACAGGCCGTTAGCTATACCCAATATCATTCGGGAAGAGAGTGAGGGTAGGACATCTGAAAGTGGACACACACCTTTCCTACTAGAGAGAATGTTTGGTGAGGGAATGCCCGACCCCCTTGAGGAAGTGGAGATTCCATCTTCACCATTCTCTTGTCAGGGTCCTACGTCCCACAAGATGCCATTAAATGTTTCCAAATTGATGGATTTCATGTCTTCAGAAGTTAGAACCACCATCATGTCCAAACTATATAAAGACCCCGAGCTAGTGTCAGCTCTTCGAGCCTTCCTCAATGGAGAATTACAGGCCGGATTACCACAGTTTGCACATATGAACAAACCTGACTCGGTAATGAATGATGAGGAACATTTAGCACCACCATCTGACCTAGCGGGACATGAATCTGTAATTGAAGTATCCGTTAACAAGTTGGGGCAATACTTTGAAGGTGATGAATCTAATGCTACTCTACCAATCACTACTAAAGGATTAACTGTAAAGGGAGTCCTTGACGGTGGTGCGGGAGTTAGCATGGTGACAAAGAGTTGCTGGGAGTCTATGGGTCGACCTCACCTTGAAGCCACAAGCGTAGTGGTAAAAATGGCTAATGGATCTATTGTTACGCCTATTGGAATGCTTAAGGATCTCAGGATCAAGGTCTTGGGACACAAGGTAAGGCAGACTTTCATTGTTATGGATTTTTCCAAGCATCCTATGTCATTTGAGATGATCTTAGGGCGTCCATTCATGAGGGAAGCAAAAATGGTGCATGACTGGTCCAAAAACCACGTCTACTTACGATTCCAAGACTCTGTCATTCGAGTTGATCTTTTAAGTGGTCGAACGCATCCTCTAGGAAATAAATTCATCATTGATAATCGATCAGACACAACAATTCACTCAGCTCCATTACAGTATTGTTACACGTGTAACGAAGACACGGATATTGGGGAGAACTCTCCTTATATGGATATCCTACCCGGAATGGCTGAGTCAGACAATGGCGATTGGGTACACCTAGCGGCAACTATAGATACATGGGGAGCTAGAGGAACAACCTGGGTAACACCTGAGGGGGATGAAATGCCTGTACCCTTAAATATGCTACAAGCAATGCATATCGCTTCTGAAAAGACTCATCCTAAAGTAACGAAGAAAACATACAAGTGGGTCCCTAAAGCTTCTTTAGTGACCATAGCTAGTGTTAAAAAACAGAAGCCTTGTAAGAAACGTACCACTCGCTCCAAGAAAAGTAAGAAAATGTTGCGATGGATCCCTAAACGACTATTGGAAGCCCAAGGTTACTATCAAGGAAGTGATCAAATCTGGGTGCCAAAACGTAGATTGTGCTCTTACCTATCACCTGACCCATGTGAGCCCAATCCCGTAGCTCCAAAACGAACCAATGATCGTGGGAAGAAAAAAATCATAGAATGCTACACACCCGCTCCCGAGCGGGTACCAAAGAAAGAACAATTTGTTCCACCTAGCTCAGGAAGGGGGGAGTCCCATGAAGCTTCTAGCTCCTCATGTAATACATCCATAGAGGTAAAAGCTTCTACACAGCCTCCATCTATAGTAATGGACCTCCATGAAGCTACAAAAGAGTCCACACCTCCCAGTGTTCAAGAATCACCTAATGAACCACTTCAAGTTCGATCCTGGGAGAGTACCTTACCACCCTTGCAACTTGACGAGGCACCTAGGGTAATAGAAAACTAATGACAAAAATCCTCACCTATTACCAACTGGAACAATTGGTTTCAAAGGGTGACAAGCTCATTTCAAATGGTATGATCTACCCAAGGAAGGGGGGAGTGTTTGTGGACATCCATCATTCATTTGCTTCCCTCTCAACCTTTCTCCTTGACCTCTTAATCTCCGATCTTAGGGAATGTATATATAAAGCCTTATACTCACAAAAACAAGATAAATAAGTAAAAGAGCAAGAGCCATAACACAAATCATAAAAACAAATTATGCACAAGAACACGACCCTTGTAATATTTGCGCTCTAACCATCATCTATTTGCGTGTACAGATATGGCTAGTACGCTAGAGTCATCCACTCCTGCCTTGGGTGAGAGGTACCCTCGTTACTTTTCACAAATATTTCACATGGTCTTTCCAGTGCTTGCATGTGAATGGGATTTGATAGGTACGCTAGCATGTGAGAGGAATTTTGAAGAGTTAGAATGGCTAATACGTCTCTTGACCACGTCTGATCATTACTTAAGAAGAGAGGTTTCTTCCATTGCACAAGCCTACCCTTTTGGACAAGATGACTATAGGCGTCTAGTGACCTTCTTAGTAAACATGGGCACCTATGATGAAGAAGAAAATTTACACGACTACACGGATGGCACATATGGTCTCATGGATGATGACTTTGTTTATCTCGACGACGAGGATAGGGGTTTAGCCTTAGGGTTTCCCCCCAACCTCTACAATATCCTATTCCCTTGACTCTCTAGGGAGAGTGCAAATAATTAGGTTAGGGTTCCTTATGTTTTTTGTTGTGTTCAATAAGTGTTGGTACCTTTTTCCACTAATGTGCCTCCTGGAGGTATTCCTTTTGTTTCCTAGTGTGTACAGGAGCGTGTTGCTATTGGTAGGATTTGGACCTTCATGGAATCTTTATCTCGACTCACTCTTCAAATCAAGCGCGACCATCGACACAAACAGGTGTTTCTTGTCCATTAGCATTGCCCCTTATCTTTTTTGCATCTATGATTGTCTGCTTTAATTGTGATTGGTAGCCTAATATTCACCGCATTTGCTTAGTATCAAACATTTAATTCAACGTAATTTTTTGTCATAATCACTTGTCTAGGTTTAAAAATCAAGCAGTCCGACAAACTAGTTTAACCAAGTAGAAATCTTCTCTTAATACCATGGGGAATGCCTTCTTAATAATTAATGGTTACTTAGGTTCTTAATCCGATTTAGGCAGCATTGTGTGAAATGTACTAGGGCTTTCTAGTGGACTTGACCCTATTGACTTTTAGCTTAAGTATTATAAAGGGAGTTTACTGGTGTGATGAGCCTGGGAGGTGTATCAGTGTTATATGACCCCCCAAAGTTACAAAATTAAAATGCTGAAAATGAACAAACAAAAAATCAAAGTGCCACACTGTAAAATCTTAAGCTGGAAGAGAAATCTCAGCTTGATTTGGTACTTCACTCACATGTATTGCCTATGGTACTAGAGCCCTAGAGGTTCCTAGTGTGGGCGCTTTTTCTTGAAAAGCAAAAAACCCAAGGCATACAAAATAAGCACACACATCAAATTGAATCACTGTGAAAAGACTTTGGGGGGTCAAAGAAAAAGTAATCAGTCAGGCGATGATTTCATGAGAAATTCCTTTTATGGTAGCTTAACTACAAGGTCTTCTTATAGATATAGCCTCTAGTCAGCCCTCGAACATGAATACTTGGCTCTCGCGATTAAACAACTTAATTGACCACTGAAAATTAAGAAGCTTACCCATGGTATTAATATTCGATCTCTAGTGCCTTTCGACCGTCAAATTAGCGACCCCAGACTTGTTTAATTTTTTACCTTTACATTTGTTTATGCATTTGATTACATTGCAATTTAATGTTCATTGCTGACAAATTGTTTGAAATTCTTTTACCAATCACTGTGTCTACCTAAAACTGCATATGCTTTTTAATCACTTATGAGAATGCAATTACTGTGCCAATGTTGTTTGATTTTGCAGTGACTGAAGAAGGCTAAGGACATTCATCTCAAATGCTCTTCCACCTCGATGAACGAGCTTCAACTCAATAGCTTCCGAGGACGGAATCTACATCAGGAAGGGGGGCATGTTAACCCTCACGGCTCACGGACACCCCATCACCTACGACGGACGTGTATTATGTATTTGGTAGAGTCAGGTACCGGGCTTGTCGGACCAATAGGAAAAGGGTAAGAGTGATCGCCGATGAGAGGCGCACTCTAACTGGGACATTCAAGGGATTAGTTGGCTAAGCATGGGCGCCCAAGTGTGAATGGGGTGAGCTCATATAAAAGTCAACTAAACCTAAAATTCACTCATTCTCTCATTTGTGCAATAGAAGAGTGCTCTTGCTCGATCTCCATCTCCATCTTCTTCTTCTTCACCTCCTTGTGTGTGTGTGTATGTGAGAGAGAGAGAGAGAGAGGGAGAGTGTGTGCGATCGAGCATTACGAAGGCACGACGGCGGCGAAGCGGTTGAGCGCGACACGACTGCAGCTTCTTCTTCATCGCGGCGAGGAATCCACCACGAAGGCGAGCGTAGACCGGTGAGTGACACACCCTCTGCTCTCTTGAGCTTGCTAGTTTAGGCTTGTTGTGTGCTTGGAGCCATTTGTGGCTCGCACACGGTGTATCGGCAAGTCCTTTGCTTCGGCAGTGCGGCAAGGAGCGCACAATTACAGGTCTTGAGTTCAACTACTAGCTGACTATATCTTAATGGTCTCTTGGGATAGTTTCCTACCACGTTAAAATTCTATTATTTGGGAGAGTGTGTGTGTGTGTGTGTGCACACTAATAAAAAAGAGGAAAATGGTATAACCTTTCTATCACCCAAGTGCGGAAGATTGGTTATGACATTTCCCTCTTGAATAACAGGTCTTGAGTTCAAGACCTCATTGACTAGATCTTTAAGGTCTCTGGGATAAATTCCTACGACATTAAAACTCTCTTCTTCGCAGGTGTGGGGTGTGTGTGTGTGTGTGTGTGTGTGTGTGGTGTACTAATAAAAAAAAGCAAAATGGTATAACCTTTCTATCACCCAAGTGTGGAAGATTGGTTATGCTATTTCCCTCTTGAGAAACAGGTCTTGAGTTCAACTCCTCATTGGCTAGATCTTTAATGTCTCTCGGGATTGTTTCCTACGATATTAAAACTCTCTTCTTCTCTGGTGTGTGTGTGTGCTTTAAAAAAAAAAAGAGAAAAATGATATGACCTTTCTTTCACCGAAGTGTGGTAGATTGGTTATTACATTTCCCTATTGAATAACATGTCTTGAGTTCATCTCCTCGACGACAAGATCTTTAAGGTCTCTTGGGATAGTTTCCTACGATGTTAAAACTCTCCTCTTCTCGGGTATGTGGGTGGGTGTGTGTGTGCACTAATAAAAAAGAGGTAAATGGTATAACCTTTCTATCACCCAAGTGTGGTAGATTGGATATGTCATTTCCCTCTTGAATAACAGGTCTTGAGTTCAAGTTCTAGTTGTCTGGATCTTAATGGTCTCTTGGGATAGTTTCCTACGACATTAAAACTCTCTTCTTCTTGGGTGAGTGGGTGTGTGCGTGTAGGTGCACACTAATAAAAAAGAGGAAAATGGTATAACATTTCTATAACCCAAGTGTGGTAGATTGGTTATGCCCTTTCCCACTTGAATAATAGGTTTTGAGTTCAACACCTTGTCGGCTGGGTCTTTAAGGTCTCTTGGGATAGTTTCCTATGACGCCCTCTTCTTCTCAGGTGTGTGGGTGTATATGTCTGTGTGTGTGTGTGTGCTAAAAATTAAAGAGGAAAATGGTATAACCTTTCTATCACCCAAGTGTGGTGGATTGATTATGCCATTTCCTTCTTGAGAAACATGTCTTGAGTTCAACTCTCATTGGCTAGATCTTTAAGGTCTCTTAAGATTGTTTCCTACGACGTTAAAACTCTCTTCTTCTTGGGTGTGTGGGTGTATATCTTTTGGAATAGTGATAGCCGACTTTCGGAAAATCAAAGGAAAAAGAAAAAAAAACTCATTTCACCCCCCCCCCCCCCCCCCCCCCTCTCAGTACCCCCCCACCGTAACTCATTTTCCCCCTCCCGCTCTACAGGCATCAGATAAAACCCTCGCACTCTCTCCCCCCCATTTTCCTTACATACCCCCTTCCCTAATACCCCCCCCCCCCCGATTTACCCTCCCTGGCCAGGCAGAATGTCATTCCCCACTCACCCCCACCCCCCCCTCTCCCATTACACTTTACCCTCTACCCTATCCTACCCCCCCCTCTTCGGCCCGCCAATATTCCCTCCCCCCCCCGACCCCTCCTCCCTCTTCCCTACCCGCTCGCCTCACCCTCCTTTGGCTCATTCCCCGACCCTCGGCCTCATTCCCCCTCCCCGGCCCGCGGATATATTCCCTCCCCCCCATTGACTTAGTTTACCTTTGTCCTTAAGCCCATGCAAGACAACACACCCCCCCCCCCCACCTCTCCTCTCTCTCCCATGCGCTGCAGCACACACACTCACACACACACATCCTCTCTCGGGCGCTGCATAGGCAACAAACACACACACCAACACCCTCACGCGCAGTCCGCAGCCCAAGCACATACACACACGCGCCTTGCGGCAACAGAAAACACACACACACACACTCACCCATACACACACACCCCAATCCTACCCCTTCCTCTCCTTCTGCCATGCGCAACAGTCTACCATCCGCCACAGAAAAAAAATAATAAAATAATAATAATAATAAATATATATATATATATAATTATATATTATATATATATACATTATATAACTCCCCCCGCTTCCCGTGTTCCCACGCACGCATGCGCACATACATATACATATACGCACTCACCCGCAAATACACATATATGCTCCCACACTCACATACATACATACACACACGCATAAACGCCTACGACATCGACAAACGAAAGAAGAAGGATCCAAAGCACACGCTGCCAATGACAAAAACAGAAAATGCGCCGAAGGCATGCCCCGGCCGACTCCGAAAAGAAGTACGCTCGACACCAACGCACCGGCAGCTCGCCATTCGTCGGCAACACGCAACCTCGATGCCATCCCAGTAATTTTAGGTTATTTTACCATTATCTTCAGTTTTCATCCAAGCCATTGTAAATTTCTCTTTTGTAAATATCCTCTCTGTAGGTGATGGTGATAAAGGCCCACCTAGAGATTCCCATCTTTTAATAACCTTCCCCAAAGCAAAGCAAGGGTCAACCACACCGGGTCCACCACTTGCTTTGTCTCCCCGATTAAGATTACCCTAACCACACTGGGATTACCATAATCCAAGCAGCCAACACCTATAAATTGGCACTGAGAGATCACGGGGGGGGGCAACTTATGTGGAACCAAGCATTGGGTAGAGTGTAGTAGGAGGGATTGGCAACATCACCATCACGGGGAGGGGGTCTTGTGTGTTGGGTTTGCCTTGGAATTGCACCATGCGAAGGAAACCACACCCATCTCTCGACTCCAATGGTCGATGCACACACGTATGCATGCTCTTGGCAATGAACATTCACAGTCATTGAGTCACCCTAGAGAACGCCCCAAGTAGGTTGCACCATCTCTTTCCCCTACCTCTCTACCACCACGGCATGCCACCTTGTAAATATTGCAGAAATAGTTCACCCTCACACCCTCGAGGTTGTTTTCATCAATTGCGAGTGTTCTCTGTGTGTGTGTGTGTGTGTGTGTGTGTGTGTGTGTGTGTGTAGGCTTGCGGTGTTCATATCATCGTGGGCTTTGCGTCCTAGCCGCTCAAAGCTAGGTGGTGCCCCCTGTTCGCTTTACCGTGGCAGGCTCGAGGCGAGCCATTCAGCCCTCGGCGTTTTATAGGCCGTCGGGGTTCGGGGTCCGTGTTGGGTCCGTCATTTGGTGCCCCCACGGAGGAGGGCTTTTCTAAGACCCCTTCAGTTTACAATGCTGAAAGTGACGCCCACTATCAATCATGGACGAGTGGCTAAAGGAATTTTCTAACTGGAGGATGGAAGTAGAAGAGACGAAGGAGGCCTTAGCCGCCTTCATTGAGGTGCTACTACCAGGCTGCAGTGTCATCAACATTCAAGAGGTGAATGCTCCATCTTGTATCGTTCGTTCTAACTATAAATCAAAAGCATCAGGTGGCAGATTGGTGAGGTGCCATCACTGTTGTCAACCAAGGCACAGGGTCGATGAGTGCCAGCAATGAAGGCAGCGGAAGGGTTGAAGTCTTCTACATTGACATTCATCGGGAGGAGGTCATTCACGTCAAGGAAGGAAAGCGGACGGTGAGGCCTCTTTTCCCTAAAGAAACTGCAGTCAAAGATAAAACCCCAAAGTGGCCTAAAGGGGCTGCTCGAGCCAAGGGCAAGGAGAAGATAGGCTAGCCTGGAAACACATGACCCCGAAGGGAGAAGCATCTGGCCAAGCAAGTGCTTCAAGCTCAGAGAGCCGGGTTGTACCCACTTTGTCAAAGAAGAAGTCATCCGAAGCTAAGCGGCGGAAGGTCGCCTACCGATTTGCGCGACGCATGCGAGTGCTACCAATCCACTTCGACAATCCAGAAGAAGAAGTGGTGAGAAGATTCCCATGTCCTAGAGAAGAGTGGTTCGGCTACTGCTCTCGTTGTTTTGGGAAGCGAGTGGAGGACCTTCCTCCCCTCCCTATACAACTTATCCTGAAGAAGCTCTCTACCACGGGAGAGACCCAGTGGGCTGGAGATGAGCTGCAGCTGAATGGAGTATAATTCATGCAACACGCCGATTACGGAAATTACCTAAAATTGCTGTTAGCCAAGAGACTGGGAGTGGTCAGACGCGTCGCCATCACCCCATACGTGCTAAGCAACGAAGGAAGGGTAGAACCCATGAAAGGTGAGGACCTCTTGTGGATGTGCCGACTCATCAACACTGGCACGGTAAGAGTATGGAGATGAGCTACAACTGAATGGAGTAGAATTCATGCAACACGCCGATTACGGAAATTACCTACAATTGCTGTTAGCCAAGAGACTGGGAGTGGTCAGACGCGTCGCCATCACCCCATACGTGCTAAGCAACGAAGGAAGGGTAGAACCCATGAAAGGTGAGGACCTCTTGTGGATGTGCCGACTCATCAACACTGGCACGATAAGAGTATAAGTAAGTATTTCACCCTTTGTGCATAATGGAAAACGGGCCGACGGCATTCCCGTTCAGATTCCTGCAGCATATGCATGTGAACATCTATGTGGATAGGAAAGTCTTCTACCAACAGAAGATCGTCTACCTATTTGGTGCGGCAGTACTAGGAGAAATCCTCAATTCTCTGAACCCTATCATTCTCCCCATACTTGATTACCATCATTCCTTTAATGTCTCTATTTTTATCTTGTTTTAACCTATCCATTCGCCGTTGTAAGAAACCGCTATGAGCAGTTGCTGTTGATAAAAAAAAAGAAAAAAAAAGGGTTTGTAATTTCCCGAGTCACCACCATGGCAAGTGTTTCTTTCCCCACGTTCTGTGGAAAGAAGGGTGAGGATCTCACCACTGATTTTTTGGACAATTTTGACATTGCTTGTGTCGTCTCCAACAAAGATGACGACGCTTCACGACTCAGAATTTTTCCTCTCCTGATGAAAGTAGAGGCCAAGTACTGGTATAATGCATTGCCCCAGGCTACCAAGAATGCATAGGATGTGTTAAAGGCTGCTTTTGTAAAGAGGTTTGGTGGAGGCACAACCTCGGAGAAGCTATGGCAGCTATTGACAGAATTAAAGCAGGCAGGCCTGCTGGAGTACTCCACCTATGAATCAAAGTTTGTGGACCTATGGGAGAGATGGGTTGCCACATTGGAGGAAGGCGAAGGAGCGCCTAATTTCCTGAAGAAGGATCGTTTCATTGCTGGTCTATGGTCGCCGCTTAGAGAGAAGGTGAAGGGAAGGTTTCCTGCAACATATGAGTTGGCAGTCACCTTAAAGACAAGAAGCTGCGTATGCAAGCAAGAGTAAACGAGTCAGAGGAAACAAGCTCGGCCCGACCAACCCTAGTGGCTGCAACAGCCAACCATAGAGTCCAACCACAGGAGATAGCAGAGGAACAGCAAGAACTGCTGAGTCGCATCACCACCCAACTAGAGAGTTTATTTGTGCATCTGGTGCAACAAGGGCATGCATCTGGCAGAAATCCAGAACAAGGAAGAGGACCACGAAGGTAGAACCCAAAATACCACTGTTACAACTGCGGGGAAGACGGCCATGGAATGTACACTGCCCACACCCAAGAAGGTAGAATTTCAATAGAGGGGGGAGACAAAATCAGATCTCTCCGCCAAGAGTAAGACCACCACCAAGATAGCCACGACCAATCCCAGCAATCCAAATCCTACAACCACCTATACAACAGCAACCACCACCCCAACCTCTCATTCCGCCACTACCCCCACCACCTGCGGTGAACCAAGCGGTGAGTGTCATTAGATTAGAGGCTAAAGGGAAGGCGAAGGTAGAAGAGTCAGCTCGAGAGAAGCACAAAGGAAAAGCGAAGGTAGAAGAAGTGGATGCTATGGGAGTGAAACGTGCGAGGCACGAGGAGGCATCTCAAAAGGAAGAGAAGATGAAAGGGAAAGCCGAGTCTAGCAAGCAAGTAGCGAAACCGCGGTGGAAGATAGACATCATGGACTTCTCACTAGGTGAGGAAACACAACCCTATGACTTAGTTCAGGATGTGTTAATGCAGGGCCCGAAGATAACTTGGCCCCAATTACTCCACCTTGCACCCAGAATGAGGAGGCAATGGACAAAAATGATAAGTACCAAGAAATCAAAACCACGGATAGCTGGGGCTATCTCTGGGAGGGATCTCGATGACGTCTTGCCAACCATGGACGCTCACATCAAAGGGCAGCGGATTTCAAACGTCTACATAGATGGTGGCGCGCAAATATGTGTCATGAGTGAGAAGATGATGCACCACCTAGGTCTAGAGGTAAGTAGGCCGACACCCTGCCGAGCTAAGATGGCAAACAATGTGAGAGTAAAATGCGTAGGCATTGTAAATGCGGTCAAAGTAAAAGCATTCAATACGGAAGTGGAGGTAGACATCTTCATCATGCCACACAAAGGGGAGGGCTACCCCATCATTCTTGGAAGGCCTTGGCTTATGACCATGGAAGCAAAACAAGACTGGAGCACCGGGATGATCCAGATGAAGGATGCTAAAGGGAAGTCCATATTCTACGACATGAGGACTGGAAAGCAACGCAATATGATCTTGGAGGCTTCAGAAGACGAGTCCACCAGCGAATCCTCGTCTACCTCAGGAGAAGACACAACCACCACTGATGGGAGTGACAGTAGCATCAAAGTAATGGGAGTCATTCTTAAAGACCCAAACAGATTAACACAATCTGAAGCAACCTCAGCAAACGAAGAGGGACCATCAGGTAAGCAGTCATTGGAGGATGCAGGTAAGCTACAAAAAATGCTCTCAAATCAGTTAACCAATGAAGAGAGGAAGGAGTATGTCTCCGTGTTAGGCAACTTCACTACTTTGTTCATTGATGGCTATGATAAGATCACAGGGATTACAATAGTGCAGCACCACATAAAGCTCAAGGAAGGCAGTAAACCCGTAGTACAGAAGCTCAGAAGACTTGGAGTAATTCAACAAGAGGCATTGCTTAAAGAAGTAAGGAATTTTCTACAAGCAGGTTTCATCTACCCTGTCGAAGACTCGGAATGGGTCTCCCCAGTAGTAGTCACAAAAAAAAAGAAGTAAATGGAGAGTCTGTGTGGATTATAAACCTCTCAATGCAGCCACGAAGAGGGACCATTTTCCCCTCCCATTCCAGGATGAAATACTCAATGAAGTGGCACGTCACGAACGCTACATAGTATGCGATGGCTACTCAGGATACTTCCAGATTAGCATTGCGGAGGAGGATCCGAAGAAGACAACCTTCATCACACCTTGGGGATGTTTTGCCTATAGAGTGATGCCATTTGACCTCACCAACGCCCCAGCCACATTTCAACGCTATGTGACCTTTGTTTTCCAACCTTACTTTGGAACATCAATACGAGTTTTCATAGATAATTTTTGCATCTATAGCTCACGAGCCCTTCATCTAAGCAAAGTCTATGATGGCTTAACCAGGCTACAAACCCTGGGTGGCCAACTCAACGTGGACAAGTGTCACATTGGTGAGAGAAAGGTCACTCTCCTTGGTCAGGTAATTTCAGCAAAAGGGATCGAGGCTGACCCCAACAAAATTCAGGCTCTGGTATCATTATCATCTCCCACCACCGCCAAGCAGTTGGTTTCTTTCCTTCAGAAGGTAAGATATTTAAGCAGGTTCATTCACCTGCTATCTCAAGTGGTCCTTCCCCTACAACAACTTACCCAAAGGGATATTTTCTCATGGAGTGAAGAGAATGAGTAGCAGTTTACTGAGGTAAAGCAAGTCCTATCTAAGCTCCCCACTATTTCACCTCCTAAGTGGGACGAGCCATTCTATGTGAACCCTAGTGTGGGAAATGATACTCTGGGAGCAGTGCTAATGCAAAAGGATCCCAAAACTTCTTTCATGCGCCCTATTTACTTCTCTAGTCGAGTCATGACCCCATCAGAGAAGGGATTCACCGAAGTAGAACACATGGTTCTGGCACTAATGTTTGCTACCACGAAATTCCGCTCCTATCTCTTGCCTAGACCATTTGTAATCCTGACAATGGAAGAAGTTTTCCCTTATGTAATGAGACACATGGATGTCTCATCTAGGATCTCAAAGTGGTTAATTAGACTACAAGAGTTTGATTACACCATGCAAGTAGAAAACTCCACCAGGGCTAGTCTAGCAGGAATTCTCACTCATCGTCACTACGAGAAGAAGCTGAAGGTCAACACGGAAGCAAAGGAAGGAACACCAGATAAAGAGAGCCCTAAGCTAGAGAGAGCTCACTCTCTTTTCTTTGACGGAGCATACAAGAGAACAATGGATCAGTCTGCAGTAGGCATGGTCATTTTCAATGAACAACAAGAAAGAGTATACTCCATGGGGCAGTTATTACACTCCCACTCTAACAATGAGGCAGAATATGCAACCCTAATCCTTGGGCTGGAACAATGTATTTCACAAAAAATTCAGCGCTTGAATGTGTTCGGCGATGCTTTGCTTTTGATAAGGCAGATAAATGGCACCTGGGAGTGCAAGAATCAGGTTTTACTTGGTCAACTTTGCCAAGTTAAGGACATTCTGAAGAAGTTTGAAGCAGTAAGGCTCTTCCATATTCCCAGAGCAGAAAATTAAGAGGCAAATGCACTAGCTAAAGAAAGAATACAAGATGTTTCCATAGGAGCAATCAAATTAAAGCTACCCCTCTTCCAAGGCAGTGACGCTATGCCGGATATCATCAAATTTTTGAATACAGGAGAATGTCCAACAGGACACACCAAAGGCCAAAAAAAATGGCTGGTAAGGAAGGCTACTAGGTACCGCCTTATAATTGACCACTTGTATTGTAAGGGCAAAGATCAAATTCTCAGGTGGGTGCCAACCTCCAGTGAAATCACAGAGGTAATCTCAAGCTGCCATGACGGCGTCTGCGGTGGTCATTTTACTCTAGATATCACCAGTAGGAAGATTCTACAAGCAGGATACTTTTGGCCTAGTTTGAACAGAGATGTACTCCATTGGTGTAAAACATGTAAGGCTTGCCAAGTGGCCAATGATCGCACGCTAATCTACGAGCCACAAACCCCTATCATTTCATATGGTCCGTTTGAGAAATGGGGAATAGATGCAATTGGTCCCTTACCAAGGGCCCAATCAGGTAAGCTGTACATCATAGTGGGGGTAGACTACATGACGCGATGGGCAGAAGCAATGGCCACCACCCGCATTACAGCCCAAGAGGTGGCA
Source organism: Adiantum capillus-veneris (assembly GCF_014529385.1). Lineage (NCBI taxonomy): Eukaryota > Viridiplantae > Streptophyta > Polypodiopsida > Polypodiales > Pteridaceae > Adiantum > Adiantum capillus-veneris. The sequence goes on along the minus strand of NC_140937.1, from coordinate 97,572,260 downwards.
AATTTCATTTTTGAGCATAACGTTCGCCGTTTTGGCACTCCTCTTGAGATAATATCAGATAGAGGACCAGGATTCAGAGGTGATGTGGTAGGGGAACTGATGAAGAAGTTAGGCATCACACGTCAGCATTCCACACCATAATATCCACAATGCAATGGTCTGGTAGAGAAGGTAAATGGAATGATTTTCAAGATCATCACAAAACAGGTGAACAACCATACAGGAGATTGGGATAAACATCTCATGGCAGCTCTTTGGGCCTACAGAACAACGTTCCGAACATCACTAGGTTTCACCCCTTTCCATCTAGTTTATGGGAAGGAGGAAATTCTACCCATTGAGGTACAAATAGCCAGCTTACGAGTCTTGTCCAGCCAGACCCACCGTCCAATCGTAAACCTTAGAAACCACATCTTGGATCTAGAGAGACTACAACTGGATAGGGAAGAAGCAATCAATCACTATGCAACACAGGCAGAATGACATCGACTCACTTTCAATCAAGGGCTTAAAGAGAAAGGACTGGAAAAAGGCATGTTAGTGTTGTGATACGACAACAGATTCGATACCAGGAAGGATAAGAAATTTCAACCCAGATGGGAAGGACCATTCATCATCAAGAAACGCTATGACAACGGCAGCTATAAGCTGATGGAGGCAGATGGGAGAATTCACAAGACTACAGTCAATGGATGGAGACTGAAGAGGTACTTTCTTAGATTTGACCCAGAATTCATGGTAGACATTCCAGAAGAGGGAGAACCCTCTAACTCTACAGCTGAAGAAACTGAAGAAGGGCTAGAAGCATGAATGCCTCTAGCCAAAAGAGAGAGGGCTAATGATAGCCGACTTTCGGAAAATCAAAGGAAAAAGAAAAAAAAACTCATTTCACCCCCCCCCCCCCCCCCCCACTCTCAGTACCCCCCCCACCGTAACTCATTTTTCCCCTCCCGCCCTACAGGCATCAGATAAAACCCTCGCACTCTCTCCCCCCCATTTTCCTTACATACCCCGTTCCCTAATATTCCCCTCCCCCCCGATTTACCCTCCCCAGCCAGGCAAAAATTCATTCCCCCCCCCCCCCCCCCCCAACCCCTCTCTCGTGCTCCCTCGGTGTGAGCCGCATGAGACCCCCCCCCCCCCCCCCCCCCCCCCCCCCCCCCCCCCCCCCCCCCCCTCCCCCTCACTCTTACACTCACCCCACCCCCCCCTCTCCCATTACCCTTTACCCTCTACCCTATCCTACCCCCCCCCTCTTCGGCCTGCCAATATTCCCCCCCCTCAACCCCTCCCCCTCTTCCCCACCCACTCGCCTCACCCTCCTTTGGCTCATTCCCCCCCCCTCGGCCTCATTCCCCCTCCCCGGCCCGTGGATATATTCCCTCCCTCCCATTGACTTAGTTTTCCTTCGTCCTTAAGCCCATGCAAGACAACACCCCCCCCCCCCCCCCCCCCCCCCCCCCCCCCCCCCTCTCCTGTCCCCACCTCTCCCTCTCCCATGCCCTGCAGCACACACACACACACTCACACATACACACCCTCTCTCGGGCGCCGCATACGCAACAAACACACACACCCACACCCTCACGCGCAGTCCGCAGCCCAAGCACATACACACACGCGCCTTGCGGCATCAGAAAACACACACACACACACACACACACACACACACACACACACTCATCCACACACACACACCCCATACCTACCCCCTCCTCTCCTTCCGCCATGCGCAACAGTCCACCATCCGCCACAGAAAAAAATATATATATATATAAAAATATATATATATATATAATTATATATTATATATATATACATTATATAACTCCCCCCCCCTTCCCGTGTTCCCACGCAGGCATGCGCACATACATATACATATACGCACTCACCCGCAAATACACATATATGCTCCCACACTCACATACATACATACACACACGCATAAACGCCTACGACATCGACAAACGAAAGAAGAAGGATCCAAAGCACGCGCTGCCAACGACAAAAACAGAAAATGCGCCGAAGGCATGCCCCGGCCGACTCCGAAAAGAAGTACGCTCGACACCAACGCACCGGCAGCTCGCCATTCGTCGGCAACACGCAACCTCGATGCCATCCCAGTATTTTAGGTTATTTTACCATTATCTTCAGTTTTCATCCAAGCCATTGTAAATTTCTCTTTTGTAAATATCCTCTCTGTAGGTGATGGTGATAAAGGCCCACCTAGAGATTCCCATCTTTTAATAACCTTCCCCAAAGCAAAGCAAGGGTCAACCACACCGGGTCCACCACTTGCTTTGTCTCCCCGATTAAGATTACCCTAACCACACTGGGATTACCATAATCCAAGCAGCCAGCACTTATAAATTGGCACTGAGAGATCACGGGAGGGGGGGGGGGCAACTTATGTGGAACCAAGCATTGGGTAGAGTGTAGTAGGAGGGATTGACACCATCACCATCACGGGGAGGGGGTCTTGTGTGTTGGGTTTGCCTTGGAATTGCACCATGTGAAGGGAACCACACCCATCTCTCGACTCCAATGGTCGCTGCACACACGTATGCACGGTCTTGGCAACGAACATTCACAGTCATTGAGTTTCCCTAGAGAACGCACCAAGTAGGTTGCACCATCTCTTTCCCCTACCTCTCTACCACCACGGCATGCCACCTTGTAAATATTGCAGAAATAGTTCACCCTCACACCCCCGAGGTTGTTTTCATCAATTGCGAGTGTTCTCTGTGTGTGTGTGTGTGTGTGTGTGTGTGTGTGTGTGTGTGTGTGTGTGTGTGTGTGTGTAGGCTTGTGGTGTTCATATCATCGTGGGCTTTGCGTCCTAACCGCTCAAAGCTAGGTGGTGCCCCCTGTTCGCTTTACCGTGGCAGGCTCGAGGCGAGCCATTCGGTCCCGGGCGTTTTAGAGGCCGTCGGGGTTCGGGGTCCGCTTTACGTCCGTCAATAGTTTCCTATGATGTTAAAAGTCTCTTCTTCTTGAGTGTGTGTGTGTGTGTGTGTGTGTGTGTGTGTGTGTGCACGCACTAATTAAAAAAGAGGAAAATGGTATAACCGTTCTATCACCCAAGTGGGGTAGATTGGTTATGCCATTTCCCTCTTCAATAATAAGTCGTGAGTTCATCTCCTCGTGGGCTAGATCATTTAGGTCTCTTGGGATAGTTTTCTACGACGTTAAAACTCTCTTCTTCTTGGGTCAACTTCTCATCAGCTAGATCTTTAAGGTCTCTTGGGATAGTTTCCTAGGACGTTAAAACTCTATTCTTATCAGGTGTGTGGGTGGGTGCGTGTGTGTGTGCTAATAAAACAGAGAAAAATGGTATTACCTTTCTATCACCCAAGCGTGGTAGATTGATTATGTCATTTCCCTCTTGAATAACAAGTCTTGAGTTCAACTCCTTGTTGGCTAGATCTTTAAGGTCTCTTGGGATAGTTTCCTACGACGTTGAAACTCTCCTCTTCTTGGTGTGTGGTTGGGTGTGTGTGTGCACACTAATAAAAAAGAGGTAAATGGTATAACCTTTCTATCACCCAAGTGTGGTAGATTGGTTATTCCATTTCTCTCTTGAATAACAGGTCTTGAGTTCAAGTTCTCCTGGGCTAGATCTCTAAGGTCTCTTGGGACAGTTTCCTATGATGTTAAAAACCTCTTCTTCTCGGGTGTGTGGGTGGGTGTGTATGTGTGTGATATTAAAAAAAACAGGTGAATGGTATAACCTTTCTATCACCCAAGTGTGGTAGATTGGTTAAGTAGTTTTCCTGTTGATTGAGGTCAACTCCTCGTCGGCTAGATCTTTAAGGTCTCTTGAGATAGTTTCCTACGATGTTAAAAATCTCTTCTTCTCGGGTGTGTGTGTGTCCTAATAAAAAATAGTAAAATGGTATAAAATTTCTTTCACCCAAGTGTGGTAGATTGGTTATGCCATTTCACTCTTAAATAACAGGTCTTGTGTTGAACTCCTCGTCGGCGGATAGATCTTTAAGGTCTCTTGGGATAGTTTCCTATGACGTTAAAACCCTCCTCTTCTTGGGTGTGTAGGTTTGTGTGTGTGTGCGTGCATGCGTGCGCACTAAAAAAAAAGAGGTAAATGGTATAACCTTTCTATCACGCAAGTGTTGTAGATTGGTTGTGCCATTTTGCTCTTGAATAACATGTCTTTAATCCAACTTCTAGTGGGCTAGATGTTTTAGGTCTCTTGGAATAGTTTCCTACGACGTTGAAACTCTCTTCTTCTCACGTGTGTGGATGTGTGTGCTATGAAAAAAGAGAAAAATGGTATAACATTTCTATCACCCAAATGTGGTCGATTGGTTATGCCATTTTCCTCTTGAATAACAGGTCTTGAGTTCAACTCCTAGTCGGCTAGATCTTAATGGTTCCTTGGGATAGTTTCCTATGACGTTAAAACTCTCCTCTTCTCGGGTATGTGGGTGGGTGTGTGTGTGTGCACTAATGAAAAAGAGGTAATTGGTATAACCTTTCTATCACCCAAGTGTGGTAGATTGGATATGCCATTTCCCTCTTGTATAACAAGTCCTGAGTTCAAGTTTTGGTTGTCCGGATCTTAATGGTCTCTTGGGATAGTTTCCTACGACGTTAAAACTCTCTTCTTCTTGGGTGAGTGGGTGTGTGTGTAGGTGCACACTAATAAAAAAAAGGAAAATGGTATAACATTTCTATAACCCAAGTGTGGTAGATTGGTTATGCCCTTTCCCACTTGAATAACAGGTTTTGAGTTCAACACCTCGTCGGCTAGATCTTTAAGGTCTCTTGGGATAGTTTCCTACGACTCTCTCTTCTTCTCGGGTGTGTGGGTGTATATGTGTGTGTGCTAAAAATTAAAGAGGAAAATGGTATAACCTATCTGTCACCTAAGTGTGGTAGATTGCTTTTGCCATTTCTCTCTTGAATAGCAGGTCTAGAGTTCAACTTGTTGTTGGCAAGATCGTTAAGATCTCTTGGGGTGTGTGTGTGTATGTGCGCACGCACTAATGGAAAAAGAGAGAAATGGTATAACCGTTCTATCACCCAAGTAGGGTAGATTGGTTATGCCATTTCCCTCTTCAATAATAGGTCGTGAGTTCAACTTCTCGTTGGCTAGATCATTTAGGTCTCTTGGGATAGTTTCCTACGACATTAAAACTCTCTTCTTCTCGGGTGTGTGTGTGTGTGTGCCGTAATAAAAAAAGAGGAAAATGATATAACCTTTCTATCAAGAAAGTGTGGTAGATTTGTTATTCCATTCCCCTTTTGAATAATAGGTCTTGAGTTCAACTCCTGGTCGGATAAATCTTTAAGGTCTCTTGGCATAGTTTCCTACGATGTTAAAACTCTCTTCTTCTCACGTGTGTCAGTGGGTGTGTTTGTGTTTGCTAATAAAAAAGAGGAAAATTCTATAATCTTTCCATTACCCAAGTGTGGTAGATTGGTTATGCCATTTCCCTCTTGAATAATAGTCTTGAGTTCAACTTCTCATCAGCTAGATATTTAAGGTCTCTTGGGATAGTTTCCTACGACGTTAAAACTCTATTCTTATCAGGTGTGTGGGTGGGTGCATGCGTGTGTGCTAATGAAATAGAGAAAAATGGTATTACCTTTCTATCACCCATGTGTGGTAGATTGATTATGTCATTTCCCTCTTGAATAACAAGTCTTGAGTTCAATTCCTTGTTGGCTAGATCTTTAAGGTCTCTTGGGATAGTTTCCTACAACGTTGATACTCTCCTCTTCTTGAGTGTGGGGTTGGGTGTGTGTGTGCACTAATAAAAAAGAGGTAAATGGTATAACCTTTCTATCACCCAAGTGTGGTAGATTGGTTATGCCATTTCCCTCTTGAATAACAGGTCTTGAGTTCAACTTATCCTGGGCTAGATCTCTAAGGTCTCTTGGGACAGTTTCCTACGATGTTAAAACTCTCTTCTTCTTGGGTGTGTGGGTGGGTGTGTATGTGTGTGCTATTAAAAAAAACAGGCGAATGGTATAACCTTTCTATCACCCAAGTGTGGTAGATTGGTTAAGTAAAACAGGTCTTGAGTTCAACTCCTCGTCGGCTAGATCTTTAAGGTCTCTTGAGATAGTTTCCTACGATGTTAAAACTCTCTTCTTCTCGAGTGTGTGGGTGTGTGTGTGCGCTAATAAAAAAATAGGAAAATGGTATAACCTTTCTTTCACCCAAGTGTGATAGATTGGTTATGCCATTTCACTCTTAAATCATAGGTCTTGGTTTGAACTCCTTGGTGTGTGTGTGTGTGTGTGTATGTGCTCAAAAAAAAAAGAGGAAAATGGTATAACCTTTCTATCACCCAAGTGTGGTAGATTGGTTATACTATTTCTCTCTTGAATAACAAGTCTTGAGTTCATCTACTCATTGACTAGATCTTTAAGGTCTCTTGGGATAGTTTCCTACTACATTAAAACTCTCCCCTTCTAGGGTGTGTGGGTGGGTATGTGTGTGTGCACTAATAAAAAAGAGGTAAATGGTATAACCTTTCTATCACCCAAGTGTGGTAGATTGGATATGCCATTTCCCTCTTGAATAATAGGTCTTGAGTTCAGGTTCTAGTTGTTTGGATCTTAATGGTCTCTTGGGATAGTTTTCTACGATGTTAAAACTCTCTTCTTCTTGGGTGAGTGGGTGTGTGTGTGTGTAGGTGCACACCAATAAAAAAGAGAAAAATGATATAACATTTCTATAACCCAAGTGTGGTAGATTAGTTATGCCAGTTTCCTCTTGAATAACAGGTCTTGAGTTCAACTCCTAGTCGACTAGATCTTAATGGTCTCTTGGGATAGTTTCCTACCACGTTAAAATTCTATTACGGGAGAGTGTGTGTGTGTGTGTGTGGTTGTGTGCACTAATAAAAAAGAGAAAAATGGTATAACCTTTCTATCATCCAAGTGTGGTAGATTGATTATGACATTTCCCTCTTGAATAACAGGTCTTGAGTTCTACACCTCATTGACTAGATCTTTAAGGTCTGTCGGATAAATTCCTATGACGTTAAAACTCTCTTCTTCGCAGGTGTGGGGGTGGGTGCGTGTATGTGTGAACTAATATAAAAGAGAAAAATGGTATAACCTTTCTATCACCCAAGTGTGGCAGATTGGTTATGCCATTTCCCTCTTGAAAAATAGGTCTTGAGTTCATCTCCTTGTCGGCTAGATCTTTAAGGTCTCTCGGGATTGTTTCCTACGATGTTAAAACTCTCTTCTTCTCGGGTGTGTGTGTGTGCGCTTTAATAAAAAAGAGGAAAATGGTATAACCTTTCTTTCACCGAAGTGTGGTAGATACGTTATGCCATTTCCCTCTTGAATAACATGTCTTGAGTTCAACTCCTCGTTGGCTAGATCTTTAAGGACTCTGGAGATAGTTTCCTAGAACGTTAAAACTCTCTTCTTCTCGGGTGTATGGGTGTGTGTGTGTGCTAATAAAAAAAAGGAAAATGGTATAACCTTTCTTTTACCCAAGTGTGGTAGATTGGTTATGCCATTTCACTCTTAAATAACAGGTCTTGCATTGAACTCCTCGTCTGATACATCTTTAAGGTCTCTTGGGATACTTTCCTACGATGTTAAAACCCTCCTCTTCTTGGGTGTGTAGGTGTGTGTGTGTGCGCACTAATAAAAAAGAGGTAAATGGTATAACCTATCACCCAAGTGTGGTAGATTGGTTGTGTCATTTTCCTCTTGAATAATAGGTCTTGAGTTCAACTCTTTGTGGGCTAAATCTTCAAGGTCTCTTGGGATAGTTTCCTAGGACGTTAAAACTCTTTTCTTCTCGGGTGTGTATGTGTGTGCTAATAAAAAAAGAGGAAAATTGTATAATCTTTCTATTACCCAAGTGTGGTAGATTGGTTATGACATTTCCCTCTTGAATAACAGGTCTTGAGTTTTACTTCTCATCGGTTAGATCTTTAAGGTCTCTTGGGATATTTTTCTATGACGTTAAAACTCTCTTCTTATTGGGTGTGTGGGTGGGTGCGTGTGTGCGCGCTAACAAACAAGAGAAAAATGGTATAACCTTTCTATCACCCATGTGTGGTAGATTGGTTATGCAATTTCACTCTTGAATAACACTATACATTTCAAGTCCTCGTCAGCTAGATCATTGAGGTATCTTGAAATAGTTTCCTACAATGCTCTAACTCTCTTCTTCTCGAGTGTGTGTGTCTGCACGTGCGTTAGTAAAAAAAAGAAGAGGAAAATGGTATAACCTTTCTATCACCCAAATGTGGTAGATTGGTTATTCCATTTCCCTCATGAATAATAGGTCTTGAGTTGAACCCCTTGTCAACTACATCTTTATGGTCTCTTGGGATAGTTTCATATGACGTTAAATCTCTCTTCTTCTTGGATGTGTGTGCGTACTAATAAAAAAGAGAAAAATGGTATAACCTTTCTATCACCCAAGTGTGGTAGATTGATTCTTCAATCTCCCTCTTGAATAACAGGTCTTTAGTTCAACCCCTTGTCGGCTAGATCTTTAAGGTCTCTTGGTAACCTCCAATGACGTTAAAACTCTCCTCTTCTCATGTGTGTGTGTGTGTGCGCTAATAAAAAAGAGGAAAATGGTATAACCTTTCTTTCATCCAAGTGTGGTAGATTGGTTATTCCTCTTTACTCTTGCATAACAGGTCTTGAGTTCAACTCCTCGTCCGCTAGATCTTTAAGGTCTCTTGGGATAGTTTCCTACGACGTTAAAACTCTCGTCTTCTCTGGTGTGTGGATGTATGTGTCTGTGTGCACTAATAAAAAAGAGGTAAATGGTATGACCTTTCTATCACCCAAGTGTGGTAGATACGTTATGCCATTTCCCTCTTGAATAACAGGTCTTGAGTTCAACTTCTTGTGGGATAAATCTTTAAGGTCTCTTGGGATAAATTCCTACGCGTTAAAACTCTCTTCTTATTGGGTGTGTGGGTCTGTGTATGTGTGTGCTATTAAAAAAGAGAAAATGGATTAACCTTTCTATCACCCAAATGTGGTAGATTGTTTATGCCATTTTCCTATTGAATAATAGGTCTTGAGTTCAACTCCTAATCGGCTAGATCTTAATGGTCTCTTGGGATAGTTTCCTATTACGTTAAAACTCTCTTCTTCTCGGATGTGTGGGGTTGTGTGTGTTTGTGCACAATAATAAAAAAGAGGAAAATGGTATAACCTTTCCATCACCCAAGTGTGGTAGGTTGCTTTAACCATTTTCCTCTTGAATAATGGGTCTTGAGTTCAACACCTCGTTGGCTAGATCTTTAAGGTCTCTTTGGATAGTTTCCTATGACGTTAAAACTCTCTTCTTCTAGGGTGTGTGGGTGGGGGCATGTTTGTGCGCTTATAAAAAAGAGCAAAATGGTATAGCGATTCTATCACCCAAGTGTGCATTTCCCTCTTGAGAAATAGTTATTGAGTTCAACAGCTCGTTGGCTAGATCTTTAAGGTCTCTTGGGATAGTTTCCTATGACGTGAAGACTCTCCTCTTCTTGGGTGTGTGGGTGTATGTCTATGTGTACTCTAATAAAAAAGAGGGAAATGGTATAACCTTTCTATCACTTAAGTGTGGTAGATTGGTTATGCCATTTCCCTCTTGAATAACAGGTCTAGAGTTAAACTCCTCATCGGCAAGATCATTAAGGTCTCCTGGGATAGTTTCTTACGATGTTAAAACTCTCCGCTTTGCGAGTGTGTGGGTGTGGGTGTAGATTGGTTATGCAATTTCACTCTTGAATAACAGGTCTACAGATCAACTCCTCGTCGGCTAGATCATTAAGGTCTCTTGGGATAGTTTCCTACAATGTAAAAACTCTCTTCTTCTCGGGTGTGTGTGTGTGAGTTTGTGTGCGCTAGTAAAAAAAGAGGAAAATGGTATAACCTTTCTATCACCCAAGTGTGGTAGATTGGTTATGCCATTTCCCTTATGAATAACAGGTCTTGAGTTCAACACCTTGTCAGCTAGATCTTTATGGTCTCTTGGGATAGTTTCCTATGACATTAAAACTCTCTTCTTCTCGGATGTGTGTGTGTGTGTGTGTGTGTGTGTGTGTGCGCACGCTAATAAAAAAGAGGAAAATGGTATAACATTTCTATCCCCCAAGTGTGGTAGATTGATTATGCAATTTCCCTCTTGAATAATAGGTGTTGAGTTCAGCACCTCGTCCTCTAGATGTTTAATGTCGCTTGGGATAGTCTCCTATGACATGAAAATTCTCCGCTTCTCGGGTGTGTGCGTGGGTGTATGTATGTGCACTAATAAAAAAGAGGTAAATGGTATAACCTTTGTCTATTGAAATAATAGGTCTTTAGTTCAACTCCTCATCGGATAGATCTTGAAGGTCTATTGGAATAGTTTCCTACAACCTTAAAACTCTCTTCTTCTTGAATGTGTGTGTGTGTGTGTGTGTGTGCACGCGATCGAATAAAAAAGAGGAAAATAGTATAACCTTTCTATCACCTAAGTGTGGTAGATTGATTATGTCTTTTCTCTCTTGAATAACAACTCCTGGTTGGCTCGATCTGTAAGGTCTCTTGGGATAGTTTCCTACAAAATTGAAACTTTCCTCTTCTCGAGTGTGTGGTTGGGTGTGTGTGTGTGCACTATTATAAAAGATATTGAGTTCAACTTCTCGTCGGCTAGATTTTTAAGGTCTCTTGAGATAGTTTCCTACGATGTTAAAACTCTCTTCTTCTCAGGTGTGTGGGTGTCTATCCTCTTGAATAACAGATCTTGAGCTCAACTCCTAGTCGGCTAGATCTTAATGGTCTCTTGGGATAGTTTCCTATGACGTTAAAAATCTCTTTGTCTCGAATGTGTGGGTGTGTACACGTGTGTGTGTGTGTGTGTGTGTGTGTGTGTGTGTGTGTGCATACTAATAAAAAAGAGAAAAATGGTATAACCTTTCTATCACCCAATTGTGGTAGATTGATTATGCCATTTCCCTCTTGAATATTAGGTCTTGAGTTCAATACCTGGTTGGCTAGATCTTTAAGGACTCTTAGGATAGTTTCCTACAAGGTTAAAACTCTCTTCTTCTCGAGTGTGTGGGTGGGTGCATGTGTGTGTGCGCTAATAAAAAAGAGGAAAATGGTATAACCTTTTTATCACAAAAGTGTGGTAGATTGGTTATGCCATTTCCCTCTTGAGAAACATGTCTTGAGTTTGACACCTCGTCGGCTAGATCTTTCAGGTCTCTTCGGATAGTTGCCTCTGACGTTAAAATTCTCTTCTTCTCGGGTGTGTGGGTGATGCCATTTTCCTCTTGAATAATAGGTCTTGAGTTCAACACCTCTTCGGCTAGTTCTTTAAGGTCTCTTGGGACAGTCTCCTACGACGTTAAAACTCTCTTCTTCTCGGGTGTGTGGTATGTGTGTGTGTGTGTGTGTGTGCGCTAATAAAAAAGAGGAAAATGGTATAACGTTTCTATCACCCAAGTGTGGTAGATTGGTTATGCCCTTTCCCTCTTGAATAACATGTCGTGAGTTCAACTCTTCGTCTGCTAGATGTTTAAGGTCTCTTGGGATAGTTTCCTACAACGTTGAAACTCTCTTCTTCTTGGGTGTGTTGTACTAATAAAAAAAGAGGAAAATGTTCTAACCTATCTCTCTTGGTTATGCCATTTCCCTCTTGAATAATAGGTCTTGAGTTCTACTCCTTGTCGGCGAAATCTTTAAGGTCTCTTGGGATAGTTTCCTACGATGTTAAAAATCTCTTCTTGTTGGGTGTGTCATTGGGTGTGTATGTGTGTGCTAATAAAAAAAAGAGGAAAATGGTATAACCTTTCTATTACCCAAGTGTAGTAGATTGCTTATGCCATTTCCCTCTTGAAAAAGAGGTCTTGAGTTCACTTGCTTATCGGCTAGATCTTTAAGGTCTCTCGGGATAGTTTCCTACGACGTTAAAACTCTCTTCTTCTCCGGTGTATCGGTGGTGTATGTGTGTTAATAAAAAAGAGGAAAATGGTATAATATTTCTATCACCCAAGTGTGGTAGATTGGTTATGCCATTTTCCTCTTGAATAAAAGGTGTTGATTTCAACTCCTAGTCAACGAAATCTTAATGGTCTCTTGGGATAGTTTCCTACGACGTTAAAACTCTCTTCTTCTCAGGTGTGTGGGTGTGTGTGTCATAATAATCAATATCTAATTCTCCTAAATGATTTTCTCATATTAAACTGATCATTTAATGTGGGGAAGTGCCAAGGGAGAAAAAGCTAGAATATTGGTTAAGTTAGCAGACCGGCCACAGTAGGGATCCAAAGGAGGGAAAATAGGGATCCAAAGGGGGGGCCATCTGCAGAAGAGCCATGTGAAACAACGGGCTAAAAAGACCCTAAGGTTTAGCCCATTAAGACTTCCAAAATGCTAAGGTTCCAAAATTCAAAGGTTGTGTCCAAAGGTCAACCTTAGGGAAAATTGGATGCTTAGTGTGTGTGCCCAAAAAGTCTTTCTGCATCCCTACATGGGAGGGGGCGAGCCCCAAAGCTAGGGGATGAGAGAGAAAACCACACACACACACACAGGCTCCCTTTACACAAAGGGAATGAGGGACACATGTCAGCTCCCTAGGCCAGATGCCCACAAGGTGTGCCCAATTCCTATTGGAAGACCCTTGAAGTGGACCAATGAGAATTAAGCTAGAGTAAATCTAGTTTAATTAATTTAAAAACATTTAATAAAAGAAACCAATAAGAATTAAGTGTCCTAGAAGACTATTGGGCAGTCTCCCAAGGGGTCCAATGAGCATTCAGAAGCCCCATGGCTTGCCTGATTCCTATTGGCCAGGAGGCAAAGGGGTCCAATGAGAGTTTAGTTTAATTATTTAATTATCTAAAGCTCTCACAAAAGGGGAAAGGGGGACACATGTCAGAAGGCTATCACTTATGCTGCTTAATTCCTATTGGCTTGACCTGGGGAGGTCCAATGAGGAAAAAGCCAGCCTAACTTAGCAGCTAGGGCTCGCCCAAGAGAGAGGGGGGGCTGATTTTTGCTTGGCATTCACTCTCACACTCTCACACTTGACCATGTGTGAAGGGAAAACACTCTATCTCCTCCCAAGCTTTAATGGAGAGCTCATCACCTACTCCAAGCTTGTGAGATAGAAGCCTACATCAACACTCTCTTGGCATGTGGATGCAAATCCAACCAAGAGCCAAGCTTCAATGCATGCTCATCTTCTCTACCAAGCTAATTACTAAGCTAAGCTATGCTAATATGATTGATTATGTGAGGAGATGTACTTCTTTCTCGTAAGATACTTCTTTTTCCTCTCAATCTACTCTCATACCCTGCTAGCTCTCACCATCTTTGAAGGTGTGTGAGGTCTTGGGTCTGAGAACGGGGATAATTCAAGTTGTGTTTGATTAAGTGTTTTGCTTGGTGTATGAAGCTTCCATCTTCATTGCACTAGCTAGTCTTGAAGGAACACAAAGAATTGTATTGTACAATGTCTCTCTTGATGGGAGAAACCATAATACAAAGCCTTTTGGAGGGGGGACCGGCTCCATGCAAATCCGGTCCTCAACTGTTGTCAATAGTTTAATTGCTCTCTCTTTTGAAAGTATTGTCGATGCTATCTAACTAGGTGTTATGCTTTTTGTTGCTCTCTCCACCCAAGCACTCTTGTAATTCTCATTAGGAATCTATTCTAATGAAATGCCCACTATGTTCATGCTAATTTCCGCTACAAATAAGATTTTAGGCCATTAAATGTTACATTGGTATCAGAGCTCAAGGTTTCTCTTTTCTTGCTCAAGAAGGGAGGTCCTCAAGCTAGCTACAAATGGTTGGTATTATTAATTGCCTGTGAGTAAGTAGAATAGGGATTTTTCAGCCTTGCAGTGCGCCTGCCTTTGTGCAGTTAACGGGGCATCACCGTCGAGAGCTATGGTCTTAATAGTGGAGTCCTACAGGGCTTGCCTACGGCTTAACCACTATTGAGCTATTAGAAGCTTGACAGGAGCCGGTGCTGTTTTGGTGTCGAAAGACCCTCTCTTCTATTCCTTGCAATTAATGGTATTCGAGCCGCGGGTACAGTAGCTTGAGTGCTTTTTCTAAAGGGGTAAAGAGGAGTAGCAACTAGGGCTTGAAGTGCCAAAGTACACTTAAAAAGTTTACACCTAAAAATTGTTAGAATGGCTGACAATATTAAAGAGAGTGAAATTAATGTTGATAACTTTGATTTTGCTCATGAGCAAGCTACTAATGATGCTTCAATGCTTGTTAATTATCTTGTTTCTAGGCTTCAACAAGCCATGGGCAATCCATCTCTCCAAAGTGAAGTGCAACGGCAGCTCCGTGCTCACGGGATTCTCCAAGCTCATCACCATGACGAGAGAACATCTAGGAAGCCTCCTTGTGAGACTACCAAAAGAGGTCTCTCTCCGATTCGGGAAGAAGAAGAGAATCCATATGAAGGGCTCAAGAACTTACTTCTTGATGATGCATCTCCTTCCCAAAGGAGAACTCAAGAGCCTCCACCGAAGGAACGAGAAAGAAGCGAGTCTCCCGCCACCTCGGCGGAGATGGCTCCACGAAGACGGCGGGCTAAACGCTCTCCATCACCACCAAAGCGGAGAAGACCATCACACTCTTCTCCACGCCATAATTCAAAGAGGGATGATAAAAAGCAAGAGAAGAAAAAGGCGAGAAAGAGGACACCCTCTTCTCCATCTTCTTTATCCTCTTCCTCTTATGAAAGCTATGGTGAAGACGACAAAGATCAAGACAAGAAAAAGGCGAGAAAGAGGTCACCCTCTTCTCCACCTTCTTCAAATTCTTCATCTTCTGAAGAAAGTGATGGTGCAACTTTTGAACCATCAAAAAGAAGAGGCCATAGGAAATCCTATGCCGCATGGAAGAGGTCGTCCAAGCTGAAGAAATTCAAAGAGGGAGGGAAGAGCATCTCTTTCCTTACCTATGATGGCACCTTCGGTGCTACAGACAAAGTTTTGGCCTTTATCCAGCAATTCGATGCGGCGTTTGGAGATGAGGGCTTCACGGAGTCCTCTAAGCTACGCCATGTAGCTATGCACTTTCAAAAGTCCGCCAGACAATGGTGGTCTAGCCTACGAGCCAACGGTGAAGCTCCACGAACATGGAAGGCTTTAAGAGCTTCCATTATGAAGCAGTTTTTGGCCACCGATGCCAAAGACAAAGTACTCACCGAATGGCGAAGCTTAAAGCTCTCTCCCAATGAATCCATCCACAAATATGTAGACAAGTTTTGGGACCTACAACTCAAAGCCACTGTCTTCAAAAAGTTGGATTTTGGAGAGCAAAAGCAACAATTTTGTGCGGGCTTAACCGAAGAAATGGCGGAGTATGTCAACTCCCAAAGGCCACGTACCATATCGGCGGTAATACACCATACTATGGTGGCCTCGCGAATCAATTTCCAAACGGGGGGTAAAAGAAATAATAAGCCCCCGGAAAACAAAGGTACCAATGAGCCTAAGGGGAAGGACAATGTCCAAAAGTCTCCTAAGGGCAATTCCAACAAAGCTAAAGAGAAGGGAGTTTACAAAGGAAAGAATAAACTCTCTCCTGAAGAGCTTGAGCGTTATCGTAAAGATAACCGGTGTTTCAAGTGCGGCGAACAAGGGCATGCGTACCGCGCTTGTCCCCAAAAGAACAACCGCCAAGATCCTCCTAGAGCTTCTTTGGTTGAAATCCAAGAGGAGGAGATTCACCAAACTCACCACAAAGGATCTCCTCTATGCCATGCTTGGGGAAAGGTAAGAGAACATGATGCTTTTATTCTCTTTGACCCTGGTTCTACTCACAATTTCATATCTATGGAGTTAGCCACCAAGCTAGGCATACAATCCTACGAGATGGGAGATATCCTACCCGCAGACAGTGCCTTCAAGGGGCAAGAAGCTTCAGTCACTCCCTTAATCGGGAAATTGAGGCTTCATGTCCAAGGCTATGTGGACAAAGAGGATTTCTTTATCTCTCCTCTCAAGCATGAGGATGTAATCCTAGGGGCACCATGGTTTGACCGTTTGGCTGCCCATGTTAAATTTCCTGAAAGGAGAATCTCCTTTAAGTTCAGGGAAAAGGACATGTATATAGATGCTAGGGAGATGGGTAACACCATCCCCATTGTACATACACCAGCTTTCAACAAGTCAATAAAGAGCTCTATTTCCGTGTACATGATTTTTGTTAAAGATTCTCAAAATGAACCTAGTGCTTTAGCAAAAGAAAATAAAAGCAACCAAAAGGAATTAGAGTTATCCAATTTTCTCAAGGGGTTTCAAGATGTCTTTATTGACGACATCCCTTGTGAGCTACCTCCTAAACGAGGTAATGACGACCATGCAATTGAACTTCTTCCAGGAAGTTCACCGCCTAACAAACCTCCTTATAGAGTTTCTCAAGCTCAACAAGAGGAGATTATGCGGCAAGTGCATGAGTTAATTGAGAAGGGCATGGTTAGGCCTAGCTCATCTCCATTTTGCTCACCTGTGCTATTAGTGCAAAAGAAAGACGGCACATATCGTATGTGTGTCGACTATAGAGCACTAAATAGGATCACTATCAAGAATAGGTTTCCCGTTCCATGGGTAGAAGACCTATTTGATAAGCTACAAGGATCGACCTACTTCAGTAGGATTGACCTAAAAAGTGGCTATCATCAAATAAGGATAGTTGATCAAGACATTGTAAAGACCGCATTTCGTACTACATTTGGTCTTTACGAATACATTGTCATGCCTTTTGGCTTGACTAATGCACCAGCCACATTTAACCGCTTGATGGAGAAGCTGTTCAGACCTCATCGAACCTTCACTGGAGTGTTCTTTGATGATATTATCATCTACTCTAATTCATTAGAGGAACATAAGCAACACCTCCAGGTAATATTTCAAGTTTTAAGAGAGAATAAACTTTATGTTAATCGAAAGAAAAGTGAATTTTTCTTGCAAGAGATTCAATATTTAGGTCACATTATCTCTCAAGATGGAATCCAAATGGATCCATCCAAGTTAGAGGTAATAGAAGGATGGCCTAAACCAAGGAATCTTCATGAACTAAGAAGCTTTATAGGTATGTGTGCATACTATAGACGCTTCATAGAAAAGTTCTCACAAATTGCGGGACCATTACATGACCTAACAAAGAAAAATGTTAGGTATACGTGGTCTGCTAAGGAGAACAATGCTTTCGAAAAGCTTAAAGAAAAGCTTATCTCTCAACCTGTGCTTACACTACCGGATCTCACAAAACCATTTGAGGTCCAATGTGATGCTTGTGGTGATTGCCTTGGGGCTGTTTTGCTCCAAGAAGGGCACGCCATAGGCTATGAGAGTCGAAGGCTCGACCCTGTTGAGCAAGCTCTAGGCATATACGAAAAAGAACTCCTTGCAGTTCTACATGCCTTAGACTCATGGAAGCACTATTTATTGGGGACTCCTTTTATTCTGCGAACAGATCACCAAAGTCTTAAGTACTTCATGAAGCAGACCAAGCTCTCCGACAAACAAATGAGGTGGGCAAATTTCCTTTTGCAATTTCATTTTCATATTGCTCACATTGCTGGCAAGCATAATCAAGTAGCTGATGCACTCTCAAGACGACCGAGAGTGAATGCGGTTTCCATAGCAACTCACAATGATCTATCTTTAATGATAGATGAGTATGCTATTGATCCCGATTTTAGAGATGTGATTTCAGCCCTTGCCTTAGGGAATAAAGAAGAACCATTTACTTTACAAGATGGCTATCTTCTCTATGGCAATAGACTATGCGTTACTAACTCACTACGTGAGAAAGTAATGTATGAATCTCATGCTCCCCCATATGCGGGGCATAGAGGGATTCAGTCTACCCTAAAGGGAATTGAAACATATTTCTATTGGCCTACCATGAAAGTGAACATACATGAGTATGTTTCCAAATGTGTGGTATGTCAAAAGACAAAATTTGATAGAGGGAAGCAACTTGGATTGCTTCAACCCTTGCCAATCCCTAATTCACCGTGGGAGAGCATATCCATGGATTTTATCTTTGGATTGCCTAAGTCTATCCATGGGAATACGGGAATATGGACGATAGTAGACAGGTTCAGTAAACAAGCTCATTTTATACCTGTCAAAAAGACTATCAAAGCCCATCAAATGGCAACCCTCTTCATTTCACAAATTTTCAATTACCATGGCTTGCCAATGTCCATAGTGTCGGATAGAGATCCTAGAATGACCAGTAATTTCTGGAAGGGTCTCTTTGAGAATTTAGGAACAAGGCTAAACTTCTCTTCGGCCTATCATCCACAAACTGATGGCCAAAGTGAAATAGCTAACCTAACTATTCTCGATCTACTAAAAGCTCATATTAAACTGATCATTTAATGTGGGGAAGTGCCAAGGGAGAAAAAGCTAGAATATTGGTTAAGTTAGCAGACCGGCCACAGTAGGGATCCAAAGGAGGGAAAATAGGGATCCAAAGGGGGGGCCATCTGCAGAAGAGCCATGTGAAACAACGGGCTAAAAAGACCCTAAGGTTTAGCCCATTAAGACTTCCAAAATGCTAAGGTTCCAAAATTCAAAGGTTGTGTCCAAAGGTCAACCTTAGGGAAAATTGGATGCTTAGTGTGTGTGCCCAAAAAGTCTTTCTGCATCCCTACATGGGAGGGGGCGAGCCCCAAAGCTAGGGGATGAGAGAGAAAACCACACACACACACACAGGCTCCCTTTACACAAAGGGAATGAGGGACACATGTCAGCTCCCTAGGCCAGATGCCCACAAGGTGTGCCCAATTCCTATTGGAAGACCCTTGAAGTGGACCAATGAGAATTAAGCTAGAGTAAATCTAGTTTAATTAATTTAAAAACATTTAATAAAAGAAACCAATAAGAATTAAGTGTCCTAGAAGACTATTGGGCAGTCTCCCAAGGGGTCCAATGAGCATTCAGAAGCCCCATGGCTTGCCTGATTCCTATTGGCCAGGAGGCAAAGGGGTCCAATGAGAGTTTAGTTTAATTATTTAATTATCTAAAGCTCTCACAAAAGGGGAAAGGGGGACACATGTCAGAAGGCTATCACTTATGCTGCTTAATTCCTATTGGCTTGACCTGGGGAGGTCCAATGAGGAAAAAGCCAGCCTAACTTAGCAGCTAGGGCTCGCCCAAGAGAGAGGGGGGGCTGATTTTTGCTTGGCATTCACTCTCACACTCTCACACTTGACCATGTGTGAAGGGAAAACACTCTATCTCCTCCCAAGATTTAATGGAGAGCTCATCACCTACTCCAAGCTTGTGAGATAGAAGCCTACATCAACACTCTCTTGGCATGTGGATGCAAATCCAACCAAGAGCCAAGCTTCAATGCATGCTCATCTTCTCTACCAAGCTAATTACTAAGCTAAGCTATGCTAATATGAGTGATTATGTGAGGAGATGTACTTCTTTCTCGTAAGATACTTCTTTTTCCTCTCAATCTACTCTCATACCCTGCTAGCTCTCACCATCTTTGAAGGTGTGTGAGGTCTTGGGTCTGAGAACGGGGATAATTCAAGTTGTGTTTGATTAAGTGTTTTGCTTGGTGTATGAAGCTTCCATCTTCATTGCACTAGCTAGTCTTGAAGGAACACAAAGAATTGTATTGTACAATGTCTCTCTTGATGGGAGAAACCATAATACAAAGCCTTTTGGAGGGGGGACCGGCTCCATGCAAATCCGGTCCTCAACTGTTGTCAATAGTTTAATTGCTCTCTCTTTTGAAAGTATTGTCGATGCTATCTAACTAGGTGTTATGCTTTTTGTTGCTCTCTCCACCCAAGCACTCTTGTAATTCTCATTAGGAATCTATTCTAATGAAATGCCCACTATGTTCATGCTAATTTCCGCTACAAATAAGATTTTAGGCCATTAAATGTTACAGTGTGTATGTGTGTCCACACTAATAAAAAAAAGAAAATGATATAACCTTTCTATCACCCAAGTGTGGTAGATTAGTTATGCCATTTCCCTCTTGAACAATAGGTCTTGGATTCAACACCTCGTTGGCTAGATCTTTAAGGTCTCTTGGGATAATTTCCTACAACGTTAAAACTCTGTTCTTCTCGGGTGTGTGGATGGGTGCGTGTGTCTATGCACTAATAAAAAGGAGGAAAATGATATAACCTTTTGATCACCCAAGTGTGGTAGATTGCTTATGCCATTTTCCTCCTGAGAAATAGGTCTTGAGTTCAACTCCTCGTCGGCTAGATCTTTAAGGTCTCTTGGGATTGTTTCCTACGATGTTAGAACTCTCTTCTTCTCAAGTGTGTGGGTGTATGCGTGTGTGTGTGTGTGTGTGTGATAATAAAAAAGAGGAAAATGGTATAACCTCTATATCGCCCAAGTGTTGTAGATTGATAATGCCATTTCCCTCTTGAATAACAGGTCTTGACTTCAACACCTTGTCGGCTAGATCTTTATGGTGTCTTGGAATAGTTTCCTACGACGTTAAAACTCACTTCTTCTCGGATGTGTGGGTGTGTGTGTATGTGCTCTAAAAAAAAGGAGGAAAATGGTATAACCTTTCTATCACCCAAGTGTGGTAGATTGGTTATGCTATTTCTCTCTTGAATAACAAGTCTTGAGTTCATCTACTCATTGACTAGATCTTTAAGGTCTCTTGCGATAGTTTCCTACGACGTTAAAACTCTCCTCTTCTCGGGTGTGTGGGTGGGTGTGTGTGTGTGTGTGTGTGCGCACTAAGAAAAAAGAGGTAAATTGTATAACCTTTCTGTCATCCAAGTGTGGTAGATTGGATATGCCATTTCCCTCTTGAATAACGGGTCTTGAGTTCAAGTTCTAGTCATCTAGATCTTAATGGTCTCTTGGGATAGTTTCCTATGACGTTAAAACTCTCTTCTTCTTGGGTGAGTGGGTGTGTGTGTGTAGGTGCACACTAATAAAAAAGAGGAAAATGGTATAACATTTCTATACCCCAAGTGTGGTAGATTGATTATGCTAGTTTCCTCTTGAATAACAAGTCTTGAGTTCAACTCCTAGTCGGCTAGATCTTAATGGTCTCTTGGGATAGAGTCCTACCACGTTAAAATTCTATTATGAGAGAGAGAGAGAGAGAGAGAGAGAGAGAGTGCACTAATAAACAAGAGAAAAATGGTATAACCTTTTTATCACCCAAGTGTGGTAGATTGATTATGATATTTCCCTCTTGAATAACACATCTTGAGTTCAAGACCTCATCGACTAGATCTTTAAGGTCTCTGGGATAAATTCCTATGACGTTAAAACTCTCTTCTTCGCAGGTGTGGGGGTGGGTGCATGTGTGTGTGAACTAATTAAAAAGAGCAAAAAGGTATAACCTTTCTATCACCCAAGTGTGGCAGATTGGTTATGCCATTTCCCTCTTGAGAAATAGGTCTTGAGTTCAAGTCCTCGTCGGCTAGATCTTTAAGGTCTCTCAGTATTGTTTCCTGTGACGTTAAAACTCTCTTCTTCTCGGGTGTGTGTGTGTGCTTTAATAAAAAAGAGAAAAATGGTATAACCTTTCTTTCACCAAAGTGCACAAGATTGCCATATGCCATTTCCCTCTTGAATAACATGTCTTGAGTTCATCTCCTCGTTGGCTAGATCTTTAAGGTCTCTTGGGATAGTTTCCTACGACGTTAAAACTCTCCTCTTCTCGAGTATGTGCATGGGTGTGTGTGTGTGTGCACTAATAAAAAAGAGGTAAATGGTATAACCTTTCTATCACTCAAGAGTGGTAGATTGGATATGCCATTTCCCTCTTGAATAACAGGTCTTGAGTTCAAGTTCTGGTCGCCTGGATCTTAATGGTCTCTTGGGATAGTTTCCTACGACGTTAAAACTCTCTTCTTCTTGGGTGAGTGGTTGTGTGTGTAGGTGTACACTAATAAAAAAGAGGAAAATGGTATAACATTTCTATAACCCAAGTGTGGTATATTGGTTATGCCATTTCCCACTAGAATAATAGGTTTTGATTTCAACACCTCGTTGGCTAGATCTTTAAGGTCTCTTGGGATAGTTTCCTATGACGTTCTCATCTTCTCGAGTGTGTGGGTGTGTGTGTGTGTGTGCGCGCTATAGCCTTTCTATCACCCAAGTGTGCTAGATTGGTTAGATCTTTAAGGTCTCTTAAGATTGTTTCCGATGACGTTAAAACTCTCTTCTTCTTGGGTGTGTGGGTGTATATGTGTGTGTGTGTGTGTGTGCGCGCTAAAAATTAAAGAGGAAAATGGTATAACCTTTCTGTCACCTAAGTGTGGTAGAGTCATTTCCCTCTTGAATAATAGGTCTAGAGTTCAACTTGTTGTTGGCAAGATCCTTAAGTTCTCTTGGGATAGTTTCCTATGATGTTAAAAGTCTCTTCTTCTTGAGTGTGTGTGTGTGTGTGTGTGTGTGTGTGTGTGTGTGTGTGTGTGTGCACGCACTAATGGAAAAAGAGGGAAATGGTATAACCGTTCTATCACCCAAGTGGAGTAGATTGGTTATGCCATTTCCCTCTTCAATAATAGGTCGTGAGTTCAACTCCTCGTTGGCTAGATCATTTACATCTCTTGGGATAGTTTTCTACGATGTTAAAACTCTCTTCTTCTCGGGTGTGTCTCTGTGTGTGCGCGCGCTAATAAAAAAAGAGGAAAATGATATAACCTTTCTATCAAGCAAGTGAGGTAGATTTGTTATTCCATTTCCCTTTTGAATAATAGGTCTTGAGTTCAACTCCTTGTCGGCTAAATCTTTAAGGTCTCTTGGCATAGTTTCCTACGACGTTAAAACTCTCTTCTTCTCAGGTGTGTTAGTGAGTGTGTTTGTGTGTGCTAATAAAAAAAGAAGAAAATTGTATAATCTTTCTATTACTCAAGTGTGGTAGATTGGTTATGCCATTTCCCTCTTGAATAACAAGTCTCGAGTTCAACTTCTCATCGGCTAGATCTTTAAGGTCTCTTGGGATAGTTTCCTACGACGTTAAAACTCTATTCTTATTAGGTGTGTGGGTGGGTGCTTGTGTGTGTGCTAATAAAACAGAGAAAAATGGTATTACCTTTCTATGAGCCAAGTGTGGTAGATTGATTATGTCATTTCCCTCTTGAATAACACGTCTTGAGTTCAACTCCTCGTTGGCTAGATCTTTAATGTCTCTTGGGATAGTTTCCTACGACGTTGAAACTCTCCTCTTCTTGAGTGTGTGGTTGGGTGTGTGTGCGTGCAATAATAAAAAAGAGGTAAATGGTATAACCTTTCTATCACCCAAGTGTGGGAGATTGGTTATGCCATTTCCCACTTGAATAAGGGCTAGATCCTTACGGTCTCTTGGGATAGTCTCCTACGACGTTAAAACCCTCTTCTTCTTGGGTGCGTGGGTGGGTGTGTATGTGTGTGCTATTAAAAAAAACAGGAAAATGGTATAACCTTTCTATCACCCAAGTGTGGTAGATTGGTTAAGTAATTTCCCTGTTGAATAACAGGTCTTCACTTCAACTCCTCGTCGGCTAGATCTTTAAGGTCTCTTGAGATAGTTTCCTAAAACGTTAAAAATCTCTTCTTCTCGGGTGTGTTGTGGATGTGTGTGTGTGTGCTAATAAAAAATAGGAAAATGGTATAACCTTTGTTTTACTCAAGTTTGGTAGATTGGTTATGCCATTTCACTCTTAAATAATAGGTCTTGCGTTGAACTCCTCGTCTGATAGATCTTTACGGTCTCTTGGGATAGTTTCCTACGACGTTAAAACCCTCCTCTTCTTGGGTGTGTAGGTGTGTGTGTGTGTGTGTGCGCGCGCGCGCACTAATAAAAAAGAGGGAAATGGTATAACCTTTCTATCACCCAAGTGTGGTAGATTGGTTGTGCCATTTTCCTCTTGAATAACAGGTCTTGAATTCAACTTCTAGTAGACTAGATCTTTAAGGTCTCTTTGAATAGTTTCTTACAACATTAAAACTCTCTTCATCTCGGATGTGTGGGTGTGTATGTGTGAATGGGTGCGTTTGTATGTGCACTAATAAAAAAGAGGAAAAGGATATAACCTTTTTATCAGACAAGTGTGGTAGATTGGTTATGCCATTTTCATCTTGAGAAACATGTCTTGAGTTTGACACGTCGTCGGCTAGATCTTTCAAGTCTCTTGGGATAGTTTCCTTTGACGTTAAAATTCTCTTCTTCTTGGGTGTGTGGGTGTATGTTTGTGTGTGTCTCTGAGAGAGAGAGATAATAAAAAAGAGGAGAATGGTATAACCTTTCTATCACCCAAGTGTGGTAGATTGGTTATGCCATTTCCCTCTTGAATAAGAGGATTGAGTTTAACTCCTCGTCGGCAAGATCGATAAAACATTTTGGGATAGTTTCCTACAATGTTAAAACTCTCTTCTTCTTGAGTGTGTGTGTGTGTGTGTGTGTGCACGCACTAATAAAAAAAGAGGAAAATGGTATAACCTTTCTGTCACCCAAGTGTGGTATATTGCTTATACCATTTCTCTCTTGAATAATAGGTCGTGAGTTCAACTCCTCGTCCACTAGATCTTTAAGGTCTCTTGGGATAGTTTCCTACAACGTTAATACTCTCTTGTTCTTGGGTGTGTGGGTGGGTGCATGTGTGTGTGCACTAACAAAAAAGAGGAAAATGGTATAGCCTTTCTATCACTCAAGTGTGGTAGATTGGTTATGCCATTTTCCTCTTGAATAATAGGTCTTGAGTTCAACTCCTTGTTGTCTAAATCTTTAAGGTCTCTTGGGATAGTTTCCTACGACGTTAAAACTCTCTTCTTCTTGGGTGTGTCACTGGGTGTGTATGTGTGTGCTAATAAAAAAAGAGGAAACTTGTATAATCTTTCTATTACCTAAGTGTGGTAGATTGGTTATGAGATTTTCCTCTTGAATTACAGGTCTTGAGTTCAACTTCTCATCAGTTAGATCTTTAAGGTCTCTTGGGATAGTTTCCTACGACGTTGAAACTCTCTTCTTATTGGGTGTGTGGGTGGGTGCATGTGTGTGCGCTAACAAACAAGAGAAAAATGGTATAACCTTTCTATCACCCAAGTGTGGTAGATTGGTTATGCAATTTCACTCTTGAATAACACTATAGAGTTCAAGTCCTCATCAGCTAGATCATTAAGGTCTCTTGGAATGGTTTCCTACAATGTTATCTCTTCTTCTCGGGTGTATGGATGTGTGTGTGTGTGTGCGTGCGCGCACTAGTTAAAAAAAAAAGAGGAAAATGGTATAACCTTTATATCACCCAAGTGTGGTAGAGTGGTTTTTCCATTTCCCTCAGGAATAACACGTCTTGAGTTCAACCCCTTGACAACTAGATCTTTATGGTCTCTTGGGATAGTTTCCTATGACGTTAAATCTCTCTTCTTCTTGGATGTTTGTGTGTGTGTGCGCTAATAAAAAAGAGAAAAATGGCATAAACTTTCTATCACCCAACTGTGGTAGATTGATTATGCAATCTCCCTCTTGAACAACAGGTCTTGAGTTCAACCCCTTGTTGGCTAGATCTTTAAGGTCTCTTGGGATAGCCTGCAATGGCGTTAAAACTCTCCTATTCTCGGGTGTGTGTATGTGTGTGCTAAAATAAAAGAGAAAAATGGTATAACCATTCTTTCATCCAAGTGTGGTGGTTATTCCATTTTACTCTTGAATAACAGGTCTTGAGTTCAACTCCTTGTCGGCTAGATCTTTAAGGTCTCTTGGGATAGTTTCCTACGATGTTAAAACTCTCCTCTTCTCTGGTATGTGGGTGTATGTGTGTGTGTGCACTAATAAAAAAGTGGTAAATGGTATGACCTTTCTATCACCCAAGTGTGGTAGATAGGTTATGCCATTTCCCTCTTGAACAACAGGTCTTGAGTTCAACTTCTTGTGGGCTAGATCTTTAAGGTCTCTTGGAATAAATTCCTACGACGTTAAAACTCTCTTCTTATTGGGTGTGTCGGTCTGTGTGTGTGCGCGCTATTAAAAAAGAGAAAATGATTTAACCTTTCTATCACCCAAATGTGGTAGATTGTTTATGCCATTTTCCTCTTGAATAATAGGTCTTGAGTTGAACTCCTAGTCGGCTAGATCTTGATGGTCTCTTGGGATAGTTTCCTATTATGTTAAAAATCTCTTCTTCTCGGGTGTTTGGGTTTGTGTGTGTTTGTGCACAATAATAAAAAAGAGGAAAATGGTATAACTTTTCTATCACCCAAGTGTGGTATATTGCTTTAACCATTTCCCTCTTGAATAATGGGTCTTGAGTTCAACACCTTGTCGGCTAGATCTTTAAGTCTCTTTGGATAGTTTCCTACGGGTTAAAACTCTCTTCTTCTCGGATGTATGGGTGGGTGAGTGTGTGTCCGCTAATAAAAAAAGAGGAAAATGGTATAGCCTTTAGTGTGGTAGATTGGTTATGCTATTTCCCTCTTGAGAAACAGTACTTGAGTTCAACAACTCATCGGCTAGATCTTTAAGGTCTCTTGGGATAGTTTCCTATGACGTTAAGACTTTCTTCTTCTTCGGTGTGTGGGTGTATGTGTGTGTGTTTTCTAATAAAAAAAGAGGAAAATGGTATAGCCTTTCTATCCCCCAAGTGTGGTACATTGGTTATGCCATTTCCCTCTTGAATAATAGAGCTAGAGTTGAACTCTTCGTCGGCAAGATCATTAAGGTCTCCTGGATAGTTTATTACGATGGTAAAACTCTCCTCTTCGTGAGTGTGTGGGTGTGGGTGTGTATGGGTGTAGATTGGTTATGCAATTTCACTCTTGAATAACAGGTCTACAGTTCAACTCCTCGTCGGCTAGGTCATTAAGATCTCTTGGGATAGTCTCCTACAATGTAAAAACTCTCTTCTTCTCATGTGTGTGTGGGTGTGTGTGAGTTTGTGCTCGCTAGTAAAAAAAGAGGAAAATGGTATACCCTTTCTATCACCCAAGTGTGGTAGATTGGTTATGCCATTTCCCTTATGAAAAAAAGGCTTGAGTTCAACACCTTGTCATCTAGATCTTTATGGTCTCTTGGGATAGTTTCCTATGACGTTAAAACTCTCTTCTTCTCGGGTGTGTGTGTGCGCGCACGGGTGCGCTAATAAAAAAGAGGAAATTGGTATAACATTTCTATCACCCAAGTGTGGTAGATTGATTATGCAATTTCCCTCTTGAATAATAGGTCTTGAGTTTAGCACCTCGTCGGCTAGATGTTTAATGTTGCTTGGGATAGTCTCCTATGACATGAAAATTCTCCTCTTCTCGTGTGTGTGTGAGTGGGTGTATGTATGTGCACTAATAAAAAAGAGGTAAATGGTATAACCTTTGTCTATTGAATAACGGGTCTTGAGTTCAACTCCTCATCCGATAGATCTTGAAGGTCTATTGGGATAGTTTCCTATGACATTAAATCTCTCTTCTTCTCGAATGTGTGTGTGTGTGTGTGCGCGCGCGATCGAATAAAAAAGAGGAAAATAGTATAACCTTTCTATCACATGTTAAAACTCTCTTCTTCTCGGGTGTGTGGGTGGGTGTGTATGTGTGTGCTATTAAAAAAAGAGGCAAATGTTAAAACCTTACTATCACCCAAGTGTGGTAGATTGGTTAAGTCATTTCCTTGTTATAATAGATCTTGAGTTCACCTCCTCCTCGGCTGGATCTTTAAGGTCTCTTGGGATAGTTTCTTGCAACGTTAAAACTCTCTTCTTCTCGGGTGTGTGTATGTGTGTTCTATTAAAAAAGAGAAAAATTGTATAACCTTTCTATCACCCAAATGTGGTAGATTGGTTATGCCATTTTTCTCTTGAATAACATGTCTTGAGTTCAACTCCTAGTCAGCTAGATCTTAATGGTCTCTTGGGAGTTTCCTATGACGTTAAAAATCTCTTAGTCTCGAATGTGTGTGTGTGTGTGTGTGTGCGTGTGTCTGTGCGCACTAATAAAAAAGAGGAAAATGGTATAACCTTTCTATCACCCAATTGTGGTAGATTGGTTATGCCATTTCCCTTTTGAATAACAGGTCTTGAATTCAACACCTCGTCGGCTAGATCTTTAAGGTCTCTTGGAATAGTTTCCTATGATGTTAAAACTCTTTTCTTCTCGGGTGTGTGAATGGGTGTATCTGTGTGTGCGCTAATAAAAACGAGGAAAATGATATAACCTTTTTATCAGACAAGTGTGGCAAATTGGTTATCCCATTTCCCTCTTGAGAAACATATCTTGAGTTCGACACCTCGTCGGCTAGATCTTTAAGGTCTCTTGGGATAGTTGCCTCTGACGTTAAAACTCTCTTCTTCTCGGGTGTGTGGGTGTATGTGTGCGTGTGGGTGTGTGTGTGCGTGTGTGATCACTAAATCTTTAATGTCTCTTAAGATTGTTTCCCACGACGTTAAAACTCTCTTCTTTTCAGGTGTGTGTGTGTGTGTGTGTACGCGCGCTAATGAAAAAGAGGAAATTGATATAACCTTTCTATCACCCAAGTGGGGTGGATTGGTTATGCCATTTCCCTCTTGAATAACGGGTCTAGAGTTGAACTCCTCATCGGTAAGATCGTTAAGGTCTCTTGGGATAGTTTCCTACGATGTTAAAATTCTCTTCTTCTCGAGTGTGTGTGTGTGTGTGTGTGTGTGTGTGTGTGTGTGCACGCTAATAGAAAAAGAGGGACATGGTATAACCTTTGTATCACGCAAGTGTGATAGGTTGGGTATGCCATTTTCCTCTTCAATAATAGGTCGTGAGTTCAACTGCTTGCTGGCTAGATCTTTTAGGTCTCTTGGGATGGTTTCCTACGACGTTAAGACTCTCTCCTTCTCGGGTGTGTGTGTGTGTGTACGCGCGCGCTAATAAAAAAAGAGGAAAATGATATAACCTTTCTATCACGCAAGTCTGGTATAATTGTTATGCCATTTCCCTTTTGGATAATAGGTCTTGAGTTCAACTCCTTGTCGGCTAAATCTTTAAGGTCTCTTGGCATAGTTTCCTGTGACGTTAAAACACTCTTCTTCTCAGGTGTGTCAATGGGTGTGTATGTGTGTGCTAATAAAACAAGTGATAAAATCACAAGGCCTGTGAAATAAGTGTCGAAGAAACATACTCTTAGTAGAAGGTAGACTTCTATATGCATTTGTTGAATGTATTATGTGCATAGAAGAAGCGAAAAAAGTTACATACTTTGAAAATTTCACGTGGAAAGTCACACTCTAGAGGGACACCTTGTGCTCACATGGTGTTCATGTTGCTAGGGCTCTTGCCCTTGGAAACTTGAGTGCATCTTTCTCTTGGGGTGGGTCACTCAAGGAGGAGGTTCCTAACTAGTTGCTACGAGTTCTCTCTATCGTTCCTAGCATGTGGTGCATCAATTAGGTGGCCATGGTGATGCCTATGTGTGGCTCTTGCATGTTGGTATGTGTCCCTTGCCCGACCATGTAACATGGCTAATATTTGGAAGGGATAAGCACCTCCCCCTTGAGGGCCCTCTAGTGTGTCAAAAAAAAATCTTCAATTTAAGATTCATTAGCTCAAACAAGACTGCAATAAATCCTACCAAACACGATGTGTGTGTGTGTGTGTGTGTGTGTGTGTGTGTGTGTGTGTGTGTGTGTGTGTGAGAGAGAGAGAGAGAGAGAGAGAGAGAGAGAGAGAGCTGAGATGAAATGTTATATTAAACATTTTCAGAAGGTCAAAATGACCTATGAGACCAAACTGATATAATCGTGGTGGATCTAATACAATGTTTGGATACAAAATAAAATTGTGTGCGTATGTCGCACGTGTCAATAAAAGGAACTTGCAGATACACTGTGTGCGAGCCACACATGGCTCCAAGCACGCAACTAGACTAATCTAGCAAGCTCAAGAGAGCAACTGTGTCACTCACCGCTCTACGCTCGCCTTTGTGGTGGATTCCTCGCCGAGATGAAGAAGAAGCTGCATTCGTGCCGCGCTCAACCGATTCACCGCCACCGTGCCGTCGTCGCAATGCTCGATCACTCTCTCTCTCTCTCTCTCTCTCTCTCTCTCTCTCTCTCGCTCTCTCATACACACACACACACAAGGAGGTGAAGAAGAAGAAGATGGAGATGGAGATGAAGCAAGAGCACTCTTCTATTGCACAAATGAGAGAATGAGTGCATTTTAGGTTTAGTTGACTTTTATATGAGCTCAACCCATTCCCACTTGGGCGCCCATGCTTAGCCAACTAACCCTTGAATGTCCAGTTAGAGTGCGCCTCTCATCGGTGATCACTCTACCCTTTTCCTATTGGACCGACAACCCCGGTACGTGACTCTACCAAATAAATAATAAGGCGTCCATCGTAGGCGATAGGGTGTCCGTGAGCCGTGAGGGTTAACATGCCCCCCATCCTGATGTAGATTCCGTCCTCGGAAGCTATTGAGTTGAATCTCGTTCGTCGAGGTGGAAGAGCATTTGAGATGAATGTCCTTAGCCTTCTTAAGTCACTGCAAAATCAAACAACATTGGCACAGTAATTGCATTCTCATATACAATTAAAAAGAATATGCAGTTTTAGGCAGACAAATTGATTAGTAGCAGGATTTTAAACCATTTGTCAGCAATAAACATTAAATTGTAATATAATCAAATGCATAAACAGTTCTAAATGTCAAAACTAAACAAGTCTGGGGTCGCTAATTTAACGGTCGAAAGACACTAGAGGTCAACTATTAATACCATGGGCAAGCTTCTCAATTTTTGCTGGTCAATTAAGTTGTTTAATCGCGAGAGCCAAGTATTTCATGTACGAGGGCTGACTAGAGGCTATACCTAGAAGACCTTGTAGTTAATCTATGATAAAAGGAATTTCTTATGAAATCATCGCCTGACTTATTTTCTTTTCTTTGACCCCCCCAAGTCTTTTCACAGTGATTCAATTTCGATGTGTGTGCTTATTATGTATGCCTTGGGTTTTTTGCTTTTCAAGGAAAAGCGCCCACACTGGGAACCTCTAGGGCTCTAGTACCATAGGCGATACATGTGAGTGAAGTACCAGATCAAGCTGAGATTTCTCTTCCAGCTTAAGATTTTACATTGTGGCACTTTGATTTTTATTTTGTTCTGTTCGTTTGTATCATTTTAATTTTGTAGCTTTGGGGGGTCATATAACACTGTTACTCTCCCCAGGCTCATCACACTAGTAAACTCCCTTTATAATACTTAAGCTAAAGGTCAATAGGGACTAAGCCCAATAGAAAGCCCTAGTACATTTCACACAATGCTGCCTAAATCGGATTAAGAACCTAAGTAACCATTGATTATTAGGAAGGCATTCCCCCATGGTATTAAAAGAAGATCTCTAACACCTAGCTTGGTCAAACTAGCTTAGTTGGATTGCTTGAATTTCAAACCTAAACAAGTGATTATGACAAAAAATTACATTGAATTTAATGTTTGGTACTAAGCACATGCGTTGAATATTATGCTACCAATCACAATCAAATCAGACAAACATGGATGCAAAAAGATAAGGGGCAATGCTAATGGACAAGAAAAACCTATTTGTGTTGATGATTGCGCTTGATTTGAAGAGTGAGTCGAGATAAAGATTCAATGAAGGTCCAAATCCTAACAACAGCAACATGTTCCTGTACACACTATGAAACACAAGAATACCTCTAGGAGGCACATCAGTGGGAAAAAAGAACTTTGGTAATCACTCAACTCTAAAACAGAAACACTCCTATCGTACTAAACATACCTACGCTCCATCACTCGAGTGATGAGGATCAAAGGTGTTTGATGACATAGGTTTCTGTTTCAGTGTACCGGATGTGAATGTATAGGTCTGGGTCAATGTTTTGACTTTTATTGTGCATTCTCATTTGCTAATTGCTCTTGCTCTTTATTTTTTTTCTTTTTTGTGAGTATAAGGCTTTATATATACATTCCCTAAGATTGGGAGATTGAGAGGTCAGGGAGGAAGGTTGAGAGGGGAGTGAGTGAATGATGATTGTCAGCAAACACTCCCCCCTTCCTTGGGTAGATCATACCGTTTGAAATGTGCTCATCACCCTTTGAAACCAATTGTTCCAGTTGGTAATAGGTGAGGATTTTTTTCAGTAGTTTTCTATTACCTTAGGTGCCTCATCGAGTTGCAAGGGTGGTAAGGTACTCTCCCAGGATCAAACCTGAAGTGGTTCATCAGGTGATTCTTGAACACTGGGAGGTGTGGATTCCTTTGTAGCTTTATGGAGGTCCACTATTGTAGGTGGAGGTTGTGGAGAAGCCTTTGGATGCATTATATGAGGATCTAGAAGCTTTATTCGTTCTTTCCATGGTTGAGTTAAGAAAAACAAGCCTTTCTTGCTTGGGAACCCATACTAGCTCCGGATCCAGTGTATAGTGTTCTGTGATTTTTCCTTTCCCACGATTTTTCATCTGCTTTGTCATCACAGGTTTTGACTCACATGGGTCAGATGACAGGTAAGAACACAATCTACGTTTTGGCACCCAGATTTGATCATTTCCGTTATAGTAGCCTTGGGCTTCCAATAGTCGTTTAGGAATCCAACACAACATTTTCTTAGTTTTATTGGAGCGAGTGGGATGTTTCTTACGAGGCTTTTATTTTTTAGCATCAGCCATGGTCGTTAAAGAAGCTTTAGGGACCCACTTGTATGTTTTCTTTGTTATATGAGGATGAGTCTTGTCAGAAGCTATATGCATTGCTTGTAGCATATTTAAGGGTACGGGAATTTCATCCCCCTTAGGTGTTACCCAGGTCGTCCCCCTGTTTCCCCAAATGTCTATGGTTGCTGCTAGGTGGACCCAATCCACATTGTCCGACTCAGTCATCCCAGGTAGTACATCCATATAAGGAGAATCTTCCCCAACATCACTGTCCGCTTTACACGTGTAACAATACTGCAATGGGGCCGAGTGAACTGTTGTGTCAGATCTATGATCAATTATAAACCTATTTCCTAGAGGATGTGCTTGACCAGTAACAAGATCCACTCAAATGACAGAATCTTGGAACTGCAAGTAGACATGGTTTTTAGACCAATCATGCACCGTTTTTACTTCCCTCATGAAAGGACGTCCTAAGATCATCTCAGATGCCATAGTGTGCTTGGAGAAATCCATAACAATGAAGGTAACTCTTATTTTATGTCCGAAGACCTTGATCTTAAGACCTTCTAGCATCCCAATAGGTTTAACAATAGACCCATTGGCCATCTTTACTACTACGGTTGTGGTCGCAAGGTGAGTCCTTCCCATAGTTTCCCATCAATTTTTAGTCACAATGCTAACCCCAGTGTCACCATCAAGGATTCCCTTCACAGTTAATCCCGTGGTAGTGATTGGTATGGTTGCATTGGATTCATCTCCCTCAAAGTATTGTCCCAACTTGTTAAGAGGTATTTCTACAACAACAGGGTTCTCATCTAAGTTGGGTTGTGGATCTAAGTGTTCCTCCTCTATTGGCATCTCCCTAGCTCCATCCATCTGTGCAAATTGTGGTAGCCCGACCTTCAGTTCTCCATTGAGGAAAGCTCAAAGAGCTAAGAATAGCTCAGGGTCTCCATAAAGTTTGGACATGATGGTGGTTCTAACTTCGGAAGCCATGAAATCAATCAATTTGGCAATATTTAACGGCACCTTTTGGGCTTCAGTCCCTTGATGTGGGGAAGATGGGATCTCCATTTCTTCGATAGGATCAGGTATTCCCTCTGTAAACATTCTTTCCATCAAGAAGTGAGTACACCCACTTTCCCATGACTTTAAGTCACTTTCTTCTTGGATGACACTAGGTATGGCTAAGGGTCTATGGACTTGGTAAGGTTGTTTTTGCGTAGGGAACACTGTGTCTGTAATCTGGATCTGCCTAGGTGCTGGCTCTAGATCCCTTTGGGTATCTTCTACCAAACTCCTTAATTGCTTGACTCACTCGATCTCCTCTGTAGGGTTTGGATAAGTTCCTATCTTTTTCTTGGATCCTGGCCATTGTGGTTCATGACGGTCTTCCTTGTTAGTTTCTTTCCTAGTGGTCGTTTTGGTCTCTATGGTTTCACCTGAATCAGAATCCTCTTTCGCGTCGTTCATATATACAGGGTCATCACCAGTTCCTATGTTGGTCTTTGAACTGGGGTCTGACTTCACTGCTTTTTGCGATCTCTTCCTTCGTGTTTTCTTCTTCTTCTGAGATTGGGCAATTGATGCTGTGTCTCTTTCTTCAAGAATAAAATTTTGTTTTTGGAGCATCGATCGTGTGAGTACGTTCACTGGTACCACAGGTGTACTTTGTGATGGCTCCTCGGTAACCTCAATCAAGTTTAATGGCGTGATCTTCGGCGCATTTGGATTATTTGGACATTGAGCAATCAAATGATCTATGCCACATCAATTACACATGAGTATTGGCATTGTAGACGTGCTCGCTTGATTGGTTTGCATTAGTGTGGCGTTCTTTTGTAGCCTAATAGGACACTCGGCTACATGATGTGGACCTCCACACTCATAGCATTGAAGAGGTGGTCTCTTAGCAGTGTAATTGATATTTTGGCCTCTTGCAGCAAGAGCAGGTACTTGATATACAGGTTTGACTTGTCCCTAATAGTCCTCCATGTAGTATTGTGGACTATCTTCAAGCACATCCATCCCATAGACAATATTAGGGTCTATATCTTCCTCACAACCTTCCAAACTGTTACCATATACATGTGGTAGTGATGTGTGTGAACACACTAAGACCGCCGGGGCATTTTTTCCCTCTTTAGGAGGTTTTTTCCCTTGAGCATTGTATATACGCCCATCACTCTAGGGCTATCTATCTTTCCATTGCACACTAAGTAACACACTCTCTATTGTGTGCCTTGAGCTTCCTTCGTCTTCTCCAAGCTGTGTGTGTTTCTCTGCAACCCTAATTCCAACAATTGGTATCAGAGCAGGTCACGTCCTCTTGGGCTTAGTCGCCAGCTGCTCCAGAAAATGCCTGTTCACTTTCTCCGATTTCAGTGAGCTTTGGCGAGCGTTCGTAGGTCGACAAATATTTTGGGAAT
Source organism: Adiantum capillus-veneris (assembly GCF_014529385.1). Taxonomy (NCBI): domain Eukaryota; kingdom Viridiplantae; phylum Streptophyta; class Polypodiopsida; order Polypodiales; family Pteridaceae; genus Adiantum; species Adiantum capillus-veneris. The sequence continues at coordinate 97,537,300 of NC_140937.1, read as the reverse complement.
GCTCGAGGAGCATGGTCTGCTCAGAATTTTGATTTGGGCTCATTTCGGCCTCCGTTTCCACTATAGGCAGTACTGCACAGGCTATTTCGTCATTTTGTGCAGAATTTCTGTCAGTGCCATTTTCTCCATAACAGGTACCTTACAGTCTTCTATGGTTTGTGCTATATAGCACAGGTTGTTCCCGCTCCGTTTCTCCTGTTTTTGGGCAATTTTCAAATCAGGTGCAGCATTTACCATGGCTGACAACAACAACACAGATGTGTTCAAGATGTTTGCTGCTGAGGACAGGTTGGATGGGGACAACTACCCTATGTGGGCTTATATGATGCAACATGTTCTTGTGTCAAAGGGTGTCTGGAACATTGTGCAGGGCATTGATGTACGTCCTGGTTTTGAGGATGTAGGCGATGTTGAGGATGTTGCAGGTCTTGCTGCAAGGATTGCAGCTGTTAGAGTTGTTTTGCCTACGGCATAACAAGCTCGTTGGGATGTTAAGGATGGGCAGGCTCATGCATTGATTGCGTTGTGTGTAAAGCGCAGCATTGTTCCTCACATCCGTTCAGCAAAATTTGCAAAACAGGCTTGGGATATTCTAGCAGGTCTTTATGCAAGCCGCAATTAGGCAAAAATTGCTTTGCTGCGTAAAGAGCTGGAGTCGAAGATTATGCATGAGGAAGATGATATGGACACTTTCCTTTCTAGTGTCAAGGATATCGATGAGCATCTTATTTCTGCAGGTGAAGTCATTTCAGACAGTTCCCTTGTGCAGATTGTTCTTGATGCCTTACCAGATTCCTACCAGACTTTTGCTAGTACTTGGAGACTGATGACCCAAGGAAATCCTGAAGTTGTCAAGTTTGATGCATTATGCACATTGCTGTTGCAAGAGTCACTTTCCAGAAAAAACAGGACTAGGCAGCGTGCAGTTGAACAGGCTTTTATTGCTTCTCAAAGAAAGGGTGGTAACAGCAATGCAGCCACTTCTTATGGTTCTGCTGCGAGTGGCAAAAATTCTGTTCCTAATGCTTCTGCTGGCAGTACTTCGTCTGGTAATTCTGGTGATAAGGGCAAAAAGAAGATGCGTTGCCATTATTGTAAAGCCAATGATCACTTGATCAAGTCGTGTCCTAAGTTGAAGGCCAAAGAGGCTAAGAAGAAAGAGGGTGGTTCCACTGCAAATGCTGGTTCCACTACAAATGCAGCCATTGTTGAGTCTTCTATGAAAGGAGACTGTGTTGCTGATGTTGATGCAGAATGGGCTTTTAGCGCAGAGTGCACTTACAAACCTGTTGTCCATGATGCATGCTTGTCAGTTGCTGCAGATTCACATGTGTGGTATTTCGACAGTGGTGCTACAAAGCACATTACCTCACATCGTGAATTGTTTACCTCTCTCGAGTCTGTCCCTCATGCCAACAATGCCTCTTATCCAGTTCAGGGAGTTGGAAAGATTGTGCTCACTGCTGCTAATGGCAGTTCCTTCACACTTGTTGATGCCCTTTATGTACCTGGGATCAAGAAGAATCTCTTGTCTGTATCCGCACTTGCTAGACTTGGACTTGTAGTCAAATTTGTGGATGACAGATGTACAATTCATGATCTCAGTTTTGGTGATGAAATTGTTGCATCTGGCCTTTTGTACCGTGGGCTGTATAAGCTCACTTTGTATGACAAGTGTGGACAAAATTTTGCAAATGCTATTGCAGATTCAAGGGCTATTTCAGATGCAAAACTTTGGCATGCACGTTTTGGTCATCTGAATTTTGCCAGTTTGCTACGTTTGCAGAAATCTGATATGGTTGCTTCTTTGCCGCCTCTTGAAGCACTTGTCAAACATGTTTGTGAAGGCTGTATTTTGGGTAAGATGCAGCGTTCTAAGTTTCCAAAGGATGGTTCAGTTCGGGCCACATACAGGTTGCAGCTTGTGCATAGTGATGTTTGTGGGCCCATGCAAACTCCGTCCTTGGGCAATTACCTGTACTTCGTGACTTTCATTGATGATTACTCCAGGCATGCATGGGTATTTCCGCTTAAAGCGAAGTCCGAAGTCTTTATGTGCTTCAAACAATTTCTGGCTATGCCTGAAAATGTCTCGAAATGTACTATGGGCACCCTCCGTTCAGATCGAGGGGGGGAGTATATGTCTCATGAATTTAATGCATTTCTGGCTAGTCGTGGGATAAAACACCACTGTACAGTGCCTTATACACCTCAGCAAAATGGTGTTGTTGAGAGGAAAAACGGGTCACTGACGGAAAAACGGGTCAAGCTTTACCGCATTCTTTTTGGCTTGAGGCCATCATGTGTGCCACTTATGTACTTAACAGGTGTCCTATGAAAGCTTTGCAGTCTATTACTCCATATGATGCGTGGCATGATAGAAAACCTTCTATTGAGAACATGCGTGTTTTTGGCTGTTTGGCATATGCTTTGGTGCCACAAATGCAGCGCAGAAAATTGGATGATAAGGCTGTCAAATGTATTTTTGTTGGTTATAGTGCTGAAAGCAAAGGTTACAGGTTGTATCATCCGCAAACAAAACGTATTTATGTTTTTCGGGATGTAGTGTTTGTGGAAGATTCTGTTCAGCCCTTGCTCTCATGTACTAGAGACAGTAATGTAAGCTCACAGGACATTTATGACACTTTGTTGCCTCTTTTCAGTGGTAGAAATACGAATGTAAGTTCCAATGAGGCAAATGTACAGCCTATGGGGGTTTCTGAAAATGTTTTAGATCAGCCTATTACTGATGCAGATGTACATGATGTACTTGATGAGGAAAGGGCTGAAAATGAGCAGGCTAGAGGTATGCCAAAATGGCTGGTGCACACTTTGCGTGACAGTAAATTGGATGCACCTTTGTCTAGTCGTACTCGTTCAGGCTCTCGCCATGCATCTTATGCATCAGATTGTTATGCTTTGGCTGTGTCTAGTTTACATGATGTTGAGGAGCCTCTGTCTTTTGATGAAGCACAGAATTCAAAAAATTGGATGGCTGCCATGCAATCATAATATGATGCACTTATAGAAAATGACACATGGACTTTATGTGATTTGCCTCCTGGCAAAAAGGCCATTGGTACGAAGTGGGGTTACAAGTTAAAACGCACGCCGGATGGTGAGATCGATCGCCATAAGGCTCGACTTGTTGCAAAGGGTTATGCACAGCAAAAAGGCATAGATTATGAAGAGAATTTTGCTCCCACTTGTCGTATGACTACTGTGCATTTTCTATGTGCATTGGCAGCTCATTTTGGTTGGGATGTACATCAATCAGACATTGTTACTGCTTTCTTGAATGGTGACATATTTGAGGAAGTTTATGTAACGCAGCCTCGCGGTTTTGTCATAAAAGGACAAGAGGACAAAGTGTGCAAATGTAACAAGGCTTTGTATGGGTTGAAGCAATCTCCTCGTGCTTGGTATGAGAAAGCTGACACTCATTTGGTCCAACAGTCCAACAGAAAGCACATTGTATGTAAAGCGTGAGGGTGATGTATTTCTCATCGTGGTTCTTTATGTTGATGATTTGCTGATCACTGGACCAAATGAGAGACATATTGCTGAATTTAAGGCTGATTTGAATGCTACTTTCAAGATGAAAGATTTGGGGCTGTTGCATCATTACTTGGGTATACAGTTTAAGCAGTGTGATGGTGGTATTGCCTTGTGTCAGAAAAGTTACATAGAGACATTGCTATGTAAGTTTGGACTTGAGGATTGCAAACCTATTGCCACTCCCATGGAAACAGGTTTGAAGTTGAGTCTACATGATGCTGGTGATCCTGCTGATGTCACTCTTTACCAAACTGCTATTGGCTGTCTCATTTACGTATGAAACACGAGGCCGGATATTCAGTTTGCAGTCTCACAGGTCAAGAGATTTATGCATAGCCCAGGGTCTAAGCATTGGCAAGCTATCAAGAGGATTTTCTGCTACCTTAGTGGCACTTTACATCTTGGCTTGTTTTATCCCAAGGGGGGATCATTGCTGCCAGACTTACATGCTTTTTCGGACTCAGATTGGGCTGGTTGTTTTGACACGCGAGTGTCCACAAGTGGTTTTTGTTTCATGCTTGGCAGTTCATGTATATCATGGTTGAGCAAGAAGCAACCTACTGTGGCCACTTCGAGTTGTGAGGCTTAGTACAGGGCAGTCTTCACAGCTACGGTTGAGTGTGTATGGCTCAGACGCCTTATGGCTGATTTGGGTGTTGGACAGGACACTGCCAACACTATCTACACTGACAGTCAGAGCGCATTGGCAGTTGCGAGGAACCTAGTTTTTCATGCTCGCACAAAGCACATTGAGGCGCATTACCACTATGTCAGGGAGAGGCTCTCAGCAAGAGAGATCAGCTTGGCTTATGTGCCAACACAAGACAACCTTGCAGATCTTTTCACAAAGGCATTGTCTCTTGAGAAGCTTGAAGCTTTCCGCAAAGCTTTGGGCTTACTCCCCTTTGTGGACTGATCCTGTCCTCAGGGCATGGCACTTCCCTTTACTCATGTGCCAGCTCTCGTTCACCGCATCACTCCAGGGGGGATTTGTTACCATATACATGTGGTAGTGATGTGTGTGAACACACTAGGACCGCCGGGGCATTTTTTCCCTCTTTAGGAGGTTTTTTCCCCCGAGCATTGTATATACGCCCATCACTCTAGGGCTATCTATCTTTCCATTGCACACTAAGTAACACACTCTCTATTGTGTGCCTTGAGCTTCCTTCGTCTTCTCCAAGCTGTGTGTGTTTCTCTGCAATAGATGACTCACAACCCACTTGTTTCAAAGAAGTGATTCTCGGATGTGGTGGTTGCGGTCCTAGAACTGGAGGTGGTAAGGGTGTTGTTTGAACAACATTTTGGGCCCTAGGGACCATGTGTTGTGACGTTTGTTCAAGAGGTGAGGCCGGCATCAATGCAGGCACTCGAGGTGTGTCTGTCCATGCTAAGGTTGGTCTATTGGCCATCGCGCGCTTAAATACTATGCAATCCTTAGCTTGATGACCATGCCTCCCACAGGCATTGCAATTCCCATTGAATTTCACTCTAAAAGTAGGTCATTCACTGGTACTATGCGGACCATAGCATACTGAGCACCATTGTTGCTCCCTTCTTGGATACATGTGATTGTTTTGCGGAGCACGATTGTCTCTAAGACTCTCTTGAATAGCCTTGGTGAGATCTGCTAAAGTCATCTCAGATATCTTTGGCTCCTTAGCAATAGGCTTTAGGGTCACTGGTTGATGCCCCGATGCTTGCGAGCTAAAAGATTTAGGCTCGACAGACACTCTTTCTCCTTGAATCATTAAATTATCCTCCAATTGGATTGCATTGGTGGTGACTGCTTCCCAAGTGGTGATACCTCTAATGACTAGGCCATTGTAGATACCCTCATGTCGTAATCCCCTTATGAATCTATCAAGAAATTGATTATTATTGAAGTGCTCATTTGGATTACAACGAGAATTCAAATGCTTCAAGCGACTAATAAAGTCTCACCAATTCTCCTTCCTCTCGTTGAGCTTTCTGGAGCTGAGAGGCAACACCCCAAAGCACTCCCTCTCGTATGTATTCTTTCAAAAACAGTCTCCTAAGAGTAAGGTAAATCGTTTTTTCTTCCACCCTTAGGGTTCTATACCAGTCCCCTGCCTTCCCACTTAAGGTTAGGCTTAAAGCATTACTCTTATGCAGGTCATTGTGTTCTCCTAGAGAATCGCATATTTGTTCAAACACTTCGATATGCTTTCTCACATCCCCGTCTCCACTAAATTTTTATGTGAGCTTGGCTATTTGTACTGCCTTACTTCTAGGCTCTCTATCAGGCGTGTTATGCATATTCTCAGCAATAGATCAACCGATAGCTTGGGCAAATGTTGCCAAGTCACCTAAGTGAGCAGGCACCGTGGGTGAACGCGCTCCAGAGACTACATGTGGAGTAGGTATTGGCATTGGGCTTGGCGCATAGGAAGCCCTTGGGCGGCCCAAAGTTCATATGTGTTGCTCTAGGCATAGCAGACATTGGATATGACATGCTAATGCTAGCCGGTATAGTCCCATGGTAATAAGAACTTGGGTGTTATGTTTGTGGAGCATAGGTAGTTGAAACAATGCCAAGGGGTAGGGACTACATGAGTACGTGGACCCATAGGTGCATACGATTGGTACACACTTGTAGGTACTATTGCAGTCATTGTGCTACCATGTAGCGGTGCTTTACTAACAAATGAGGTCCATGGCGTATTTCTCGGCATGCCCATCATTGGGGTAGGCATGATAGCCGTGGTGTCATCAAGGGAAAGATGAGCTAGACTTGGAAAGGTAAAGCTATCACTTGTGGGCTCAGATTGGACCGAGACCCCTGGCGAAACAACATATGGGGGATCCATCGGACTTACCGAGGGAGTCTCCATTTGCGATAAGGTTGGTTGTTTAGCCTTCCTTGTATCCAAGAATCTCATGAGACCCGTTGAAGGCATGTGGATCCCCTGGTTCTGTCTCTCTAACTCAATGACCCTATGGATGACCTCACAAACTCTTTTTTGTTGATCCTCCACACTAGTAGCACCCATTGTGGATTGTAGGACATCTAACCAACCCACATGATAGGTGTGACCTGTGTATAGGTCTGTTAGAGTTTCCGTTTGTAGTTCGTACTCCCAGTTCTCATTTAAGAACGCTCCATCTAGGATAGAGGTGCTAGGGGTGTCCTTTGAATTAGATGCAATGTGGCTCTCTATGGATTGACCCTTAGTGGTCGCTAATTCAGGAGCACTTGATTTCTCTCCTAGCAATGATATTGGCATAGGAGTTTTCTCTTTTAGCTCTCTTCGTTGCTCCGCCTTGCGTAAGCTCTCAATTTCCTTTTCCCTAGCCGCGATGATATATCGCTGAACCTCTTGTACTGCGGCAAGGCTTCTACCATCAAGTAGTATAACCTCGGAGGGGAATAGCTCTGAAGAGTCAGGAGATGCAATGAATGAAGTATTCACGTGTACATTCTCTAAGGGTATAGGGTCTACGTTGGTCATGAATGGAGAATTTACTTCTCCACCCCCCTCATTTACATCATCAACTCCATGTTCGGAGCAAGTGGCTCTACTAAAGGTTTCCTTCAAGCGGCTAAGCACGCTTGGCCCGGACCGTGGACCCATGGCATGCATGTCTTGGCTTGAGCTATCGGGATTAGGCATTGGGAAACTCTCCATGACGTCGTAGTCAGAGGAAGAGTCACTAGCCGCTATGTTCGGGTCTTGGTTTGTACTACCTTGGGTCCCCGACGAGGGTCCGGAACCTAAGGTAGGTGGATATTGAGAACTCACATAAGTCAAAATTCTCTCTAGTTGCTCCATCTATAGAACACGACCAGAGCGCAGATGCATGTGCCTTTGGCACCCTACAAGCATTGGCGAATAACCTCGAAGGTTAACCGCTTACTTTTTTAAGCGTTCGTTTTACTCATGTTTTTTATATTTTTTAAATATTTTTGAATGATCGGTTTTTTGATTAAAGTGTGTGATAACTCAAAACGAGCGTATCACTCAGAGGGTCGCGGTGTGCTTTACAGCACAACGTTCGGTCACCTGAGGCTCCGTTGGTCCTCAAAATAGTCGATTTTTAGCTACGTGTGAAGCTAAAATTCGTAATTTTAAAGGGCGATAGATGCCTAAGCCTGAGCGTGACCTTGGGCTTGGGTCTGGGAGATATTCCCGATCCCGGTCCTACCTTTTAAAAAAAATTTGAAAAATTGGATAAGGTTGCCGCGGCCTGCGCGCAAGCACACACACACACACTCTACCTACCTACTTCCAATTAATACACCTACTGTTACACACTAACACACTCTATTAGCTCTCACAAATCTACTTTCTACTTACTGTACTTTATATTACATAGAACTAACTACCTTACACAACACAAAATCCTTCTTCTCAACACACACACCCTCCTTCCTTACCTTTCCTACAATTGAAATTGCACCACAAAAGAAGCACAGAGTGCTATTCAAGCTTAATGCACGGCATTTCCCTGGTAGTGGCGCCAAAAATGTGCGCGTATGTCGCACGTGTCAATGCAAGGAACTTGTCGATACACTATGTGCGAGCCAAAAATGGTTCCAAGCACGCAACTAGACTAATCTAGAAAGCTCAAGAGAACAAGGGTGTGTCACTCACCGCTCTACGCACGCCTTCGTGGTAGATTCCTCGTCGCGATGAAGAAGAAGCTGCAATCGTGCCGCGCTCAACCGCTTCGCCGTCACCGTGCCATCGTCGCAATGCTTGATCACACACACACTCTCTCTCTTTCTCTCTCTCACTCGCACACACACATACACACACACAAGGAGGTGAAGAAGAAGAAGATGGAGATGAAGCAAGAGCACTCTTCTATTGCACAAATGCGAGAATGAGTGAATTTTAGGTTTAGATGACTTTTATATGAGCTCGCCCCATTCACACTTGGGCGCCCATGCTTAGCCAACTAACCCTTGAATGTCCAGTTAGAGTGCGCCTCTCATCGGTGATCACTCTACCCTTTTCATATTGGACCGACAAGCCCGGTACCTGACTCTACCAAATAAATTATGAGGCGTCCGTCGTAGGCGATAGGGTGTCCGTGAGCCGTGAGAGTTAACAAAAATGAAGTAAAATAAAAGCTAAATTGAATGAAGAGAGAGAGAGAGAGAGAGAGTTAAAGTTGAGAGTTGAGAGTCTGAAGATCATGAGCTTGTGTATGGGAAGGTGCACAATGCAACCCTAGCTAGGAGACACCATTATTCATGAGGAAGAGAAAGAGTAACCTATAAGATGGCCATTTCAGATTGCATCATCATGCAGGCTTGTGTTGATCAAAAACCCAAACTCATGTACATGAGCCTAGCAGGCTTGGTAGCAGTGAGTACAACCTCTCTAAGCTTGTAGTCCATCAAGACAAGGGCTTTCCAAAAACCTTGTCTACACAAAAAACAAATAATATAAGGTCACACTTGAAGCCGTTTCCGGGTTTGGGCCAAAACTTGAAGCATTTGAAAGCAACGCCACCAAATTCAAGTTGTATTCATTCATTGTTGATGATAAGTTATGTTGTCATGATATGGAGATGACAGGGAGGCACCAGGGCATTATGTTTCTGGTTGCAAGGGAGCATAAGCATGCCAATAGGATAGATGATTCATTTTCTGTCATTGATTTCGGGAGAGAGAGAGAGAGAGAGAGAGAGAGAGAGAGAGAGGGGGGGAGGGAGAAATGGAATGAAACGAAATGTTACATTAGCGTGTTTGACTCTAGTACAGTGTCAGGGGAACATAAACATAAAAATAAATGAGGGCACCTAGAGTGTGTAGAGATATAAACAGGTTCAAGGCATCAAGGTTCCATTTGCAAGGGAGCATCAACATGCAACCAATAGGACAGACAATTCATAATTTTCTTTGCTTGTCATTGATCCACACACACACACACACACAGGCCAATGTGCCAGGCAAGCTCCAACCAAAACACGCAGTAGAACTGCATGAGTGCCCAAATCAATCTTGGCTTGCTCTGCAAGGATGTGTGCAGGTGTACATGCACAGGTGTTTCTTTTAATACAAATATGTGTTGGCAACCTGTTTAGAGAGTTGAAGTATGGAATGTACTTGAGCTTCAGCAATCTCAATGGTACGAGTTTTGTCGAGCCACGTTTAACCTCAACAGTAACCTTATCTTCTCCATTGCTCCAAAATGTGAGTTCCTCAAGCCTTGGCAACTGATCACCAACTTTCACAAGGTTTGCCCCTAGCCCACCTACTAAATTGTGCACTTTGAGATCCGAACACTCAAATATTAACAGCTTTTCCAGCCAACTAGCTCATCATGTCTCAAATCTTGCAAGACGAGCACGATTAGCCACCCTACCTTTGGAACTCCTTCGAACCTGTCATCTTTGCAACTTCTTGTATATTTTCCAATCTCAAAACTCGCAGAACCTTGATATTTCTCCCTTCAATATTGCTCTGATGAAGGCTCATGCTATGCAGTCTTCTTGGATGAGGGCAACTATAATTTGCTTTGTACTACTTCTACTGCACTCCGATTTCTGCATGCATACATGCAAATGATGCATTGATTGACCTACAATACACAAACATTATGCTCACAAAGCTAACACATATGTGCACGTGTGCAACTCGTGTACTCCACATAGTGTTGAAGCCTAAGGTGTCAAAATTATCAGTTACAACAATAACTTACAAAGGCAACCATCGATGGATTCAAGCTCAATACCGCGTCACCCACATCTGGCAGTTTAACCTCAACACTGACATTATCTTCTCCATTGAGGCCCGCAACCCCAGCAAGTAGATCAATCTCTACTACAATGACATGGCCGACTTGCTCCTCTACTCATGCTACAATTAAAAGGGTACAGAGAGAAGACAGAGCCCAGAGATTATGTGCCTTCTTTGGCAGCTTGTCCCCCCGCTTCAAGTTGAACTTTACCTCTCACATCACTCCTTTGGAGAAAAGGGGAATCGCGGGAGCCATCAGATTATGTGAAATGTCCTAAAGAGAGGGAGTTGCTGAAATCCAGTTGCCAACAAAGCTCACGTCTGACAGATGAGTGCTACGGGTGGAGTCAGGACAGCAACTGCTCCATGGGCCTCTTTCCATTAAAGTAGCCCCAATATCAGTCCAGCCCACAACTTCGGTTGTGATGACCATGGCACTGTCTGGATCAAGGGCTGCTACAGGGCTGCCGACACCAGTCGCATAGCCTACAACATCGCATTCTCCATCTCATTCTCTCATCTCTATAGGTAGCAGTGCTGGTTGTAATCCTACATTGGACTAGAGCCAAACGTTCAAGAATCCGTGGACGCTCAACCTCCAGCCACTAGTATCACCATCAGAAAGGCGAACTTCTTGAAGAGGTGAAACACGGTAGGCGAGCAGGGAGGAGCCACACAAGCGGGTAGTGCACATGGTGGAAAGGGACAGAAAAGCCTGTGAAAAGAGGCGAAATGGCAATTGTATACAAGGGCAGTAGTGTGAGCAATGACATGAGTTGGGGCTCCATTTACAAAGGAAAGCGTGACAAGGAAGGTGGCACGCAGAGCAGAAGATGGCAGCGCAGGAGTGACTGGCTTGTGTTTGCAGACTGTGGGCAACACAATGGCAAGGCAGAGTCTGAGGGGTATCGTGAAGTAGCTTCAAGGTTAGGGTTAGGCAAAGTTAGGATTTTGATAGTATTTAGGGTTAGAGCAACGAGTTGAAGATAGGGTTAGGATTTTGGTTGTAGGGCAACTCTCTCTCTCTCTCTCACGTACACACACACACACACACAAAGAGTCCTCATGGCGGTGAGATCACCTCAAAACCCCCAAGATATGTCCATCATGAGATGTACACACTCTTCATTTCAATGAGTGCCCACTATCTTATTTCAATCAATTACCATTTTTGGCCTATCAAAAAATGTTTGAAAATACAACTCAACCTTTTTCTATTTTAGTCAGCAAAAAGAGAAGGCATCACTATAGCCTTTGCACTTTGGGAAGGAAAAAAGAGGAAAATTGTATAATCTTTCTATTACCCAAGTGTGGTAGATTGGTTATGCCATTTCCCTCTTGGGATAGTTTCCTACAACGTTAAAACTCTATTCTTATCGGGTGTGTGGGTGGGTGCCCATGTGTGTGTGCTTTCAAAAAATAAAAAAAATGGTATAATCTTTCTATCACCCAAGTGTGGTAGACTGGTTATGCAATTTCTCTCATAACAGGTCTACAGTTCAACTCCTCGTCGGTTAGATCGTTAAGGTCTCTTGGGTTAGTTTTTTACGATGTTAGAACTCTCTTCTTCTTTGGTGTGTGGGAGTGTGTTTGTGTGTGTGCGGGCTAATTAAAAAAAAGGAGGAAAATGGTATAACCATTCTATCACCCAAGTGTGGTAGATTGGTTATGCCATTTCCCTTAGGAATAATAGGTCTTGAGTTCAACACCTTGTCACCTAGATCTTTATGGTCTCTTGGGATAGTTTCCTATGATGTTAAAACTCTCTTCTTTTCGGATATGTGTGTGTGTGCGCGCTAATAAAAAAGAGGAAAATGGTATAACATTTCTATAACCCAAGTGTGGTAGATTGGTTATGCCTTTTTCCTCTTGAATAACAGGTCTTGAGTTCAACTCCTCGTCGGCTAGATCTTTAAGTTCTCTTGGGATAGCTTTCTACTACGTTAAAAATATGCTCTTTTCGGGTGTGTGGGTGGATGTGTGTGTGTTTGCACTAATAAAAAAGAGGTAAATGGTATAACCTTTCTATCACCCAAGTGTGGTAGATTTTATGCCATTTCCCTATTGAATAATAGGTCTTGAGTTAGATCTTTAAGGTCGCTTGGGATAGTTTCCTACGATGTTAAAACTCTCTTCTTCTCGGGTGTGTAAACGGGTGTGTATGTGTGTGCTAATAAAAAAAGAGGAAAATGGTATAACCTTTCTCTCACCCAAGTGTGGTAGATTGGTTATGCCATTTCCCTCTTGAATAACAGGTCTTGAGTTCAACTCCTCGTACCGCTATATCTTTAAGGTCTCTTGGGATTCCTACGACTTTAAAAATGTCTTCTTCTCATATGTGTGGGTGGGTGTGTGTGCGCGCGCTAATAAAAAATAGGAAAATGGTATAACCTTTCCATCACCCAAGTGTGGTAGATTGGTTATTCTATTTTCCTCTTGAATAACAGGTCTTGAGTTCAACACTTTGTCAGCAAGATATTTATGGTCTCTTGGGATAGTTTCCTACAATGTTATCACTCTCTTCTTCTCAGATGTGTGTGTGTGTGTGTGTACGTGCGCGTGCACGTTAATAAAAAAGAGGAAAATGGTATAACCTTTCTATCACCCAAGTGTGATAGATTGATTATGCCATTTTCCTCTTGAATAACAGGTCTTGAGTTCATCTCCTAGTCGGCTAGATCTTTAAGGTCACTTGGGATAGTTTCCTACGATGTTAAAACTTTCCTCTTCTCGGGTGTGTGGGTGGGTTTGTTTGTGTGCACTAATAAAAACGAAGTAAATGGTCTAACCTATCTATCACCAAAGTGTGTGTTAGAAGCTGGACACACCCCACGGCATCTAACTACTCGGTGGATTATTATTTTTTGTAATAAGTCATTCATTGAGGAAAACCCTGTTTTTCACCTTGTAAATATTGGGACTTACAGAAGTTTCCAGATTGTATCCTAGTTTTGATAGTTAGAAGGAGTAGATGGATGATTTTGGAACTTTAGGGTTTGAGAAGTTGTAAGGTATATATATCACTTTTTGACCTTAATGAAAGACCTTTTGTCATTTTAAACAAGTTTAAGTTTTGTGAGTGAGCGTACTGTGTACGTGAGAGAGAGTGTGAGCTTTGTCTTGACGCTACGTGTGCTACGGTGGTCGGAATCGAGTGCGGAGAAGTGCAGCGTGTTGCCCCCGACTAGAGCTACGAGCTGATACCAACATTGCGCGCATACGGTCCGGCTTCGGGAGCTTCTTCTACGAGCTTCATCGATTGTTTGGGTGAGCATATGTTGTCCGATTTTGCATTGCAGCATATCCACACGTTCACATTGAGTAGAACCACACATTAGGCGCTTCAGATTTAGGAAACAAAGACCTACAGATTTCGGCCAGACATCCTACGTGTTTCTGCACCGGGTGTTTTGGGTCGTGACTTTGGTTCACAGACCTTAGGGAGAGTGGCCTATAGGTATTCGTAGGGTCTCCTTCAAGTTCTGTGGTGTTTCCAAAGTGTTTGATAGGTGTTCGGCTCTAGCAAGCGTTGTAGGAAGCATCCTCTTTTGTTCTCTTGAAGACTGTGACTTAGACAATTGGTAGGGGCCTCTGTAGGAACTAGTTAGGAGTCGGTCGAGTGTAAGTTGACACCTTACGCTTGCTTCCACGCGCCTGCGGGTCGATCTTCGTCCTTAGCTGACATTACTTGTTAGGTGAGTTCTCGCTGTGCTGACGTCCGTCGCGGCGTATCCGTCCAACATTGGCGCCGCTGCTGGGGACGAAAACCTTAGGTAGGTGACCGAGACTAATCCTTGAGGATAGGGATTTTTGGCTTGCCAAGAGTCTCTCTTTACATTTAGATAAGATCAGAGGGTGGAGGACTCTCTAGGTCTTAGAGGGAGTTTAGGAAGCGTGTGTCTGGCCTAGATCCTTCGACTGAGGTAGAGGAAGTACACTTAGGAAGTTTTTTAGTTAGTAGTTGAATTCTAGAGTAGGAACAGGGAGTGGGAGAAGCGGTGTGAAGAGAGCTTGAGAGTCCGGAGAGGCCAAAAGGCAACCAAAAACACCAATTATCACCATTTCTTCATGGTAGGTAGGAGTAGAGTAAGTAGAAAATCATGATTCAGATCTAGAGCATTTCATGCATGTATACTTGCTTGGTAGAATCATTACAAGTTTGTAAAAGACGCAAAAAGATGCAAAAGTGTGGTTGAAAGCCTAATCGAAGTCCAAAGAATAGTGTGAGTGTTTTTGATAGGCCTAAAGAGCATCAGCAGCATTCCTGTCAGGAAAAACTTTAATTTTAAGCCAGGAGACATCCTGCGCGTAGTATGTCTACAGGCCAATCTGGGAGGAATTTTGGAATTTTGAGGTGACCAGTGTGTTCTGAAGGTAGGGTTTACCCTAATTTCAACTACAAAGGGGAAATTTGGCCTTCTCTTGACAGGATAAAGCCAGATAAACTGAAATTGCTAGACATCCTACCCAATTAGTGCAAAAGCATCAACTTGAAACCAAAACCTTAAGATGGCTGCATGAGTGTGCCTTGCATGATATATTGAGTGACTGAAAGGGTCTTCACCTCATTCGGGTAAGAAAATTGGGTTCAAAGTGGACTTTAGCACTTTTGACTGAAAGAAGAAAAACAGCAAAAGTTTGAGACTTTTGGCATCCAAACTGAGATCTAAGCATACCACTGGGATACTGACATCAGGGGGAAGCTGTGGAACAAATCTGGGGTCAAAAAGCAGGCCAAAAACACATCCTACGCGTAGGATGTCTACTGAGTGATTTAGGACTCCAAACTGAAATCTGAGTATACCAAGATGATCAACAGCTCAATAAGAGTTGAAGTCTTGAGTTTAAAGCCATTTTGAAGAAAAAGACATTCTACGCGTAGTATGTCTAATGCAAGAAAGTGAAGCCATAATTGGACTTTGAGTATTGTAAGGGGTTATATAGCCTAAGGCAATCCTGCTAGTCAATTTTGGTCCAATTTGGAGTTGATTAGACTGATCAACACCATCATCAGGCCGTCGAAACAGATTTCTGACTCATTGACCAGCTTCTAGAAGTCCAAATCAAAAAGTAAAAACAGCTGTAAGCTCAGCACAACAAGGGGAAAATACAGTGCAGAAATCCAGGCTAAATGCAGCATGAGACATCCTACACGTAGGATGTCTATTGGGGCATTCTGGAGAGAAAATTTGACTTGGCCTAGACAGTGAGGTTCTATTTGGCTGAACACTAGGTTGGTAATGGGACACTTTTATGTCCTGGGACACTTTTATGTCCTGTTAAGTGACCATTTTCCTTGAATTATATCAAGAGTTTCAAAATGGATTTTGAGGTGCTATCTATGTAGAAATTTGTCTCATGAGCTGAAAAAAACTCGACATTTTTTTGGAATATCAATTCCATCTTTAACCTTGTCCTTGCACAACATTTCACAACCTAAACTGTGTGAAAAAACGGGTCCTGTTTTTGGATTTTTTCAACTTTTTGCAACTATGCCACTCTAGAATTCATGTTTGTGAGGTCTATTATGCTACAGAACTATCTTTAGTATTCCTCAACATGTCCTGATGCTTCTAGGGAGAAATAAATGTTAAAGTTGTAAGTTATGACCAAATTACAAAAATTGTCAAATCCTGTTTTTTAGCCAATTTTAGGTCTTCTATGATTTTTTTGGTGGCTTTCATAATATCCAAATGCAGTTTTGATTTTCTATGTCGCATATTGTAACATAAAGCTAATATTCCTTAAGTTTTAGGGCACCTAATACCCTATTTTGCATAGTAGACAACGATGGTTGATTTTTTCAATTATAGAAGAAAACGAAACATTCTACTATATCAAGTATAGCTTTTTCAATATTGTTAGTTTCTTGTGAAAACTACATGCATTTTGTAGGTAGTAACCATATCTAGTCATGAGGATCAAATTTGGCTAGATATTGAATAGTTTCTATGGGATTCCACAACTCATAATGTTGAACCCAGTTTTTTCATGTTTGCTGTATTTAGCACTTCATATTTGTCCCCAAGGTTCCCCTTGGTAAGAGATGTATTATTCTTTTGACATGATCCATGGCTCCTTATGAACCTAAAGGACAATAGGGAACTAAGAAAACATGCATATATTATTTGTATTGAGCGTGGCTATAGAAACTTTGATGATAGGTTTGCAGAATGGTAAAAATTCAACTTTTTTGTATCTATTTCTTTTGGCAAAACAAAAAATAGTGAGTGAGAAGCAATCATATGTTCTGATCACCAACCCATTGAAGTTAACTAGGGAATTTATCTCAAGTCCTACAAAAATCCCTAATCTCATTTTTATGCAACAAAACGTAAGAAATGACTGTTTTCATGAAAATGTACTGGTCCATCAACTTTGGAGGCTTGGTGTGACCAAAAGATGAGAAATTTTACAAGTTTCTTATTTTTTCCATGTGTAGTAGGCCTTGAACTATAACCTCATGAAAGGATTTTACAAAATGAGTGGATCTACTATGGTTTTGGAGGTTTTTTTCAAAACCCGGAAAGGACACTTTTATGTCCTGTTAGGTTACCAACCTAGTGTTAAGGGCTCTAGAACTTCTTTCAAAGGTAAAATTGGACCGTGATTTCCCAATTGACAAAGAAAATACTGAATTCAAGCTTTTTCACGTAAATTGGCCAACATCAAGGAAGGGTACTGTTTCAGATTAGCAACCTAATCAGGAACATCAACAGTGTATAGAATACAGTAGTGGTTGAGATTAACTCTCCAGTTATACCAATCATTACTAAGATCACCTCCAGCAGATAAATGCGTTGATCAAATTGCCGAAATTAAAACTCTTGTGTACAGGTATATTCAGCAACAAAGCAAGACGTTATGCAGAAACTGATCCATTGTCAGGTTAGTGGTTGAACTTGTGATAAGTTGCATTGATAAGTTTGATGAATTTAAGATCAGGAAGATACATTGTTAGAGACCAGAAAGTGGCAGGCGACCAAGTTAGCGTAGTGTCCACTGAAGAGAGTGTAACTCAGGCAAGGTTAGATCCGCTAGCACCGATTATTGAGGAAGGTAGTGATACTGACACGTCGTCAGACAAATCTTTCTTCATGATGGGGAGCCAACAGCCATGAAGTTTCGCCTATGAGGGACCTATGCGAGGAGGAAGTACCTCCCAAAATCCTTCGAATGATTCCAGGCTTACTGTGATCTTCTTGGAGGGAACAAACTCAAGAGGAGCCCTAGTCTATTCTGACTGTCGAGGTCGCAAGTGCATTTGTATTGAAGAGAGGCCAGCACAAAGATTGGAGATAATCCACGTGTATGATGATGGAGATAGATTTCGAGACGAAAAGGGAAACCACTATTTAATAGTTAGCAACCCTGCAGATTACAACAGATATGGAGACAACGTGGCTAAAGGGAAAATGATTTCAGAAACTCAAGAGCCTCCACCAAACATTGATGTTGGAATTAGGGTTGCAGAGAAACACACACAGCTTGGAGAAGACGAAGGAAGCTCAAGGCACACAATAGAGAGTGTGTTACTTAGTGTGCAATGGAAAGATAGATAGCCCTAGAGTGATGGGCGTATATACAATGCACGGGGGAAAAAACTTCCTAAAGAGGGAAAAAATGCCCCGGCGGTCCTAGTGTGTTCACACACATCACTACCACATGTATATGGTAACAAATCCCCCCTGGAGTGATGCGGTGAACGAGAGCTGGCACATGAGTAAAGGGAAGTGCCATGCCCTGAGGACAGGATCAGTCCACAAAGGGGAGTAAGCCCAAAGCTTTGCGGAAAGCTTCAAGCTTCTCACGAGACAATGCCTTTGTGAAAAGATCTGCAAGGTTGTCCTGTGTTGGCACATAAGCCAAGCTGATCTCTCCTGCTGAGAGCCTCTCCCTGACATAGTGGTAATGCACCTCAATGTGCTTTGTGCGAGCATGAAAAACTGGGTTCCTCGCAACTGCCAATGCGCTCTGACTGTCAGTGTAGATAGTGTTGGCAGTGTCCTGTCCAACACCCAAGTCAGCCATAAGGCGTCTGAGCCATACACACTCAACCGTAGCTGTGAAGACTGCCCTGTACTCAGCCTCACAACTCGAAGTGGCCACAGTAGGTTGCTTCTTGCTCAACCATGATATACATGAACTGCCAAGCATGAAACAAAAACCACTTGTGGACACTCGCGTGTCAAAACAACCAGCCCAATCTGAGTCCGAAAAAGCATGTAAGTCTGGCGGCAATGATCCCCCCTTGGGATAAAACAAGCCAAGATGTAAAGTGCCACTAAGGTAGCGGAAAATCCTCTTGACAGCCTGCCAATGCTTAGACCCTGGGCTATGCATAAATCTGCTGACCTGCGAGACTGCAAACTGAATATCTGGCCTCGTGTTGCATACATAAATGAGGCAGCCAACAGCAGTTTGGTAAAGAGTGATATCAGCAGGATCGCCAGCATCATGTAGACTCAACTTCAAACCTGTTTCCATGGGAGTGGCAATAGGTTTGCAATCCTCAAGTCCAAACTTACATAGCAATGTCTCTATGTAACTTTTCTGACACAAGGCAATACCACCATCACACTGCTTAAACTGTATACCCAAGTAATGATGCAACAGCCCCAAATCTTTCATCTTGAAAGTAGCATTCAAATCAGCCTTAAATTCAGCAATATGTCTCTCATTTGGTCCAGTGATCAGCAAATCATCAACATAAAGAACCACAATGAGAAATACATCATCCTCACGCTTTACATACAATGTGCTTTCTGTTGGACTGTTACGAAAGCCTCGTTTAACCAAATGAGTGTCAGCTTTCTCATACCAAGCACGAGGAGATTGCTTCAACCCATACAAAGCCTTCTTACATTTGCACACTTTGTCCTCTTGTCCTTTTATGACAAAACCGCGAGGCTGCGTTACATAAACTTCCTCAAATATGTCACCATTCAAGAAAGCAGTAACAATGTCTGATTGATGTACATCCCAACCAAAATGAGCTGCCAATGCACATAGAAAACGCACAGTAGTCATACGACAAGTGGGAGCAAAAGTCTCTTCATAATCTATGCCTTTTTGTTGTGCATAACCCTTTGCAACAAGTCGAGCCTTATGGCGATCAATCTCACCATCCGGCTTGCGTTTCAACTTGTAAACCCACTTCGTACCAATGGCCTTTTTGCCAGGAGGCAAATCACATAAAGTCCATGTGTCATTCTCTATAAGTGCATCATATTCTGATTTCATGGCAGCAATCCAATTTTCTGAATTCTGTGCTTCATCAAAAGACAGAGGCTCCTCAACATCATGTAAACTAGACACAGCCAAAGCATAACAATCTGATGCATAAGATGCATGGCGAGAGCCTGAACGAGTACGACTAGATAAAGGTGCATCCAATTTACTGTCACGCAAAGTGTGCACCAGCCATTTTGGCATACCTCTAGCCTGCTCATTTTCAGCCCTTTCCTCATCAAGTACATCATGTACATCTGCATCAGTAATAGGCTGTTCTAAAACATTTTCAGAAACCCCCATAGGCTGTACATTTGCCTCATTGGAACTTACATTCGTATTTCCACCACTGAAAAGAGGCAACAAAGTGTCATAAATGTCCTGTGAGCTTACATTACTGTCTCTAGTACATGACAGCAAGGGTTGAACAGAATCTTCCACAAACACTACATCCCGTGAAACCAAAATACGTTTTGTTTGCGGATGATACAACCTGTAACCTTTGCTTTCAGCACTATAACCAACAAAAATACATTTGACAGCCTTATCATCCAATTTTCTGCGCTGCACTTGTGGCACCAAAGCATATGCCAAACAGCCAAAAACACGCATGTGCTCAATAGAAGGTTTTCTATCATGCCATGCTTCATATGGAGTAATAGACTGCAAAGCTTTCGTAGGACACCTGTTAAGTACATAAGTGGCACACATGATGGCCTCAAGCCAAAAAGAATGCGGCAAAGCTTGACTTTTGACCATACATCGTGCCATTTCCGTTAGTGACCTGTTTTTCCTCTCAGCAACACCATTTTGCTGAGGTGTATAAGGCACTGTACATTGGTGTTTTATCCCACGACTAGCCAGAAATGCATTAAATTCATGAGACATATACTCCCCCCCTCGATCGGAACGGAGGGTGCCCATAGTACATTTTGAGACATTTTCAGCCATAGCCAAAAATTGTTTGAAGCACATAAAAACTTCGGACTTTGCTTTAAGCGGAAATAGCCATGCATGCCTGGAGTAATCATCAATGAAAGTCACGAAGTACAGGTAATTGCCCAAGGACGGAGTTTGCATGGGCCCACAAACATCACTATGCACAAGCTGCAACCTGCATGTGGCCCTAACTGAACCATCCTTTGGAAACTTAGAACGCTGCATTTTACCCAGAATACAGCCTTCACAAACATGTTTAATAGGTGCTTCAAGAGGCGGCAAAGAAGCAACCATATCAGATTTCTGCAAACGCAGCAAACTGGCAAAATTCAGATGACCAAAACGTGCATGCCAAAGTTTTGCATCTGAAATAGCCCTTGAATCTGCAACAGCATTTGCAAAATTTTGTCCACACTTGTTATACAAAGTGAGCTTATACAGCCCATGGCACAAAAGCCCAGATGCAACAATTTCATCACCAAAACTGAGATCATGAACTGTACATCTGTCATCCACAAATTTGACTACAAGTCCAAGTCTAGCAAGTGCGGATACAGACAAGAGATTCTTCTTGATCCCAGGTACATAAAGTGCATCAACAAGTGTGAAGGAACTGCCATTAGCAGCAGTGAGCACAATCTTTCCAACTCCCTGAACTGGATAAGAGGCGTTGTTGGCACAAGTGACTGAATTCCCATGAGGGACAGACTCGAGAGAGGTAAACAATTCACGATGTGAGGTAATGTGCTTTGTAGCACCACTGTCGAAATACCACACATGTGAATCTGCAGCAACTGACAAGCATGCATCATGGACAGCAGGATTGTAAGTGCACTCTGCGCTAAAAGCCCATTCTGCATCAACATCAGCATCACAATCTCCTTTCACAGAAGACTCAACAATGGCTGCATTTGTAGTGGAACCAGCATTTGCAGTGGAACCACCCTCTTTCTTCTTAGCCTCTTTGGCCTTCAACTTAGGACACGACTTGATCAAGTGATCATTGGCTTTACAATAATGGCAACGCATCTTCTTTTTGCCCTTATCACCAGAATTGCCAGACGAAGTGCTGCCAGCAGAAGCATTAGGAACAGAATTTTTGCCACTCGCAGCAGAACCATAAGAAGTGGCTGCATTACTGTTACCACCCTTTCTTTGAGAAGCAATAAAAGCCTGTTCAACTGCACGCTGCCTAGTCCTGTTTTTTCTAGAAAGTGACTCTTGCAACAGCAATGTGCATAATGCATCAAACTTGACAACTTCAGGATTTCCTTGGGTCATCAGTCTCCAAGTACTAGCAAAAGTCTGGTAGGAATCTGGTAAGGCATCAAGAACAGTCTGCACAAGGGAACTGTCAGAAATGACTTCACCTGCAGAAATGAGTTGCTCATTGATATCCTTGACACTAGCAAGGAAAGTGTCCATATCATCTTCCTCATGCATAATCTTCGACTCTAGCTCTTTACGCAGCAAAGCAATTTTAGCCTCATTGCGGCTTGCATAAAGACCTGCTAGAATATCCCAAGCCTGTTTTGCAGATTTTGCTGAACGGATGTGAGGAATAATGGTGCGCTTCACAGACAACGCAATCAATGCATGAGCCTGCGCATCCTTAACATCCCAACGAGCTTGTTCTGCTGTAGGCAAAACAACTCTAACAGCTGCGATCCTTGCAGCAAGACCTGCAACATCCTCAATATCGCCTACATCTTCAGAACCAGGACGTACATCAATGCCCTGCACAATGTTCCAGACACCTTTTGACACAAGAACGTGTTGCATCATATAAGCCCACATAGGGTAGTTGTCCCCATCCAACCTGTCCTCAGCAGCAAACATCTTGAACACATCTGTGTTGTTGTTGTCAGCCATGGTAAATGTTGCACCTGATGTGAAAACTGCCCGAAAATAGGAGAAATGGAGCGGGAACAACTTGTGCTATATAGCACAAATCGTAGAAGACTATAAGGCACCTGTTATGCAGAAAACGGCACTGACAGAAAATCTGCACAAAATGACGAAATAACCTGTGCAGTACTGCCCGTAGTGGAAACGGAGGCCGAAATGAGCCCAAATCAAAATTCTGAGCAGACCGAGGTCTTCAAGCTCACCCAAAATATTTTTCGACCTGCGAACGCTTGCCAAAGCTCACTGAAATCGGAGAAAGTGAGCAGGCGTGTGCTGGAGCAGCTGGCGACTAAGCCCGGGAGGACGTGACCTGCTCTGATACCAATTGTTGGAATTAGGGTTGCAGAGAAACACACACAGCTTGGAGAAGACGAAGGAAGCTCAAGGCACACAATAGAGAGTGTGTTACTTAGTGTGCAATGGAAAGATAGATAGCCCTAGAGTGATGGGCGTATATACAATGCACGGGGGAAAAAACCTCCTAAAGAGGGAAAAAATGCCCCGGCGGTCCTAGTGTGTTCACACACATCACTACCACATGTATATGGTAACAATTGATTGGCATGGAGCTATTTTCATGTACGATAAGAAAACAATCAGGGTTCCAACTTATAACGAGAATGTGGGAATCTACAAACACGAGAGCGAGGGTATTGTCTCTTACTTTCGCAGTAAAGAACCATACGTAGACGAACTAAGCAAAGACAAAGTTCTTTACTTATTCTCTTATGAAACTGCTACGGGGAAGGGCATAGTTTTTGTTGATAGATATGGGTGAGAATACCAACGTATTCTCCCAGAGGAAGTAGAAAGAGCAACAGGTCCAGGAGCATCAACATATGTCCCTGAGGAAATGCCGAGAGCCGTCCACACCCCAAGCAAGTCAACGAATCCATTCTCAGATGAGTATGACGCTACATCACATTCCCCCAGACCACGAGCATTCAACAACCAAGACCAACCAGTAAACCAGCCATCATTGTAGGCATGGCTTAGACAAAGTGCGACAATGGAACCAGACAGAAACCGAGAGGGTTATCCAGCGGCTCGAGGGCTCAAGGATTTGCAAGAACCACCACACTATTCAAGGTATCAAGCAGAGAGTAAGCCAAAGACACAAGGGTCAACCGAACTTGGAGGACCACCCATGGAACGATTTCGAAGAGAAGGACCACCTCCGACGAGAACCTTTAGAAATTATGGGTTAGGAGCACCGTTGGGTGAGGAACCAGCCTATTACAGAAGGCGTGAGGAGAGGTATAGACTTGGAAGGGGTGATCCCATGATGAGGTTTGTACACCATTGCAGAATTAGACCTTCTCAAGTGCAAAAATGGGTAAACAGGAAATACACAGGAAACAGAGACCCAAGAGATCATGTAGCAGCCTTTGTACGTGTGATTAGAGCTGAAGAGGTGTTAGACTTTCCTACCCAATTCGCAGGGTTTGGACTAACCCTAGAGGATGATGCTGCAACTTGGTTTGACTCTGTAGAGCGTAGAGACTTTGAGTCGATGGAGGAAGTGTTTGACGAGTTTATTGAGGAATTCTCTCAAAGGGGAATAGCTCATAATACCGTCTCACAAATCCATAAATTCAAACAAAAAGATGGAGAATCTGTACGGAAGGCAGCCCTAAGACTAAAGAGATATGTTAAGTTCTATCCTGTTGAAGAACTGCCAACTCAGTCCAGACTTATGCTGATATTCATCCAAGGACTAAGGAATGCATATCTCCAAAAAGACTTACATATGAAGAGGAGCACTACGTTGAATGAGTTGACCAAGGAAGCCTTGTACCTTGTGGACAATTGTGCGGTTTACAAAGAAGGGGAGTTCAAGGACCTTGATGACGATTCATCTTCACAGCAAAGTGGGAGCAAGTCCTCCAAGACAACACTGAAAGGAGAAACAGCGGTAAACCAAGAACAGCTTGTAGATGAAGTGCTAAAAAAGATCAACTTGTACGCCAAACCCCAGGCTAAACCGCCCAAGTGGTGTGCTATTGAACAAAAATGGACAAACCATGGGACCGAGGAATGTTACTATAACAAGGGATATGTGAGGGAGAGACCTTATGCTCCCCAAGCTCCTGTAGCTTCCCCTCAAGTTCCACCTATGCCTAGATATCAAGCAGGCAACTTGCCAGGACCTGTAGGTGTAGAGAGACCACAACCGGTGTTGGGGCAACAACCACCCCTACCAGGATTACGACCAGTTGGTGTAAGATACACCCCAACGATAACTGAACCAGAAGAAAAGGCTTTGGTGCCTATGCACGCATACTATGAGGATCCCAATGGATATGCGACGAACCCTATCTATTATCCACCGAAGGAACCCTTCACACCAGATCCATGGAGCATGATGGGGAATCAAGGACCTCCAATTGCTATACAGGCCGCAGGAGAAGGAAGATATAACTTAGATGAACGAACATTGTTGTTCATAGCCAATGGAGGCATGGGCGGACAGAGACAGACTTACCAGCAACGGGGAGCTCAAGGAGCACCTCAACAACCCAAGGGCCCCTGTTACAAGTGTGGCGGAGACCATTGGCTGAGAGACTGTCCCCATGATGAAATCATTAGAGTCAATGCGTATTGCCCAGAATGTGGAATTACTCATTTGATTCCCGATTTCCCTAAAAACCCGAGTAAAGGAGCAAAAACCACCTTGAACCTTACAGCATGAAGCGCCAAACGCCAAACGCCAAATTAAGCCCCTAGGTGTGTGTATATATGTAGGAATATTGGTAAAACGGAGAAATCTGGCCACAAAAATTGCATGAGAGTGTATATAATGTGTTGCGGTGATGTTTGTGATCTATTATGAATCATGGGGATTTTCTGGGTTTGATTTGCTATTTTCCTTTTAATTTTGCTAATTTTCGGCAGAAAAACTTCAAAAATACAAAAAGCTTCAAAAACAGTCGTAATGAAAAACAAAAAATATGGGGATAACCAGTGACTAAAGAACAATCTACAGTACAGTGGGGGTGCAATTATGAGACTGAAGCGAAAAGTGTGTTTTGGCCAGGTTTTGGCCGAAATGACAAATTTTTGGTAAACAGAGCAAATGGAGTCCAAATCAAGAATTTTTTGAGCCTAAACCGCATCTTGCAGAAAGATAGGAGCACATGTCAAATTTCATGAAAAATGGTTCGGGGACCTCCATTATAAGAATTTTTCACCCCATTTTTAGCTCATTCTCACTATTGACCTTGTGGAGAGAGCTTCTGCCACCTAGAGTGGATCGACCTTCCAGCAACTTCTACGACGCGCACGTCTACCCGACCAGCTCCAGACATGAGAGGTAGGCTCACCACCTTGAGCTTTTCGCGCATGTTTGTCATTCTGTCGCGAAAACTAGCGTAGAGGTCACACACAAAGCGAGCGGTAGAGACCTACAAGTAGAAATGGCGGCCTAACGGCTAACCGGAAAGCAACAAGACTTCATCAGCAGCTTATCCTAGTCTAGAAGACCCTTCCTGGATAGCCAATGGTAGTGGGAAAACATCGGGAAAAACCCTAATTCCCAGAAACCCGCAAGAGGCCACCAAATGGGAAATCGGCGAAACGGCGATCAAATGCTACCAAAATTTACGGGTAGGAGCATATCAACATGCTCGACAAGTCCATATGACCCGCATGACCAAAAAGTGACCCGAAGCGGCACTAAACCTCAGAAACGACATCAGACAGACAAAGCGTCAAAATGCACTTGTGGTCAAACCGCAAGTCCGTTTGCCACCAAACTTCACGAGCGGCTTTCCTAGACCATCAACAACCAAGTCCTATGGTGGTGGACCACCACAAATCATCAACGGTATGTAAACGCCTCCACGGGTGCTTCTAGAGCGACAAATTGCCAAATGAAGCTCTGGTGAAGCCAAAGTCGACAAAAATCATACGACAAGGATCCCGAAAGGATTTGGAAGCTATAAAGACCAACATTGAGGAATTTTATCGCCAAAAAGCACTCCAAAAGTCTGAAAACGGCTCAGAGGCTCTGAAGTCCACACAGGGAGTTTTTACTTACCCAATTGACTTTTTTGTTGAAATTAGGCTTAAAAGGGACTTAGGGGAGCAAAGGGCAAGCACTGGGAGCACTAACAAGAGAAAAATCACCAGGAGACATCCTACGCGTAGGATGTCTCAAGGGCAATTCTTGGCACAAAACCCAACAATTCTTGCCATGCACATGTTCAGAATGACATTCACAAGCCCTACACCAAATTTCATCACCTTTGGAAGAGATTGGACCTCATATGCATGGAAAAACGCAAAGATAGGGCATAAAGGCACTAAAGGGCCATTAACCTACCAAATCTTTTCCAAATCTCATGAAATTTTCACAACACATTCACATACACATCAGCTAACTTCCTGTGTGGTCTGGGAGCAAAAATGAAGAAAAAGACATCCTACGCGTAGGATGTCTAATGGACCTTTTGGGCATGAAGGAGAAGTTTTGTCATTTCAGAAGTAATAACCTCATCAACAAGAGCCCATATGTCAAGCTTGAAGCCCTTCTAATCACTTTTGACCCCAAACACCTTCAAGATACATTTTTTGAGCCCAAGAACACCTCATAGAGCCCTACAGGCATCAAATATTATCCAAATACAAATCCAAGAACATGGTTATGTTCCACACATCAAGGACAACCCACTGATCAAGTTTCATGCAGTTCTGAAGAAAAAGACATCCTACGCGTAGGATGTCTTAAGCTTAGATTTAGACTTCTGTGCAAGAAATGACATCATAGGAGCTAATACCATGATGCATTGAGCCCATATACCAAGTTTCAACCCATTTGGACATCAATTGCTTCCTATGATGGACAATCTACTAAAATTGTGACTTAAAGCCTAAATCAGCCCAAAAATCCACTTTTTGACATCCAAATTCAAATCCAAGCTTATAACCATGTTCCATGAGCCTTACACTACCTACAAGTCAAGTATGAACCAGTTCTGAAGAAAAAGACATCCTATGCGTAGGATGTCTAGATGGATTTTTTTGGTCAAATTTGCACTGTGAGCACATGCACAGCTTCACAAGTTCCTTTTGAGCTATGATTTCAATTTTCAAGTCATTTGGATAAGTAAAACTCAGTTTAGCAGCTGATATGAAAAAAAAAAACGCTAAACTTTGGATTGCTGAGTACAACAGGGTCTATGGCAGCCTCGAAGTCACCGGCAAAGAAAAAGAGAATGACAATCAAAGACTATATGGACGAGGTGGAACCATTTGTCATTCCACAGGGAACATTAAAGCCTACAAGCACCTGGATACAGGAAGATCTACTAGAGTCAAACGACCTAAGAATCTACCAAGGAGTATTCAAGGACAATGACGGCAATATAATAGAGTTGCCAATGCTGCCAAGGGAGCTCAATGAATTTGTTCGGAGCAAAATGGCCGGCTACTTGGAGAAAATTGACCTCCATAACTATTTTGAAGCAATCCCAACAGGGATGGACGTCAAAAGAGTATGGGAGTTTGTGACCAGCATTAGAGAAGATGGAGTGGCCAAGGTGACGGATTTGCACGGCAGACCCAACACAGAGATCACTATTTTGAAGCAATCCCAGCAGGGATGGACGTCAAAAGAGTATGGGAGTTTGTGACCAGCATTAGAGAAGATGGAGTGGCCAAGGTGACGGATTTGCACGGCAGACCCAACACAGAGATGATTATTACGGAAAAGGTTGTCGCCCATGCACTAGATCTCTCCAATCAGGGAGACAGTGTGACAAAGAGAAGGGATGAAGTAAAGGTGTACAAAGAGAAAAAGGCTAATTACACTTTTGAAGACATCGCCGACCCAAAGGTGGCGATCATGAGCCAATTGTACAACCAATACTTCCACATGTGCACGAAGAGGCCGCAGAAGTACAGGATGCCGCCAGGTGCAATTGCCACAACCTTTACTTGGGCAATGACGAAGGGCACCCCAAAGATAATCAATTATGCGGCATACATAAAAGACAGCCTAGTAAAGATAGGAAACAAAAAGCCAACCTACATAGTGCCAGGAGAGATGATAACCAAGGTAGTTTATGCAGCACTACATGCCAAGGGAAGGTGGCATGATCCCCCATCTCAGAATGACTGGCTAAGGATAAAGGAAGACAAAGAAGACGAGCCACAACGAGCACCAAGGGTGGCTACAAGGTTAAAGAGACGACTGGAGCCAGTGGAAGAGGAGCAACCTGAGCAGAAGAACGGCAAAAAAGAATCTGCTCAAGTGCCGGCCAAAGAGACTCGATCACAAAAAGCGGCTAGACTCGAGAGGCTAATGGAGAGTTTCCGAGCAGAAAGAGCCCTCAAGGGCGATCTAAACGAATTATGGAAGCCATCCCTTGAGTCGATGTCCGGATCCTCAAGAAGAGTGCACAGGGACCGCTTCGAAGACTATATCAAGAATTTCGAGATTCTTGATGTTGCGGCGGAAAACATTCCACACATCCCTTTCACCGAGGAAGAAGTGGAGAAAATACGAAAAACGTTGCTAGATGAACAAGAAAACAAGGAAAGAGAAAGAAAGACGAAGGCAGATAGGGATTTCAAGGGCAAACCTACAGCTTTACTAGGTAGCCCTAAACCTAGCCCACCGCCATCACCACCTCCTAGCAGCCCTCCTCCAGAAGATCAGAAGGCCGGAGACAAGCAAGAAGAACACCAGGATGAAGAGCAAGAGCACAAGACAAAACCTGAACACAAAGAAGAAGCCAAGCCTGCATCTAAACAAAAAAAGCTCGAGGAAGCATACTACGCATTTTTGGACCTGCTAGCTGCAGGCTATTCAAAGAAAGAAGCCACCACAGTCGCATTCGACTTGGCAAGGACACGAAGTGAAGAACAACTGCCAGGCATCCGGCTAGTTTAACTTAAAGAGATTGCTACAGACACGGTAGACCTGCACCCGCCCTCGAATGATTAGGATGTGGTGATGACAATGCTAGCTGGAATAAGGGCACAATCTGTGGCATCAGACGAAGAGTTGATAACTCTAAGAGCCACTGAAGTAAAGACCAAAATGGAAAGAGATCTACTGCAAGCAAAAAGCCAAGGACACAAAGAAAGAGAAGCTGACCTCCAGGCCAGCCTAGCCACTGCTCTACAAAACTGCCAAACAAAGGAAGAAGAAAATGAGGCAGTGGCAAAGAAATTGCAAGCAGCTGAAGAGGAGTGCCTGCAACTCAGCAAGTCATTGCGAGATGCAAAAAAAGAAAGGGATAATCTGACACTCCAGCTAGCAGAAGAAACAAAAGAAGTAGAGGCCTTGAGGAATGCTAAGGAGAAGGCAAAAATAGAGCAAGAAGCAAGCCTGGATGAAGTCCTTGAGCTCAAGGACCAATTAAAAGTCAAAGATCAAACCATCCAGAGGCTGAGAGCATCACCTGCGTGAGTTAGAGCTACAAGCTCAACTCAAATTATTTCGGAGAGTCAAATGTATGAAGAGCAAATGCAAGAATTCCAAAAGCAGTTGACTCTCAAGAAGAAGCAGAGGGTGATCATGACTGAAGGTTCTATTGCAATGCAAACCAGATTGGAGGACAGCCAAAAGGCCCTACAAGAAGAATTGACGAGCATCAAGATAAAGCTCGAGGAGGCAGAAAAAGTAAATGCTGAACTCAATGACCTCCTCGTGACTATGGGCAGCGAAGCAGAAGAGGAGAAGCAGACACTCCTCACGCAAATAGAGGAGTTGAAAAGCCAACAACAAGCAGAACCAGAGAGCTCAGGGCCAACTGCCAATGAGGGGATCGACCTCGACAATGTGTCGGATCCTGTGGACACACCCATGCCAGAGGAAAGCACACCAGGCTCCTCTCAAGAGCCCCAGGATCTAACACAAGAAGAAGAGGAAAAATTGTGAAAAGCAATAGAGGCAGAGCTCAGAAAGAGCACCAAAGAGGCCTTGGAATGGGAACAGAGGGTTTTCAAATCAATGACAATTCAAAAAATCGATGCCAACAATCTCAAGCGTGAATGGCTACAACCCTCTCTCCCATATCCATTGCTTAAATATGAAGCGGCAACAATAAACCAGCGGATCAGAGAAGAACCAACGGTCCCTCTCTACAACGCAGACACCTCGAGGCCAGAAGGAGTAAGGTTGATAGTAGATTCTCAGCCCAAGTGGAGGAAAGCTTGGCTTACCAAGTACCCGCAATACCTAATACACTTGGTAGAGGCACCTAAACACATCAGGGACAATCTCAGCTTCTGCCCTCTACCACGGGTTAGGACGTGGAAAGCACACGAAATCTTACAGAGAAGCCAACCCACTTGGCTGAACTACCCAAAGCTGCCAGGCGTGAAGGCAGGTGAGAGACTAAGTGTACAATACATGGTGAAAACCCTAACGGGCGCCATAAAGTTGTTCATTGGCTCACCTGACCTTACATGCATCATGATGAGAAAGATCTGCAGGACCATCCTAGCAGTGTTTGAAACCTTCAAGCCAGGACAGGTGACGGACAGCATATTCTTCTTCCAGGACACATACAGATGTGCGTATGAGATGTCAGGTCAACCTTCTAAGGAGGTGATACATGCATTATATCAAAGAATCATGTTTCTCCCATCTTATCACCTCCAGGCGTTTGAAGAAGCTTTCTACATGGGGTTCTTTACCATGCATACAGACATCTTTGGGCCAACAATGCTGAATCTATATGCACGGTACGAATCGCTGCTAAAGATGTGGGAGACCATAAGGTGAAGCAAAAAGTTCAAGGCCATGTCGGGGACGACATGAACAAGGAGGGGGGGGATGTTAGAAGCTGGACACACCCCACGGCATCTAACTACTCGGCGGATTATTATTTTTTGTAATTAGTCATTCATTGAGGAAAACCCGGTTTTTCACCTTGTAAATATTGGGACTTACAGAAGTTTCCAGATTGTATCCCAGTTTTGATAGTTAGAAGGAGTAGATGGATGATTTTGGAACTTTAGGGTTTGAGAAGTTGTAAGGTATATATATCACTTTTTGACCTTAATGAAAGAACTTTTGTCATTTTAAACAAGTTTAAGTTTTGTGAGTGAGCGTACTGTGACCGAGGGAGAGTGTGAGCTTTGTCTTGACGCTACGTGTGCTACAGTGGTCGGAATCGAGTGCGGAGAAGTGCAGCGTGTTGCCCTGACTAGAGCTACGAGCCGATACCAACATTGCGCGCATACGGTCCGGCTTCGCGAGCTTCTTCTACGAGCTTCATCGGTTGTTTGGGTGAGCATACGTTGTCTGATTTTGCATTGCAGCATATCCACACGTTCACATTGAGTAGAACCACACATTAGGCGCTTCAGATTTAGGAAACAAAGACCTGCAGATTTCGGCCAGACATCCTACGTGTTTCTGCACCGGGTGTTTTGGGTCGTGATTTTGGTTCACAGACCTTAGGGAGAGTGGCCTATAGGTATTCGTAGGGTCTCCTTCAAGTTCTGTGGTGTTTCCGAAGTGTTTGATAGGTGTTCGGCTCTAGCAAGCGTTGTAGGAAGCATCCTCTTTTGTTCTCTTGAAGACTGTGACTTAGACAATTGGTAGGGGCCTCTGTAGGAACTAGTTAGGAGTCGGTCGAGTGTAAGTTGACACCTTATGCTTGCTTCCACGCGCCTGCGGGTCGAGCTTTGTCCTTAGCTGACATTACTTGTTAGGTGAGTTCTCGCTGTGCTGATGTCCATCACGGCGTATCCGTCCAACAGTGTGGTAGATTAGTTATGCCATTTCCCTATTGAATAACAGGTCTTGAGTTCAACTCCTCGTTGAATAGATCTTTAAGGTCTCTTGAGATGGTTTCCTACATCGTTAAAACTATCTTCTTATCGGGTGTGTCAATGGGTGTGTATGTGTGTGTAATAAACAAAGAGGAAAATGGTATAACCTTTCTGTCACCAAAATGTGGTAGATTGGTTATGCCATTTTCCTCTTGAATAACAGGTCTTGAGCTCAACTCCTAGTCTCTTGGGATAGTTTCCTATGATGTTAAAAATCTCTTCGTCTCGAATGTGTGGGTTTGTGTGTGTGTGTGCATACTAATAAAAAAGACAAAAATCGTATAACCTTTCTATCACCCAATTGTGGTAGATTGGTTATTCCATTTCCCTCTTGAATATTAGGTCTTGAGTTCAACACCTCGTTGGCTAGATCTTTAAGGACTCTTGGGATAGTTTCCTACAAGGTTAAAACTCTCTTCTTCTCGGGTGTGTGGGTGCGTGCGTGAGTGTGTGCCTTAATAAAAAGGAGGAAAATGGTAGATTCGTTATGCTATTTCTCTCTTGAATAACAAGTCTTGAATTCATCTACTCATTAGCTAGATCTTCAAGGTCTCTTGCGATAGTTTCCTACGACGTTAAAACTCTCCTCTTCTCGGGTGTGTGGGTGGGTGGGTGCGTGTGTGTGCACTAATAAAAAAGAGGTAAATGGTATAACCTTTCTATCACCCAAGTGTGGTAGATTGGATATGCCATTTCCCTCTTCAATTATAGATCTTGAGTTCAAGTTCTAGTTGTCTGGATCTTAATGGTCTCTTGGGATACTTTCCTACGACATTAAAACTCTCTTATTCTTGGGTGAGTGGGTGTGTGTGTGTAGGTGCACACTAATAAAAAAGAGGAAAATGGTATAACATTTCTATAACCCAAGTGTGGTAGATTGGTTATGCCAGTTTCTCTTGAATAACAGGTCTTGAGTTCAACTCCTAGTCGGCTAGATCTTAATGGTCTCTTGGGATAGCTTCCTACCACGTTAAAATTCTATTATTCTCGGGAGTGTGTGTGTGTGTGTGTGTATGTGTGTGCACACTAATAAAAAAGAGGAAAATGGTATGACCTTTCTATCA
This sequence comes from Adiantum capillus-veneris, assembly GCF_014529385.1. Lineage (NCBI taxonomy): Eukaryota > Viridiplantae > Streptophyta > Polypodiopsida > Polypodiales > Pteridaceae > Adiantum > Adiantum capillus-veneris. The sequence continues at coordinate 97,504,096 of NC_140937.1, read as the reverse complement.
CCCAAGTGTGGTAGATTGGTTATGACATTTCCCTCTTAAATAATAGGTCTTGAGTTCAAGACCTCATTGACTAGATCTTTAAGGTCTCTGGGATAAATTCCTACGACATTAAAACTCTCTTCTTCGCAGGTGTGAGGGTGGGTGTGTGTGTGTGTGTGTGTGTGTGTGAACTAATAAAAAAGAGCAAAATGGTATAGCCTTTCTATCACCCAAGTGTGGCACATTGGTTATGCCATTTCCCTCTTGAGAAACAGGTCTTGAGTTCAACTCCTCGTCGGCTAGATCTTTAAGGTCTCTCAGGATTGTTTCCTACGATGTAAAAATTCTCTTCTTCTCGGGTGTGTGTGTGTGTGCGCGCTTTAATAAAAAAGATGAAAATGGTATAACCTTTCTTTCACCGAAGTGTGGTAGATTGGTTATGCCATTTCCCTCTTGAATAACATGTCTTGAGTTCATCTCCTCATGGGCTAGATCTTTAAGGTCTCTTGGGATAGTTTCCTACGACGTTAAAACTCTCCTCTTCTCGGGTATATGGGTGGGTGTGTGTGTGCACTAATAAAAAACAGGTAAATCGTATAACCTTTCTATCACCTAAGTGCGGTAGATTGGATATGCCATTTTCCTCTTGAATAACAGGTCTTGAGTTTAAGTTCTAGTCGTCTGGATCTTAATGGTCTCCTGGGATAGTTTCCTACGACATTAAAACTCTCTTCTTCTTGGGTGAGTGGGTGTGTGTGTGTAGGTGCACACTAATAAAAAAGAGGAAAATGATATAAAATTTCTATAACCCAAGTGCGGTAGATTGGTTATGCCATTTCCCACTTGAATAACAGGTTTTGAGTTCAACACCTCATTGGCTAGATCTTTAAGGTCTCTTGGGATAGTTTTCTACGATGCTCTCTTCTTCTCGGGTGTGTGGGTGTGTGTGTGTGTGTGTGTGTGTGTGTGTGTGTGTGCGCACTAATAAAAAAGAGGAAAATGGTATAACCTTTCTATCACCCAAGTGTGGTAGATTGGTTATTCCATTTCCCTGTTGAGAAACATGTCTTGACTTCAACTCCTCATCGGCTAGATCTTTAAGGTCTCTTAAGATTGTTTCCTACAACGTTAAAACTCTCTTGTGTGTGCGTGCTAAAAATTAAAGAGGAAAATGGTATAATCTTTCTGTCACCTAAGTGTGGTAGATTGGTTATGCCATTTCCCTCTTGAATAATAGGTCTAGAGTTCAACTTGTTGTTGGCAAGATCGTTCAGATCTCTCGTGATAGTTTCCTATGATGTTAAAAGTCTCTTCTTCTTTAGTGTGTGGGTGTCTGTGTGGGTGTGCACGCACTAATGGAAAAAGAGGGAAATAGTATAACCGTTCTATCACCCAAGTGGGGTAGATTAGTTATGCCATTTTCCTCTTCAATAATAGGCCTTGAGTTCAACTCCTCGTTGGCTAGATCATTTAGGTCTCTTGAGATAGTTTCTTACAACGTTAAAACTCTCTTCTTCTCGGGTGTGTGTGTGTGCGTGCTAATAAAAAAAGAGGAAAATGATATAACCTTTGTATCAAGCAAGTGTGGTAGATTTGTTATTCCATTTCCCTTTTGAATAATAGGTCTTGAGTTCAACTCCTTGTCGGCTAAATCTTTAAGGTCTCTTGGCATAGTTTCCTACGACGTTAAAACTCTCTTCTTCTCAGGCATGTCAGTGGGTGTGTTTGTGTGTGCTAATAAAAAAAGAGAAAAATTGTATAATCTTTGTATTACCCAAGTGTGGTATTTTGGTTATGCCATTTCCCTCTTGAATAACAGGTCTTGAGTTCAACTTCTCATCAGCTAGATCTTTAAGGTCTCTTGGGATAGTTTCCTGCGACATTAAAGCCCTATTCTTATCACGTGTGTGGGTGGGTGCGTGTGTGTGTGCTAATAAAACAGAGAAAAATGGTATTACCTTTCTATCACCCAAGTATGGTAGATTGATTATGTCATTTCCCTCTTGAATAGCAGGTCTTGAGTTCAACTCCTCGTTGGCTAGATCTTTAGCGTCTCTTGGGATAGTTTCCTACGACGTTGAAACTCTCCTCTTCTTGAGAGTGTGGTTGGGTGTGTGTGTGTGCACTAATAAAAACGAGATAAATGGTATACTAACCTTTCTATCACCCAAGTGTGGTAGATTGGTTATGCCATTTCCCTATTGAATAATAGGTCTTGAGTTCAACTTCTCCTAGGCTAGATCTCTAAGGTCTCTTGGGATAGTTTCCTACGACGTTAAAACTCTCTCCTTGTTGGGTGTGTGGGTGGGTGTGTATGTGTGTGCTATTAAAAAAAATAGGTGAATGGTATAACCTTTCTATCACCCAGAGGTAAATGGTATAACCTTTGTCTATTGAATAACAGGTCTTGAGTTCAACTCCTCGTCGGCTAGATCTTTAAGGTCTCTTGAGATAGTTTCCTATGACGTTAAAACTCTCTTCTTCTCGAGTGTGTCGGTGTGTGTGTGTGTGTGTTTTTAAAAAAAAAGGAAAATGGTATAACCTTTCTTTCACCCAACTGTAGTAGATTGGTTATGCCATTTCACTCTTAAATAACAGGTCTTGCGTTGAACTCCTCGTCGGATAGATCTTTAAGGTCTCTTGGAATAGTTTCCTACGACGTTAAAAACCTCCTCTTCTTGGGTGTGTGTGTGTGTGTGTGTGTGTGTGCGCGCGAATAAAAAAGAGGTAAATGATATAACCCTTCTATCACCCAAGTGTGGTAGATTGGTTGTGCCATTTTCCTCTTGAATAACCGGTCTTGAATTCAACTTCTAATGGGATAGATCTTTAAGGTCTCTCGGAATAGTTTCCTACGACGTTAGAACTCTCTTCTTCTCGGGTGTGTGGGTGTGTGTGCTATTAAAAAAGAGAAAAATGGTATAACCTTTCTATCACCCAAATGTGGTCGATTGATTATGCCATTTTCCTCTTGAATAAGAGGTCTTGAGTTCAACTCCTAGTCGGCTATATCTTCATGGTTTCTTGGGATAGTTTCCTATGATGTTAAAACTCTCTTCAAGTCGGTTGTGTGGGTGTGTGTGTGTGTGTGTGTGCATGAATAAAAAAGAGGAAAATAATATAACCTCTCTATCACCCAATTGTGTTAGATTCGTTATGCCATTTCCCTCTTGAATAACAAGTCTTGAGTTCAACACCTCGTAGGCTGGATCTTTAAGGTCCCTTGGGATAGTTTCCTACGATGTTAAAACTCTCTTCATCTCGGGTGTGTGGGTGGGTGTGTGTGTGTGTGCGCGCTAATAAAAATGAGGAAAATGGTATAACCTTTTTATCACACAAGTGTGGTAGATTGGTTATGCCATTTCCCTCTTGAGAAACATGTCTTGAGTTTGACACCTCGTCGGCTAGATCCTTCAGGTCTCTTGGGATAGTTGCCTCTGACGTTAAAATTCTCTTCTACTCAGGTGTGTGGGTGTGTGTTTGTGTGTGTGATAATATAAAAGAGGAGAATGGTATAACCTTTGTATCACCCAAGTGTGGTAGATTGGTTATGCCATTTCCCTCTTGAATAAGAGGATTAAGTTCAATTCCTCGTCAGCAAGATCGGTAAGGTATCTTGGGATAGTTTCCTACAATGTTAAAACTTTCTTCTTCTCGAGTGTGTGGGTGTGTGTGTGTGTGCACGCACTGAGAGGAGAAAGTGAAAAATAGACCCGGTGGCCTCTACACCAAGACTATGCACAATGGCCTTATCATGGGGGATACACAATAGGGGCACCACCTAGCAAGATATGCGGCTAAGACGCATACATATACACAATGAAGCATGCCATGGAAAACAATTTCAAGATCCACGCCCAAATGTGGAATGGGGTGGTCGGAGAATAAGGTGAGAGGAGTGGTGAATGAGTGAGAATGGGCTTGCTACTCGTGCATGTTAGTAAGGAAGATAATGAGGTAGGGGAAACTTGTGAGTATGCTCACTTATCATACAAGAGGTGGCGAATCCGCACACCTCAAGATGGAAGTAGCAAGATGATAGTTATATGAGAGGGAGAGAGAGAGTGTGTGTGTGTATGGCGGCGAATCCGCACACCTTTACATAAGCAGAAAAAAAAAAGTCAAGGAACAAGCATATACCATACTCACAATGAGATGTATCCAAAGCGACACAAAGTATGGCACCAAGATGGAGTGTGTTGATTGCTTGCAAAAGATGAATAGGTCTTTTGGTGGTCCCCTTTGAGTGGACTTCTCTCTTGCCTTCAAGTGTGAGCTCCTTCATGTGTATGAAAACATGACCTAGAGTTTTTAAAAAGATTGGCAATCATCTAGATGGAGGTATTATTGAAATTTGAAAGTGGGGTTGAGGTTTGAAAATGAAAACTAGTGAATAAAATATTTGGTAGGATGGATTAATATATATATACATGAAAAATATATTAGAAAATACTAAAATATATAATGTAATTTAGAATATATATATTTAATATTTAAGGTCAAAAGAGAGATCAACAAAGAAAGCTTACTTATTTATGCTACATCGTGATTGATTTAGCATAAATCTTATTTATTTAATAAAAGCTAAAACGTTTGTGAAAAAGGGAAGAAAAAATCAAAAGTAACTTATATAATAGGAAATATTTTTGGTAAAAGAGAAAAAAAATATGGGGGGTTCCCATGCATGGAAAAGCATGCCTCATTAGCCCTCCCTCTAAGGCTAGAGGTATTCATGCCTCTAGCGTTGTACTTGATTCTTCTTCAATTGAGGTGGAGGAGTCTCCCTCCTCGGGGATTTTCATCATAGGTGCTTGATCAAATCTCAAGAAGTACTGCTTCAATCTCCATCCATTGACACGTGTTTTGTGGAGCCTATCATCTGCATCCATCAATTGGTAACTACCATTGGTGTAGCGCTTTCTAATGACAAATGGCCCCTCCCATCTGGGTGAAAACTTTTTATCCTTCCTAGTGTCAAACCTCTTATCATACCGTAGGACCAACATACCTTTCTTGAGACCTTTTGCCCTAAGTCCCTTGTTGAAGGTAAGTCAACGTTTCTCTGACTGTGCTGCATAATAGTTGATAGCATCCTCTCTGTCTAGTTGAAGCCTCTCTAGATCAAGAATGTGGTTGTGGAGATGAGCATTAGGATGTTCCACCTACCCGGCTAGCACCCTGAGACTAGCCAATTGTACTTCAATGGGTAAAATGGCTTCCTTACCAAACACCAAGTGATATGGTGTGAACCCAAGGGATGTGCAAAATGAAGTGCGATAAGCCCAAAGTGCAGCCATAAGATGCTTGTCCCAATCACTTTTGTGATTGTTTACATGTTTAGTGATGATCTTGCAGATCATACCATTTACCTTTTCCACCAAACCATTGCATTGTGGGTAGTAGGGAGTTGAGTGTCGTCGTGAGATACCTAACTTCTTCATTAGCTCTCCTACAAGGTCTCCTCTAAAACCTGGTCCCCTGTCAGAAATTATTTCAAGAGGAGTGCCAAAACGGCAACAAATGTTTTCAAATACGAACTTAGCCACTTCCTTAGTTGTAATCCGGGTGGTGGCAACTGCTTCAGCCCACCCAGTCATGTAGTCCACACCCATGATAATATAAAATTTACCTGATTGGCTACTTGGCAAAGGCCCAATAGCATCAATTCCCCATTTCTCAAATGGTCCATATGAGATTATAGGAGTCTGTGGCTCATATGTGAGCCTCCTATCCCCTGCCTTTTGACATTCCTTGCATGTTTTACACCAATGATGCACATCCCTATGTAGACTAGGCCATACAAACCCGGCTTGTAGAATCTTTCTACTAGTGATGTCAAGTGCAAAGTGTCCTCCGCAAACACCATCATGGCAACTTGAAATGATTTCAGTGATCTCTCTAGAGAGAGGTACACGCCTAAGAATTTGATCCTTACCCTTGCAGTAGAGGCCGTCATTGATAAGGTGGTATTTTGTTGCCTTGCGCACAAGCCACTGCTTTTGGCCCTTAGTAAGATCTTTAGGACACTCTCCTATGTCCAAGAAACTCATGATGTCAGGCATAGCATCGCTACCTTGGAAGAGAGGCAGCTTCAACTTGATAGCACCCACCATTGAAACATCTTGCAGCTTCTCTCTAGCTAGAGAACCTGCTTCTTGATTTTCTGCTCGATGGACATGATGTAATTGTACAACTTGAAATTTCCCTAAAATTTCCTTGACTTTACGCAAATGGCCTAGCAAGCTATGATTTTTACAAGCCCAAGTTCCTTGTATTTGTTTTATTAAAAGCATGGCATCACCAAATACATTTAACCGTTGAATGCCCTGTGTCACACACCACTCTAACCCAAGAGTTAAGGCTGCATATTCTGCCTCATTGTTAGAGTGAGAATCCAAGAGATTCCCAATGGAGAAAACCTTATCCCCTTGCTCATTGAAGATGACAATGCCTGCTGCAGCTTTGTCCACTTTCCTCTTGTAGGCTCCATCAAAGAAAAGAGAGTGAGCCTCCTCTACCTTAGGGACTTCCAATACGGGTGTAATATCTTGATCATTTGGCTTTATCTTTAGCTTTTTTTCATAGTGGCGATGACTGAGAATACCTCCTAGACTGGCCCTTGTGGAGTTCTCCACTTGCATTGTGTAGTCAAACTCTTGCAGCCTTGTGAGCCATTTGGAAATCCTAGAAGAAACATCCATGTGCTGCATTACATAAGGAAATACTTCTTCCATTGTTAAGATTATGAATGGTCTAGACAATAAATAAGAGCGAAATTTGGTGGTAGCAAACATTAATGCAAGCACCATGTGCTCCACTGTCGTGTATCCCTTTTCTGATGGAGTCATCATTCGACTAGAGAAGTAGATAGGACGCATGAAAGAAGTTTGAGGATCCTTTTGCATCAATACAGCCCCAAGTGTGTCATTGCCCACACTAGGGTTTACATAAAATGGCTCGTCCCACTTTGGAGGTGCTATGGTGGGAAGTGAAGCTAGAATTTGTTTTACCTCATTGAATTGTTGTTCGTTTTTTTCACTCCAAGTGAAAATCTCTTGATGGGTAACTTGTTGTAAAGGAAGAACCACTTGGGAGAGCAAGTGAATGAACCTACTCAAATACCTCACCTTTTGAAGAAAAGAGACCAACTGCTTTGTTGTGGTGGGAGAGGTCAAAGCCAGCAAGGCTTGAACCTTGCTTGGGTCAGCTTCAATGCCATTGGCCGAGATCACATGGCCAAGAAGAGTAACCTTGCTTTCACCAATGTGGCATTTCTCCACATTGAGTTGGCCCCCCAAAGCTTGTAGCCTAGCTAGACCTTCATAAACTTTCTCCAAATGAAGAGAGCGAGAGCTATAGATACAAAAGTTATCAATAAAAACACGGATTGATTTTCCAAAGAATGGCTGAAAAACAAATGTCACATATCGCTGAAAAGTGGCTGGAGCATTAGTGAGACCAAAAGGCATAACTCTGTAAGCAAAACATCCCCATGGTGTGATGAAGGTTGTCTTCTTTTGATCTTCTTCAGCGATGCTAATTTGGAAGTAGCCTGAGTAGCCATCACATACCGTGTAGCGCTCATGTCCTGCTACCTCATTGAGTATTTCGTCTTGAAAAGGAAGAGGAAAACGGTCCCTCTTTGTGGCTGCATTAAGAGGCTTGTAATCAACACAAACCCTCCACTTACATTTCTTCTTTGGTGTGACTACCACTGGAGAAACCCACTCTGAGTCTTCAACAGGATAGATAAAACCGGCTTCTAGCAATTTCCTCACCTCTTTGAGTAGGGCGTCTTGTTGAATTACTCCTAGACGCCTGAGCTTCTGCACTACAAGTTTACTTCCCTCCTTGAGCTTAATGTGATGTTGAACTACTGTGATGCCAGTGATTTTATCATATTCATCAATGAACAATATGGTAAAATTAATTAGCATCAAAATATAATCTTCACGCTCCTTCCCACACAACTCACTAGAGAGCATTTGATGTAGCTTACTTGCTTCTACCAAAGGTTGTATACCTGGTGTCTCCCCTTGGTTTGATGATGAGGCATCAGGTTGCTCCATCTTCTTAGGGTCCTTGAGAATGATCCCCATCACCTCAATGCTACTGTCACTTTCTTCACTCACTGTTGACTCCTCCTCTGAAGTGGTTGAAGAGTCACCACTAGAAAACTCATCCTCGGAGGTTTCTAGATCCATGTCGCGTTGTTGACCTATCTTCATGTCATAAAGTATTGGCCTCCCTTTTGCATCCTTCATCTAGATTATGCCGGTGTCCCAGTCCTACTTAGCTCTCGTAGCCATAAGCCAAGGCCTCCCTAGAATGATAGGATAGCCCTCCCCTTTGTGTGGCATGACAAAGATGTCCACATCTACCTCGGTGTTGAATGCCTTTATCCTAACTGCATTTATGACACCAACACATTGAACTTTTAAATTATTTTCCATTTTGGCTCGACATGGTGCCGGTCGACTCACCTGTAAACCCAAACGGTGCATCATTGTTTCACTCATGACACATATTTGTGCGCCACCATCGATGTAGATATTGGAGATGTGTTGCCCTTTGATGTAAGCATCCATCACTAGTAGTATGTCATCTAGATTCCTCCCAGAGATAGCCCCAGCTATCTTTGGCTTTGGTCGTCTCGTGCTAACCATCTTTGTCCATTGTCTCCTCACCCTAGGTGCTAGGTGGAGTAACTGGGGCCAGGTGATTTTTGGGCCCTGCACAGAAACATCTTGAACCAAATCATATGGTTTAGAACATTCACCCAAAGAGAAATCTACAATGTCAATTTTACGTCATGACTTGGATGGCTTTTTGCTAGATTCCCCTTTAGTCTTTATCTTTTCTTCCTTTTGGGAAGATTCACCATGCCTAGCACGTTTTACCCCTATGGCATCTACTCCTTTAACCTTGGTCTTATCCTCCTCCACTTTCTCCTTTCCTTTACCTTCAAGACTGATGACGATTACTGTTTGATTGCCAACTGGTGGTGGGGGTAAGGGTGGAATGAGAGGTTGTGGTGGTGGTGGTGGTTGTGGTTGAATGGGTGGTTGTAGGATTTGCACGGGTGGTGCTTGTTGTGGTGCCCTCGGTGGTGGTGGTGGTGGTTGTGGTTGAATGGGTGGTTGTAGGATTTGCACGGGTGGTGCTTGTTGTGGTGCCCTCGGTGGTGGTGGTCTTGCTCTCGGTGGTGAAACCTGGTTTTGCCTGGCTCCTCTGTTGAAATTCTGCCTCCTTGGGTGTGGACAATAGTACATGCCATGACCATCCTCCCCACAATTGTAGCAGTGGTATTCTTGGTTTTGCCTTCGTTGTCCTCTTCCTTGCTCTTGGTTGCGATTGTGTGCATGCCCTTGTTGTATCAAATGGACTGAGAGATTCTCAAGTTGATTGGTGATTCGATTGAGCAGGTCTTGCTGATCTTCAATTGGTTCTTGTGGTTGAATCCTCTGGGCGGCTGTTGTAGGTGGTGCTAGAGGTGGTCAGGTCCTAACGGCTTCCTCTTCATTGATATTCCTGGCTTGTAGGTGCAACTTCTTGTCTTTAAGATGGGCCACTTCAACTGCTAGCTCATACGTAGCAGGAAACCTTCCCTTCACCTTCTCTTTAAGAGTTGGCCATAACCTTGCCACAAACCGATCCTTCTTTAGGAAATCAGGTGCCCCCTCATCCTCTCTTAGCGATGCAACCCATCGCCTCCATAAATCTACAAACTTTGACTCATATGATGCGTATTCCAGCATACTGCTCTGCTTCAACTCTGTCAACAATTGCCATAGCTTCTCTGATGTTGTGCCCTCTCCAAAACGCTTGACAAAGGCTGCTCTTAATAAGTCCCACTGTTCCTTGGTTTCTTGTGCCAAGGCATTGTACCATGATCTTGCCTCCACCTTCATTAGAAGTGGGAAGATGCGCAAGCGCGAAGCATCATCATCTCTCGCAGAGATGACACATGCTATTTCCAAGTTGTCTAGAAAGTCTGCAGCATCCTCACCCACCTTACCAGTAAAGGTTGGAAATGCTACACTTGCCATTGTGAGAGTGAGAAAATTAACTCGACTTAGAAATCTTTTTTTATTTTTAAATAGAGATTCAATACATGGGTGCTCGGTAGATGGAAAACATACTATACAAGGATGAAAATAACTACATCAAAAGACACTTCATGATTAATCATAGGGAGGATAAAGGGTAGAGAAGAGGTGTTTATCTCTTGCAGTCGTTCTCTACCAAACATGGTTGTAATGATCTGCTGATAAAACATCTTGCGGTCCAAGATTACTTTGATTGATTGAATTCGTTGTGGTGCATAAGTTTGGTTCCTTGCAAAAGGTTGATGCGTTGGGTCCATCACATGATAATTCGGAAAGGCTCTCTCCTTTGTGGTGGAAGGTTATAGTCGGAGGTGTAGAGATCTTGGTAGTCGAGGTCAAATTTATAGTACCAGAGGACAAGGTTGTCTTAGTCTTCTAGCTCTAGAACTGTCCCTCTAGCAAGCTCTTGGAAAAGCTTGAACTCTCTCTCTTTGAGCAACTTCACTTTCTTGCAAGATAGAGTGCCATCTAGTGTATACACAGGTGTGATGAGGTAGGTGGTGAGTCTTACCACTTGTATTAATCCAAGTTGGATGGATACATAGCAAGCTGTAAAGTCGTCATCATAGCCTTGATTCACAAGCAACACCCCTTGAAGGTGGAGGGTCTTGTATTTCCGCCAAGCAAAACCTGTGTCAAAGACCTTGTCGATGACAAGCTCCGCCACTTCACTCGGTAGACGACGAAGAATCCATGCTGCTGTTTCTAGTTCCTGGCTCATGAGATGAGAGTGAGGTATAGAAAGACTTTGGAGGATTTACCCTTTTGTTTTGGAGACGAGGTGATTGTCGGCGCTGGAAAACCCTTGAATCTTTTGGTGCAAGGGAGAGGAAGGGACCACGCGTTCGTAGTAGCTTCCTCAAGTTGTGAAGGCTTGTTGTGGATGTAGGTGGAATAGGTGGCAAAGATGGAGACGTAGATGTAGAGAAGCCTGGTGCTACTTGAAAGCCTACCTTTGTGAGAACGCCTGTGCGGATGTCGAGGGAGAAAATGATGGCCTTTTCTTCACTTTGGGTTGCACTCATGTCGAAGGTGCGGTTTTTTGGCTACAATGTGAGCATGATGCAGCTTGTGCCTTGCTTTTACGCTTGCGGGGATGATGAGAAATGTAAACAATCTGAGTAGGGAAAGAGGGTCTTACCACTTCTTCTATGCTAACAATACAACACCCTGGCAAGAGTGTCTTGATGACTTGAGTCAAACATTCTTGAAGCTCCTCCTCTTTAGTGGTCCAATTAGAGAATTCAAGAAGCCACTCGTCCATGAAGAGAAGTAAAAATGTCAGCCTTGTAAACTGAAGGTCAAGAGCCCTCCTCAGTGGGGGCACCAAATGAGAGGCGGAAGTGAAAAATAGACCCGGTGGCCTCTACACCAAGACTATGCACAATGGCCTCATCATGGGGGATACACAATAGGGGCACCACCTAGCAAGATATGCGGCTAGGACGCATACATATACACAATGAAGCATGCCCTGGAAAACAATTTCAAGATCCATGCCAAAATGTTAAATGGGGTGGTTGGAGAATAAGGTGAGAGGAGTGGTGAATGAGTGAGAATGGGCTTGCTACTCGTGCATGTTAGTAAGGAAGATAATGAGGTAGGGGAAACTTGCGAGTATGCTCACTTATCATACAAGAGGTCGCGAATCCGCACACCTCAAGATGGAAGTAGCAAGATGATAGGAATATTAGAGGGAGAGAGAGAGAGTGTGTGTGTGTGTGTATGGTGTCGAATCCGCACACCTTTACATAAGCAGAAAAAAAAAGGCAAGGAACAAGTATATACCATACTCACAACGAGATGTATCCAAAGCGACACAAAGTATAGCACCAAGATGGAGTGTGTTGATTGCTTGCAAAAGATGAATACAATAGGTAGCGTATGGCAGAAAAATGAGAAGGGGACAAGATCGTAGCAGGCATAATGGAGAGATGGGAGTTGATGGCGAGGAATATCATGAGTGTGTCCACCCTTCTTCTTCTTGAAATTGTGCCTTCAACCCTTAATTACAAGTGGTGTGGAGGTATGGTGCTCATCTTTTGTGCATGGTGATGGTGATGATGATGGTGTTGTGATTATGTGATTAGGGTTCATGCTACAAGCATGTAGCACAAGAGTGTGTATGGATAGGTGTGTGTGTGTGTGTGTGTTTAAGTGAGCTCTCATGGCCTCTTTATATAGGGAAGGAGGGGAGGAATTAGCAATATTTCTATTTGAGGTAAGTGTCCCACTTTGGTGACTAGGAAAATGGGGTGCATGTGACTGTGGCTCCCATCTTGTCTCCTCATTATTTAAAATACCAGAGTCAATAGAGAGAGAAGAAGAGAGAATGTGGGTAGGATATAGAGGATAGGAGATATTTACAATAGTCTAGCTTTGGCTAGACTTAAGTTTATTAGGGAGATAAGAGAGAGGTAAGAAATTTACAAGAGAGATTGTCAAAGGTGGATAGTTGTTGATGAGGATGGATCCTCCAAAAATGGTGATAGAATCACTCTAGACTTGCCAAGACCTCATTAAAAGAGCCTTGTCTTTTGTAATCATGCTTGAAGACTTGTAGAACCATAGCCATTCTAGAGGGAAGAAAATTGGGGATGGCTTGTGTCACCATTACACGAGAAAACTGGGGTCCACTACAAAAATCATATCTCCGTGTTCATAACTCCAAAAATTCTGAAAAAATTTGAGCTAAAAGTTGAGATCACCAGCTACATCTTTCATGTTGAACGCTCCTTCAGATTCGGGGTTCTTCTCTACTTAAAAAATTCAGCCAAATAATGTATTATTTGTGGCTGCAAAGGTCTTTTGGTGGTCCCCTTTGAGTGGACTTCTCTCTTGCCTTCAAGTGTGAGCTCCTTCATGTGTATGAAAACATGACCTAGAGTTTTTAAAAAGATTGGCAATCATTTAGATGGAGGTATTATTGAAATTTGAAAGTGGGGTTGAGGTTTGAAAATGAAAACTAGTGAATAAAATATTTGGTAGGGTGGATTAATATATATATACATGAAAAATATATTAGAAAACACTAAAATATATAATGTAATTTAGAATATATATATTTAATATTTAAAGTCAAAAGAGAGATCAACAAAAAAAAGCTTACTTATTTATGCTACATCGTGATTGATTTAGCATAAGTCTTATTTATTTAATAAAGGCTAAAACGTTTGTGAAAAAGGGAAGAAAAAATCAAAAGTAACTTATATAATAGGAAATATTTTTGGTAAAAGAGAAAAAAAATATGGGGGGTTTCCATGCATGGAAAAGCATGCCGCAGCACTAATAAAAAAAGAGGAAAATGGTATAACCTTTCTGTCACCTAACTGTGGTAGATTGCTTATACCATTTCTCTCTTGAATAATAGGTCGTGAGTTCAACTCCTCGTCCACTAGATGTTTAAGGTCTCTTGGGATATTTTCCTACACCGTTAATACTCTCTTCTTCTTGGGTGTGTGGGTGGGTGTGTGGGTGGGTGCATGTGTGTGTGCACTAACAAAAAAGCGGAAAATGGTATATCCTTTCTATCACTCAAGTGTGGTAGATTGGTTATGTCATTTCCCTCTTTCCCTCTTGAATAATATGTCTTGAGTTCAACTCCTTGTCGGCTAAATCTTTAAGGTCTCTTGGGATAGTTTCCTACGACGTTAAAACTCTCTTCTTCTCGGGTGTGTCTTTGGGTGTGTATGTGTATGCTAATAAAAAAAGAGAAAAATAGTATAATCTTTCTATTACCGAAGTGTGGTAGATTGGTTATGACATTTCCCTCTTGAATTACAGGTCTTGAGTTCAACTTGTCATCGGTTAGATCTTTAAGGTCTCTTGGGATAGTTTCCTACGACGTTAAAACTCTATTCTTATCGGGTGTGTGGGTGGGTGCATGTGTGTGTGCTAACAAACAAGAGAAAAATGGTATAACCTTTCTATCACCCAAGTGTGGTAGATTGGTTATGCAATTTCACTCTTGAATAACACTATACAGTTCAAGTCCTCGTCAGTTAGATTATTAAGGTTTGTTTCCTACAACGTTATAACTCTCTTCTTCTTGGGTGTGTGTGTGTGTGTGTGTGTGCGCGCGCGCGCACGCACAGTAGTAAAAAAAAAGAAGAGGAAAATGGTATAACCTTTCTATCACCCAAGTGTGGTAGATTGGTTATTCCATTTCCCTCAGGAATAACAGGTCTTGAGTTCAACCCCTTGTCAGCTAGATCTTTATGGTCTCTTGGGATAGTTTCCGATGACCTGAAATCTCTTTTCTTCTTGGATATGTGTGTGTGTGTGTGTGTGTGTGTGTGTGTGTGTGCTAATAAAAAAGAGAAAAATGGTATAACCTTTCTATCACCCAAGTGTGGTAGATTGATTATGCAATCTCCCTCTTGAATAACAGGTCTTGAGTTCAACTCCTTGTCGGCTAGATCTTTAAGGTCTCTTGAGATAGTTTCCTACGACGTTAAAACTCTCGTCTTCTCTGGTGTGTGGTGTATGTTGAAGTCGCGGAGCGGAGCGTGGATCGACTCTCACACACACACATAGATACACAAAGAGCTTACACAGTACGCAGCAGAGATTTAGTTTTTAAGGGTTATCTCCCAAAAACTTATTATCCACAAAAGTATAAGTGAGTATATACAAAGAGTTAGTGAGAAGTGAGTTAGGCGGGCTGGCGGCCATATCCGTATAAGAGGCCACTTGGGCTTTAATCCCAACAACCTCCCACTTAAAGTCCAATGTGGCACTTTAAGTAACTGTAAATCTATGAACATAAATGTACAAAGATTTACATGGCTGCCATCTATCCAATGCCCAATAACTCACGACAATGCACAAAGCCCTCTCCTGGAAGTCCCTTTGTGAGTAGATCAGCGGGATTGTCCTTGGTGTGGATCTTCAGCAGTTGTATCTGCTTGTCTTCAAGTACTTCCCTAATGAAGTGATATTTCACATCAATATGCTTAGTCTTCGAATGGAACATTGGATTCTTTGCCAATTGTATAGCACTTTGACTATCACAATATAACTCTGGCATATCTGCATTGATTCCCAAGTCTGCTACCAATCTACCAAGCCAAATAGCTTCTTTGCATGCCTCATTTGCTGCAACATACTCAGCTTCAGTAGTAGACTGTGTAACACAATCTTGTAATCGAGATTGCCATGATATGACACCTCCAGCCAATGTAAAGACATAGCCTGATGTAGATCTCCTCTTATCCAAGTCTCCTGCATAATCTGAGTCAGTGTATCCTCTGACACTCAAATCCTGACTACCATAGCATATGCGCATACTCTTTGTATGTTTTAAGTATCTCATGATACCTTTCATTGCCTCCCAATGTTTCTTGCCGGGATTTGACATATATCTACTAACCACTCCCATTGCAAATGCAATATCCGGACGTGTAGCAATCATTGCATACATCAAACTACCCACTGCAGATGCATATGGAATCTTATCCATTTCAGCCTTTTCTTCCTCAGACACAGGACAATCTTGTTTGCTTAGTTTCACATATGGTGGCAATGGAACACTCAATGCCTTTCCCTTCTCCATATTGAAACGTTGCAAAACCTTGTCAATATACTCTGTTTGAGATAACCAAATCAATTTCTTTGATCTGTCTCTCTCAATGCGCATACCAAGTATATGACTTGCCTCACCCATGTCTTTCATGTCAAACGATTTTGTCATCTTTGACTTCAAAGCTGAAATTTCTTCCAAGTGTTTGCCAGCAATCAACATGTCATCCACATACAAAATAAGGATCAGCCAACTACCATCCTTAGCCTTCTTTGTATATGGACAGTGATCGAACTCACTACGTTTGTAGACTTGAGAAAGCATAAACTGGTGGAACTTATGGTACCATGCCCTCGGTGATTGTTTTAAGCCATAAAGACTCTTTAACAACTGGCATACCCAATCTTCCTTGCCTTTCTCAACAAACCCTTCTGGCTGCTGCATGTAAATTTCCACATCTAAATCACCATGCAAGAACGCTGTCTTGACATCCATTTGGTGCAACACCAAATCCAATATAGCAACCAATGCAAGAAAGCATCTCAATGTAGTCATCTTGACCACTAGAAAGAAGACTTCATCAAAGTCAATGCCTTGTTCTTGCTTAAAGCCCTTGGCAACAAGCCTTGCTTTGTACTTTGGCTAACTATCATGAGCGGTGATCTTATACCTGTAAACCCATTTACAAGGTAGAGCCTTTTTGCCCTATGGTAATTTAACTAGCTTCCATGTCTAGTTTTTATGCAGAGCTGTCATCTCTGACTGCATGGCCAACTGCCATTTTTTCGAGTCAACCACTTGTAATGCTTCCTTGTAACAAGATGGTTCTCCGCAATCTGTGAGCATGACATAATTTAGAGATGGCACATAACGGTTTGGAGACACGCTCAGAACGTCTCACCACAACTGATTCTGCCTCTCTAGCCACTATAGGTTGTTCCTGAGCCTGACCATCCTGTCTTGATGTGTTAGCACTAGGTCCATCTTCCCTGAAGACAACTCTTCTCATCTCCTCTGTCTTCTCTGGCTTAGCGTGAAACTTGGCTTCATTGAAATGCACATCATTACTACGAATAATTTTTCTGGACTCAGGATCCCAAAGCCGGTAACCCATCTCGCCAAATTCTCCGTAGCCAAGATATATACACTTCTTGCTCTTTGGTTCTAACTTATTCCTGAACTCCTTAGGAATATGGCTATAAGCTTCACAACCAAAGACTTTGAGATGATTATATGAAGGTGCCTTGCCTGTCCATAGCTTCTCGGCCACTGCACTCTTATCCAGAACCCTACTAGGAGACCTGTTGATCAAATGGACTGCTGTAGCCACTTCTTCCGCCCAAAATCCATCAAACAACTCAGCATTTGACAACATGCTTCTGACTTTCTCTTATATGGTCCTATTCATACGTTCTGCAACCCCATTCTGTGAAGGATTATATGGTGCAGTAAGTTCCCGCTTAATCCCTTTTGCTTCACAAAAGTCTTGAAAAGCTTTGGAAACGTACTCTCCACCATTGTCAGTTCTCAAGCACTTCAGCTTCTGACCACTCTGATTCTCCACAAGCTGCAAGAATGTCTTGAAGACCTTGAGCACCTCATCCTTGTGCTTCAAGAATTAAACCCATACTTTGCGAGAATAGTCATCTATGAATGTACAAAAGTACGTTGCTCCCCCTAGTGACAAACTAGGCATTGGTCCGCATAGATCACTGTGCACAAGAGCTAACCGTTCATCCCTACGATTCCTCTTTGATCTGTGCGATTCCTGTGTTTGCTTACCATAAACACAATGCTCACAAAACTCGAAATCTTGAAATGAAAAGCCAAGCAAATAACCATAATGAGAAAGTATTTCCATTCCTCTTTTTGACATATGTCCCAGCCTACGATGCCACAGTGACACACTTGGCTGCTCAATCACATTAATTACATGGTTCTTAACCTCTGAAACATGTAAAGTGTACAGAGTTCCTGACTTGCTGCCATGTGCTACAGTCATCGAACCTTTGGAGATCTTCCAAGCGCTGTTCCCAAAAACTGTCACATAACCCGCATCATCCAACTTCCCTGTACTGATCAAGCTCTTTCGGATTGCTGGAACATGTCTGACATTCTTGAGCCATAAAGAAGAGCCATTCTGAAACTTCAACTGCACATCTCCCACTCCAAGTATGTCACAGACCTGCTCATTTCCAAGTCTGACATAATCTTTAGTAGCCACATATGATGTAAACCACTCTTTGTGCGGAGAAACATGTAAAGATGCCCCTGAGTCAATAATCCAATCACTCATAGCATGTCCATCCTCTGCAGTCAAGAATAAAGAATCAAGATTGCTTGTGAGAAAGATGTCACCAGCTGCTATACCAGAATCACTGTCTGAACCAGATCCTGTGACATTCACCTCTTCAATCTTCACTGAACTCTTCTTTTCATCTTGCTCGGAACTCTTTGTTTTGCCTTTTTCTTGTTTCCACTTCCTACAGTCTCGCTTCATGTGATCCTTCTTGCCACAATGGTAGCATTCTATGTCATCCTCTGACTTCGAGTCACGAGACTTACTTCGATTTTGTTCCTTCTTACCCTTCTTCTCTTTAGACTGTTGTCTCCCTCGAACGACCAAAGCACTATTGCCTTTGCCTTTGTCAATGTTCTTCGTGTTCACTTCCTCTGTGAGCAAGCTGCCTTCTACATTGGCACTTGTAAGACCTTCTGGCGCAACAGAATTACTTAACGCTGTACGAAAAGTATCCCAACTGTCTGGCAAAGTGATTAAGAGAAACATAGCCTTCATTGAATCTGGAAAGACTATCTGCTGTGACGTTAACTGGCTGAAAATTGTGTGAAATTCATTGACATGATTTGACATGGCTGTCCCTTCCTTCATCTTCAAATCCACCAATTTCTTGAGCCAGTAAATCTGAGAAGCAGCACTTTGTTTCTCGTACATACCACATAGCTTTTGCCATACGCCATACGCTGTAGTCTCTTCTGCTACGTTGAAGTAAACATTTTCTGCCAGTGTCAGCATGATTGTGGAACAAGCTAACTCGTATGCCAATTTGCTCTTGAATAATAGGTCTTGAGTTCAACTCCTAGTCGGCTAGATCTTAATGGTCTCTTGGGATAGTTTCCTATTACGTTAAAACGCTCTTCTTCTCGGATGTGTGGGTTTGTGTGTGTTTGTGCACAATAATAAAAAAGAGGAAAATGGTATAACCTTTCTATCACCCAAGTTTGGTAGATTGCTTTAACCATTTCCCTCTTGAATAATGGGTCTTGAGTTCAACACCTCGTCGGCTAGATCTTTAAGGTGTCTTTGGATAGTTTCCTACGATGTTAAAACTCTCTTCTTCTTGGGTGTGTGGGTGGGTGCGTGTGTGTGTGCTAATAAACAAGAGGAAAATGGTATAGCCTTTCTATCACTCAAGTGTGGTAGATTGGTTATGCCATTTCCCTCTTGAAAAACAGTTCTTGAGTTCAACAGCTCGTCGGCTAGATCTTTAAGGTCTCTTGGGATAGTTTCCTATGACGTTAAGACTCTCTTCTTCTTGGGTGTGTGGGTGTATGTGTGTGTGTGTGTTCTAATAAAAAAGAGGGAAATGGTATAACATTTCTATCACTTAAGTGTGGTAGATTGGTTATGCCATTTCCCTCTTGAATACTAGGTCTAGAGTTGAACTCCTCGTCCGCAAGATCATTAAGGTCTCCAGGGATACTTTCTTATGATGTTAAAACTCTCCTCTTCGCGAGTGTGTGGGTGTGGGTGTAGATTGGTTATGCAATTTCACTCTTGAATAATAGGTCTACAGTTCAACTCCTCGTCGGCTAGATCATTAAGGTCTCTTGGGACAGTTTCCTACAATGTTAAAACTCTCTTCTTCTCGGGTGTGTGTGTGTGTGTGTGTGTGTGTGTGTGTGTGTGTGTGTGTGAGAGAGAGAGAGAGAGAGAGAGAGAGAGAGAGAGTTTGTGCGCGCTAGTAAAAAAAGAGGAAAATGGTATAACCTTTCTATCACCAAAGTGTGGTAGATTGGTTATGCCATTTCCCTTATGAATAACAGGTCTTGAGTTCAACACCTTGTCAGCTAGATCTTTATGGTCTCTTGGGATAGTTTCCTATGACGTTAAAACTCTCTTCTTCTCGGATTTGTGTGTGTGTGTGTGCGTGTGCGTGCGTGCTAATAAAAAAAGAGGAAAATGGTATAACATTTCTATCACCCAAGTGTGGTAAATTGATTATGCAATTTCCCTCTTGAATAATAGGTCTTGAGTTGAGCACCTCGTCGGCTAGATGTTTAATGTCGCTTGGGAGAGTCTCCTATGACATGAAAATTCTCCGCTTCTCAGGTGTGTGAGTGGGTGTATGTATGTGCACTAATAAAAAAGAGGTAAATGGTATAACCTTTGTTTATTGAATAACAGGTCTTGAGTTCAACTCCTCATCGGATAGATTTTGAAGGTCTATTGGGATAGTTTCCTACGACGTTAAAACTCTATTCTTCTCGAATGTCTGTGTGTGTGTGTGTGTGCGCGCATGCGCGATTGAATAAAAAAGAGGAAAATAGTATAACCTTTCTATCACCTAAGTGTGGTAGATTGATTATGTCATTTCCCTCTTGAATAACAGGTCTTGAGTTCAACTCCTCGTTGGCTAGATCTTTAAGGTCTCTTGGGATAGTTTCCTACGAAATTGAAACTTTCCTCTTCTCGACTGTGTGGTTGGGTGTGTGTGTGTGTGTGTGCACGCAATAATAAAAAAGAGGTAAATGGTATAACCTTTCTATCACCCAAGTGTGGTAGATTGGTTATGCCATTTCCCTCTTGAATAACAGGTCTTAAGTTCAACTTCTCCTGGGCTAGATCTCTAAGGTCTCTTGGGATAGTTTTCTATGACGTTAAAACTCTCTTCTTCTCGGGTGTGTGGGTGGGTGTGTATGTCTGTTCTATTAAAAAAAGAGGCAAATGGAATAACCTTTCTATCACCCAAGTGTGGTAGATTGGTTAAGTAGTTTCCCTGTTATAAGAGATCTTGAGTTCAACTCCTCGTCGGCTAGATCTTTAAGGTCTCTTGGGATAGTTTCCTACGACGTTAAAACTCTCTTCTTCTCGGGTGTGTGGGTGTGTGTGCGCGCTAATAAAAAATAGGAAAATGGTATAACCTTTCTCTTCACCCAAGTGTGGTAGATTGGTTATGCCATTTCACTCTTAAATAAAAGGTCTTGAGTTCAACTCTTGGTCAGATAGATCTTTAAGGTTTCTTGGGATAGTTTCCTATGACGTTAAAACCCTCCTCTTCTTGGGTGTGTGTGTGTGTGCGCGCGCACTAATAAAAAAGAGGTAAATGGTATAACCTTTCTATCACCCAAGTGTGGTAGATTGGTTGTGCCATTTTCCTCTTGAATAACAGGTTTTGAATTCAACTTCTAGTGGGCTAGATCTTTAAGGTCTCTTGGGATAGTTTCCTATGACGTTACAACTCTCCTCTTCTCGTGTGTGTGGGTGTGTGTAGTGTGTTCTATTTAAAAAGAGAAAACCTTTCAATCACCCAAATGTGGTAGATTGGTTATGCCATTTTCCTCTTGAATAACGGGTCTTCAGTTCAACTCCTAGTGAGCTAGATCTTAATGGTCTCTTGGGATAGTTTCCTATGACGTTAAAACTCTCTTAGTTTCGGATGTGTGTGTGTGTGTGTGTGTGTGTGTGTGTGTGTGTGTGTGTGTGTGTGTGTTTGTGTGCACTAATAAAAAAGAGGAAAATGATATAACCTTTCTATCACCCAATTGTGGTGGATTGGTTATGCCATTTCCCTTTTGAATAACAGGTCTTGAAGTCAACACCTCGTCGGCTAGATCTTTAAGGTCTCTTGGGATAGTTTCCTATGATGTTAAAACTCTTTTCTTCTCGGGTGTGTGAATGGGTGCGGGTGTGTGTGCGCTAATAAAAAAGAGGAAAATGGTATAACCTTTTTATCACACAAGTGTGGTAGATTGGTTATGCCATTTCCCTCTTGAGAAACATGTCTTGAGTTTGACACCTCGTCGGCTAGATCTTTAAGGTCTCTTGGGATAGTTGCGTCTGACGTTAAAACTCTCTTCTTCTCGTGTGTGTGGGTGTATCTATGTGTGTGTGTGTGTGTGTGCGCGCGCACGTGATCACTAGATCTTTAATGTCTCTTAAGATTTTTCACACGACATTAAAACTCTCTTCTTCTCAGGTGTGTGTGTGTGTGTGTGTGTGTGTGCGCACGCGCGCTAATAAAAAGAGGAAAATGTTATAACCTTTCTATCACCGAAGTGGGGTAGATTGGTTATGCCATTTTCCTCTTGAATAATAGGTCTAGAGTTGAACTCCTCATAGGCAAGATCGTTAAGGTCTCTTGGAATAGTTTCCTACGATGTTAAAACTCTCTTCTTCTCGAGTGTGTTTGTGTGTGTGCGCGCGCGCACGCTAATAGAAAAAGAGGAAAATGGTATAACCTTTCGATCACCCAAGTGTGGTAGATTGGGTATGCCATTTTCCTCTTCAATAACAGGTCGTGAGTTCAACTCCTCGTTGGCTAGATCTTTTAGGTCTCTTGGGATGGTTTCCTACGACGTTAAGACTCTCTTCTTCTCGGGTGTGTGTGTGTGTGTGTGTGCATGCACTAATAAAAAAAGACGAAAATGATATAACCTTTCTATCACGCAAGTGTGGTAGATTTGTTATGCCATTTCCCTTTTGGATAATAGGTCTTGAGTTCAACTCCTTCTCGGCTAAATCTTTAAGGTCTCTTGGCATAGTTTCCTATCACGCTAAAACACTCTCCTTCTCAGG
Organism: Adiantum capillus-veneris; assembly: GCF_014529385.1. Taxonomy (NCBI): domain Eukaryota; kingdom Viridiplantae; phylum Streptophyta; class Polypodiopsida; order Polypodiales; family Pteridaceae; genus Adiantum; species Adiantum capillus-veneris. The sequence goes on along the minus strand of NC_140937.1, from coordinate 97,481,670 downwards.
TGTGTCAGTGGGTGTGTATGTGTGCCAATAAAAAAAGATGAAAATTGTATAATCTTTCTATTACCCAAGTGTGGTAGATTGGTTATGCCATTTCCCTCTTGAATAACAAGTCTTGATTTCAACTTCTCATCGGCTAGATCTTTAAGGTCTCTTGGGATAGTTTCCTACAACATTAAAACTCTATTCTTATCGGGTGTGTGGGTGGGTGCCTGTGTGTGTGTGTGTGCACTTTGAAAAAAAAAAATGGTATAACCTTTTTATCACCCAAGTGTGGTAGATTAGTTATGCAATTTCTCTCTTGAATAACAGGTCTAGAGTTCAACTCCTCATTGGTTAGATCGTTAAGGTCTCTTGAGTTAGTTTTTTACGATGTTAGAACTCTCTTCTTCTCAGGTGTGTGGTAGTGTGTTTGTGTGTGTGCGGGCTAATAAAACAAAAAAAGAGGAAATGGTATAACCATTCTATCACCCAAGTGTGGTAGATTGGTTATGCCATTTCCCTTAGGAATAATAGGTCTTGAATTCAACACCTTGTCACCTAGATCTTTATGGTCTCTTGGGATAGTTTCCTATGATGTTAAAACTCTGTTCTTTTCGGATATGTGTTTGTGTGCGCGCTAATAAAAAAGAGGAAAATGGTATAACATTTCTATCACCCAAGTTTTCTACGACTTTAAAATTGTCTTCTTCTCAGATGTGTGGGTGGGTGTGTGTGTTTGCGCTAATAAAAAACAAAAAAATGGTATAATCTTTCTATCACCCAAGTGTTGTAGATTGATTATTCTATTTTCCTCTTGAATAACAGGTCTTGAGTTCAACACTTTGTCAGCGAGATCTTTATGGTCTCTTGGGATAGTTTCCTATGACGTTAAAGCTCTCTGAGAGAGAGAGAGAGAGAGAGAGAGAGAGAGAGAGTAAATAAAACAAGTGAAAGAATCACGGTGGCTTTCTAAAATAATTAGAACATGATAAAATCGTTAGGTTGAGTTTAAGTACAATCAGTGTTCAAAAAAGAATTGCCTCAGCTTAGCCTTGAGCCGGTTGAAAATGGAGACTACATGGTTGCAAACCATGATGAAGGGAAGAAAAATTGGTGAGATATGTGTAAATTTATGCTAGTATTTCTGGTTCGCTTCTTTGTGGGAAGAAAACTCAATCGACGGCCGCTTAATAAAAGAGACTTTCCTTAATATTGACTAGAATTAAGTCATAAAATGTAAGAAAAGTCAAGTCATGTGAGGCTGTGAAATGAAATGTAAAATTTAAAAAAACTCATTAATATATATATATGTGTGTGTGTGTGTGTGAGAGAGTGAGTGAAGTTTCACTTTAACATTCTAAAACAATAGAATGCAAAAAAAAATCAAGACATGTCAAGTGAAGTTTCACTTTAACATTCTAAAACAATACAACGCAAAAAAAAGTCAAGACATGTCAAGATATAAAATGAAAGTGAAATAAACATTTAAAGTAAGTCTCCATCATGCGCTGAAAACAATGAAAGTCTCCCTAACCCAACACAACACTAAGGTTTCTTTTAGAAAGCAAAAAGAGAAAAATGGTATAACCTTTCTATCACCCAAGTATGGTAGATTGGTTATGCCATTTCGCTCTTGAATAACAGGTCTTAAGTTCAACTCCTCGTCGGCTAGATCTTTAAGGTCTTTTGGAATAGTTTCTTACGACGTTAAAACTCTCTTCTTCTCGGGTGGGTGGGTGGGTGGGTGGGTGGGTGGGTGTGCTAATAAAAAAGAGAAAAATGGTATAACCTTTCTATCACCCAAGTGTGGTAGATTGGTTATCCCATTTCCCTCTTGAATAACAGGTCTAGAGTTTCAACTCCTCGTTGGCTAGAACGTTAAGGTCTCTTGGGATAGTTTCCTACGATGTTTAAACTCTCTTCTTCTCGAGTGTGGGTACGTGTATGCGCGCGCGCTAATAAAAAGAAGAAGAAAATGGTATAACCTTTCTATCACCCAAGTGTGGTAGATTGGTTATGCCATTTCCCTCTTGAATAACAGGTCCTAAGTTCAACTCATCGCCGGCTAGATCTTAAGGTCTCTTGGGATAGTTTTCTACGACGTTTAAACTCTCTTCTTCTCACGTGTGCGCGCGCGCGTGCACTAATAGAAAAGAGGAAAATGGTATAACCTTTCTACCACCCAAGTGTGGTAGATTGGTTATGCCATTTCTCTCTTGAATAACAAGTCTTGAGTTCAATTCCTCGTTGGCTAGATCTTTAAGGTCTCTTGGAATAATTTCCTACGACATTAAAACTCTCTTCTGGTCGGGTGCGTGGGTGTGTATGTATGTGTGTTCGCGCTAATAGAAAGAGGAAAATGGTATAACCTTTCTATCACCCAAGTGTGGTAGAATGGTTATGCCATTTCCCTCTTGAATAACAGGTCTTAAGTTCAACTCCTCATCGGTTAGATCTTTAAGGTCGCTTGGGATAGTTTCCTACGACGTTAAAATTCTCTTCTTCTCAGGTGTGTGGGTGGTTGTGTGTGTGTCCTAATAAAAAAGTGGAAAATGGTATAACCTTTCTATGACCCAAGTGTGGTAGATTGGTTATGCCATTTTCCTCTTGAATAACTGGTCTTGAGTTCAACACCTCGTCGACTAGATCTTTAAGGTATCTTGGGATAGTTTCCTACAACGTTAAACTCTCTTCTTCTCGGGTGTGTGTACTAATAAAAAAAGAGGAAAATCGTATAACCTTTCTATCACCCAAGAGTGGTAGATTGGTTATGCCATTTCACTCTTGAATAACAGTTCTTAAGTTCAACTCCTCGTCGGTTAGATCTTTAAGATCTCTTGGGATAGTTTCTTACAACGTTAAAACTCTCTTCTTCTCAGGTGTGTGGGTGGGTGCATAATAAAAAAGTGGAAAATGGTATAACCTCTCTATCAATAAAGTGTGGTAGATTGGTTATGTCATTTCCCTCTTGTATAACAGGTCTTGAGTTCCAACTCCTCAAGTGTGGTAGATTGGTTATGCCATTTACCTCTTGAATGATAGGTCTTGGGTTCAACTCCTCGTCGGCTAGATCTTTTAAGGTCTCTTGGGATAGTTTCCTACGACGTTAAAACTCTCTTCTTCTCAGGTGTGTGGGTGGGTGCATATGTGTGCACACTAATAAAAAAGTGGAAAATGGTATAACCTTTCTATCAGTCAAGTGTGGTAGATTGGTTCTTGTATAACAGGTCTTGAGTTCCAACTCCTCAAGTGTGGTAGATTGGTTATGCCATTTCCCTCTTGAATGACAGGTCTTGAGTTCAACTCCTCGTCGGCTAGAACTTTAATGTCTCTTAGGATAGTTTCCTACGACGTTGAAACTCTCTTCTTCTCAAGTGTGTCGGTGGATGTATGGGTGTGTGCGCTAATAAAAAAGAGGAAAATGGTATAACCTTTCTATCACCCAAGTGCGGTAGATTGGTTATGCCATTTCCCTCTACAATAACAGGTCTTGAGTTCAACTCCTCGTCGGCTAGCTCTTTAAGGTCTCTTGGGATAGTTTCCTACGACGTTAAAACTCTCTTCTTCTTCTTCTTCTTCTCTCTCTCTCTCTCTCTCTCTCTCTCTCTCCTCTTGAAACAAATCCTTGTGAAGATAGCTCAGAGTTATGAAATCTCCATAGCTCTTCATCTGTACATATACAAAAATCGTAGTGGTCAAAACTGGTAGATAAACTTGCTTAAATCTCAACAAGAGCAGGTTACTCCCATTTGAGAAATTGCAGCTACCAGCTGGTTTTCTGTGAGCAGATAAGGGTCTCTCATCCTCACAATCAGACTCTGGCTAACCGTGTGTTGGGATGTCGAAACGCTCGCTTGATTCACCTGCAATTGCAAATCCTGTAGAACCTTCATAACCTTGGCAACACAATGATTTTCAAGAGCACCTTGAACTTTGATGAGGGCCTCCCCTCCTGCAAGACAATGAACCTGTACCCCCAATTTGCACGACGAGCAAGCCATTGCATTACTATTATCCGTATTGGCAGTTGAGCAGCTACTTTGATCTTGAAGCACACTTCTCATGGCCGAATTGAGCCCTCCCGCATTTGAATGCATGAACCTCAGGGGCGCGGCCCACTGACCCTGAAGTCGCTTTTCCTCTCAATGCCTCTAATTGTGCAAGCAGCACTCTCTTCTCTACCTCCATGTCCTGCATCTTCACCTTTACTTCTTGAATGTATGTCGTCGCATCAGCCAGCAGTGAAGCCTTGTCCATCTTTGTTACATTCGGTACCACGGCTCTTAAGGCATAAAAATGCTGATTAAGCCTCTCTCTCCTTTGACGCTCAGCCTCTACATGGTTCAATGGCTCCTCCCTACCATTTGCAGGTTTTCTGCCCCTCTTCTTGGGCTTTTGATCACCAGCAGAAACCATGGATTGTGTCTCAATGAGGCTGCCTTCCATCTCTGTGCTCCTTGACTCTACATCAGCACAAATGGGTTTATCCTTCAAACTAGGTGAAACTGTGTTTGGCTTATGCCGTATACCGTGTCGGTTATGCGCCCACGCATTGCCCACATTATCCGCTCGAAATTTTGCAATTTGCTGAATCGAAGCATCACTCACTCCATGACCTTTATCATTCCCAAAGGCCTTGTGAGTACTAACAGATCCTCTCTTCTTGGCACATTTCAGCCAAGGATCACATAGCTCTTGCGAAAGATGGGACAGCTCTCTCAAATCAGCACCATAAGTCGTACCCACGTGTTGACAGTTCAAGAGACCGCCCTTTCCTGTTGAAATTGATGATTGGAGCCCCTGTCTGGGTTCATGGTAGCCTTGAACATGACTGAAGCTTGTGCTTGAATTGACCTTTCTCCAAGCATACACATTCTGCTCTGTAATAGCCTCACTAGTGCTGGACATATGCTCACCTGTATGATGCATATTGCTTGGCTCTTTCAACATGGAGTTAGCTATGGAGCTAGATGTCTGCGCATCTTGCCTTACCTTCTTCAATTCCGGTAATACTGCCGTATCCTCAAACTCACTTCTATGACTCAGCAAAGAATTGCCAGATGGAGAGGGCCCATACACCCCTGCCGATAAGTTCTCCCCTTTTTGCTTTGCAGAAATCGCATTCGAGCAAGAAATTTTCCCTGACAGATCACCTGTTGCCTTGTGCCCTGACTCATTACTGGATATGTGGCTATGTGTCAAGCCATAAACAGGGCTCGAGGCACATGCATGCATGCCAGCCGACAAAGACAACACATTACCTGAAATTGCAGAAGAGCCGCCCTGCGAAGGCCCATTGCAGTATGCATGAAAGGTACTATGCCATGTACTGTCAGGAAAGTAGACCCCCACTCTCTGCAAAAGAGCTGGGGCCTCAGGTATGACATCGGTGGACCCAAGCTCTAAAACACCGGTAGTGGTGGGTATGCATACAATTGTGTGTATGCCAAACTGTTGACCAAGTTGTGCTCTTACGCAATGGATCTTCTTTGCTTGCTCTGATCCAGCAACCCAGATACATTGAGATGTCGCGCACGCAAGACCAGGCGTACCCACCCCTACAGGAAAGGTATTCATCATGGAAACCAAAAAGAACCATTCTGTGTCGGTTACATCCGCATCTAATGCTGCATCGAGCTCAGCCAGATCTTGACCCTCCACCATAGCCTGGAGCTCTCTCAACACTTGTCTTCTTCTCTGCTGATCTGACCTTGAGCATGCAGGAGAATATTGTAGAGAAGCGCCTATGCTATTTGCATTGAAATAGCCATCTCCCCAGCAAAGAGATTGCTTACCTTCTGCTGTAGTTGCAAGCTGCCAGAAGATGGCGTAAGTCCAGCAATGAGGGCTATCTTCAGCAACAGATTGAAGCTTCTGTTGCAGACAATCTTCTTGCTGAGAGACGTGGATGCTCTGATGCTCCTCCCCCATGAAAGCTGCGAGCAGGGCCTCGTCATCGCCCCAGATACTACTCTTCATAGCGCTACTCTTCGCAGTTAAAGACGAGCTTGGCGCTGATGCGGAGACAGATTCACGTCATGGGATACGTGTAGACTTAGAGAATGTGTGTGTGCGCGAGAGAGAGAGGGAGAGACTCAGACTCTCAGAGAGAGAGTGTGAGGAGGAAGTACAGCAGAAGGGAGGCGGGCATTGGCCATCAAATAATTGGACATCGTTTTCACGCAGTTTCGATCACGTTTTCCAGATGTGCAGAAATCCACCTACAGTAGATTGTGATTTGTAAATCTGACGGTGCCCCTTAGGCCATTGCCATCGTGCAGAATAAAGGTTGGTTATAACCTTTATTGACTCAGATGAAGTGGGAATCGGGATTACTGCTCGCGATTTTGTTGCCCTTTGTTTTAAAACCATGTAAGCGCGTGAATAAGTAGAAAGAACAAAAAGTTTGTTTGTGTGTGTTTTGGGGGGGGGGGGGGGGGGAGGGAGGGAAGGGGGGCGACGCTCGCTAATAAGTGACACAGGGTTAGAGTCGAGGGATCGATGGTGGGTGAATGATCAATGGGGCGAGCGTGATCTAGGCTATCTAATCGCCGCGCAAAGGGGGGGCAGGTTTTTATACATGCGGCCTCGCTTTTTGTGCAACAACTCATGCTAGGGTAAAACACCCAAATAAAAAACGAGGTCCTTCTATAGGGACCCGACAACCCCCAATTAAAGTAAGGAAAAGCGCCAATGGAGAGATAACACAGCTTCAGTGCTCTCGTGGTTAGAGTAGGCGAAAGTAAATCGTGTCCCTTACATCTCGGATTTAATCCTTGTTAGCGTGTTGGCTTTTTACTCCCCTTGGGGGTGTCTCCTTTTTCGCCCCCGATTTTGTTACATTGCAAAATTGTTGCGGTGTCGTCTGTCACCTTTGTATCGCCGACCAAGCTGCGGCTTTTACGAGTGGTAGATGTTGCTCTCACCTCTGTAATGCACGTCTCCATGCTCAAAACAGTGCATTATTCAGCTCAAAATTTGTCTGTTCACTTAGGTGGTCCTCTATTGGGTGTTTTATCCTAGCTCGGATGGATAGGACTGAAGGAGTACGAGCGGAAGTGCGACGCGAGAGAGAGTGCGAGAAGAAGAGCACGACGATATGGTGAACTCGCTCTACTGTAATGTGTAGAGCATAGTGAGTTCTTATTAGGTTTTTACAAAAGAATATGTGTACATACCTGGCGGCCCGCCCACTTACCTAGGCGACCACATTGGGCTTTATACCCCAACAACCTCCCACTTAAAGTCCAATGTGGTACTTTAAGTGTGAGAGAAGCTACTATACAAGCTAATATACAAGAGATGTAGAGAAGTGATGTACTTCCCTACACCTATCTGCTTGCGAAAATGCACAAAGCTCTCTGAGGGAAGTCCTTTTGTAAGTAGATCAGCAGGATTTTCTGTGGTGTGAACTTTGACAAGCTGAAGTTGCTTATCCTCGAGCATTTCCCTGATGAAATGATACTTCACATCCACATGCTTTGTCTTTGAGTGATAAACTGGATTGCGAGCCAATTGTATAGCACTTTGACTATCACAATATAACACAGGCATCTCTTCTTTGATTCCCAAATCTGTTACTAGTCGATTAAGCCAAATTGATTCTTTGCATGCCTCTAATGCTGCAACATATTCAGCCTCTGTAGTAGACTGAGTAACACAATCTTGTAATCTAGAACGCCATGATATTGCTCCACCAGCCAATGTAAAGACATACCCTGACGTAGACCTTCGGTTGTCTAAGTCACCTGCATAATCTGAGTCTGTAAAACCCTTTACACTTAGCTCCTGACTCCCATAGCATATACGCATACTCTTTGTAGCTTTCAGGTATCTCAATATTCCTTTCACTGCCTCCCAATGTTTCTTGCCTGGGTTTGACATGTATCGACTTACTACTCCCACTGCAAATGCAATGTCTGGGCGAGTAGCAATCATTGCATACATCAAACTACCCGCTGCAGACGCATATGGAATCTTATCCATTTCAGCCTGTTCTTCCTCAGACAGAGGACAATCTTGTTTGCTAAGTTTCACATATGGTGGCAATGGAACACTCAATGCCTTTCCCTTCTCCATATTGAAACGTTGCAAAACCTTGTCAATATACTCTGTTTGAGATAACCAAATCAACTTCTTTGATCTGTCTCTCTCAATGCGCATACCAAGTATATGACTTGCCTCACCCATGTCTTTCATGTCAAACGATTTTGCCATCTTTGACTTCAAAGCTGAAATTTCTTCCAAGTGCTTGCCAGCAATCAACATGTCATCCACATACAAAATAAGGATCAGCCAACTGCCATCCTTAGCCTTCTTTGTATATAGACAGTGATCGAACTCACTACGTTTGTAGCCTTGAGAAAGCATAAACTTGTGGAATTTATGGTACCATGCCCTCGGTGATTGTTTTAAGCCATAAAGACTCTTTAACAACTGGCATACCCAATCTTCCTTGCCTTTCTCAACAAACCCTTCTGGCTGCTGCATGTAAATTTCCACATCTAAATCACCATGCAAGAACGCTGTCTTGACATCCATTTGGTGCAACACCAAATCTAATATGGCAACCAATGCAAGAAAGCATCTCAATGTAGTCATCTTGACCACCGGAGAGAAGACTTCATCAAAGTCAATGCCTTGTTCTTGCTTAAAGCCCTTGGCAACAAGCCTTGCTTTGTACTTTGGCTGACTATCATGAGCGGTGATCTTATACCTGTAAACCCATTTACAAGGTAGAGCCTTTTTGCCCCGTGGTAATTTAACTAGCTTCCATGTCTGGTTTTTATGCAGAGCTGTCATCTCTGACTGCATGGCCAATTGCCAATTCCCGGAGTCCTTCATTTGCACTGCTTCCTTGTAACATGAAGGCTCATTGCAATCAGTCAACATGACATAGTTCATAGATGGAACAAACCTATCAGGAGGTCGCGTGACACGTCCAGATCTACGCACAATAGGTGGCTCAGGCTCAGCCACAACCTGTGGTTCCACTCTATCCTGTCCTTGCTCCTCTTGAGCCCTGACATTTTGTCTTGCACGTGCAGGTCCATCTTCTTGGAAGACAACTCTTCTAATCTCCTCAACCCTCTCTGGTTTAGAATGATATTTGGATTCATTAAAGTGAACATCATTGCTGCGGACAACCTTTCTGGATTCGGGATCCCAAAGTCTGTACCCCATCTCACCAGAATTACCATAGCCTAGAAAGATGCACTTTCTACTCTTTGGCTCAAGTTTGTTCCTAAATTCCTTTGGAACGTGAGTATATGCCTCACAGCCAAAGACTCTGAGATGCTTGTATGAGGGCATTTTGCCTGACCATACCATCTCTGGCACTGAATCCTTCTGCAAAACCTTGTTAGGAGATCTATTTACAAGATGAACAGCTGTTGATACAGCTTCAGCCCAAAACCCATTTGGCAGTTGTGCATTAGACAACATACTTCTGACCTTCTCTTGTATGGTCCTATTCATCCTCTCAGCAACACCATTTTGAGGAGGATTGTAAGGAGCAGTAAGTTCACGTTTTATACCTTTTGACTCACAAAAGTCCTGAAAGGCCTTTGAAACATACTCTCCACCATTGTCAGTGCGTAAGCATTTAAGCTTCTTGCCACTCTGATTCTCCACAAGTGTCACAAACGTTTTGAAAACACTAAACGCTTCATCCTTGTTCTTGAGAAAGTAAACCCATACTTTCCTCGAGTAATCATCTATAAATGTCATAAAGTAAGAAGCTCCCCCTAGAGATAGGTTAGGCATAGGTCCACACAAATCACTATGAACAAGTGCCAACTGTGTATCTCTTCTACTGCTTCTATGCTTATGTGGCTGTTGTGTTTGCTTACCATACAGACAATGTTCACAGAATTCAAAATCATTAAATGAAAAGCCAGGCAAATAACCAGAACGAGACAAGATTTCCATTCCCTTCTTGGACATATGTCCTAACCGGCTATGCCACAAAGAAACGTTCGGTTGCTCGGTTACATTGATTACATTTTTAGAGACATTTGATACATAAATCATGTAAAGCCCTCCAGAATTTACTCCATGTGCTACTGTCATAGAACCCTTGGATATCTTCCACATGTTCTGTCCAAAAGTGGTGACGTAGCCAATATCATCAAGTAAACCTGTGTTGATCAAGCTCTTTGTAATTGCGGGAACATGTCTCACATTCTTCAGCGTGAAAGAAGAGCCATTCTGAAACTTCAATTGCACATCTCCAACACCTAAGATCTCACATGTGTGCCCATTGCCTAGCCGAACATGATCTTTAGTGGTCACATAAGAGGTAAACCACTCCTTGTTTGGAGACACATGAAGTGATGCCCCTGAGTCTATAATCCAGTCACTCAGTGCATTTCCATCAGATGCTGTAAGAAGAGCTGAGTCCATTGTATTCTTCAAGAACTAGATGTCTCCTAACACTAGACTGTCATCCTCTACAACAGTGTTTGTCACATTTATTTCTTGAATCTTCACTGAGGACTTGTTCTTCTCACCATGGTCTTCAGCTTTCTCTTTGCCTTTTTCTGCTTTCCATTCTCTGCAGTCTCTTTTCATGTGACCCTTCTTGCCACAATGGTAGCATTCTATGTCACTCTTGCCTTTAGCACTGCGGGACTTGCTACGAGACTGATTCCTCTTTCCACCTTTGTACTTTTCTTTGGTCCTTCCCCTGACAACTAAGGTTGTTCCTTTGCCTTTGTCCATTGTCTTTCTATTGGTTTCTTCAGTAAGCAGACTTCCTTCTACACCTGCTATGTTCAAACCATCTGGAGGTGCAGAATTACTCAAAGCTGTGCGAAAAGTGTCCCAACTTTCCGGCAATGTGATCAACAGGAACATAGCTCTAACAGGTTCATCAAACTTGACACCTTGAGCTGACAACTGACTATAGATTGTGTTGAATTCATTCAGATGATTGGACATAGGTGTCCCTTCTTTCATCTTCAAGTCAACAAGCTTCTCAAGCAAGTATACCTGTGAAGCTGCACTCTGCTTCTCATAAAGATCACTCAGCTTTAACCATGCTTGATAAGCCGACATCTCATCTGCTACATTGAAGTAAACGCTTTCTGCCAAAGTCAGCATAATGGTAGAAAGTGCCAATTCATCCATTTCGCTCCATTCATCTTCGTCCATATCTTCTGGTTTTATCCCTTTGAGCTTTATAGGTTTTATCTGCTTCTTTTGTACCAACACGTGCCAAATTTGCTTCTTCCACAATGGGAAATTGGTTCCATCCAGCTTCTTGATATTGTAAAGAGCAGTGTCCTGTGATCCAGCCATAGCTACGCTTCACAGTGGTTTACTTTCTTGGGAAAAATTCGGTAGAGTTTCCCCTATAAACTGACCTCTGAACCAATATCAACCTGTCAAATGAACCAAGAAAGCTTCAGATTCTGCATAAATTTCGGCACAGTCTCCTTTGTAAAATGGCTCTGGTGTACTCAAAAACAGACCAAAAAACAGCTCAAAAAACACTGTCTCTCTGACACTGTAAGCTGCGGGTAAACCTGTCCTGCACCTGTACTGTCTCTGACTGTCCTGTCACTGTCCTGTAAGCATAGACTGCGACAATGCCTCAACGGCAGTAAAGCAAAGATGCAATCCCAACTGTCTAACTCACAGTCAATACATCCTAGCTGCCTATCTAAGGGTGCTCGAGGGATCGCTCCAAGACCTGTATCACCGAAAGGATCTCAACATTTGAGAATCCCCCAGCTTAATAAAACCTCACTCGACCCTCAACAAAGGCTGCAGTAAATCTGACAGTACATAGACTTCCCACAAAGTCGTACATCCACAAATTTCCCACTATATGCTGTAACCGGCTGCGGCGGTTGTTTGCTGCATGACTCACAGCCAGCAAACCCTCAACAGACATACATCATCTCTGACAATACATCCCATGTGGAAGTACCTGCAATGTCAGGATGAAATCTGGAATATCAAGCAGCAAACACAAGCTACCTGATGAACTAGTGGATGTCGCCTACAGTCTGTGTGTAGATGCGCCCGTGTCGTATGTGACACGCCTCCAAGAACTGTGAGCCGTCCTTCGATGTGTAGACAGCCACAAATCAACACTCTGGGAGTGTCGATATCCTCAGCACCTGCAGTCGTAGGCTGAAAACCCCAAATTTGCAGAGTCGGATCTGCACCGAACGGTGGCCGAGATGACCTCAGAATGAAATTCTGAGAACACCAAGCCCTTCGGATTCTCCCACAGGATTTGGGGCCGTATCTTTGCCTGTCGAATTTCACTCCAATCTGAGCTGGTGACTCTAGCCTCCTGCAGTGCTGCCCCAAGCCTCGATCTGAGCTCTGATACCAGTTGAAGGAGTACGAGCGGAAGTGCGACACGAGACAGAGTGCGAGAAGAAGAGCACGACGATATGGTGAACTCGCTCTACTGTAAAGTGTAGAGCATAGTGAGTTCTTATTAGGTTTTTACAAAAGAATATGTGTACATACCTGGCGGCCCGCCCACTTACCTGGGCGACCACATTGGGCTTTATACCCCAACAAGGACGCAGGTCTGCGTACGAAGAGGTCGGGGGTTCAATGGGTAGCCGCAAAGGAGGGGATCCCTACTTTTTTTTTCCTCAATGGAATGCGATCAACGGCGGATTAAACCTCCGTCGTCGATCCCTCCACTTTCACTTTGTCACATATAGTTGGGAAGAAAGGGGGGGGGGGGGGGGGGGGGCGGGTTGGTTGTGTCTGCAGCGTACAAAAAAGGGGTAAGCAATCAATGAGTGCTAGCTCAGTTGATAGAGCAAGAGCCTCTTGTGTCTAAGATATTGGGTTCAAACCTCCTTGACAACTCGTGTGACATGAAGCCCTTAGGGGCTGCTCCCATGGTCCATATGATGGGTTGGCCACCCTTATCCAGCTGGGAAGCTCCACCTCACGGAGTCGGGGGTGTGAGTTTTTCAAGTTCCTACTCTCTCTATAAATTTATTTATTTTTTTTTTAAAAGGGGTAAGCATATGACTCTGAACGTCTTTTGGGACTCCAACCAATTCCTTTTAACAAAGTTGGTGACTACTGGGAAGAACATGATGGCAATAACGCCATATAGTATGCTATTGTCAGAACTATAACCATTCTTTTTATTGAAAAAATTGATAAGCAGAATTTGGATTAAAGTACGCTATTGTTAGGAGTGTCGCAATTGTAACTACAACAATACAGAAAGCCAACTATCCGTCACACTAGAATGAAGTTGCAATTATTAGATGGCCGTAATGAGAGACCTCCAAGAAATACATCAAATTCTCTCACAAGGTGAAGGCTAAAGGGCATTTAAGCTTAAAACTATGGCGTTTAAGCCGTCACCAACATGAAGGCAAAACTATAGCACTCCTTGCTCAATAGCATCCACATGTGAACACTCAACTGGGAGTCATGCTCTATTGCACAACCATGATTGGCCTCTAAAAGACGACACCTTGGACAAAAAGCTCCAAAAATAAGCCATCCTTCATCGAGGCAAAGAAGCCATTGATTCTACACACACACACACACACTTTGTTAATTGCTTTTTTACAGCTTTCAGCTTGAAAAAAACTCTATTAAAACCACTAAAATTATGTCACTATAGGTAAATGGCTTCAAATTTACACTCAGTGTAAAATCTACCATGGGGTAGAGCCCTTATAGGCTATTTACTACCACTTAAGCTATAACTGGCAAGTAAAAGAACGTGGGTGTATTTACTCTACACTTACCTACTCTGCCGTGAGGCGTTGTGATAAAGATACTTGGCAATGGTGAGCCGGATCACTACTGAGGCGGCCGCGTGGTGTCGATTCCCCAGAGGGTGCATGCTGCACTCAAGATCTAAGAAGTAATCTACGCAAGCCAGAGTGATGATGTTCCCCCCTCTATTAAAGGAGGTGAGGACGCTTTCTGCCCCTCACTTAGCTTTGGGTGTGTGTTTTTTAAGAGAGAGGACTATGTGTTGATTTGTAATATTTACTGATGCACCAACATGGAGCTTATAGCGCAACCAACTCAGGTTTTCCACTATTTACTAAACGAAGCTTTCTTTCCTGTTGTGATTTCATAAACATATACATGCTTGGGTATTTTTCTAAACCTGCTCAAGATGCCTGTTATGGCCCATCGAATATGGTTGCTTTATTATTACATAAAGTTGAATGGTTTTTCTATTAACCCCTCAATTGGGTTTCGGATTTTATTTCAGTAGATGACACATATTGTTTTAATAAAGGTAGCACTTAATGGTGAGGTTTTGGTTGGAAATTTTTACCGCTTTGCACAAATGGTTATTCTAATGCTTTGCGACAACTGGTTCACTGGTTTTTTAGGGGAGGTATTTGTCTAATCATGCTCGTAAACATATTGACAGTGCGGACAACATTGATTTTTGCGCAATGATATGGGGGAATATGGTATGCTCGGCTTGACATAGGAGTAGTAAGGTGCGTGGAGCTTTGGGATGGATTATATACACCTAATGAATAGTGGGTCTTACACATGATACTGACGCTATATCATCATTTTCATATCACTTACTAACTTTGGTAATACCTACTGTGTGGGTTGGCTTACTGAACTATGTCATGGTCTCTTTTTGCCCATTATGAAGGTAAGTATCCTATCATTTACATATACTGATAAACCCTACAGTGTGGGTTGGCTTACTGAACTTTGTGGTGATTTCTTTTGCCCACAGAGAAGGTAAGTATCCTCTCTATGCATAATGGATCTTTGGTTGGAAAGGTACACCCCGGATGGGTATTGATTCTTGCATATGGTACTGTCGTTGTCGGTACATTAAGGAGCTTTGGGATGGGGGGTATACCCCGGATGATTATTGGTTTCTGAGCTTGGTAATGTCGCTATAACTCGATACCATGTTAAACTATCGCTTATAAAATCTGGTATAACTCCCTGGTTGGGTTTACTTAGTGATTTTTTGGGTCGTTTTTTGCCTTTTAACACGTTGATGTTGATTTTTTTTATTTTTTATTTTGGCGACCTTGGGGGGGTTATGGCTTGGCTACACTACATGTATGCACCTGTTTGTTATCAGTTGATAGGTCAAGATAATGCAATACTCTATTTGCATTCACAGCTTGACCGGGTTCTTTTTGGTTTGACAGTCGAACAGGCTAAGATACCACAAAAGTTCTCTACCACTTGGCTTGCTAAGAGATTGTGACTTATAGAATTAGGAAGGATTGGATTCCACTTTAACTTTATCAGTTTTGAATATATTCAATAACAGGCTTGTACTCGTTTATAATATTTTAGGCTTCTTTAAAGACGGAGCCCCATTAATTTGGCAGATAAAAAACTCAAGAAGTTGGTGTTGGGGAGCATACCACTTGGAGTAGAAGGGGGTGTGGCCCTCTGGTTAAGATTAAAATACTAAATAAAACTTTGGGTTGATAAAGCCTTGTTTAAAAAAAGCAAAATTGCTTTGGACTAAGCTTGAAAGGTTTAAAGAAAAGTTAAAAGATGGACATGGATAACAACTGGTATAGTCCATTGATACCTGTAAAACACATCCAAGGCTAACATATCTGTTGTCTTGTTTGGATGGATGCAGGTAAGGACTCTATCTTATCTTGGAGGTTTTTTTTGGCTTAAAGCTGTTGTCCACACATGGTTGCACATACAATTAGTGCAGAGGAAGTACATCTAATAACTGTATACTAGAATGAGGCTTCATTCTTATGAGCATTGTACAAAAATGATTCTAAGACTGAGTTGTTTTTGCACTTATCATTTTCCTTTCTCTGGAGCCAGCTGTCTTTTGAATGTGAAAGTTCAATTATGTGTTATTATTTATGTTAAAACAGCTACACACACGTCCTAAACATAAGGTTTTTCCTTTCTTATGGGGAAATCGGGACGCTGGCTTTAGAAATCTGTTTTGAGACTTAGCTCTAAGTTGGACTCACAATCTGTAATTCCTTAACTGGTTGGCTAGTGTTAGGTGGTCCTTCATAGACTAAATTTTTGGTTTCCTGCTCACGGCTATCATAGTTTCTGACTTTGCCGGTTTAAGGAGTGCAGGCCCAATCTACAAGACTAATCATACTTATATATTTCCTTTCAGGAACACAAACACTATAGAATGACAGCCCGCATGAGAGTAAATTACAACCCTAAGAATCATACAAGGATTCTAGAGCATATAAAATTTTATTTAAAAGACCACACTCCAAAGAAAGCCCTGGCAGTTAGAACTCGACCCTTCCTGGCTAGAAAAGCCAAAAATTGTGTCACTTACTACAAGAAGCTGTTATAGCCACTCTAACTCTTTTGTATATTGCAGACCCTTGCTCTCTCGCAAGGCTTGGAATTATCCTCAAAACCTCTTTTTGTAGCAAAATCTATGGTCCTAAGATGTATTAGCAGCTTGGATGCTTCCCAACTAATATATGACTCGGCTCTTACAACCACAAACAAAAAGATGTCTATCTTACATATGTTGTCTTTGAATGATTGGGTCAAAGTTTTGGCTACCTTGGACAAGGATTCCAAAGATGGTGTTAATCTTATTTCCCAGTACATAGCTCAGTTTCCTATACTTTTTGTACAATATCAGCATGAACTAGCCCTTTTCTCTTCCTCTGGAGTTGACCTATCCAAATTTTTGCAAAAACTATGTGGCCTCAATCCTTCTTTCATTAGCACCCCAGCTACTCCAACTATCCCTCAAACGTGAAGAGCTTGGACATGATTCTCCTGTCAAGGAAGTTGGATGTGATTCTCCTGTGAGAGGAGGTTTGCTAATCACCATGATATCTGCCTTTGGTGATAGGATATCTTTATTGCCAATTTGGCATTCATTGGCCACTGGTAATTCTATAGGGTTGACACTTTGGAACTCTGTAAATTATTTATTAAGTGGTTGATCCTTTTGTCGCTTAGACAGAGGTAATAATTCTTTTGGGCTTTGCACTTCTTTTGTTGATTTCTCTTTTAGCTTCTTACGCAAAGCTAGTAACCCTTTAAGCCTTTGAATTTCTTTAGAGGTAAAAGGATTACCTTTTGGTGACTGTTTTTCTATTGGTGTAGTTGTACCTATTGTTGGTGCAGACATGCTTGTTGTAGATGCTGCAGATATACCGATTGTAGGTGCAATACACACACACGTACGCACGCACGCATGCGCGCGCGCGCACACACACACACACACACACACACACACACATATATATATATATATATACCAATTGTAGGTGCAATATATATACACGCACGCACACACACACACACACACACACACATATAAACTATATTGTATACACACACACACACATATATATAAACTATATTGTCAGGGCTCTAATAGAGAGGCCATGGGATACATCAAAAAGGATGTGAATAGTTACTCCTAGGCGATGAGGGTAGAGAGGTTTTCCACCAGCTTTTTGATTATGCTAATAGAGAAGGTATGTAATGGAATTGTCCTATTAACTTGAGAGTAGCGAAAATTAGAGAGAGTACTTTTGTGAAATTACTTGGTGAGCATAGCGGGTGAACATAATTGATGGTAGCAACATAAACATATCATTTAGTTAACTTGGCATGAACAATACTTTTGCAAGAGAGAGAGTTTAGAGCACATGACAACAAATGAGGACCGGATTTATGTGGAGCCGGTCCCCCCTCCAATAGCCATTTGTATTATTGTTTCTCCCATCAAGAGAGACTTGTTACAATACAATATTTGTGTTCCTTGTGACCTAGGTGATGCAATGAAGATGGAAAGCTTCATGCATCACGAGTATAACATAAACTTTGTGGAAAGCATCATTAACTATCCCAAGCCTCAGTCCCAAGACCTCAAACTGTCAGGAAAAGGGTCTTGTAACCTAAGAACTAGGATGGTCATGGACTACGGCCAAGGGTCGGGCTAGACAGTGTGGACAAGGGATCCGTCTAGGACAAGGGGCTAGGAGCCCGCATATATAAAGGGAGGTTGGGAGGAGGATCTTCAGTCTAGTTTCCCCTAGTTCTTACACTGGTATCAGAGCTTAGGTTAGCTAGGAAGTCTCTCTTCCACTCTCTCTCTAGACGTGGTCACTTTTTGCTCCTAAAAATAGGGCCTTGAGGTGAGAACCGTCGCTTTTGTAGGGTTTTTACCAAATTTAGCAACGAACTGCCTAAATCGGGTACGCTTTCCTGTTTTGGAAGAGGAGCTATGGTGCACGAAACGGCGTCCTCTTGGGCTTGACAGGATCGCCTTGGCGAAGGGGGTGGGCTTCTAAGAGCTCGCGGTCATTAGCCGCTTGAGCAAGCCACACACAGCCTGTGTAGGCTCGCGCTACCTGCCCCACGCTGTCTGCGTTTTTTTTTCATCAAAAAAATCGTTGATTTTCACATGGCAAGGCCAATTGGCAATCAATTTTGAGCCTTGGCCATTGTTGGTGGCCCTTCCCACAAGCAAGGCGGCACAAGCAAGAGCCTTCGTGTGCGGGGCAAGCAACAAGCCGTCTTGGCTTTCCATCGAGTCTCACGACTTACGGTCCCGCTCAACTATTGCAGAAAATTCCAGAAACCTGCATATTTTTTACAATTGCGATAGTTTCAATGGGCGTTCATGCAACATAATCGTTCGTCGATTACGAAAGCTTTCAATAATCAAGCTTCTTGACATCGGTGACGTTTCAACCATCTACACTACACGATTTCAGTCATCTTGTGAAGACACGGGCGATTTTGCGAATTTTGTCTTTTACGCCGCTTGTGCAAATTCTTCCTTTTTCGATGGTAAGGTGCTACGATGCACAATTGGAGTTAGCTAGACTTGGCAAGTGCTACCAACATCAGGTTTTTTTTTTTGAGTACTTCTTTCACTGCACTGTGTCGCCATGGATTCGGATATCAACATGACATTCGATTTTGAGCAATCCTACCAATGACGGCTCGCGGCCGGATCCTCTCAAGGAGAGTACCCGCGACGCTACGACAGGAGAAGATACTTATGAATTGCTCGATATTCAAGAATTTCGTGCACTTCAGACACGCATGACAGTCATGGATGAAAATTTTAAGGCTTTAAATGAAAATGTTACTAAACTTTCCACATTAGTCATTCAATTAATGCAACAACAGTCTAAGAGTCCTGCTGACACCCACATGCATGAGCACGTTGGAACACAAGGGCAAGGCCCAATTAATGAAACGCTGCATACTCTCACTACCAAAGAGGTAGATGACTTGTTAAAGAACTTTAAACCACCATTTTTCAAGGGCGAAGACCGAGACCGCAATAAGGATGAAGTGAACATCTTTCTCAATAAATGGGATGGAATTCACGCCTTACGGCGTACTCCGGATGCAATCAGAGCTCTGCAAACGAGCTTAACTCTGGAAGGCAAGTCCTACAAATGGTGGATGTCTCTCAAGGAGAAAAACATCATACCACAGAGTTGGGCAGCTTTTGAAACAATGTTTAGCAAGGAATTTTTGCCTACAAATGAGGCCGATCGGAATTGGACCGATTGGGACACATGTTCCATGCGCCAATATCCATCACTCCTTGAATATATCTCTCACTATCGGGATGTCATCCTCAAGTTGGAAGGCTTGGATACCTTTCAACAAGTACGAGGGTTCATACGAGGTCCGACTCCAGAACTTAAGAAGTATGTCAAGACCCATTGTACAAAACTTCTAACAGTAGGCTACATAGATATGTTGGAATTGCACATTATTTAAAATTTGGGAAACAATTTTCCCAATGGCACATATTCATGATGACCCTAATGATAAGAAAACACATAATAGTAATGTGTCTGCTAGTATACATGGTAATACACACACTCAGTACGGGCACAATAAAAGAAAATTTCTAGTTGCTAATTCAGATGCATCTAAAAAACCCAAGTGGTCCAGGGGTCCTCTCTCTCCTGAGGATTTTGATAAAGCCAAGAAAGAGAAGCTATGTTTTCAATGTTTAGGAAGAGGCCATGGCAAAAAGGATTGTCCCAAGGGAAAATCTGCTACTCAGGGGAAGGAGAAAGTAGTGCACATGGTGAAACTACTGCCTCTTGAGTCTTCCTCAAAATTCTTCACAATGGAAGTAACACACACTGAGGTGGTGCATGAATGCTGTCTCACAGCTTCCATGTGGCAACAAACCTTTGGACCACATGAGTTAGTACGTATGCACGGATATCTGCAAGGGCACAAGGTGTGTATCTTGGTAGATGACGGTGCTACTCACAATTCCATCAATTATGGATTGGTGAAAAGGCTCAAACTGCCTCAAACTCCGAGTACCCACTGCTACAAGGTAGCAATGATGAATGGACATGATACTAAAATATGGGATAATCAATGCCGAGTTGTTCCATTGAAAGTACAAGGGTACTCTACTTGTTTGGATTTTCAAGTTATGAACATGGAAAGGGCTGATGTGGTTCTTGGTAGGGAGTGGTTGCATAGCCTAGGACCATCATTGAAGCGTAGCTATGAGCACAACAGCTTGATGTTTGATTCCCATGGCACATATGTGTTGTTGTTAGGAGAAAAGGATATACATTCATCACCACTGATTTGTACTATTGAGCTTATGCAGCTCGTTTCTGATAATGAAATAGAACAGGTTTTCTTGTGTTACTCACTGTCTCATTTTCTTTCTAACATTGAATCTGTTGAACATTCCTCAACGCCGCATGCTTCTCTCTCCTCTATTCCACCAATTGCTAATTCTACACAAGAAAACGTTGCTAATGTGTCTTTCCTAATGATTTGCCATCAGGTTTACCGCCGACACACTCAATACAACATGGTATTGACGTGACTGCAGGTTGTAAACCTGTTAGTAAACCACCTTACCATATGAGTTACTCAGAGGCTGCTGAGGTGGAACGTCAGCTTGCTGACTACCTTAGCAGAGGGTTTATACAACCCAGTCCTTCACCATGGGCTTCGCCTATCCTTTTAGTGAAGAAAAAGGACGGCAGTATGCGCATGTGCGTAGACTACCGGGGCTTAAATGCGGTTAGAGTTAAGAAAAAATACCCATTGCCAAGGGTAGATGGGTTATTTGATAAGATAACTCATGCTCGAATTTTTACAAAAATCGACTTGCGGTCAGGATATCACCAAGTCCGTATTCGGCTTGCCGATATACCTAAGACTGCATTTCGAACACAATTTGGACATTACAAGTTTTTGGTGATGCCGTTTGGGTTAACCAATGCACCCGCAACATTCATGACACTTATGGATAGTGTCTTGAAGCCATATTTGGGCAAATTTGTCATTGTGTTCCTCGATGACATTCTAGTTTATAGTGCTTTTGAAGAAGAACACTTACAACATCTCAGGTAGGTGTTTGAGTTGTTACGCACAAACAAGTTATATGCCAAGGAATATAATGTGATTTTCTCAAGGAGGAAATTCATTATTTAGGGCATGTTATTTCAACTAATGGCTTATACATGGATCAATCCAAAGTGGATACCATCCGACAATGGCCACCTCCTAAAAATCTGGAAGAATTACATATCTTTTTAGGCTTTGCAGGTTTTTACCGAAGGTTCGTTAAAAACTATGCTCACATTGCTATTCCTATGATGGATCAACTCAAAGGCAAAGGTAAAGCTTTTCAGTGGGGTTCCGCTCAACAACACACTTTCGAAACACTCAAAGATGCATTAGCTACAGCTCCTATACTGGCTATTGTAGATCCTTTGAAACCATTCGTTTTGGAAACGGATGCCAGTGATCGTGCTATTGGAGTAGTCCTGTTATACAAGACGGACGGCCGATTGCATTTGAAAGTAAGAAGCTGGATGCAACTCAGCAGAACTATTCTACTTACGAACGCGAACTCTACGTAATAGTGTCTACCTTAAAGACATGGCGGCACTATCTATATGGTGCTCAGTTTGAGATTCTGTTTGACCATGAAATCATCAAATGGTTTACACAACAAACATATTTAAAGGGTTGGAAAGCCAGTTGGGCCGAGATCCTTCAGGAATATGATGCCAAATTAAGGTATCTCAAAGGCCGATACAATGTAGTGGCAGACGCTCTAAGTCGAATGCCAGAGATCAATTCGCTCTTGTTCACGGAACTTCGTAGTGAATTTTTAGATTCTCTCAAGGGAAAATATGAGCAAGATGAAACGTATTCCAAAGTGTGGATCCATGTTCAAAAGAGGGATCCTTCTCACTCCAATGCAGGTAGTGTACAGTTAACTTCCACACCTAGTTCTCCTTTATCAAGTAATGAACTACAGCGATGGAACCATTTTACCACGACAATGGGTACCTACTCCACAAGGGGAGAGTTTGTGTACTGACGTACACAGACATTCGGCGCCAAATTCTTTATGAATGTCATGATAGTCCAAGTGCAGGGCACCTAGGGATTAGAAAAACTTATTCTCTCGTACGACGACAGTTTTACTGGCCAGGTCTACATGGTTTTGTTCAAGCTTATGTCTTGCATTGCCAAAAATGTCAAGTGAACAAGGTAGAGCGCCTGAAAGCAGGAGGACTCTTACATCCTTTGAAAATTCCCAATGGAAAATGGGAAAGTATCTCTATGGATTTCATTGTAGGTTTACCAACCACTATACGAGGTCATGACTCAGTATGGGTGGTCGTAGACAAGTTGACTAAACTATGTAAGTTTATTCCGACCAAATCAATGATTAAGACACCGGAACTAGCAAAGTTATTTGTGGACAATCTATATAAATTGTATGGGTTGCCAAGTAACATTGTTAGTGACCGTGATCCCAAGTTTAACAGCCACTTTTGGAGAGCTGTATTTAAACAATTGGGTACACAACTCAACCTCAGTACAGCTGATCATCTAGAAACGGATGGTCAAATGGAACGGATTAACCAGGTGCTAGAGGATATGCTAAGAGCATCCGTCAGCAAAAAACAGTCAGACTGGGAAGAATACTTACCTATTCTCAAGTTTGCCTACAACAGCTCTAAGCATGTCACAACAGGTTTTAGTCCTTTCATGCTCATGTACGGGTTTCAACCTAGGTCACCAATTACGGTGGGGTTGGCAACCAAAAAAATCCAACAGGTTAAGTATTTTCTCCAAGACCACATGGATATGCTCAAACTTGCTCGTCAGAATGTCTGGCAAGCACAGGATCGGTATAAGAAATACGCTGATGAGAAACGTCGGCAAGTTAACTTCAAAGAAGGGGAGGAAGTATTTTTACATGTGCCAGAACATTCAGAAAATGTGAAAACTGGACCGACACCTAAATAATCTCCTCGATATTGTGGCCCTTTCAAAATACTCAAGCGAGTTGGTGATCGTGCCTACAAACTATTACTACCATCACATTCTCGCATTCATCCAGTGTTTCATGTAAGCCGTCTACAAAAGCGGTTACATGGGGACGACAATGTCATTGACCAACATGTTTTGGTTGATTACATTGAACCTCCTACCTTACCGCATGAACCTGAACATGTTATGGATTATCATGAGTTGCGTACACGACATCACGTACGACAACAAGCCTTAATCAAGTGGAAAGACCGACCTGAAGAAGGTGCCACTTGGGAAAACATTAGTGTTCTTAAGAAGAAGTTTCCCACTTTTGTTTTCGAGGACGAAAACTCTTCTTAAGGGGGGAGTAATGTCAGGACAAGGGTCCTGTAACCTAAGAACTAGGATGGTCATGGACTACGGCCAGGGGTCGGGCTAGACAGTGTGGACAGGGGATCCGTCTAGGGCAAAGGACTAGGAGCTCGCCTATATAAAGGGAGGTTGGGAGGAGGATCTTCAGTCTAGTTTCCCCTAGTTCTTACACAAACACCTTCGAAGGTGGAGAGAGCTAGCAGGGAATGAGGGTAGGGAAGAGGAAGAAGAAACATTTCATAGGAGAAAGAACTAGTTCATCACTTATCATCACTCTTCTTGCTAGCATACATAATAGCATAGTAATGAAGATGGAGAAGATGGCAAGCTTAAGCATTGAAGCATGGCTCTTGGTTGGATTTGCATTCCATAGCCAAGAGTGTTGGTGTTATAAAAACTAATATCTAATACTCCCAAATGATTTTCTCATGTTTAATTGATCATTTAATATGGGGAAGTACCAGGGGAGTAAAAGCTAGAATATTGGTAAGGCTGCCAGACCAGTCTCTGTCAAGGAGCAGAAGGAGGGAAAATATGGAACAGTCTGCAAAAGAGCAATGTGCTTCAATGGGTCTTAAAATACCTAAGGTTCAACCCCATTAAGACTTCCATAGGCTAAAGTTCCTAATTTTAATTGTATTGTCCAAAGGCCAAACTAGGGGAAATATTGGATGGTCATGGGAAGACTTAAAAGTCTTCCCACATTCCTAGGAAGGACACATGTCAGGCTTCTAGCCCAATTGCTCCCAATCTCCCCTCAAATCCTATTGGATGGCCATAAAGGTGGACCGATGAGAATTAGGCTAGAGTAAATTTAGTCTAATCAATCTAAAAATTCTTGATAAAAGAACCAATAGAAGTTATGCTCCCTAGAAGACTATGGACAGTCTACCAAGGGGTCCAATGAGCATCCAACAGCCCAATGGCTTGCCTGATTCCTATTGGCCAGAATACAAAAAGGTCCAATGAGAGTTTAAATGAATTATTTAATTACCTAAATCTCTCACAAAATGGGAAAGTGGGACACATGTCACAAGGCTATCAATTATGCTTCTAATTTGTGATTGGCTAAGCTTTTCAGGAGCCAATGAGAGTTTAAATGAATTATTTAATTACCTAAATCTCTCACAAAATGGGAAAGTGGGACACATGTCACAAGGCTATCAATTATGCTTCTAATTTGTGATTGGCTAAGCTTTTCAGGAGTCAATGAGAGGCCAGCATGAGCAAAAAGCAAGAGGGGTCGACCAAGAGAGAGAAAGCTTGGCATTTTTAGTCTTACACACTTTGCTACACACACACACACACACACACACACAAGTTATGTGTTGAGCAAGAACTCCATCTCCTTCTCCAAGCATTGAGAAGTAGAGGCCTACACCAACAACTCTTGGCTATGGAATGCAAATCCAACCAAGAGCCAAGCTTCAATGGCATGCTCATCTCCTCTACCATGCTAATTACTAAGCTAAGCTATGCTATTAGAGTGATTATGTGAGGAAAATACTTCTTTCTTGTAAGATACATCTTCTTCCACTCAATCTATCCTCATTCCGTGCTAGCTCTCACCATTTTTGAAGGTGTGTGAGGTCTTGGGACTGAGGTTAGGGACACTAGGTTTGTTTTTCAAGCATAATTTGGTGCATGAAGCTTCCATCTTCATTGCAACAACGAGTTTTAGCAAGGAACACAAGAATTGTATTGTACAAAAGTCTCATTTGATGGGAGAAGCTATAATACAAAGCCTTTATGGAGGGGGACCGGCTCCATGTAAATCCGGCCCTCAATTGTTGTCAATTGTTTTATTTCTCTCTCTTTTCAAGTATTGTCAATGCCAAATTAGCTAGGTGTAAATTGCTATGTTGCTTTCTCAAATTAAGCACTCCCTCTATCCTCATTAGGAACTTGTTCTTAATGAAATGCTCACCATGTTATCAATTTCCGCTACACACAAGTTACTAGTGCATTAAATGTTACATTGGTATCAGAGCTATTGGTTTCTCTTTTCTTGCTCAAAAAGAGAGGTCCTCAAGCTTGCTAAATGGTTGTTGTTATTAATTTCAAAAGAGTAAGTAGAATAGGGATTTTTCATCCTTGAAGCACGCCTGCTTTAAGCAGTTAACGGGGATACCGTCGAGAGCTATGGTCTTAATAATGGAGTCCTATTGGGACTTACTATGGCTTAATCATTATTGAGGTATTAGAAGCTTGACAGGAACCGGTGTTGTCTTGGATTTGTTGAACCCTCTCTTTTATTCCTTGCAATTAATAATATTTGAGCCACGGGTACAGATGCTTGAGAGCTGCTAGTATGGCTAACAAGGAAAAAGAGATTGAAATGAATGTTGATAGCTTTGATTTTTCTAATGAAAGAGCAACTAATGATTCCCCTATGATTGTAAATTATCTTGTTTCTAGGCTTCAACAAGCCCTGGGAAATCCATCCCTCCAAGATGAAGTGCTACAGCAATTGCGCACCCATGGTATTCTCCAAACTCCCCACCAAGAAGAGAGAGTACCTAGGAAGCCTCCTTGTGAGACTTCCAAAAGAGGACTCTCTCCGACAAGGGAAGAAGAGGAGGATCCATACGAAGGGCTCAAAAAGTTACTACTTGATGATGCATCTCCCTCTCAAAGGAGAACCCAAGTTTCAACGGTAGAGCCCCCACCGAAAGAACGAGAAAGAAGTGAGTCTCCTGCCACCTCTGCAGAGATGGCTTCGGCAAAACGCTCTCCAACACCCCATAAAAATGGAGAAGACCATCGCATACTTCTCTACACCATAATTCAAAGAGGGAAGAGAAAAAACAAAAGAAGAAAAAGGCAAGAAAGAGGTCACCCTCTTCTCCATCTTCCTCATCCTCTTCCTCTTCTGAACAAATTGATGGTGCAGACAAGGAGGAACAAGGGAAGAAAAAGGCGAGGAAAGAGGTCACCCTCTTCTCCATCCTCCTCATACTCTTCCTCTTCTGAAGAAAGTGATGGTGAAACTCTTGAACCACCTAAAAGAAAAGGCCATGGGAAATCCTATGGCGCTTGGAAGAGGTCATCCAAGCTCAAAAGGTTCAAAGAGGGAGGAAAGAACAGTTCTTTCCTTACCTACGATGGCACTTTTGGTGCTACGGACAAAGTCTTGGCCTTTTTCCAACAATTCAATGCGGCGTTTGGAGATGAGGGCTTCACGGAGTCCTCTAAGCTACGTCATGTAGCTATGCATTTTCAAAAGTCCGCCAGGCAATGGTGGTCTAGCCTACGAGCAAACGGTGAAGCTCCACGAACATGGAAAGCTTTAAGAGCTTCCATCATGAAGCATTTTTTGGCTACCAATGCCAAAGACAAAGTACTCACCGAATGGCGAAGCTTGAATCTCTCTCCCTATGAATCTATTCACAAATATGTAGACAAGTTTTGGGATTTACACCTCAAAGCCACTGTCTTCAAAAAGATGGATTTTGGAGAGAAAAAACAACAATTTTGTGTGGGTTTAACCGAGGATATGGCGGAGTATGTTAACTCCCAAAGGCCACGCACCATATCTGTGGTCATACACCATACCATGGCGGCTTCAAGGATCAATTTCCAACAAGGGGCTAAGAGAAATCTTAAGCCCACGGAAAACAAGGACCGTAACGAGCCTAAGGGGAAGGAAAACGTCCAAAAGTCTCTCAAAGGCAACACTAACAACAACAAAGCTAAGGAGAAGGGAGTTTATAAAGGCAAAAACAAACTCTCTCCTAAAGAGCTAGAGCATTATCGAAAAGATACCGTTGTTTCAAGTGTGGGGAGAAAAGGCATGCCTATCGTGCTTGTCCCCACAAGAATACACGTAATGAGCCTCCTAGAGCTACCTTGGTCAAAATTCAAGAAGAGGATGCTCATCACAAAGGATCTCCTCTATGCCATGCTTGGCCCGAAAGGTAAGAGAACATGATGCTTTCATTCTCTTTGACCCTGGTTCTTCTCACAATTTCATATCCACAAAGTTGGCCACCAAGCTAGGCATCCAAGCCTATGACATGGGGGATGTCCTACCTATCGATGGTGCTTTCAAGGGGCAAGAAGCCTCAGTCACTCCCTTAATTGGAAAATTGAGGCTCCATGTCCAAAGCTATGTGGACAAGGAGAATTTCTTCATCTCTCCTCTCAAGCATGAGGATGTAATCCTGGGGGCACCATGGTTTGATTGCATGGCTACCAATGTTAAATTCCCTGAAAGGAAAATCTACTTTAGGCTCAGGGAAAAAGATATGCACATAGATGCTAAGGAGTTGGGTAGTACCATACCCCTTGTACATAAGCAAGCTTTCAATAAGTCAATAAAGAGGTCTATTTCCGTGTACATGATTTTTGTTAAAGATTCTCAAAATGAAGCTAATGCTTTAGCAAAAGAAAATATAAATAATCAAAAGGAATTAGAGTTATCCAACTTTCTCAAGGGATTCCAAGATGTTTTTATTGAGACGACATCCCTTGTGAACCACCTCCCAAATGAGGGGATGACGACCATGCAATTGAACTTCTTTCAAGATGCTCACCGCCTAATAAACCTCGTTATAGAGTTTCTCAAGCTCAACAAGAGGAGATTATGCGACAAGTGCATGAGTTAGTTGAGAAAGGCATGGCTAGGCCTAGCTCATCTCCATTTTGTTCACCAGTGCTATTAGTGCAAAAGAAAGATGGCACATATCGTATGTGTGTTACTAAATAGGATCACTATCAAGAATAGGTTTCTCATTCCACGGGTAGAAGACCTATTTGATAAGCTACACGGGTTGACCTACTTCACTAGGATTGACCTAAAAAGTGGCTACCATCAAATAAGGATAGTTAATCAAGACATTGTAAAGACCGCATTTTGCACTACGTTTGGTCTTTTACGAGTACATCGTTATGCCTTTTGGCTTGACCATAGCCACATTTAACAGTCTGATGGAGAAGCTATTCAGGCCTCACCAAAGCTTTACTGGAGTGTTCTTTGATGATATAATCATCTACTCTAATTCATTAGACGAACACCTCCAGGTAATATTTCAAGTTTTACGAGAGAATAAGCTTTATATAAATCGAAAGAAAAGTGAAATTTTCTTACAAGAGCCATGTAAGCACTATTTATTGGGGACTCCTTTCATTTTACGAACGGATCACCAAAGCCTGAAGTACTTCATGATGTAGACCAAGCTCTCCGACAAACAAATGAGGTGGGAAAATTTCCTTTTGCAATTTCATTTTCATATTGCTCACATTGCTGGCAAGCATAATCAAGTGGCTGATGCACTCTCAAGATGACCAAGAGTGAATGCGGTATCCATAGCAACTCACAATGCTCTATCTTCTATGATAGATGAGTACGCTATCAATCCCGATTTTAGAGATGTGATTTCAACCCTTGCACTAGGGAAGAAGGAAGAACGATTTACCCTACAAGATGGTTATCTTCTCTATGGCAATAGACTATGCATTACTAACTCACTACGTGAGAAAGTAATGTATGAATCTCATGATCCTCCTTATGTGGGGCATAGAGGGATTCAATCTACCCTAAAAGGGATAGAAACATATTTCTATTTGCTTGCCATGAAAGCAAACATACAAGAGTATGTTTTTAAATGTGTGGTATGGCAAAAGACGAAGTTTGATAGAGGGAAGAAACCTAGATTGCTTCAACCATTGCCAATCCCTAATTCACCATGGGAGAGCATATCCATGGATTTTATCTTTGGATTGCCCAAGTCTATCCATGGAAATATGAGAATATGTACAATAATAGACAGGTTTAGAAAAACAAACACATTTCATACCTGTCAAAAAGACTATCAAGGCCCACCAAATGGTAGCCCTCGTTATATAACAAATCTTCAAATACCATGGCTTGCTAATGTCTATAGTGCTGGATAGAGATCCTAGAATAACCAATAATTTTTGGAAGGGTCTCTTTGAGAATTTAGGTACAAGTCTAAACTTCTCTTTGGCCTATCATCCCCAAAGGAATGGCCAAAGTGAAATAGCTAACCTAACCATTCTTGATCTACTAAAAGCTTATGTCACAGAAGTAGATCAAAAGTCACAATGGGAGAAGTACTTACCCTGAGTGGAGTATTCCTACAATAACACTGTACATACTTCCACTGGAAAAGCACCTTTTGAGGTCATAGAGGGAAGATAAAAAAGTCCCTTGCTACTCAAGGTACATGGGAAGATCTTCGTTGCAGATGAATATAGCCGAGACCTGCAAGAATCTTTCCAAAAGATTAAGGATGCTATATCCATCTCTCAACAAAGACAAAAGGCTACTGCTGATAAGCACCAAAGATCCCTAGCCTTTAAACAAAATAATTGGGTCTTGCTTAAGTTTCCCAAGGCTTGATTAAGGCACACAACAGGCAAGAATCCTATGTGACACCAAAAGTACTATGCTAAGTTAGCAAAAAGGTACTATGGTCCCTTTCAGATTCTTAGGCCAATCAATGAGATGGCCTATCAACTCAAGTTTCCCAGCCATTGGCTCATACACAATGCTTTCCATGTGAGCCTCTTAAAGCCTTGCAAAGGAGAACCACCTCAAGAAGAAATTATTGAAGACCCACCGGAGATCGAGGACCAAGAAGAGGTGCTACAACCCGAGTCCATTCTCCAACACGAAGACAAGGTATTACGAGGCGGTAAGACTATCCAACGATATCTTATCAAGTTTAAAAATTATCATTTTGAAGATGCTAGATGGATGCAAGGCATACAATTAAAGGATAACCTAAACCTTGTCAATGCTTACAATCATTCCCTAGAGTAAGAAAATGTAAATATGTTTAAATTGTCTTATAAGACTCTCTTTTTCTTTATTGTGCACAAATGTCAATGAGTATGCATGCGTAGGATCATGTTTGTGGAGACGATGTCTCCCGAACACCAAGTAGAGCTACTATGGAAGATTGATACGGACTAATGTGCAGACATGCTTGCGGCAGCTAACGCTCTCAAGCACCAAATGAACTAGTCATCCATTCTGGAATGGTGTCGTAGGGTAAAATAGGGATCCTCTACCCACTAGCAAACGGACTAATGACTAGGCTTTATCTTCTCTACCTCATAGTCAAGGACGACTATGATTTCAAGAGAGAGGTAATGTCATAAAAACTAATATCTAATACTCCCAAATGATTTTCTCATGTTAAATTGATCATTTCAAATGGTGAAGTACCAAGGGATTAAAAGCTAGAATATTCGTAAGGCTGCCAGACCGGTCTCTGTCAAGGATCCAAAGGAGGGAAAATAGAGATCCAAAGGGGCACAGTCTGCAAAAGAGCAATGTGCTTCAATGGGGCTTAAAAGACCTAAGGTTCAACCCCATTAAGGCTTCCATAGGCTAAAGTTCCTAATTTTAATTGTATTGTCCAAAGGCCAAAGTAGGGGAAATATTGGATGGTCATGGGAAGACTAAAAAGTCTTCCCACATCCCTAGGAAGGAGGGGGCGAGCCCTTATTGTCGGGGATGAGAGAGAAAAACACACACACTCCAAAGCTCCCCCTTTACACAAAGGGAATACTGGACACATGTCATGCTTCTAGCCCAGTTGCTCCCAATCTCCCCTCAAATCCTATTGAATGTCCATAGAGGTGGACCAATGAGATTAGGCTAGAGTAAATTTAGTCTAGTCAATTTAAAAATACTTGATAAAAGAACCAATAGAAATTAAGCTCCCTTGAAGACTATTGGACAGTCTACCAAGCCAATGAGCATCCAACAACCCAATGGCTTGCCTGATTCCTATTGGCCACAAGACAAAAAGGTCCAATGAGAGTTTAGACAAATTATTTAATTACCTAAAGCTTTCACAAAAGGGGAAAGGGGGGCACATGCCACAAGGCTATCAATTATGCTTTTAATTTGTGATTGGCTAAGCTTTGCAGGAGCCAATGAGAGGCTAGCATGAGAAAAGAGCAAGAGGGGTTGACCAAGAGAGAGAAAGCTTGGCATTTTTAGTCTTACACACTTTGCTACACACACACACAAGTTATGTGTTGATCAAGAACTCCATCTCCTTCTCTAAGCATTGAGAAGTAGAGGCCTACACCAACAACTCTTGGCTATGGAATGCAAATCCAACCAAGAGCCAAGCTTCAATGGCATGCTCATATCCTCTACCATGCTAATTACTAAGCTAAGCTATGCTATTAGACTGATTATGTGAGGAAAATACTTCTTTCTTGTAAGATACATCTTCTTCCTCTCAATCTATCCTCATTCCGTGCTAGCTCTCACCATTTTTCACCATTTTTGAAGGTGTGTGAGGTCTTGGGACTGAGGCTAGGTACACTAGGTGTGTTTTTCAAGCATAATTTGGTGCATGAAGCTTCCATCTTCATTGCACCAACGAGTTTTATCAAGGAACACAAGAATTGTATTGTACAAAAGTCTCCTTTGATGGGAGAAGCTATAATACAAAGCCTTTATGGAGGGGGGACCAACTCCATGTAAATCCGATCCTCAACTGTTTTGTCAATTGTTCTATTTCTCTCTCTTTTCAAGTATTGTCAATGCCAAATTAGCTAGATGTAAATTGCTATGTTGATTCTCAAATTAAGTACTCTCTATATGCTCATTAGGAGCTTGTTCTTAATGAAATGCTCACTATGTTATCAATTTTTTCTACACACAAGTTACTAGTGCATTAAATGTCACAGTTGGTGTAGGGTCTCAACCTCTATACTTGCTTGGAGAAGGAGAGTGAGTTCTTGCACTTTGCAATTCACACAATGAGAGTGTGTGTGAGTGTGTGTGGGAGAGTATAATTTGGCATGTAGAAAACCCCTGCTACTCTGTCGTCTGCTTACCCTAATACAACAGCTTGTCGTGGTTCCAAGAATGGAGGTGCCCTAAGGTCCTTGACCTTGGGCTCCCAGAGTGGAAAAGAAGCTCTATTTTGAGTTATGGCATCGAGCCAGCGGCAGCGTGCGAGAGAAGGAGAGAGAGCACCCAATGTGGTAGGTTTCGGCCTACACGCCAGTAGTGGGAATTACTCCCCTCCCCCCTTCAAAATCAGTGAGACCATTTGAAAGCGATTAGGGCTCCGTTGAATGTGCATCCTTCCCCTTTGCTAGGGTTTCTGCACGCGGCCCTTGGACTTTGTCCTGAGTCTACGATTTCTATTGCATGAGCATGCAACAACATGCAGACCCAACAAACCACGTCCTCTTTTTCCCAACACTTTAAAGTTATAATACCATTGTAAAGCCTTGAGGAATTTCCCCTAGGTTTCCCTTGGCATGACACAACCCCCATTACCGACAAACCCTTCCTGCATAGGCTACCCACCAAGCTAGCACATCTCATTTGACCGTCATCGACCACAAGTGATGCCCTTCAATGGCCACACACCAAGCTCACTCTCCTCCTTTGATTGCCCCCATGCCCTCATAACCCACCATGTGTATCTCCTTTCTCTACCTTGTGAATCTCTTCCTGCAAACAAGTACGGAAACCTCTCCCTTTTTACTTCCCAAGTTCCCACCCTATTGCTCACCTTCTCACAAGTTGACTACCTCCCCTCCTCTTGCTTGTGTGATGGTACCCTAGCATGGCGGCCCATGTTTCCCATTCTCCTACCCTTTCTCTCCTTTAGCGCACCTCTCTCTTTGTGGTGGCTCTTCATGTGCAACCCATGCTCACCATCATTGCAGACAACTCAAAAAAAACATATTCATTTCCTTTTAATATTTCAAATAGGGACTGATTCCCACCAAGATATTGCTATTATTCAATTGGCACATCAGTTCCTCCTCCTTCAACTTTGACCTTGTTGATCTTAGATGGCACTCCTCGATCAAAGCACTACCCACTTTGCAATTCCAGCTCTCCATTTATCATGCATTAACACAACTATTTGGCCAAGGATATATCCTACAACTTGTATCTCGTCACGTTCTTGAATGACTTCTCTATATGATTACTGGATTTCTAGTCACAAATTATCCTACTCTATTTCCATCTTTAACATTCAAAGAGCCGTCCCAATAGCTCGATCTTTGAAGCTTATACATAGAGGCATCTTGAATCCGCTATAGTATTTGCATAGATGTATCATAAGTGCTTGATGGTGGAGCTATTTGCCTTTGTAATGCATTGGCCAAGGAAAATTTGGAATCCATCAACGTGTGCAAGCACTTCTAATTTTGGTTCCAAAATTGATCAATCTAGGCAAAAAATTAAACACTCAAATCACAAGATTAGGCATAAATCAGCTCAAAAATCTTGATTAGAGTGATGAATCATCCTTCATTTGTGAGATTAAACCTACATTACATAAAAAATTAGTGGATAGGTTAGCAAAACTAGTGAAATGTTAGTAGAAATTAGTGATTATTAGCATAAAATTAGCACTGGACAAGCCAAAATTAGTATGAAATCGAAGCAAAATTAGTCATCAATGGTGTATAATTAGTAGAAATGAAACTAGAAATGGGAGGTTTGGGGGTAACTTATAATTAGCTTCCAATCCTTACATACATAACCAAATCAAGCCCAATTTGAGTAACACACACTCAAGTCCAACAAAATTAGTGATGAAATTATTCCTATCATTGCATCCTTTACTCACTACCTTAGGTTATCATCCTCGGCAATGACGCCAAATGTTGGGGGATCATTCAAGTTGTAGCATAGGAAAGGACATAACCCTATACCAACAAAAAATTCAATACAAGTACCATAACCCGGCTAGGGTTTGGAGGCATCACACAATGAAGTGTGAGTGTCATTGGACTTTACACACATCATAGAAATTGAAGCTTACCTCTCCTTAGTCCTCTCATTAAACAATCTTTTTTACACACACAAAAGCAATGTGGTTAACATGTTCTACTGCACATTAGTATTGACATGCCGGCCCAACCACTCAATGCTAAAACATGCATTAGCACTAACCACACACTCCATGTGAAAAGAGAAAGCAAGAATATGAAGGCATTTCCCTCACAGATCACAACCAAGTGATATGGTTAGGAGAGTTTAATTAGAGTGATTAGAGATCTAGAATGTCATCCACATCACTTGCACATAATCAATACAAAGTAACTAATAAGAAGACTTGAAAGTAAGGATATGAAGGCATTTCCCTCTCAAATCACAACCAAGTGATAGGGTTAGGAGAGTTTAATTGGAGTGATTAGAGATCTATAATTTCATCAACTTCACTTTCACATAATCAATACAAAGTAACTAATAAGAAGACTTGAAACTTGATTAGTAAGAATCAAGAGTTACAAAGGTATTACGAGTCCAGGAATATCATGAGCACCATATTTACAAGATCTTTGCTCAGCCAAGAATGTTTATCTCTTAGCTTATGGTTTTTTATAGGCAAGGACTCCAATCCACTTTACAATACAATTAAATTAAGCTCATAGCCCATAGTCTTATACAGCTTGGAACTACAAATGAGTCCACAACCATACAATACACATAGGAAATATTGCGGCCCATCCTTGGCTTGGTGAATTCTTGGTGTATGTGTTAGCCGTTTCTAGCATTCCCCCCTCCTAGTTTGGTGTGCTTCCAAAGTAGGACGGAGTGACATGATGGCTATGTCTGTTTGGAAGGAATGTTGATAAGTCATAAAATAAAGCAAATCATAAAGCACCAAAATCCAACAAAATGTAAATAAAACATAAAGTACAATGAACAACCATGCAAACTGAATTGCTTTAAAAACATGGATCAAAGCATAGACAAAATCTAAGCAACACAAAGAAAAAAAAATCAAACATTCATAAAGATTAAACCAATTAAAAATTTCAAGGTTATGTATATTAACACAAGCAATCAAATATGACCCTAAGCTAACTTAGAAAAACAGAAGATTATTCTTAATGAGACAACCAAACCTATACATGTTCATGGATTATAAATGAGCTCAAAAATCCTTTAATACATTGTCACATAGCTTTGAGAAAGCTCATGGAAGATTTTGATTTCAATTCATTGACATACTTAATGCACAACACATGGCACCCAGACCATGCTAGGTTTAGCTATGAATCCATGAGGACTTATCTAAGAGTTTGCTACTCTATCAAAGTGTTACTTACACACCATGATAGGTATAATTGTTGCGACTCCCAATTCCTTGTTACCCATGAGGCCTTGTCTAAGAGTCTATTGGTCTATTGAAGTAATGGCTAATACTTACAAGCCTAGGGCATTGGTTTATGACCTTGAATAAGCAAACCAAGGTGAATCCCCTTGCCTGCCAAGTTTCAATAAAGCATTAGGCCTAACATAGACACAAACATAATATGGAAAATTCATTTTCATTATGTCTAGTAGCATTTTTCCACTTTTTTTGGAAACTTTGCTCCAATTTATTTGTCATTTTTGAAACTTTGTTTAGGCTCCATTATAAGAGTATCCTTATGGCATATGGACTAAGAGAAAAGAACATATTCATATCCATAGGTTGTGATAGAAATGACTATAGCATTTAAATAATCATTAGCTATTTAGGATTAGCAAGAAATATACCTAAATTAATAAGATAATAGGCAGTTACATATGGTTAACACAAATAAACATTAAAGAAAAATTAATATTCACAAAGTTTTGTATTGAAACTTTGATGTGACTAGTTTTGGAAATAAAGAGAACCATATCAAGAACCAATTTTTACTTGTACCAAGCATACAAGGTCTATAGAAAATAACAAGACCAAAGCATGGAAATAAAGAGAAACATATCAAGAACCAATTTTTACTTGTACCAAGCATACAATGTCTATTTCTGCTCTTTGGATGATCCTTGAGAGGGTAGACACTTTTTGTAGAGTCCTCTTGATTCGTTTATTTGCAATCCAAGTCTCTTGAAGCCAAGTATTAGTGAAAACACAAACCCCAAAAAAACCGTTTTTGGAACACCATAAAGGCATCAAAGCAGAGCATAGTAACATGATGTTTATGTATGTCCTTTGAATTGATGTTTGATCTGTTAGAAAATAAAGTAAGTCATAAGCAACAAAAGCCAACAAAATGTAAATAAAACATAAAGTACAATGGATAAACATGCAAAATAAATTTCTTCAAATAGATTGTTCAAAGCATAGCCAAAATATAAACAACACAAAGCAAAAAAAAAAACATTTATAAAGATTAAATCACAAAAAAATTCAATGTTAATGATGATAACACAAGCAATAAAATATGACCCTAGGCTAATGCAAACTCATAAGCCTACTAACCTAGAAAACCAGATGATTGTTCTTAATGAGACAACCAAACCTATACATGTTCATGGGTTGTAAATCAGCTCCAAAATCCATAAGTTATTGTCACATAGCTTTGAGAGAAAGATCCCACTTCCTTGTTACACATGAGACATTGTCTAAGAGTCTACAAAGTGATGGCTAACCCCTACAAGCTTAGGGAATCAATTTAGGGCCTTGAATAATCAAATCAAGGTGGTTCCCCTTTCCCACCAAACGCCAATAAGGCACTAGGCCTAACATAGACACAAACATAATGTGGAAATTTCCTTGTCATTGTGTCTAGTAGCATTTTGCCTCTATTGTGAATGTTTTTTTGCAACTCATTTTTTTTCCGGAACTTTTTTATGCTTGCATTAGAAGATTATACTTATGTCATATGGAATAAGGGGGGAAAACACATTCACATCCCCAGGTCATGACAAAAATGAGTAATGAATTAAGGAAATCTTTAATTATTTACGATTAGCAAGAAATGAACTTATATCAATCTAAGGTCGTAGGTGATTACCTATGCTTAACACAAATAAACAAAAAAAATTGTTTAACATTCCCAAAGTTTTGTATTGAAACTTTACTACAGCTTAGTTTTGAAAATTAAGAGAACCATATCAAGAAGCAATTTTCACTTGTACCAAGCATACAAGGTCTGTAGGGATAAAAAAGAGCAAAACATGGAAACAGTTTACCTATTTTTTCTCTTTGGATCATCCTTAAAAGGGTTGAAACTCTTTGTGGAGTCCTCTTGATTCATTTATTTGCAATCCAAGTCAGTTGAAGCCAAGCATTAATGAAAGCACAAACTTGAAAAACCATTTTTTGAAAACCAAAAAGGTGCCAAAGAAGAGTGCAGTGACATGATGGTTTTGTCTATCCTTGGAAGAAATGTTGATTTTTCAAAAAATAAAGCAAGTCAAAAGCACCAAAAGAAAATAAAATATAAATCAAGCATAAAGTACAATGGAAAACCCGCAAAGTGGATTGCTTTAAAAATATGGTTTAAAGCATAGCCAAAATCTAAACACAACACAAAGCGAAAAAAAATCAAACATTTATGAAGATTAAACCACTAAAAATTTCAAGTTTATTGATGCTAACTCAAGCAATCAAATACGACCCTAGGCTAATGCAAATTCATAACTCTACTGACCTAGAAAACCAAATTATTATTCTTCCTAAGACAACTAAACTTATACATGTTCATGGTTTAAAAATGAAGTCAAAATCCATTAATACATTGTCACATAGCTTTGAGAGAAATCTCATGGAAGATTTTGATTTTATTCATTAAAAAACTTAATACACAACACATGGCACCCACCCCATGATAGGTCTAGTTGTGACTCCCAATTCCTTGTTACCCATAGGGTCTTGTCTAAGAGTCTACTAGTCTATCAAGGAAATGGTTAACCCCCTTGAGCCCAGGGCATCAGTTTAGGGCCCTGATTAAGTGATCCAAGGTTGTTCCCCTTGCCTACCAAGTGCCAATAAAGCACTAGGCCTAACATAGATACAAACATAACATGAAAATTTCATTTTAATTGTGTCTAATAGTGTTTTGCCACTTTTTTGAACAATTTTTTACTGCAAGTCATTTGTCATTTCTTGCACTTTCTATGCTTCTATTATAAGAGTATGCTTATGGCATATAAATTAAGAGAAAAAAGAATACTCATATCTCTAAGTCATGATAGAAATTAGTGTAGCATTAAGGTAGTCATTAGATATTTAAGATTAGCAAGAAATAAATTTATATTAATCTAAGTTCATAGGTAATTACTTATTATCAACACAGATAAACCTAAATTTTCAATGCGTTTATTATTCACAAATTCTTCTATTGAAACTTTCATGCTGCCTAGTTTTGGAAATGAAGAGAGCCATATCAAGAAACAATTTTTACTTGTACCAAGCATACAAGGACTATAGAGATAAAAAAGAGCAAATCATGGAAAGGGTTCACCTATTTATGCTCTTTGGATCATCTTTAAGCAAGTAGCCACTCTTTGTAGAGTCCTCTTGATTCGTTTATTTGCAATACAAGTCTCTTGAAGCCAAGTGTTGGGGGTACCATCGTAGCATAGCTCCAATGATTAGCACATAAATGTCAATCTAGAGTGATGAGCTACCTGGCTAGGGCATGGAAACACTCACACAATTAGTGAGCTAATCATGACAACAAGAATGGTGACTCTATGAGGTAAGCTTCTCAGCCTATGGAGGAGCTAATCCACAAAGACTAACAATATCCACATCCACTTCTCTTCACCTTAATCAACCCAATCACACATACTAACGATTGCAATTATGCACTAATCCCATCATGTAACACGCTAATCACAATCGCGCACACATATATCTATCAAGCATCCCTACTTCAATCAAACCTACATGCGCACACAAAGAATAGACAAGATAAGAGTAAGATTAACCACTAATTAGTTAAGATCTATCTAAGCAAAGCATCATATATAATCAATAGAGAGTGAAAGAGGCATAGTGAAAGAGAATTAAGCATTGATTAATGTTAATCAAGTCACATGAGTAAAGAGAAGTTGAAGGACTCCATAGTCACACACCTCTTGAGCTCTGACTAGAAGTGATTTTAACAAATGAGGTTGAGAACCTCAGTTCCATTTACACATTGCCTTATATACTTAGGATTAGAATGTGCAATGTCCAGGTGTCCAAAGCCTTAAGGGCTCCACATCGTACTATATTTCCAACGTAAGCACACTAATTGACATACTCTTTACATCTTGGAACTCTCATTGAGCCCGCAACACATCGCAATTATTACAATGGCTTGAAATAAATCGAGAAATTACATTACATGGCCATTTTGGGAAAATGTAAAAATGTGTAACGCCAATCTTTACCGCTTCTTTGTATTCATCTTTTATGTGCATTTGCAAGGCTTGGGCCTTTAGTAGATCATGTTAACTGGCGCCGGCTCAATTAAAATTTCCCCCTTTCGATTTTAGTGTCCGCCCTCGGACACTATTGAGAAGTGTTCATGGAGGCTGAAAGGTTATCGATTGGTTGTCGATGGGTTGTCTTGTCTTCATTGGTCGATGAATTTGATGGTGAAGTTCATTTTGTTGTAGAATCTTGAATGCCCATATTGTCTCTGATGTGAGAGATGATGTTGCATTGTCCATTGTAGTAGCATATTGGCGAGGTTTTCTCTTTATTAACGCTGCCTTTCTGCAGAAAGGGAGTGTAAATACAAGGGAATTTCAATCCGTGTACAACGAAGCAGCTTTCAATTTTTGGAAGATATGTTTTATTTTTATCTTCTTTAATCTATAGTCTTTCTTCTTCTTCGTTTCCTTATGTCTCACGTGTCCTCTCCCTCTCTCTCTCTCTCTCTTCACTAGGAGTGAAAGGGAGTGCCAACGTCTGTCTTCGGGCGCCTTGTTTATTACAAGTATGTACAAGAGAAGTAGATAAATGAGAATCTAAATAAGAGTATAATACTTGGATGACCAAAGTGAAAAAATCTAGTCGAAAAAAAGTGTCTTTGAGATAAGCACACTATTAGAGTACTTATTAGCATGCAAAATATTAATTTAGTACTAAAGGGATTATTTGTTGGTTGATATAGAAATAAGAAGGCAACAAATATAAGAGTAGAAATATGGAAAGTTGGTTTGCCTATCGTAGATCATTCAAGGTGCATATGTGGAAGCATTTAAAGAGTGTCTAATGCATATGTCGAATGATGGGACATCCCATATGCATACACAGAAATGCATTGAAAACAATATGTTGTGCAATAAATATTTTTGAGGGGTTCTTCAAAAATAAGGTGTAGCTATAAAAGCATATGGCGTGGATATACAAGCTGACACTCCTTTAGAAAGGGTTTCATTGTCGACGACATGGGCTCTCATTTTACTGTGAATTGTGCGTTAGTGTGGGACTCTACATCACTCCACCATGATTAAGTTAATAGACTTCGACTCTTATGATCATTTCTCCCAGCATGAGCAACAAGAATTATATCATCTCAACTCTTCTAGTTTAAGTGTAAGCCTAATAAATATGACTCTTAGCATAGAGTTTATTAAGACTTGAAGCTTTGGGACTAACCCTTTAATCATTTTGTGCCTCAGTAGCTCGAGTCTAACTATGCCAAAGAGTGTTTTTTGCACCCTGACGACTTGACTTTTTACATTTTTGTACTTATTACAAACATTTCTCCTAGTACAAGTAAGCTTAAAACCTCAAAGACTGGATTATTGAAGGACCAAGTTTGTATTGAAGTTTTCTTTTGCCATACCTGTTTAATTATCATTGACTTTGCATCCACGTTGAATGGGTCCTCCTCCTTTGACTGTGACTACAATCATTGAAAGATTTAGGATTCCAAATCTTCCTATTACCTTTATAGCTTGTTTTTTTGGCTTGAGGTCTTGTTGAGCTCTTGAAATCATGTCATTCTGTCACAGTTGCAGTTTATCTTTGGTTGATTGGTAGCCAAATCTTCGTATAACCTCTTTAGAATCCTTGTCCAAGAAGAAAATTATTTGGGATTCATGTGTTCTTTGTACCTTCTTGAGGGGTGTATTAGACTTTGGCATCATTTGGTGTTGTCGTTTTGTATTGCCTCTTCTTGGGTATCCTAGAATGTTGTCAAGGTTGATATCCATTTGGCCTTCTTCCTTGGGAGGGTCTTGGTTGTGCTTCATATGTTGTGATCTTCGGTTTGGGTACCCATATATGTTTATTACCTTTGTAGTACTCTTGTTCTTCCAAACTGTACTTTAATGCTATCCATCCCATGTGGTTATCTTTCTGTGTTGATCTTCCATCTTTAATTCACACTGGATCACTTACTTTCACTAGACTATTTGAGAACAAATGCTTACTTGACTTTTTCTATTTTAATGAATACTTGGGGTGATATATTTTTGCTTTTCTGGGATTCTCTATTGAGTTTTTGTTTGTTTCAACAAATGACTAAGACTTTTGAAAGCTTAAATTACTCAAGGAAGTTGATCCATCAAGGTTCTTTGATGTAAAGGCACATGTTGTCACATCTTTTATAGTAGTCGATGGAGGGTCTACTTCAGCTATACATTTGTTTGCACAATGTATCAACAATTCTTGTGACTTTTAGAACTTTGAATCCAGCACTAGCGGTACTTGTAACATTTGTTTACTAACTCTTGGAAACAAGAGTAATAACATTGTGTTTTCTTTGTAGGCCTTGTGTTGGTTTAACCATTGATGACCAAGGATAACATCTATAGGTATTTCTTTGGAAAGCATTACTTGAAACTTTACCTGCTCTTCATGTTTTTGGATGCTAAGAATAGCCACTATTCCTCCTTGACTTGTAGCCTTAACCAT
This sequence comes from Adiantum capillus-veneris, assembly GCF_014529385.1. NCBI lineage: Eukaryota > Viridiplantae > Streptophyta > Polypodiopsida > Polypodiales > Pteridaceae > Adiantum > Adiantum capillus-veneris. The sequence goes on along the minus strand of NC_140937.1, from coordinate 97,439,446 downwards.
GCTTGCTTTGCTATTCTAATTGCATGTAGTAATCTTGAATATTCTCTGGATGGTGTTTGCAACCATATTGCACTTTGCTTCTTTATCAAATAGAGCATTGCATTGGACACTTGTTCCATTTGTAATGCTCAGGACTAGCTATCTTTGTTGGAGGTTCTATTGAGGATTTCAGTACTAAATCCGTCGTGGTCTCATCTTGCTTAAGCCGGGTCTAGGGTAGGTGATTTGAGACTTTGTTTACATTTGTTGGAAACGAGTGATAGATATTTTGGCTTTCCTTTGATTTTTGATGGTCTACAATCTTGATCTTCTTTAGTTCTTGCCTTGATGTTTCAATTGCGTATCTTGTTTGAACTCTGTGTTTCTAGAACTATTTGGGCTAATGACATTCACAATATATTGTTGTATGTTACATCTTTCACTGTCATCATAGGGAAAATCCGTTTGAATGGTGGTGGAAATGATTACCCAACATTCTGCACGTTTGTTTCCAAACATGCTAATGAATTATGGAGCATCATTTAGTTGCGGTTGGCCACATTTTTGCCATGTGCAAAAAGACATAAGGGTCTTGTCTAGCTACTGAAAGTCTAGCTTTGCTTTGCTTGACAACCTTTCTTCATGTTGACCAATGATGTCACACTTCGATTGCTTTGGCTCTGGCTGATTCTATAGGTTGGACTTTTTTTACATCTTATTTTCCAATTGATGTTGGCTCATTTGGTTGTGATATTGCATCTTTTGCTATTTTCTACCTGCATTCGAGTAACCTTTGATGTTAGAAGATCCACGATACTTTTTGACAAAATTTGTCTCTTCAAAGGAGATTTTGGCATTGACCTTTGTGTAGCTTTCTAAGCTCTAGCATCCATCAATTTTGAGTTATCTGCCTACATGTTCTCGCAACTTGAGGTTTTGCATCATCTTCATATTATCTTTGACTTCAATCTTGCCATATGTAGGGGTTCGTACAAGGACAGGGAAAAGGCCCTGCTATGGCCAGCCAAAATCACTCAATCGAATACAAGCTGTGGTTTCATATCCTAGGTGGATGGGCACATCATGATCACAAATGCATCTGCAAACACAAGCACATATGTAGGTAAAATCACACGTGTCTCGCAAGTTGCACATTTGCATTGATACATTTAACCAGTGTGGATTGCAAAAGTGGGCCCATACCCACCACTGTATTTGCCTCATATTTGCAATGTCCACCATTATGAACCAAAAGCTCAACCATTCAGAAAACCACCACATACCCCATTCCCACAAACCATTTAGGCTGATCCTAGAAAGACAATCACCCCACAAGCACTGCGGATTTCGAGAAAGAAGAAGAGAAATGCATGCAGAAGTTTGGGTCCGGAGGCAAATTTCTCTTAGGAAGAACTCTGTAACTTTGTCTACTATTGGAAAATCTTAGATTCATTTGAACAGGCAAGCTGAAGCTAACTCAAGGTAGCTATCCAGAAGCCAATACAACCATCAGCTCCACTATGCATAGCTTGGTTAAGGCAAATAAATGCTATAGCCTTTAAACATGCAAAATCCAATTTCCACAATGAGCAAAACCACGCTCGTCATGGTTGGCATATGACATGCTGACCCAAAACCTCTTCGATACAAAATTTAACAAAATAACCTCGTTTTTCCATACAAGTTTCCTTACAAATTTACTACTAAGGATAACTGCACGAGTGTACAAAACAAAGCCAGTACTCTGTTTACAGCATTTAAATGTACGGCCGCAAAATAAATGCCATCACAGATTGCTCTCTGCTGAGACTCCGTAACTACTAAGCCAATATAGAATTGTTAGCTGTAAAGTGTCCACAATCTTGAACATGAGATTAGATGTATCCACCATGTATACTCTGCAAGTGAGAATAGCAGTCCTCACTACTATGAAAGGAACTGAGGCATAGCCAGCATAAATGTGCCTTGCAGTTGCACAGTACATGGTTACAACCATCCACTTTCTCAATAGTACTTCCACATGACGGGCAGCACTTGACATGCTGTTTACCACGTCGCCATGATTTGAGAGACAAGTCTGGATCCTGCTTGAACACTTCATACTCCTGGCAGCTTAGACCAAGATGAAATTCCCTATTGCAGCTCATGCAAAGGCGGACAGCACATGCACCACAGGTGAATAGTTTGCTCTTATCCATAACCCGATAAACAGACGGACAGTCGGGAGTGATGCAAAACTTGTACTTTCCCTTATTCGAAGCAACAAATGCACAGATTGAAGCCTTTTGAAGCTCATCCTGCTGATCAGCTGTCAATAGCGCCTCTAAGTCGAGGAGCAGTAGCTTCTGGGAGCATCCAGGATATGCACATGTCAATGGAAAGCCTTCCCTATGTCGAATTGCAGAGAGAATCTGTTCCCTAACACATGCACGGCAGAAGCCATGCCCACATCCAACCAAGCTATATTTGTCCTCTACTTCACAAAAACAGATACTGCAATCCTGGCAGCTGACCAACTCAATAATCGTATCGACTTGTAATCCCCTCAATAAGCTTTCTACCTCTTCAATCTTTTCATTAACCATCAACATATTCTCCCTGGACCCATGCACCAGTAAAATATGACGCCTCTGATCCAGACTCAAGAATCCACCTGTGACCAATTTTCTGAGTCCAACTAAGTCCACTCCAAATTTCCTCACTATTTCACGCATTAGACCATACGGCCTGCCACCACCCCGTAGTTCAATCTCATGACAATTCTTCCTTTCTCTAAGCTGAGATAAGTTCTTGATTAGCCTGCTTCGTGCCCTGTCTCGCCTCTCAGCAGATCCGAATATCTTTACCACTTGACTACGCTTATCACATACTATGTAAGTTCTGGTTTGCAGCTCCACAGACCGAGCAATTTGAATCCCTTCTCTAGTGAAGACGAGCCTCAGATCAGCCTCGCCATCAAGTCCCTCTCCCAGCAAGGTCCCTTCCAGCAGCCTTTCAAAGGCAGACTTACAAACAGCTGCCGTACGTAGACTGCCAGCAGAAATTTTTACAAAGCAACCACCTTTACCATCCCTAGTCATCAAGGTCATCTCTACATCCTCTGTCTGTTGCTTCAGTGCTACCATCAGATCGTTAATATCTTCCTTCAGAACAGAATACATAGCCCTTGAGCAGCTTACAGAGCTGAAGAACGTATTCTGACAAGATATTGTCTGCCAAGACTGGCAAATCGACAAGGTACGACCTTCCAGGTGAGCAATGGCCCTAGCTGCATTTTCATGCTCGCTTTCATCAAACCTAACGACAGCTTTGGTAAAATATTCAGCGTGTTGGCCAAGTACAATAGCTTGGAACTTCGTTATTGGAACAAAACGCTGGATTTCCTGCTCCAATGCTTCTCTGCAAGCTTCAACACTAGGCTGATCTCTAGCAGGATGCCGAAGCAAGTGTACATTCTCCAAAACACAACCAGAGGATTGTTGCAAACCTTGTAAAAGCTCTGCCTCTGTGACCTCTGTACCTAAACCATACACGAAAGCTTCTGTGCGCCCACCCTTGCGATCTGGTTTGCACAAAATGTGTGATCCATGGATCAGCATCCCACAACACCGAGTAACCACCAAAAGCTGGTCCTGCTCTGTTTTACAGCGGACGATAGCAAGCCCTGATGTCTGGCGACGAGGCCATGTCAGTGTTGCTTTGATGACTGGAATAAAAGGTCTCGATCCTTCATGTGGATTATGAGGGAAAAAGGGCCTCACCTCAATACGGCACTTTCCAATATTAGCATTATGTAAATGAGAAACAGCCTCTGTGGCCCCCTTTCGAGAGTTGAAGGTCACTGTTCCCCACTTTCTGTTGCTGTTCTCAGGCAGACCATTTCTGCAAAATCCAGCCACCCCTTCGTCACACATATCAAACATCTTAAAGACCTCATGATCTTCAATCTCACTACCTACATTTGAGACCTCAACAGTCACAAATTCTCCCTGCATAATCACCTCCTTGATTTCGGCACCCGCCCCGAATAGAATGGCAGGCGAGCTTCTTCCAGGTAGAGCCCGGAAAATGCATTTCTCAATGCATTCAGAGTTTAACCATTTCTTCTCTTGTGCAATAGCTTCTTTCACCAGCTGTTCTGCCCTTTTCATGAGACCCAAAGTAGTGTAAATTTGTAATTCTTCTTTCTCGTAATCTGCTTCCAAACAACATCTCTGGTAGCTGCCTTGAAGGATCTTGTTTGTTAGAAGCTTCAAGGACTTGTTTGCCTTTCCGCATAATCTAGTCAACAGATGCCGGCTGAGATCTGAAATGATCACTTTATGCAGCCGGTTGGATTCCAAGGCTATAATGTCATAAGGAGGAGAGAGATTGATCTCTGACAGCCACTGAGGCTCCACAACAGTAATTGAAGTCAAGAATTCACGAGTAGTGCACAATAAATTTCCAAAAACAACCCAGATGGGAGATTGGCCAAACACCAAGCATGATGAAGATGGATGCAAATAAGCTTGCTTCCGAATGGAAACTACGTCATAACCTGTGCCTTCATGCCCTGAAAACACAGCCACATTCTTAGGCATAGAGGATAACAAGATCTTTCTCAGAATCACACCCCAATGATTTTCACCATTCATCTCCGACCAGATCCAATGACAAGGCGGTTCAGTCTGTAACTCTCTTTTCAGTGAGCCCTTCAACTCTTCAATAAAATCTTGACACCTACGCATGGACTTCGCATTGATGCTATTTTGTGCACACCACTTGTTACGAAAGGGTTTTGGTACCCTGTCCCACTCCTTATACACACAAAGTAAGGTGAAGATATCACCATCAGGATGGCAAAATCTCATCTTCAGACAATCAGACCTTAGCTTGTCCTCCTCAGATCCTGCTCTGAAAAAGATACTGCCAGAGCAAGAAAGAAGCCCTGCAATTACTATACCCTCCCTTCCTACGCCTTCTGAAAGACTCTTTAATGCAATAAAACCTAAGCAAGGATCCACACCCAATTTAACTATTTTCCATCCCAAGGAGGTCAGGTGAATCTTCCCTCCTGTTGTAGCAATAGCTCCCAATTGACTCAGGTTCTCAACTGCCAGGCAGATTGCTGCTGGACATGGTGAGTCAATAAAGTCAAACGCCTCAATCTTCTGAACACCAAGAGCAGTTAGCTTTAAGATAGCAACTCCCAAATGCACACGCAATATCTCTGGCACTCTATGTGGCACCATTGCATCAAAAACGGCCCTACTATAAAGTCGATAGCAAACGCCTGGCTGCGTCCGGCCAGCACGACCAGCACGCTGCATGGCTGCACTCTTGTCAATTTGGCAAATTTTCAGAACATTCATCCCACTTTTTGGATCTATGCAGCTTTCCTTTGCCAACCCACAGTCCACAACGAACTTGATGCCAGGGATTGTGAGAGAAGTCTCGGCTACATTTGTTGCAAAGACTACCTTTCTCATCCCATGAGGGGGAGTAATGAAAACACGCTGCTGTTCTGAAGCCTGCAACCTACCATGTAAAGGGAGGATCAAGGTATTTGACCCATAGTGCTGGCTACAAGCCCATTCAACTTCTGCTTGAGAAGTGAGGAATGCAAGCACATCTCCTTCCCCAGAATGAGAAATGATGGTGTTAACTGTCTGTACAACCTCTAAAACATGCTGACCGTCACCTGAACGGCGAAAGCTACTGTCAGCGTTCTCGTTATGATCCTCCTCTGTCGAATAAATGAATTCAACAGGAAAACTTCTCCCTACAACATGATACATCACACAGCCACCAAAATAGGTTGACAGAAGCTCTGTATCAGCTGTGGCTGACATGATGACAACCTTCAAATCAGGCCTCTGAGTTAGACATCGTTTCAGCATTGCCAAAAGAAGATCCGTGCTGAGACTGCGTTCGTGAGCTTCATCAACCAAAACACATTCAAACTGACTCAGAAGCTCATCCTCAAGGCACAGCTGTAGAAGGACATGGTCTGTCACGAACATAATCTTTGGATACTGCTCCATTCGATGTGAAGCACAAACTAGAGAGCCAACAAGAGGGTCATGTGCACAGCATCCTCTCGATTCTTCAGTCACACGATCAAAGAGAGTCATGACAGCAACTCTTCGAGGTTGGGTGCAGACCACAGAAGCCCCTTCTTTTATAAGCCCTGCATCTACTATATATTGAGCAAGCTGCGTGCTTTTCCCTGAACCAGTCTCTCCACTCAGCACCACCACCTGCAATACCTAACTGATTACAGGAGAACTAACCATGTCCTCTTCAGTTTATACACAAGCATGTGCATATATTTACACTTAGCACCACCACCTGCAATGCCTGACTAATTACAATATTAGTGCGTAACTTACAATGAAAATTTCAGCTGATGTACGTACATGCACACATACACACTCACACTCACACTCTTACAAATATATGTACAAATACAAAAACATGTCTGCAAGTGAATATATGCATGCTTTTTATAAGTGGGTGGGTGGGACATAGCATATACATACAGACATAGATAAATGTATTCATGTATCAATGTACCAAAACCCCAAATTCACAAAAGTAGACATTATAGACTCAAGGTAGTCCTTCACAAGAGAATACAACCATCAATTCCATCTTGCATACTATGGACCAAATACTACAACATACCAGCTGACAAATGCTCACTGTTTTTTCACACAAATGTACGTGCACACACACACACGCGCGCGCGCGCATGTACAAATAAGAATATGCATATTACATACAAATGTATGTGCATGCGTGTCTATGTACAATTGATGTGCATAAATGTATACAATCATACATAAATATACATGTAAGCCTGAATCTAGACATACCTACATGCACGCCATGAATATGATAAATCACAAATTTTAGCAAGTCATTATAGTCTGGATCTTTGCGTCCGAGTACATCAACTATATCTTGCTAGCATTCTAGTCTAGAGTTGTGTTGAGTACATCGATTAGAGTCTCTATGATTGACACAACATCACATACAGACACAACACACACACACAAGCATGCACATACACAAATTGACACACATATTTATATAGGCATACGAGAAAAAAAGCACACACTATACGCACATGTTCACATATGTCATTCGTCTATATTTATCCATCTCTACGAATATATACTCACTAACATGCATATAAATACACACATCCGCAACGTACATACGCACATACAAGCATACATTACTCATGTGCATACAGCTATATACGTAGAAAATTGTATGTCTGAATCTATCTATTCATCTCTACATACATATTGTATGCATACATGCAAACACACGCACGTACATACATGCAACATACATATTGTGTGCATACATGCAAAACACACGCACATACATACATGCACACAAACATATGATGCATCAACACATACTCCATTGGGAATAAACTTGAGAGGCTAAGAATTCCCATAAGTTTTTAAATATGGATTCCTTAAAATATATTTGCAACGCGGCTCACTCAAGAGATGCCGACATACCTGATTATTATGTATGTTTTGAAGGATGTCACTGCGCTTTCCATACAAAGGCAAGCGTTCTTTAAAGCGAAGGGTCTCTCTTTCTATGAAGCAGTGCAAGTGATGCCAAGTCCAATTATTTTCAAGCCTTAATAATAGGCTCTCATCATTAATGTCATCAAGGTAATTGTCCCTGTGGTGTCCAAAGCACTTATGGTGTATACATGACTTCAAAGAGTTCAATGCATTAAGGTACTCTGCCAACTGCTCTCCTAATGCATGGAGCTGCTTTGACACATTGCTTCTCTCAGCAGTAAGTTGTGAAAATAATGCGATGCTATTCCTCTGCTTCAACCTATTTTGGATTGAAAAAAGCTCTCTTCTCAGATCATCAATGTCAGACTTACATTTGTTTACAGTCTCTCCTGTCTCCAGCATAGCCAGATGGCACAGAAACAATTCTTTTAACTCTCTATCTACAAACTCACCAAAGGCACCATTGTCACAATCATCTTCTAAAAGCTGAGGTGTGAAGAAGTGACCCCCTTCCAAACGAACCTCCCACAAGCCAGTCACAGCCTTGGCAGCAAGAATCCAGCTACGGAAGAGGAGAACAGCCTCCAAGGGCTTCTTCTGAGCAACAATCGTCATCTTCAATAAGCCAGGGCATATGCCTTCCAAGTCAGGCATGGTTCTGGGCTCGTCTGCTCCATTACGACGCCTTGCATGTTTGAAGAGCAGGACCAAAGCATCCTTCTTGACATTCAAATTCATGCCCTCCAATTGGGAGGCAACATCATCAATGCTACCCATTTTGGACATAGGCGCGTCTCTTAAGGCGGCGGCGTTAATGCTAATTCAAGAGGAACGCGGCCCCAAGCTCTAATTGAGGAAAAATCAAATCGCACCCATTGAGAATTTTTGCTGAAAAGCAGAGCGCCCACTTCCATGTAGTCGAAGATTTCTGACGCGAACGGCTATGGCGATGTTCGGGCTTCTGAGTTCTGCGTCCTTGGCGACCAAGTAATCTTTACTCTAATGTGAAGAAATACATACAGACATACTCGTGTATAATCCGTGACTTCTTGTGTGCAAGAGGTTGGTACATATCATCACACACTAACTTTTTGCAATCTTTTTATCGCCAAAGTATCTACATTAGATGTGCACAATAACGTGGATGATGAACCCATACTTAGAATATTTAGAAAGTAGGTAAAGAGAATATTTCACCTTTGAAAGTATGTCTGCACCACACTAAAAGAAGGAAAAATAGTCTCTCTCTCTCTCTCTCTCTCTCTCTCTCTCTTTTTTTGTGTGTGTGTGTGTGCGCGCGCGCGCGCGCAACTCGCGGCCCTGTGGGGGGACGTTACCTCTCAGTCGTGTCTTGCTCAAGCCAAACAGTCCCGCTCAAGCGCTCCCTGTCCACCTGCAACAACAGACGCCTTGCTCAGCCTCGCTCTGCACCATCACCTCCGCACACTCTTCTATCTGACGTCTCGACAATCTTGACAGCACAGATTTGCAGCCTTGACAATCTTGACAACGCAGATTTGCAGCCTCTCAGTATAGCTCAAATCAATTGCATATTTCAAACCTTTAAGGTTTGAATAGCGTCTCACACCATTGAAGGCTTCAGAAGTGCATGTTGCCCGTGCATACCTGATTTTCCTCCAGTGTTACATATATCAAGTATGTTTTTGGTAGCCTCTCAAACCTCTAAAGGCCTAAGAAACCCTCAACAAACCAACCAGACATCCAGATTCTACTAAACCCACCCATTTTGGAAAGGTAGTAAGGAAGACTAAGTGTCTTCCCTTGGCACCTTGATCTCACGCAAGAGCTTCCTTGCGGCGCTCCAAGAAAGGATCCCACCAGATGCAAAAAGCAAGGATTATCGCCCTCGAGGCTCAGATCCAGGAACTCATTCGAGAAAATGAGAGACTCAAGGAATGCTTTCTTAAGCTAGAGGAGACGAAGGAAGTAGAGAGCCAAGCACTACTCACGAAAGCCCAAGGTGTTGAAGCCTCTCTAACTGAGACCGTCAAGACAATAAAAGAAGTTCATGAAGCGACACACAAAAAGATTGACACCAAGATACAGGCAGTTTTACAAGAATGCCAACTACAAGAATCCCTTGGCCTTAAGGTCAAGATTGGAGGACTTCACTCACCATGGTGCACCAGCGAGGACACTCTTGAAGAAGCAATCGCCAAACTCAATTGCATGCTTCAACCTGTCAACATCAAGCCTGAAACCGTTTCTTGGATCAATGACACACACAGGCATGTGCCACCCGAGCATTGTATCCTTACCTTCAAGGACAATGAAGAACGGATAAAGCTACTACGCCAATCTCTCCTCCTTAAGGAAAAAACATTCTGGATCGTTGAAGAATTGACCACAAATCAACTCAAAGTTAAAGCAAGCGAGCTCAAGAAGGTACACGAAGCCTGCAAACAAGGTAAATGGGCAATCTATCAAGGTAGTCAAGCCATCATTCAAGAATTTCAAAATCCCAAATCGACTCTCCCCACAGCTGACCCCCCTAGGATTTGATTTCCTCTTTTCATTTTTCCCTCTCGATGGACCCTCAGTCCTTGATTCATATGTATTGTCATCTTTGCTTTGATGAACCCCTTGTAATGTTTGTTTTCGGTCCCATGGGTCATATCTGACCTCCATGGACGAGAATTAAATCTCTCTCTCTCTCTCTCTCTCTCTCTCTCTCTCTCTCTCTCTCTCTAACGATGCCTACAAGCTAGCCCCGGGCGTCGTGCTCCTAGGCTCTCTCTCTTTCTTTCCTCTCTTACTCCTCGCTATCTACAGGTTAACCAGGGAGTCAGCTAACGTGCTCTCTCTCTCTCTCTCTCTCTCTCTCTCTCTCTCCCCCCTGCTCCCAAGAGCCCACTCTACACTATAGTTCCACCTCTCACAGACCAGCACTACGTATGGGTGAATGTAGGTTATGCTACTACGATGGTAGTTACTTCCCGTGGGTTGAGACAAGGCAGTGAAGAGGGCTAAAAATGGTTGGTTCAACATTGGTACTAGGTAGGCAAGTTGGGTCTGTAGCGGCAGGGTGAGATGGACAAATCAATGTAGCAGAGCAATGGTCTAGACTTGTAGTCAAGTGGAGAATTATAGCAACCGATGTCATTGGAGAGAGGAAAAGTGGGCATTTGCAGATTCAAGAGAAGAAGAAGAAGAAGGGGAGAGAGAGAGAGAGAGAGAGAGAGAGAGAGAGACTCAATTTACCATAGGGCGTCGTTATGACATGTGAGCCAAATACAATGTGTAGCATCACTAGGTAATACTAGACAAGGCACATTGAATCCCATGCAAACCCTCTGAAAGGTAACAATCGGGCATGCATTATTCAATGAGGGATGCAAGCCTCCATAAATATTGTACATGTTGAGCTCTCGCACCTCCCAATTGACTTGCATGATGCCTAAATTGCAATAATAAAAACCTCTCATGATAGCATGATAAACGATATCTCGATTGACAATAATACCCGGATGATTATAATATATGGCAAGTCCTCTTCGAAGAGTGACCATCCTCTCATGTATGGCCACTTGCAGCTTCAACAATGCAAGATAAGCTTTTGAGGGGGAACAATGATCAAATACTTGGTTACCGTGTCACAATAACCATTTTTATCAAAGGAAAAGGAAAACTTTTATCACGTTCTTCTCCTAATTTCCTATAAGGAATTGAATTATTGAATCCAATTGATTCCAACTACACTTAGTAGATTGTGCAATAAAACAACCACACGTGCAATGATGATGTCAAGTGTCTTTTAATTACCTTTCTGGGGCACTAATGTCTCATTGGTTTTTCTACTCCTTTCCTAATTTTATAGTTGCAACTAGGCTACACTAGCCATGGAGGCAATTGTGGGTGTTAGCAAGCTCGCACAACTTTACCTCTAGACTCTGCTCCTCTAGATTGGAACTCTGAAGCTGGTAACACATGTCAACAACTCTTACATTTAGCTAGCTCCTATATGTGTGTGTATGTGTGTGTGTGTGTGTGTGTGTGTGTGTGTGAGAGAGAGAGAGAGAGAGAGAGAGAGAGAGAGAGATTGAATTATCGTCCACGGAGGTTAGATATGACCCATGGGACCAACACAAATAATTACAACAATTCCTAGTGGAGACATTCGATACATATCAGTTAAGGACTGAGAGTCCATCCGAAGGGTAAAAGAAAAGAACAAAACCTAAGGGGGATCAGGTGGGGGAGAAGCCGGTTTGGGATTTCGAAACTCCTAGATGATGGTTTTACCGCCTCAATAAACTACCCATTTCCCTTGTCTACAAGCTTCCACTACAACACGTCGTGCAAATATCGATGCGCGTACCAACAACAATAAGTTTGTTTTAAGAATAAAAAGCCCTTGTATAAGCATCGGTATCAACATCGGTATTGTATCATCGCTATAAACACCGATATTCTATTCATCGAAATATACGATGAAATAAGCGTCGATATACCCGTTGAAATCAACACCAAAAAAAATAAATTATATTGACGCCTATTCCAAGGAACATATCGGTGTCTGTTCCGAAGGTCACTCCGGCGCTTGTTCCGACACCTGTATCGGCGCCAAAACATGGAAAAAAAATTGGACACAGAGGACTGAGAACTAATGTTGCATGTACTGTAGCACCAAGAACCAATTCTCTCTGCCCAAAGGAAGAGTGCAAAAGCAACTGCACTCCACCTACATTTTGATATTGAAGAGCGAGAGGTACATTCGGTACAGATGAGCAAAATTGTAAACATAACAAATCCACAAAATCAAAAGCTTAAACATAACAAGTTTCCAAAAGCATAGCCATAACGTCGACTCCCAAACCATAGGCACAACGACATGAAGATTTTCTAACCATAACTAAACATGACTTGAAAATCGTAAGTATAACGTTATGAACATTTTCAAGCAAGAATTGTACCATGATTTGAAAACCATAACCATAACGACAAGAAGATTCTCAAACCATAAATGTAACATGATTCAAAAACCGTTACGACATTCACAACATAATTGCAAAACCATAACCATAACTTGATTGCCATACCATAACCATAACGTGATTTCCATTCCATATTTTCAAAACCATAACCACAACTTGCTTGATAACATGATTGCCATACCATAATTGCAAAACCATAACTTGTTTGCCATAGCATAACCATAACATGATTGCCATACCATAATTGAAAAACCATAACCATAACCTGATTGCCAAACTATATTTGCAAAACCATAACCATAACCTGCTTGCCAAACCATAATCATAACATGATTGCCATACCATAATTGCAAAACCATAACCATAACCATAACATGATTTCCATACCATAATTGCAAAACCATAAACATAACCTGATTGCCATCCAATAATCATAATCGTAAACAAAATGCAAAACCATAAACATAAACATCAAATTGTACATGTATACACTGAATGAGCACAATTGTATCAAGATGACCACAACTACAAAAAAAAAACCATATATGGAGTATGTCACCCTCATGGTAATGCCTCCCAGTCGACGATCTCTCCCTCCTCCTGCAGTTGGGTCAAAAGGGCCACAAGTCCATGCTTGTACCCATACTTCTCCTCTCGGTGTGTCGGAGGGCGCTTCACGACAACTTCCTGCAAAATAAACAATTAACCATAAGATAAATATTCAATTAACATATATATATTCCGTAATTTAAAGCATACGTATAATACTTACAAACTCATGCAGAAGAGTGTTATAACCCCCACTCCGAAGATGTGACTCTAGCACACTCCAAACATGCTCTAGCTACATTTCTCTGATGTTGAAATCTCTGAGGATTGTCTTGTGTCTCTCGTGCAATCCCCGCCCACTCCTATGCGTCCAACCATGACGGCTTTGGACTTCCGGCCCTGTACCTATCTCTCGTCTCTGACCGATGGTGTGACATTGTGACAATCTCCATGCTCAAGATCCAATAATTCAAGACTAGATCGTACCCCTGTGTCGGCATGTACTCTCTGTGAATGGCCTCGACGATGTAATTCTTTCTTTCATCATCTTGATCATCCCAAATCTCCATCACAGAGTGGCCAAACTGAACTGTACAAAACTGTTGAATCCTCTATCGCAATGCCTTTCCGACCCTATTTGCCACAACAAATCCATCCTTGGTATTGTACACCTTGCTAGGATCATGCTTGTGTGATCCCCAAGGTGTATGTGGTGTGCCAATTTGATGTTTCTTTTTGTGGCTATACATTCACAATATGGCACTCTCTCAAAATAAACTTTCCCTCACTAAAAATTTTTCTTTGATGAAGATAAAATAATATGTCTCTAATGTTTATATTGATCTATAGAAGAAGCCGTGTAGAGTGATTCTCCAAAAAGCTCTATATTTTTATCAATTTGTCAAAAAATCTCTATAGATTTTCAAAAAGCTCTAAATGAAAGCTCCCTAAATAATCACACTCTCCCTAAGGTAAAGGAAATTATGTAATAGAAATGTCTCCCTAAGGTATTAGAGGCTAAAAAAGGCACACCTATATACATGAGCACTACCTAGTGTGAAACCTATTATTCATGTAATATAGACATCATAACCCATGTCACATTGTTTACAAAAGGATAGTTTGTGGAGAAGTTGCCATTGCCACTAAAGTAATTTGGGAGAAATGGGAAAAACCTGCCCTTAGACGAACACGGATGAAATTACAGTTAGCTGATGGCTATATTGCAAAGCCTATTGGAGTTTCGAAGCAGGTGGTGATGACTTCTTGTGGAATTGAGTATGAACATACATTTTCAGTAATAGATTTTGGTACTAAGAATAACTATGACATTATTCTAAGAAGGCCATTCATACGCCACTTAAAAATGGTTTAAGATTGGGATATGACTATATCTTCTTATGCCACATGGAGACCACTACACAAATCAACTCAAGAGACCATAGATATAGAGATGTACATAAGAACTTGGTAGAAGAATTGAATTTGGATAAAGTTGCAAAATTTGAAATATCAGCATGGCTAAATTCTAAAACGCGCCTATGGATGTGTGGAGCTTTTGAATGTGAAAGCCTTTCAAAAGAGAAGTGTAAAGGGGATAGGTCATTTGAAGATTTTGATTATACACCGAAACCTTTGTCGAAAGAATGGAACCCCTAGAGTGAACTCAAATTTTGGCCACCTCAAACGTGTGTGTCAATGAGATCACCCCTACAAAATTTTGTGACGAGGATGGTTTGGATTGGATTCCATTTTGCATGATAAACGGGATTCAAGAACAAGACGATCATGAAGGGAAAACGGATGACAATGTAACACAAGAGCTAGAAACTATTTTGCAGTGTTTGCATATTCAAGACGAGAATTCTATTCACAAGGGATGCATGAAAGAGTTTCATGAGAAGCATGTGAAATCTAGAGACTTTGCACCAAGAGATTATGTGCTAGTTTGTACTCTTAAACAAAAGACAAAGAAATTGAAAAGGCAAGGTATGAGACCATTTCTAATTTATTCTATATCACCAAGTGGGGCCAAAAAACTTGCTTTATTGGATGGAGAGGAAAGACTCAATTGGATTAGTGGCCATAGATAAAAGAAATATCACTTGCCATTGACTCAAGAAATGCTTGAAAGGGTACATGTAGGTAAGAATAGGAACGACAAACATGACAAAGTCATTCAATAGGTTATGTGGAGCCCATGCTACACATACAAGGGTTACCATGTCCCCAAAATTTTTGTGTATTACCTCTAGACTTCCCTGAATATCAATTAATACTATGTACACCATGGAAACTCAAATACAAAGTGTATATACATTGGTCAAAAGTGTATTTTACAATAGAACATTGAGTACGATAGATCACATTTTCTTCCATGGAAGATACTAGGTATCTCTTTGAAGATGGTGGCAAAGAAAAGAATGATTTAGAGGATATCTTCAATGCAACAGATGCACAACAAAACATTACAATTGTCATGCCAAAAATGACACCTATCGAATCTACTGATAGCCATAACTGTGCATCTACAATTGATCCACTTCCTTCAGTACAATACCTTGAGACAACTCTACCTACTACTGTTGGAATTAGGGTTGCAGAGAAACGCACACAGCTTGGAGAAGACGAAGGAAGCTCAAGGCACACAGTAGAGAGTGTATTACTTAGTGTGCAATGGAAACATAGATAGCCCTAGAGTGATGGGCGTATATACAATGCTCGGGGGAAAAAACCTCCTAAAGAGGGAAAAAATGCCCTGGCGGTCCTAGAGTGTTCACACACATCACTACCACATGTATATGGTAACAAATCCCCCTTGGAGTGACGCGGTGAACAAGAGCTGGCACATGAGTAAAGGGAAGTGCCATGCCCTAAGGACATGATCAATCCACAAAGGGGAGTAAGCCTAAAGCTTTGCGGAAAGCTTCAAGCTTCTCACGAGACAATGCCTTTGTGAAAAGATCTGCAAGGTTGTCCTGTGTTGGCACATAAGCCAAGCTGATCTCTCCTGCTGAGAGCCTCTCCCTGACATAGTGGTAATGCACCTCAATGTGCTTTGTGTGAGCATGAAAAACTGGGTTCCTCGCAACTGCCAATGCGCTCTGACTGTCAGTGTAGATAGTGTTGGCAGTGTCCTGTCCAACACCCAAATCAGCCATAAGGCGTCTGAGCCATACACACTCAACCGTAGCTGTGAAGACTGCCCTGTACTCAGCCTCATAACTCGAAGTGGCCATAGTAGGTTTCTTCTTTCTCAACCATGATATACATGAACTGCCAAGCATGAAACAAAAACCACTTGTGGACACTCGCGTGTCAAAACAACCAGCCCAATCTGAGTCCGAAAAAGCATGTAAGTCTGGCGGAAATGATCCCCCCTTGGGATCAAATGAGCCAAGATGTAAAGTGCCACTAAGGTAGCGGAAAATCCTCTTGACAACCTGCCAATGCTTAGACCCTGGGCTATGCATAAATCTGCTGACCTGTGAGACTGCAAACTGAATATCCGGCCCCGTGTTGCATACATAAATGAGGCAGCCAACAACAGTTTGATAAAGAGTGACATCAGCAGGATCGCCAGAATCATGTAGACTCAACTTCAAACCTGTTTCCATGGGAGTGGCAATAGGTTTGCAATCCTCAAGTCCAAATTTACATAGCAATGTCTCTATGTAACTTTTCTGACACAAGGAAATACCACCATCACACTGCTTAAACTGTATGCCCAAATAATGATGCAATAGACCCAAATATTTCATCTTGAAAGTAGCATTCAAATCAGCCTTAAATTCAGCAAGATGTCTCTCATTTGGTCTAGTGATCAGCAAATCATCGACATAAAGAACCACAATGAGAAGTACATCATCCTCACGCTTTACATACAATGTGCTTTCTGTTGGAGTGTTACGAAAGCCTCGTTTCACCAAATGAGTGTCAGCTTTCTCATACCAAGCATGAGGAGATTGCTTCAACCCATACAAAGCCTTCTTACATCTGCACACTTTGTCCTCTTGTCCTTTTACAACAAAACCGCGAGGTTGCGTTACATAAATTTCCTCAAATATGTCACCATTCAAGAAAGCAGTAACAATGTCTGATTGATGTACATCCCAACCAAAATGATCTGCCAATGCACATAGAAAACGCACAGTAGTCATACGGCAAGTGGGAGAAAAAGTCTCAATACCTTTTTGTTGTGCATAACCCTTTGCAACAAGTCGAGCCTTATGGCGATCGATCTCACCATCTGGCTTGCGTTTTAACTTGTAAACCCACTTCGTACTAATGGCCTTTTTGCCAGGGGCAAATCACATAAAGTCCATGTGTCATTTTCTATAAGTGCATCATATTCTGATTGCATGGCAGCCATCCAATTTTTTGAATTCTGTGCTTCATCAAAAGAGAGAGGTTCCTCAACATCATGTAAGCTAGACACAGCCAAAGCATAACAATCTAATGCATAAGATGCATGGCGAGACCCTGAACGAGTATGACTAGACAAAGGTGCATCCAATTTACTGTCACGCAAAGTGTGCACCAGCCATTTTGGCATACCTCTAGCCTGCTCATTTTCAGCCCTTTCCTCATCAAGTACATCATGTACATTTGCATCAGTAATAGGCTGATCTAAAACATTTTTAGAAACCCCCATAGGCTTTACATTCGCCTCATTCGTATTTCGACCACTGAAAAGAGGCAACAAAGTGTCATAAATGTCTTGTGAGCTTACATTATTATCTCTAGTACATGACAGCAAGGGCTGAACAGAATCTTCCACAAACACTACATCCCATGAAACCAGAATATGTTTTTTTTGCGGATGATACAACCTGTAACCTTTGCTTTCAGCACTATAACCAAGAAAAATACATTTGACAGCCTTATCATCCAATTTTCTGCGCTGCACTTGTGGCACCAAAGCATATGCAAAACAGCCAAAAATACGCATGTGCTCAATAGAAGGCTTTCTATCATGCCATGCTTCATATGGAGTAATAGATTGCAAAGCTTTCGTAGGACACCTGTTAAGTACATAAGTGGCACACATGATGGCCTCAAGCCAAAAAGAATGTGGCAAAGCTTGACTTTTGACCATACATCGTGCCATTTTCGTTAGTGACCTGTTTTTCCTCTCAGCAACACCATTTTACTGAGGCGTATAAGGCACTGTACATTGGTGTTTTATCCCACGACTAGCTAGAAATGCATTAAATTCATGAGACATATACGCCCCCCCTCGATCAGAACGGAGGGTGCCCATAGTACATTTTGAGACATTTTCAGCCATAGCCAAAAACTGTTTGAAGCACATAAAAACTTTGGACTTCGCTTTAAGCGGAACTACCCATGCATGCCTGGAGTAATCATCAATGAAAGTCACGAAGTACAGGTAATTGCCCAAGGACGGAGTTTGCATGGGCCCACAAACATCACTATGCACAAGCTGCAACCTGCATGTGGCCCTAACTGAACCATCCTCTAGAAACTTAGAACGTTGCATTTTACCCAAAATACAGCCTTCACAAACATGTCTGATAGGTGCTTCAAGAGGTGGCAAAGAAGCAACCATATCAGATTTCTGCAAACGCAGCAAACTGGCAAAATTCAGATGACCAAAACGTGCATGCCAAAGTTTTGCATCTGAAATAGCCCTTGAATCTGCAACAACATTTGCAAAATTTTGTCCACACTTGTCATACAAAGTGAGCTTATACAGCCCACGGCACAAAAGGCCAGATGCAACAATTTCATCACCAAAACTGAGATCATGAACTCTACATCTGTCATCCACAAATTTGACTGCAAGTCCAAGTCTAGCAAGTGCGGATACAGACAAGAGATTCTTCTTGATCCCAGGTACATAAAGTGCATCAACAAGTGTGAAGGAACTGCCATTTGTAACAGTAAGCACAATCTTTCCAACTCCCTGAACTGGATACAAGGCATTGTTGGCACAAGTGACTGAATTCCCATGAGGGATAGACTCGAGAGAGGTAAACAATTCACGATGTGAGGTAATGTGCTTTGTAGCACCACTGTCGAAATACCACACATGTGAATCTGCAGCAATTGACAAGCATGCATCATGGACAGCAGGATTGTAAGTGCACTCTGCGCTAAAAGCCCATTCTGCATCAACATCAGCAAAACAGTCTCCTTTCACAGAAGACTCAACAACGGCTGCATTTGTAGTGGAACCATCATTTGCAGTGGAACCACCCTCTTTCTTCTTAGCCTCTTTGGCCTTTAACTTAGGACACGACTTGATCATGTGATCATTAGCTTTACAATAATGGCAACGCATCTTCTTTTTGCCCTTATCACCAGAATTTTCAGACGAATTGCTGCCAGCAGAAGCATTAGGAACAGAATTTTTTCCACTCGCAGTAGAACCATAAGAAGTGGCTGCATTGCTATTACCACCCTTTCTTTGAGAAGCAATAAAAGCCTGTTCAACTGCACGCTGCCTAGTCCTGTTTTTTCTGGAAAGTGACTCTTGCAACATCAATGTGCATAATGCATCAAACTTGACAACTTTAGGATTTCCTTGGGTCATAAGTCTCCAAGTACTAGCAAAATTCTGGTAAGAATCTGGTAAGGCATCAAGAACACTCTGCACAAGGGAACTATCTGAAATGATTTCACCTGCAGAAATAAGTTGCTCATTGATATCCTTGATTTCACCTGCAGAAATAAGTTGCTCATTGATATCCAAATAGACAACTCAATGGATCCTGAAGGATACGCCAAGAATTGGTGCAAGCTTCATTTGGGTGCCAAAAGCCCAACTACAAAGTTTTTTAAAGCAAGCATGAAGTAAACCATGGTATTCTCCCAAAGATACAAAGGAAAAACGAGCAACCAAGGGTGATCCTCCACCAGTCATCCATACTCCAAAGGTCAAGAAAGCACAAGTAGTCAAATACAAATAGGCATGGGTACATAAGAAACTAGTTATTGCTCAAGAAATCGACACACATTCTAAAACAACAAAGTCATATTCATCCCATGGAGACCACAATCCCCAAAATTTCTTCAAAGACACCACAACACTTGCCAAAGTGAGAACCCACTATAATGGTGTGGCGTCCTAAACTTTCCACACAAATTCAAGCCAAAACACAATTTCAACCTTCATTGATTCAAAAGAATACTACTGGCTTACAACACTTGTTACATGGTACATGCTCGTTAATGTAGGAACAAGTCAACCTCATCGTTGAATGCCCTTAAGCACTTTGTTTAAGACCCACCTCTTGGACAACATTACTTTTTTCATGCATTGACCGAGTATTCATACATAGGGTCACATTATAAGGCCCTGTACATCAGGAAAAATATGGACTTTGCATGGGCCTTGTAAAAAAGCCCAATTTTTAAGGATTAAGTCTAATATTGTGTATAATTAATGGGAAAAGTACATTTATTAGGCTACTTTTTCATAGGTTTCTCTAGCATTTTTTTTACACCCAAGTAGGGGGTCATTTTCTGTCTCTACCTTTTGAGAGCGATGGGAGAAAAGGTGGGATGGCATTAAATCCTCGGTCAAAATCTTCCCTTTTCTGTTTCATTGCACATCATAAATAACATGCACCCATTTTTAGTTTAAAACTTCTTCCCAAGTCATATCTATATGAAAAAAGGATTTTAAAGTTTTTTTCCTACATCTACACACTCTAAATCATTTTCTATTCTCTTTCTTCTCCTAAAATACCAAATTCAAAATTCAAATAGTTTCTACCCAAAATCTCTCTCTCTCTCTCTCTCTCTCTCTCTCTCTCTCTCTCTCTCTCTCTCTCTTTCTCTCCACCCTTCCCATGTGTGTGTGTGAATTTCTCTCTCTCCCTTCAGTCTCCCCCTGTGTGTGTATGTATGTGCGCACGTGCGTACAACTCTCTCTCTCTCTCTCTCTCTCTCTCTCTCTCTCTCTCTCTCACACACACACACACACACACACACACACACACACACACACACACACACACAACTTTCACATCTCTAAAAGGAAGGTATGGTACAAGGTGGACTCTTATGATGTTGGTTGAGTGGTCTCGTGACAAAGGCGCATGCTGCTAAGCATAACATGACTCCCGCAAGGTAGCACAAAACTTTCCTCAAGATCCCACTACATCAAGAACCACCATGCTGACACCAAGGGAGCCCTAGCAGATCAATGCAAAATATTTCCAAGATCTAGGCACTCTCTCCTGGCATGGAGGCTCCCTTAATAGCGATAGTTTTATGTGCTAGGTCTCCATCGAGCACACCATGTCGTGGAATGGATGCAAGAACTATGATTGCAATTCCCCTTGTAAACTCCTCATAAATGTATCTTGATCAAAGTTAATGTGAAGAAATTTGGACTTTATTGTTTCTTATCGTGCAAGACCACTCTAACTCTACCATACTTTCAGCTTCTTGGTAGCTTAAATTAGATTTGCAAAATCATGTTGTTGAAATAAAGGTGTTGTGTGACTAAAAATCAAGGTCCATTCTCACCATCTCTCCTTGAGCCCTTCTATTTATGTCACCGTGGGTAGCCCCCCTAAAGCCAAGTATTTGATGTGTATTTGCATGTAATTTTTACATAAATGTGCCTCAAAATCAAAGTAAATCGCATTGTGTGTTGCATGTCGCATTTGGCTCTAGAAAACAAGGGCTATGGTGAAGTATAGGCAATACAAAGGCTCTGCTTTGATGGGGACTATTAGTTTATTGAATGAGGCGTCTCAGAGGAGCTTTGTTCACATACCAAAGGTTTATACACAAACCCTTGATGCGTCCCTGAAATCGTGATCCTTCGTGTCCAGAGCACACGGTCCCTGTTTGGCCAACTGGCGCTACCTTGTTGCCAGGGGCCCTTTTTTGCTTACCTCCCTAGCACTGCGGGATGCCCGAAGTGTTTTCTTTGGACACGAAGGATTGCGGATGCATGGACGCGTCGAGGGTTTCATGCATTGTAATGCAAATGGCCTATGAACTTTGAGAATAGCAGAATTAAGAAAATTAGAGTGAGCATTTTTGTGAGATTACTTTGATAACTTGGAGGGTGAACTTAATTGATGGTAGCAACATAAACATAGTACTTAATTAACTTGGCATGAACAATACTTTTGCAAGAGAGAGAGTAATAGAGAACATGACAATAGATGAGGACAGGATTTACTTGGAGCCGGTCCCCCTCCAAAAGGCGTTTGTATTATAGATTCTCTTATCAAGAGAGACTTTGTTACAATACAATCTTTGTGTTCCTTGTGACCTTGGTGATGCTATGAAGATGGAAAGATTCATGCATCACGAGCTTAACATAAACTTTGAAAAAAGCATTAACTATCCCAAGCCTCAGTCCCAAGGCCTCAAACACCTTCGAAGGTGGAGAGAGCTAGCGAGGAATGAGGGTAGGGAAGAGGAAGAAGAAACATTCCATACGAGAAAGAAATAGTTCCTCACTTATCATCACTCTTCTTGCTTAGCATAACATAATAGCATAGTAATGAATATGAAGAAGATGGCAAGCTTAAGCATTGAAGCATGGATCTTGGTTGGATTTGCATTCCATAGCCAAGAGTGTTGGTGTAGGCTCTCCACTTCTCAACAAGCTTGGAGAAGGAGATGGAGCTCTTGCATTTTGCACTCCACACAATGAGAGAATGTGTGTGTGTGTGTGGGAGAGTATACCCCCCCCCCCCCCCCCCTCTCTCTCTCTCCTGTAGATGAAGTAGATTCTCCTTTCAGGGAACTTCATGTTGGTAGCCATGCGGTTGAACCATGGTGCCCCTAGGATAGCATCCTCATGTTGGAGAGGAGAGATAAAGAAGTCTTCTTTGTCAACATAGCTATGGACATGAAGCCTCAACTTCCCAATCAAGGAAGTAACGAAGGCTTGCTGTCCCTTGAAAGCGGCATTGGCAGTTACAGCATCTCCCATGTCAAAAGCTTGAACGCCCAACTTGGTGGCCAACTCCGTTGATATGAAGTTGTGAGTAGAGCTAGGGTCAAACAAGATGAAGGCATCATGCTCCCTTGCCTTTCCCCGAGCATAGGGGAGAGGTGATCCTTTGCAATGAGCATCCTCTTTTGGAGCTTTGATGGTGGAAGCTCTAAGAGTCTCATTGCGAGCATTTCTTTTGGGGCAAGAATGATAACCATGTTCTTGCTCCCCACACTTAAAACATTTGTGATCCTTGTGAAAAGTTTCAAACTCTTCAAGAGAGAGTTTATTTTTACCTTTGTAAACTCTTTTCTCCTTGGACCGATTGTTGTTGTTGTTGTTGGAATGGCCTTGGGAAGAATTTTGGGATCCTGGAAGTGAAGAAAACTGAACAAACCACAGGGGCATATGATCCTGATAGAAAGTGGATTCCATGAATGGCATTAATTTTTCCCTTTGCATCACTTTTGTCTTTATTTTCCATGGTCTTGACATTCCGTCTAGCCCCTTGTTGGAAATTGATGCGTGAAGAAACCATGGTATGGTGGATTACTTCGATGATAGAACTAGGCCGTTGAGAGTTGACATACTCGATAATCTCTTCAGGTAATCCCGCACAGAATTGTTGCTTTTGCTCGGCAAAGTCTATCTTTTGAAAGACAGTATCCTTGAGATGTAAATCCCAAAACTTGTCCACATATTTGTAGATAGACTCGTGAGAGAGAAGCCTCAAACTCCGCCATTCAGTAAGCACTTTGTCCTTTGCATCGCTTGCAAGGAATTGCTTCATGATGGAAACTCGTAGAATTTTCCATGTCTTTGGGGCTTTGCCGTTGCCACGAAGGCTAGCTCACCATTGACGAGCCGATTTTTGGAAGTGTACAACTACATGGTGTAGCTTGGAGGACTTCGTGAAACCCTCGTCTCCAAAGGCCGCATCAAATTGTTGGACGAAGGCCAATACTTTGTCGGTAGAACCAAAGGTGCCATCATAGGTGAGAAAAGAGATACTCTTTCCTCCCTCTTTGAACTTCTTAAGCTTTTGTGACCTTCACCATGCATGGTAAGATTTGCAATGTCCTCCCCTCTTGTATTCTCTAGGAGAATAGCCATAGCTTTCATCGGTAAAGGAGGAAGGTGAAGAAGAAGGAGAAGAGGGTAACCTCTTTCTTTCCCTTTTCTTCCTTTGTTTCCTCTCTTCCCTTTTGGAGTGACAAGGATAAGGACTATGGGTTAACCGTTTCCTCTTGGGAGGAGTTGGCGATCGTTTAGTCCACCTTCTTCGTGGAGCCACATCTTCGGAGGAACCTAGGGATTCATTACTTTCTTGATCTTTGGATTCCTCCTCTCGTATGGGGCAGAGTCTTCTTTTGGGGTTCTCATCAAGAGGCCTCCTAAGCTCTCTCTCCTCTTGGAGAGGAAAGGAAATCCCATAAGCACAAATTTGTTGAGTAACTTCGGCTTGCAAAGCGGGGTTGCCCATAGCTTGCTGTAACCTAGTAACAAGATAATTAACAAACATGGGGGCATCATCATTAGCACCTTCATGTGAAAAATCAAGGTTATCAATGTTCATTCTACTCTCTTGTTTGTTGTCAGCCATGTTAATTAAACTTATGTGTTTACTTAGTGTATGCTTTGGCAATTCAAAACCTTAGTTGCTACTCCTCTTAGCCTTTGAAAATAGGCACTTAAGTATCTACACCCACGGATCGAATTGGTTAATTATAGAGAGTAGTGGAGTGGGTCTAACATAGAAAATTTTTCGAGGGATAGCTCCTTTCGGACTTCTTATGGCTCAATAATGGTAAAGCCATAGGCAAGTTTAATTAGACTCCATTATTAAGACCAAATCTCTCTAGGTGTGCACCATATCCCACATAGTGGGCTCAACAAAACCAATAATAGATCCTAGTCCCACTTACCCTAATATAATTAACAAAATCAACCATTCATAGGCTACTTAAGGACCTCTCTTATTAAGCAAGAAAAGAGAAACCAAATGCTCTCATACCAATGTAATGAAAATGGCCTATGAACTTTGAGAATAGCGGAATTAAGAGAATTAGAGTGAGCATTTTTGTGAGATTACTTTGAGAACTTGGAGGATGAACTTAATTGATGGTAGCAACATAAACATAGTACTTAATTAGCTTGGCATAAAAAATAATTTTGCAAGAGAGAGAGTATTAGAGAACATGACAATAGATGAAGACCGGATTTACTTGGAGCCGGTCCCCCCTCCAAAAGGCGTTTGTATTATAGATTCTCCCATCAAGAGAGATTTTGTTACAATAGAATCTTTGTGTTCCTTGTGACCTTGGTGATGCTATGAAGATGGAAAGCTTCATGCATCACGAGCTTAACATAAACTTTGCAAAAAACATTAACTATCCCAAGCCTCAGTCCCAAGGGAATGAGGGTAGGGAAGAGGAAGAAGAAACATTCCATACGAGAAAGAAATAGTTTCTAACTTATCATCAATCTTCTTGCTTAGCATAGTAATGGAGATGAAGAAGATGGCAAGCTTAAGCATTGAAGCATGGATCTTGGTTGGATTTGCATTCCATAGCCAAGAGTGTTGGTGTAGGCTCTCCACTTCTCAACAAGCTTGGAGAAGGAGATGGAGCTCTTGCATTTTGCACTCCACACAATGAGAGAATGTGTGTGTGTGTGTGGGAGAGTATACCCCCCCCTCTCATGCTTGGTCCACCTCTCTCTCTCTCTCTCTCTCTCGTATTATTTTATTATTTCATTTGGACATGTTTCCTCTTTTTCCTCTTTGAGAGAAAGAACTTAATTATTTATTTTTATGTATCTAAAATTCTCATTGGACCCCTTTAAAACCTAATCAATAGCCTTCAAGCACATCATGAGGGCCACATGTGGAGGATCATTTGAACATGTGTCTTTTATGCTTACTAAGTCATTTGGTTGAATTGAATACTTCAAGGACTTAGTCAATTAAGCAAGCATGTGTCTTTTATGCTTCTTAAGTCATTTGTTTTGAATGGAATACTTCAAGCCTTAGTCAATCAAGCATGGACGTTCATGCCTCTTGAGAATTTATCTTTGAATTTAACATTTCAAAAACCTTAGTCATTTAAGCATAAAAATCACCTCAAGCTTTGGGCAAGGTTTCCACAACCACTTTAAGTGACTTAGCACCTCATGCTTGGGTACGATTTCCACCTCGAGGTTAGCCCTAGCTTACGTAAGGTCAAAGGACTTTTTAGCACTAACTTTTGGAGGTCTTTAATGAAGCTAACCCTAAGGTCTTTTAAGCTCCATTAGGTAGCATTGCTCTTTGATAGACCATCTCTCATTTGGACCCCTTTACCATTGGCCCCATGTTGAGATAGATCTGTAAGCACATGTCTATATTCTAACCCTTGTTCCCGTTTATTATCCCACATTAAATGATCAGTTTAATATGAGAAAATAATTTGGGTTGGTTAGACATTATATTTTATGACATGCATAAACGTTTGGTATGTGACCAGAGATCCCTTGAGCCACCTCATTCAATAAACCAATAGTCCCCATCAAAGCCAAGCCTTTGCATTGTTTCGATGCCTATAATTATGAATTTTGTTTCAATCTACTCTACATTCCTCCACCTACAAAAGACTAGTTCATAGATATACATCTACTACCAGCTTATTAAGATGATATCAGTTTACCGAACAACTTCACTCTTACCAGAAGTTCCTTTTTGCTCAATTGTAAGCACCATTAGCTCATTACAATAACGCCAATAAGAAGCACAACACCAAGATATTCCACATATAAATTTGATCCTAAAATGAACAAGGGACTTATAAGACCACAACTGGGAAAATTCTTTGCGCCACCAAGTTTTGGTCTTGTGAGATTCCTATGTTTGGGTATCTAAAGAAGAGGATGTCGTCAAGGCAACAAGTAGAACTTATCAATGTTAGAAGTATTTTTTCAATTTTTTGATATATATTACAAGAAGGTTCTTGTAAGGAGCAATATATGATTTTTATTTAAAATCATTGTTACAAAATTTCCCCCAAAACAAAATAAATTTGAGTCTTTTGATTTCCATATGCATTTTAGACATGTATGTATCCAACACAAACTTAGTACACAAATGCTCGACTATGAATGTTACACTACTTTTAAAAATAAGAGAGAGAGAGAGAGAGAGAGAGAGAGAGAGAGAGAGAGAGAGAGAGAGAGAGAGAGAGAAGAAGAAGAAGAAGAAGAAAAAAAGAAGAGAATTTTAACGTCGTAGGAAACTAGAGAGAGAGAGAGAGAGAGAGAGAGAGAGAGAGAGAGAGAGAGAGAGAGAGAGAGAAGAAGAAGAAGAAGAAGAAGAAGAAGAAGAATTGATGAACAAAAATTCAATTTCTTTGCAAAAAAGGGGTTACATGCTACAAAAGAATGTATACATCAATGCATGGCCATGACAAGTTCAGTACACACATTGGGAGTTTAAGGCTCTACATTTTGTAAAGAATAACAATTTACAAAAGGGATTTTTGTATTGCAATATCAAAGGAGCTCGCACAACTTGTCCTCCAAGGTGGCCAAGGTACCAAAAACCTTTGTCTTCAGCCTCCATGTCATGTTTTTAGTTATGGACCTCCATGCCCAACCAATGTAAAATATTTCTATAGTTAGAATAGGCATGATATGCAAAACAAACAAAAAAATATTGACAAGTTCCTTGAATTATATATCAAATTGCATGCATGGCAAGAACTTAGAATAATGAAAAATGAAACTACTCACTATATCAAGAAGTGAAAGTCCATCATAGCTAATTGCACACTAGTGAGGATAACATAGGATTGTAAATAAAAGAAAATTTTACTTTGCACCAACTTGTTTCGGCAAAGGTTGAAGAAAACCATTGATCCAACATTCACATGAAGTTATTAAAATGTGCACAAGAGGATGTGAAGTGACTGCTCCTCTGCCAAGGTAGAGAAGAAATGACCACAATATAACAAAATCGCAATTACAAAAATGACCCCTAGAGCTGTGAGAAAGGACATAGACATATTTCCCTGGTCATTGAGTGGTTGATTTGCTTGTTGAGTTCTTGTGTTATCTTGTTAGGTTCACTTCTTAAGATTGACGATCTCAAAGAATCTCCGTGCCCCATGTGAGTCACTTCCCTAAGTATTGACATTATGTTAGTTTCCGATAGCTATGCTTCATACGTCCGTTGCGGTGACCTGCTAACATTGTTGTCGTTGCCGGGGATATGATCCTTAAATGGTGAGTGACCTAGTGCCTATTTAGAACGTTCTTTTTTGAAGATTTGTTTCTCCATTCTACTTACACTTTAGCAATGAAGCAGCTAGACACGGGGTTTAGTGCTTGATAGAGTCTAGAAGTCGAGGACTTGCTAGATCTATTCTCGATAGGTAAAGAGAGTCGTGAGTGAGATAGCCAAAAGCATTTCATTCTTTGATTTTCTCATTACTTTCAGAGTGCTGCTCTGCACTACTGATTTTAAAATTTTAGGTCAAGCTATCACTATGGGTACATGGATTGGAAGCCAAATTGACTTTTCTTGGTACCATCAGAATCATCATGACTAGTAGGTCCTATGGTATCATTTTTTTTGAAAATGGACCTCTGGATTGAAAGTTAGGTCGATTCTAGAACTTGCTTAACGTACTTGGTAGTTATGGGCTTTTGGTTTGGTTTTTGATATCCAAATTCACTTTTGAAAAGACCACTAGACTCCTTGTGATCTTCTTTAGCTATGGTACAAGTTTGGTCTTAGTCTGTGACATAGGAACGTGGATCGCGATCCATGTACCTCTATGTCAGATGGTAATGAAACTTGACTCACAGCTTGTTCTTGGTTCACTAATCCCTGCTATATGATTTTTGTATGATTTGGACTTGTTTAGCTTAGGCAAAAGTCAATCCCTAGGTTTGTTTTAGGGTTTTCACCTTGAACTGCTTTTGGCTCTTTTCACCCACTTTTTGAACTTTTTTGACAAAAATTCTTTGGGCACTTTTGTTCACAATGGTCTATGCTACAGGTTGGAAAAGTTTTTTGTCCAAAAATTCATCACGGGTACATGGATCACGATCCATGTTCCAACACTTTTGGACTTGATCTTTGGTGTGCTGGGAGCTTATGATCTTTGTAGCTTGTTCCACAAAGAATTTTTGAATTTGGATCAGTTTTGCCCAAGCAAAATTGAATTCTACAGTCTGCTGCTACAATTTTGACAATGTTCTATTTTTTGCTCTTTTGACCACTTTTTACAACTTTTTTGTATCTTGTTCTTTTGGGAAAAGTGTTTTTCTACGTCTCAGCTACCTAGTACTCAAATCTCAGCCCCAAAATATTGATGAGATATATGGATTGAGATCCATGTTCCATCATATCTGAACACCATATTTGGCTTGATGATTGCCTGTAGTGTAGGTAGTCTACTCCACCACTTCTTTTTGAATTTGGATAACTTTTTCCTAGTCAAAAGTAAGTTTTTATGTCTGCCCTGCATTTTTGACTAGTTTCTGTATTAGGCTATTTTGACCAACTTTTTTCAATTTTTTAATATGGTCTCTTTTGGCAAAGTTGTTCCACCAGTTATCGGGGATGTACTTGTCAAATATCAATCCCAAATGCCATAAGGTACATGGATCGCGATCCATGTTTGACATCATTTTTTCATGAATTTTGTTATGTTGGTTCTCTATGCCCTGTAGAAGCCAAATCTCACTCCTTTTTGAATTTGGATCCCAAACTGTTGAAAATCCCCGAATTTTGTGTGAAATGCCTGTTTTACTGTTTTTGCCCTATCAGCCAATTCTGATGTGATTTTTGAGTTTTTCTTTCAAGCAAACTTGATGAGAGAAATGTCCCACTGATGCACAATCTCACTGGTCAATTTTCTGCAAAATTGGTCTCTGGGGTGCATGGATCGCGATCCATGTTCCTCCTTAGATTATGGTCAAACTTCTCAGATTGCTTCTAGAGAGTATGCTAATGTCCTTGATCCGCAAATTTTTGAATTTGGATCACTTTTGAGGTCTCTACCATCAAGTTTTCACAATTTGAGAGTTATGGTCATTTCGGCCAAAATATTGTTTTCACCCTTTTTTCCCTCAATCTTTTAGCCCAAATTTGATGGTGTGGTAGTTTCTACTTATCCTACTCCTAAGTACTGAAATGAAACATGAAACAAAAACAAACAAAACAGTACAAAATAAAGTCGTAACGAAAAATGGAGCACAAGGAAACATATCCCCAAGCCTAGTTGTGAAAAAAATTGAGCAATTTTGGGTCAAAGGGAGCAAAATAGGTGATAGACTGAAAACCGTAGTGTAGACCTAGTGTTGGCCATTTGGTCTGTCAAAACAAGTCCAAATCCAAAAATATTTGAGATTTAGCTTGTGGACATAGTCAGGAACAAACTCCTAAGAGATCAAGTGCAGATGTAGTTGAACATGGATCACGATCCATGTACCTGTTGGAATTAGGGTTGCAGAGAAACACACACAGCTTGGAGAAGACGAAGGAAGCTCAAGGCACACAATAGAGAGTGTGTTTCTTAGTGTGCAATGGAAAGATAGATAGCCCTAGAGTGATGGGTGTATATGCAATGCTCGGGGGAAAAAACCTCCTAAAGAGGGAAAAAATGCCTCGACGGTCCTAGTGTGTTCACACACATAACTACCACATGTATATGGTAACAAATCCCCCCTGGAGTGATGCAGTGAACGAGAGCTAAGGGAAGTGCATGCCCTGAGGACATGATCAGTCCACAAAGGGGAGTAAGCCCAAAGCTTTGCGGAAAGCTTCAATCTTCTCACGAGACAATGCCTTTGTGAAAAGATCTGCAAAGTTGTCCTGTGTTGGCACATAAGCCAAGCTGATCTCTCCTGCTGAGAGCCTCTCTCTGACATAATGGTAATGCACCTCAATGTGCTTTGTGCGAGCATGAAAAAATGGGTTCCTCGCAACTGGCAATGCGCTCTGACTGTCAATGTAGATAGTGTTGGCAGTGTCCTGTCCAACACCCAAATCAGCCATAAGGCGTCTGAGCCATACACACTCAACCGTAGCTGTGAAGACTGCCCTATACTCAGCCTCACAACTCGAAGTGGCCACAGTAGGTTGCTTCTTGCTCAACCATGATATACATGAACTGCCAAGCATGAAACAAAAACCACTTGTGGACACTCGCGTGTCAAAACAACCATCCCAATCTGAGTCTGAAAACGCATGTAAGTCTGGTGGCAATGATCCCCCCTTGGGATAAAACAAGCCAAGATGTAAAGTGCCACTAAGGTAGTGGAAAACCCTCTTGACAGCTTGCCAATGCTTAGACCCTGGGCTATGCATAAATCTGCTGACCTGTGAGACTGCAAACTGAATATCTGGCCTGGTGTTGCATACATCAATGAGGCAGCCAACAACAGTTTGGTAAAGGGTGACATCAGCAGGATCGCCAGCATCATGTAGACTCAACTTCAAACCTGTTTCCATGGGAGTGGCAATAGGTTTGCAATCCTCAAGTCCAAATTTACATAACAATGTCTCTATGTAGCTTTTCTGACACAAGGCAATACCACCATCACACTCCTTAAATTGTATACCCAAGTAATGATGCAACAACCCCAAATATTTCATCTTGAAAGTAGCATTTAAATTAGCCTTAAATTCAGCAATATGACTCTCATTTGGTCCAGTGATAACCAAATCATCGACATGAAGAACCACAATGAGAAGTACATCATCCTCATGCTTTACATACAACGTGCTTTCTGTTGGCTATTACGAAAGCCTCGTTTCACCAAATGAGTGTCAGCTTTCTCATACCAAGCACGAGGAGATTGCTTCAACTCATACAAAGCTTTCTTACATCTGTACACTTTGTCCTCTTGTCCTTTTATGACAAAACCGCGAGGCTACGTTACATAAACTTTCTCAAATATGTCACCATTCAAGAAAGTAGTAACAATGTCTGATTGATGTACATCCCAACCAAAATGAGCTGCCAATGCACATAGAAAATGCACAGTAGTCATACGACAAGTGGGAGCAAAAGTCTCTTCATAATCTATGCCTTTTTGTTGTGCATAACCCTTTGCAACAAGTCGAGCCTTATGGCGATCGATCTCACCATCTGACTTGTGTTTCAACTTGTAAACCCACTTCGTACCAATGGACTTTTTGCCAGGAGGCAAATCACATAAATTCCATGTGTCATTTTCTATAAGTGCATCATATTCTGATTGCATGGCAGCCATCCAATTTTTTGAATTTTTTGCTTCATCAAAAGACAGAGGCTCTTCAATATCATGTAAGCTAGACACAGCCAAAGCATAACAATCTGATGCATGGCGAGAGCCTGAACGAGTACGACTAGACAAAGGTGCATCCAATTTACTATCACGCAAAGTGTGCACCAGCCATTTTGGCATACCTCTAGCCTGCTCATTTTCAGCCCTTTCCTCATCAAGTACATCATGTACCTCTGCATGAGTAATAGGCTGATGTGTAACATTTTCAGAAACCCCCATAGGCTGTACATTTGCCTCATTGAAAATTACATTCGTACTTCCACAACTGAAAAGAGGCAGCAAAGTGTCATAAATGTCCTGTGAGCTTACATTACTGTCTCTAGTACATTACAACAAGGGCTGAGCAAAATCTTCCACAAACACTATATCTCGTGAAACCAGAATACGCTTTGTTTGAGGATGATATAACCTGTAACCTTTGCTTTCAGCACTATAACCAACAAAAATACA
Organism: Adiantum capillus-veneris; assembly: GCF_014529385.1. Lineage (NCBI taxonomy): Eukaryota > Viridiplantae > Streptophyta > Polypodiopsida > Polypodiales > Pteridaceae > Adiantum > Adiantum capillus-veneris. Next base: position 97,406,732 of record NC_140937.1, on the reverse strand, counting down.
TTTGACAGCCTTATCATCCAATTTTCTGCGCTGCACTTGTGGCACCAATGCATATGCCAAACAGCCAAAAACAAGCATGTGCTCAATAGAAGGCTTTCTATCATGCCATGCTTCATATGGAGTAATATACTGCAAAGCTTTTGTAGGACACCTGTTAAGGACATAAGTGGCACACATGATGGCCTCAAGCCAAAAAGAATGCGGTAAAGCTTGACTTTTGACCATACATCGTGCCATTTCTGTTAGTGACCTGTTTTTCCTCTCAACAACACCATTTTGCTGAGGTGTATAAGGCACTGTACATGGGTGTTTTATCCCACGACTAGCCAAAAATGCATTAAATTCATGAGACATATACTCCCCCTGTTGAGCCGAAGGACAACACAGCCACACTTTTGCAACTATTCATTGTAATAAATGTCTTGCCGACATTATTTTTCATTAAGCCTATCATTTGTGATTAGCGGGACTCGATTGAGTTTCCAGATTGTATTCCATTCAAGTAGGCAAGATAGTTGTGCCCGCATTTGTAAGTAGAGATGATTTCACACCTCCAAGGCGGAGGTATAAAAGCCAACTTTTGTAAACCTAAAAAAAAAAGACTTATCATTAATCAAAAGTTGAGTTTTTGAGCGCCGTGATTGTGTCTGAGAGAGAGTGAGAGAGAGAGAGTCTTATCCTCTTGCTACACGAGCTACGGAGCAGCCATTCAAGAAGAGACACCGCCATTGCGATAGGGACGGCGAGGGCTACGCACCAATACCAAGTGTGCGTGCATTCGGCTTCTACGCGAGGCGAGCTCCCACGAGCTTCTTTGTGAGTTTTCTCTTGATCTGTATGTCAGAATTCAGCGTGCTATATATCGATAGAACTGCAGCGAGTAGAACTACACATTAGAACCATCGAAGTCGATATTCAGTGACCTGTAATTTTTGGCCTGTCTTCATACGCGATTACTGCATGGAGTGTTTGCAGGTTGAGATTAGAGTGTAAATTCATAGGGTACTGTCCTTACGTGGTGTATAGACTCCCCTTTGAGTTTGAGGCTGATTCGATGACTTTTTATCATGTTTCAGATAGCATTTGCTCGTAGGACGGATTTCAGTCATTTGCATTTTTAGAACTTAGATTTGATTTCCTTGGTAGTGATTGTCTCTAGAAGGTCGAGTAGGTGATTGACACCCATCTATTTGTTTCCATGCGCCTGCGGGTCAAGCTCCGTCCTCGTCTGACATTCTTGTTTGTTGGTTGAGTTCTTGCTATTACAACATCTGCTAGCGACGTAACCGCCCAACATTTGGCACTGCTGCCGGGGACGAGAGCCCTAAGTAGGTGACCTTAGACTAATCTTATGAGGTGATTCGTTTATTTACTTTGTATATCTTAGTTAGGAAGGATCTATGAGTGGTGGAATCTTATGATCTTAGAGAGGTTCTACGGAGCGTGTGGCTTGCCTGGGTCTTTCGTGATAGACAGTTTAGTTTAGATTAGATTGGTTTTGTTGGAGTTTGAGTGGTTGTTGACATAAAAATCATTTGCTCCTCCGTGTGTGGCAGTAAATCTCTTTATATTTTCAATTGCAAAAAACCCATTTTATGATTAGAAGTAGCTTAGGTAGGACCTGATTTGATCCTGATCTAGAGCTATTAATCAGTGATTTGTTTGCTTGATGTGTTTGTTTGCATGTTAGATTACTAAACCGTTGATTTGGTAGTAAAATTTGCATAAACAAAGTTCAGAGAAATTTTTTGTGAGACTGAGTGTTGCTGAGCACTTAGGAGAGCTCTTGGAAGAGTTCAACACATACCAGAGTGTTCAGAAGGGGGGTTTTACCTTAAGTTCAACATAAAACAAGGGCTTTAACACTTCTAGAAACTCAAAATACCAAGTTAGAGTGCAAAAAACGCAAAGAATAGGGAAAATTGATTCAGAGCTCATTTTTGCATTTAGACTTGATAAAAACACTTGAAACTCAAAGATAAACACTTGGAGAAGCTTAAAATCGAAAACTGGCAAAATCTGGGAGAAAAGACATCATACGCGTATAATGTCTTTTGGCACTTACTGAAGTGATTTTTCAAATTTGACTTGACAACATTGTTACAAACACTGTGAAAAGCTTAAATATTGAATCTTGACCAAAATTGAGCAAAAAGACACATACGGGTATGATGTCTCTAACCTAATTCTGGGCATATTTTGATATTTTGCTAACACAGATCCTTTGTACTAGTTGTCTAGAGCTTGTATTTCAAGTTTTATATCATTTGGATCACATTTGACCCCAAGTAAGTCAAAAATCGGAAAATTGCCAAGAAAAGCCTAATCTGGCCATAACTTGCACAAACAGAGTTCAAATTGAATTTTGTGAGTGGACAGAGGATAAGGGTGATACTGAGAGTAAGCAAAGCAAAGATATCCAATTTCTATGAAAAAAGACCATCATACGCGTATGATGTCTTGAGGGCTAAACAGAGACCCAAACTGAAAATCTGACATTACTAGAGTGTTCGAAAGGGGGGGTTTTACCCTAAGTATGACTTGAGATAAGGGCTATAATACACCTTGAAACCTAAAAGACCAAGTCAGAGAGGAGAAAAAACGCTAAGAATACGCGTATGATGACCACTTGAGTATTTGTGAGCAAATTTTGACTTTTGACCTTGCAAGCTGATACAACATACTGTTTCAATCACCCATAGCAAGATTGGAAGAGTTCGGACAATTAACTTGAGAGAAAACGGGTGATTTGAACCTAGGAGACTGAAAACCAAAAACCTGAGTTTTAAAGCAAAACAGAGTTTCAAATTTTGTTTTAACCACATATATTTGATACTCTAGTCATTGTGAACACTTGACAGAAATAGATCTGAAATCTGGACCAGTAGACATCATACGCATATGATGTCTTTTTGCACTTCTGGAGGTGATTTTTAGTTTCTGACTTGACCAGTAGCTTGTAAACATAGTCCACATCTCAAATATCAAGTTTGGATCAAAATTGAGCACTTAGACATAATACGCGTATGATGTCTCAACGGTAATTTTGAGCCAAAAAAAGAAAAAAGAAAAGAGAATAAAAAAAGACATCATACGCGTATGATGTCTCAACCCTAAATCTGGGGCAAATTTTGAATTTTTGCTAACACAGATCCTTTTGACTTGTTGTTTAGAGCCCGTGTTTCAAATTTCATATAATTTGGATCACATTTAACCCAAGTAAGGAAAATTGCCAAGAAAAGCCTAATCTGGCCATAACTTACACAAACATAGTTCAAATTGATTTTTGTGAGTTGGTAGAGGGTTAGGGTGACACAGAGAATCAACAGAACAAAAATCTCCAAAATCTATGAAAAAAAACATTATATGCATATATAGTCTTTTTTGGAAAATCTGGAACAGATTTCTCAATGAAGTTGACAGAAGTCTTCCATCTGATAAAAAAATCCCATTAACCAAGTGTCATTCAGTTTGGATCACTTTTGACCACAGAAACTAGGAATAACAAACTGCCAAGACTGAAAAGTCAGACTCCTCGAGAAGGAGTAATGTATTCGAGATCTAGTAGATATCTCCAGAACAACCAACAAAGATTAAGGGAACACGTCTCGTTAAGAGATCGTATGGAGATAAATCCATTAGCAACTCTTAGACAAGAAGCTACAAAAGGTCTTGGAGAACAAATGCTACGCTTAGGAGATCACATACATGAGGCCGACTCGTTCTCTCAGTACAATGATTCATCACAGACAACAGAGTCCACGACTAAGCCAACCACATGATTTGATCTAGATCAAGAAAAGATAATAGAGGAGTTGGTTCAAAGACTTGCTCCTATTGTTAAGCCAGAATTTAGGGACCCCATGTGGTATGAGAAAGATCAGAATTGGACCAATCACACAACAGAGGAGTGCTACTACATAGGGTCCGTGCGAGATAGACCCTATGAACGACCACTAGCACCAAGGTATGCACACAAGAAATTGCCAGTACCCCCAGGTTTTGAGAGAGTAACACCAGTCGTTCGGGGACAACCACAACTTATGTCAGAGGTCAAACCTATAGGATTGAGAAACACAACAATGGTGGGCCAACCGAGGATGGAACCACTAGTAATGACCCCAATGTATTACAATGAGCCTAGGAGATACTATCCTTTAGGAGCAGAAACGGGATATGGAGCACAGGGAATGGTAAGGCCAAAACAACCATTACCGCCTACAGCCCAACCCATAGAGGAAAAGTATAACATGGATGGAAAAACGTTGAGATTCATTGCAGGGAGAGGTATAGCACGGTGGCAACCTGCTTACAGCCACCAAGAAAAGCCAGAAGCCCTACAAACGAGGTTAGGCTGTAATAAATAAGGTGGTAACCATTTGATAAACGATTGTCCACACACAGAAGTTGTGCCAATCAATGTTTATTGCCTCAGTTGTGCCACAGATTGTTTCATTTGTGATTGTCCACAGAACCCAAATAGGGTAGCAAAGGCAGCAAAAAATACTGAGTCTATCATATAGTTAGCAAGCAGCTCCGAACACGATAATGTTGTGCCTATTAAAGCCATGACGAGATTAAAAACGCAAAAAGCTGCTGAAACCCCGTCAAGTGAAGAGCCTAAAACGGATATTCCAAGCGCGACACGAAGACAACGTAATACATGGAAAGCTAAGAAGGCAAGGATGAAAGTGAGAAAAGAACATGAGGAAGCAATCCTAGCAGAAGAGTTAAGAAAAACGAGAGAAAGATTAGAGAAATTAGAGAGTCAAAATAGAATTCAAGAATATGACTCTGAAAAGGAGAAGACAAAAAACGGCAAGGAAACAACAAGTGTGAGCTCGGAAGGATCAGTGTTAGTTGAAAAGGTACACGAACCATTGGACGCACTGATGAGAGCTTACGAAGCAAGAGTAAAGAACACTCAAACCCAGGAACAACGTTGGTTGACATATCCGAACGCAGAACTGGAAAAGCAGAGACTAGAGATGTGTTAGAAAATGCTCGAGACAGCACAAGCTCTATTAGAACCGCTGAGAGAAAAACTAGAGCATGAGACCGAAAACCCAACTCAAACAAATTCTATCCCTTCACCACATGAACAGATAGCTGAAACCGCTAAAAGTGCGCAAAAAGCTGAGAAAACGAATAGGGATGAACACATAGTGATGAACACAACTGATCAGGAGATGGAAAGTTTTCATCCTCTGATACAGAGGTCTTATAAAAGAGACGAAGATTATGATGAGTTTTAGAAACAAGTGAGAGAGGAAAACTTAGCAAATGAGCTAAGTTTTCAAGATAATCAGACAAATGGGGAAAAGGATATCAGGAACCCACCCATCGAGGAATTTGAGGCAGGATCTTAGATAGACCTAGATCTGCACTCATACTGGGGAGACAGAGGCTAAGTTAGATCAATAGAGAGTAAACCTCAATCGTTGAATACCTTACCCTCATACTTAGGAGAGTATGAAGCCAAATCCAAGATTCGAGCACTTCCCTCACAAGGAATCTCTTCAGAGAGAGATATTGTCAACTCCCGTGACATGCACTATCATGCTAGCTGAGCTTCTAAGACTACGACCAAATATGTGGGCAACGGTAGGAAAAGCTTAGAAAAATTTGGCGTAAAAGACCCAACTTCAAAGCTGCAAGAAGGGATACGAGAGCTGAATAAGCCGCAAAAAAACGCAAAACCGGTACCTTTGAACAAGGTTGGAGAGTATTGTGAAGGAGAGGATGGGAATACAACTTTACCAGTTGAATTCCAGGGAGTAAAAACGATGGCAATACTTGACAGCGGAGCAGGGGTGGCCATTGCCACAAAAGAAATATGGAAGAAATGGGGAAAATCGGCAATCAGGAAAACAAGTTTGAAACTCCAACTAGCTGACGGACATATGGAGAAACCTTTGGGACTCTTACAAAAAGTCATAGTGACTTCTTGCGGGATTGAGTATGAGCATACATTTGCTATTGTTGATTTTGGCAAGGAGAGCAACTATGATCTCATACTAGGAAGACCATTCATGAGACAGCTGAAAATAGTCCAGGATTGGGGTTACGACCACATATACCTGAGACACAAGGAAACCATGAAACGAGTAAACTTGAAAGACCATAGTTACAAGGACGTGAATCGAACACCTGTCGAGGATTTCGATTCAGCTACATTAGCAAGAACAGAACTTCCAGCTTGGCTAGGTAAACCCAAAGAGCTATGGATGTATGGAGCTTCAAATTGTGGAAGCCTGAAACGTGAGGAATGTGTCTTAGAAAGGGCGATTGAGGATGAAACTTACATTGGTGAACCCTTTCCAGAGGAAGTTCTTGAACCATTAGAATGGACACACATTCTCGCCACACTAGATGTCTGTGCGATTCTAGATGGTCCCACAACAAAGTTTTGCGACAAAGATGGATACGATGTAGTTCCGTATTTCATGATGGAAGTAGTGATTGATAAAGAATCAGATCAGAGTGATACACGAGCGAAAAAGGATGAACGAGAAAAGATAAATGAAGAGGATATGTCTCACGATATTTTGGATCGTCTAGATTGGGGAAATGATGCAGACAAGGAGTCTTTAAACAACTCTAGTGCACAAGAGGAAACAATCAAGGTGTCAGTGACCGGAGCTATCGACGAAGTCAAGGACCAACAAGAAGTTCAAGAAGTGATGCTTACACAAAGCTTTAGCAAGTGCGCAGAATCTGCTAAACCCAGGGAAATGGTAGAGAAGCTTAATTTACAAGAAGCTGACACAAGATTCAAGGCACAAGAATCAAAGATTACTAAAGCATGCAAGGAGGACATGAAAGACCTGGTAGTGAACAAGAAGATCAAATTCTTGATAAGAACGCATGAAGGAGTCAAGCTAAATTTCACAGCAGAGATTGATCACATTGCCACGACGAATGTTATGTCATATGGCATGTGGTTACTTTTAGGTAAACCAGAGCTTTATGAAATTCAAGTAAAGGTTTTTATCTCACCGGGAATAGAAGTCATAAGTTTGGGGATTGTAGAGGCGACCCTTAAACTACAATCCAAAGAAGTAAAAGACAAATTCCTAGTGGTGGAATCTCAAAAAATGAGTACACACTTGATTTTGTCCAAGCAATGGGTGAAAATGTTTGAAGAAGCACCTGAATCTTCAATAGTGGTTAAGCCTACGACAACTCAAAGATCTTCGGCCACTATCGACAAAGGAAAAGCTAAAGCAAGTGAAACAGTGTTCTGCAACCAAAATCCTTCACTTCAGTCAAAGTCTTTAGCCCAACCAATTCACGTACACGAAGAAGCCTCTACATCAAAAGCCAAACCCTCGACAACACAATGGAAACCAAAGCGCAAAGTCTATCAACCAAAGTTTCCATCGCAACAAAGCCTCCACAAAAGAAAGAAACAGGTCAACCAAGTGTTAGTATCCAAGGAGTACATCAAGGACAAAGATCCAATTTGGGTACCAGCATCAAAAGAACCACGACAAGCAAAAGTCACAGGTTGGATAGCATCAAACAATTCAATCACTGCTCAAGGCTACTATGACGAGAACATCAAAGTATGGGTCAAAAAACCAAAGGTACCAGCTTGGACATACCCAACATGTGGTATCTTTTCACAACAAGATCAATAGAGCATCAAGCGCAGGTCTAAACTGTTTATACAGGAGTAAAAACAGGTACAGGAAGAAGAAGCAAAGACCTTCCAAGCAAAAAACATTGAAGCAGTTGTGGGTACCAAAGTTAGAGCTCTGTGGTGAAAATACCCCACAAAGTCAAGCTAAGGTCACACAACAAGCAGTGCAACGAATGATCCCAGTCAAGCTACTGGAAGCACAAGGATACTATACAGATAACACTCAAATTTGGTTGCCAAAGATTAAAGCTTCCCCTGAGATCATGAAGAAAACTCATGTAGCACAACGTGCCCAACAACGACAATCCAACTACGCAACCATGAGTGCTACAACTCTAAGGTGGATCCCTCGTCATTTACTACAGGAGCAAGGCTTTTACAAAGGTAACATCAATATTTGGACACTGAAGCCAAAGGACCATCAAGTCGAACAAGCAACAAGGCAAGTGGAAAAGCAGGTCACAAAAGGACCAAGGACAACTTGGATTCCAAAACCTATAGTTGGAACTCAACAACAGAGGCCCACAACTAGTCTACAGTCTCTTATCAACAAAGGTAAAGCAAGGATACAAGAAGAAGTCATAGTTTTAAAGAACACAGTCTGGAAGAAGACTTCATCAACCATTGCTTCAACCTCAAAACCTGTCTCACCACGCAACATCAGTGTGCTACCAAAGCATGAAGAGCAGGTATATGTCAATGTATTTGACAAAATGGCATCACAAAACCAAACCAAAGAGAATGGCCTAAACCTCAATAACATATGGAATTGGATTTCAGGATGTGATCAGGTAAGTCCAAGTCGCCATTAAAAATACATGGCATAAGAGTCTAGAGTCGGGCAGTTGAGCCACTAAATGAGCAAAGTGTCAGAACCAAGCTTCAAGTCTAATATTTTCTCTGTGGTCTATGAGTCTAGCTAATAGATATAAGCTCAAGTTGGAGAGTTGAGCATATATAAAGTCATGTCGCTCATGCTGAAGAGGTGAGCATAAGAGTCGAAGTCTATTATTTTGTACGGTGGAGAAAACGGAGTAGTCCAAAAACACTCACACACTTGATGCAGTGAGGAAGAGTGGAGAAACCTCGTCAACAAAAACCCTTCTTGTGCAAAGTGATAGATTTTGCTACACTTGCTCTAAGAAGAACCCCTCAATACTCTTCTCTGGCACCGCATCTTGTTTAACATGCATAACTCTGTGCAAGCATATAGATGTCCTCACATTGGACATATGCATCAGACACTCTTTGGTGTTCCACCCATGCGCTTACACAAAAACAGGATGATGACTCGGAATGCAACGGAACTTCACAAGAAGTTTAACCTTATAGAGATCAAAGCAACCATGGAGCATCTCCGGGTTTGGACAACCAAAAGTGGGTCTAAACATCCGATTCGTCGGCAGACACACAAAGCGTCATTTTGGCATAACGGCCAAATTTGGCAACCATTCGCCACAAAACTTCGCGAAAAGCTTCGAATGACCATCAACGACGAATGTCTACGACCAAAATCCAAGGCAAAGCCATTTCACTTACCAATGTGGAAAAAGACGCTTTCGGGCAACTAAATGGCAAAAAGTGTCTGATTTTGACTCCCGGACAGGTCTGTTTTCAGCTAGTAAAAGGTGGCGATTCAGGTCGATTCCCTACGATCCTGACCGTTTTTGCAAGATCTACAAATTTGCAGAAGAAACTTTTTGCAAATTCCTCACTGATTTTTTGATATTCAACTCAGAAAATTTCAGGTTTTTCGCTTTGGCGCAGTATGCGAGTTTGATGCACTTTTGGAAGAACGAGAGGTGCTCAAAATTAAGTGCATAAATTATGAGCTGAAAATGTAATTTCAGCTTCCACAGAGCTTGTGGTTTGAGATTTTGTGGTAGATGTGGGCAAAGAATCACGGAGACGTATACACACCAACAGTGGTCTCTTGAGAGACGCGATTTTTCGAAACACACAGATATAGCTTCTTTCACAGGTTTCACAGGACACTTTGGCAAAAAGTGGTGTAAAAACAATCAAGGTCAACCTGAACCACATAGACGACTTCCCAATAACTCACACAAGCTCGGGATACAAATCTCGAGGACTAAGACCAAGAAAAGTCTACTTCAAAACCAAAAGACGGACTCGAAGACTGAAATGCCTACAAAGGGGGCTTTTAGCTAAACTTGTGATTTTTAAAGTTGAAACTAGCTACAAGGGCTTAGGGCACAAGCACAACACAAGCCTTGCATGAAAAAAGCATTTTTGACAAATCAGACATCATACCCATATGATGTCTCACATCATTTTTGCACATAACACTCCACTTCTGAGTTCATATTCACTATCTACATGGTAAGACCATCCAAAATACAAAGTTACAGGAGATTTGGAGCTAGTTAATCGATTGCAAACCCAAAAAATGCAAAGAAGGGCATAAAACCGACATATGACCCTAGACTTGCAAAAATAGCTCCAAATCAAGTGAAACTTTGTAGTAGTGGTGTAAATAACATGCACAAGCCATCTGGATATCAAAAGTGCAATTTGGCCAAAAAAGACATCATACCCATATGATGTCTTTTCACTCATTTTGGGCCAGAACTTAATGTTTTTCATCATATTCTCATTATACACATAGCATATAAGCCACACAACAAGTTTGGTACCATTTGGACAAGTATATGGCCACATTAGTCCACTTAGTGGAAAAATCCCGACCTAAAGCCTATTTTTATCGAGATTCAGCCATATTCAACTTCAAATGATGATTTGAGTACAAACAATACTTTACCACCATGTAAGGAGCTCACAGAACCAAAATCATGCAAAAAATCCACAAAAGACATTATACCCATATGATGTCTCATGGAACAATTTTGACCCAAATTCTTTTCAAATTCCATAAGATCATTGCAGAAGCCATTATAAAGCCAAATCCAAGCCAAAAAACCAAAATGAGCCAAATTGGGCCATATGGACATCATATGGGTATGATGTCTCCAAGGCACTTTGGCACATTTTAGAGCTATTTTGACCATACAGAATTGTTCAACATGTGATATGAGATCCATCTACAAAGTTTTATCCCATTTGGATCCCAAAATCCAATCCTCACTCAATATCTCAACAAAAGCCTGATTAGGACTCAAGTGGCCATAACTTGACCAAATGAGATCCAATTGCAAAATCAGGCATATATCTATGATGTACATGCTATCAACTATATGCATATCAAATATCAAGTGATTTTGAGCACTTCGACATCATACCCATATGATGTCTCTAGCATGAAAATGCACCCAAAATTCATATTTTTCCATATGCATTGCATCCTTAGGCCCTGAATAGCTTATGTTTCAATTTTGAAGTCATTTGGATAGTTAAAAGCTTAGTTTCGGCAATCAGTACGAAAAAAGGCGCTAACTTTTGAAATTGGAGTTACAGAAGCTATGGATACAGGAAAGTCGCCTACAAAGCGGAAAAGAACCACACTCAAGGACAAAATAGTAGAAGCAGAACCCAACACTGAAGCCTACGAAGACATGGATGTAAGAGGCAATCCTTGAAGAGCAAGGAATCAAGGTTTATCAAGGGACATTCAGAGATCCTAACCATCGGCAACCAAAGAGCCATCGGGATTCCACTGAAGCAAAGCTCAAAGACGTCATGTCAGGGACGAACGCGGAGGGGGGGAGTGTTGAGCCGAAGGACAACACAGCCACACTTTTGTAACTATTCATTGTAATAAATGTCTTGCCGACATTATTTTTCATTGATCCAATCATTTGTAATTAGCGGAACTCGATTGAGTTTCTAGATTGTATTCCATTCAAGTAGGCAAGATAGTTGTGCCTGCATTTGTAAGTAGAGATGATTTCACACCTCCAAGGCCTCCGGAGGTATAAAAGCCAACTTTTGTAAACCTAAAAAAAAAGACTTATCATTAATCAAAAGTTGAGTTTTTGAGCGCCGTGACTATGTCTGAGAGAGAGAGAGAGAGAGAGAGAGAGAGAGAGAGAGAGAGAGAGAGAGAGAGAGAGAGAGAGAGAGAGAGAGAGAGAGAGAGAGAGAGAGAGAGAGAGTCTTATCCTCTTGCTACAGGAGCTACGGAGCAGCCATTTGAGAAGCGATGCCGCCATTGCGATAGCGACGGCGAGGGCTACACACCATACCAAGTGTGCGTGCATTCGGCTTCTACGCGAGGCGAGCTCCCACGAGCTTCTTTGTGAGTTTTCTCTTGATCTGTGTGTCGAAATTCAGAGTGCTATATATCGATAGAACCGTAGCGAGTAGAACTACACATTAGAACCATCGAAGTCGAGATTCGATGACCTATAATTTTTGGCCTGTCTTCATACGCGATTACTACACGGAGTGTTTGCAGGTTGAGATTAGAGTGTAAATTCATAGGGTAATATCCTTACGTGGTGTATAGACTCCCCTTTGAGTTTGAGGCTGATTCGATGACTTTTGATCATGTTTCGGATAGAGTTTGCTCGTAGGACGGATTTCAGTCATTTGCATTTATAGAACTTAGATTTGATTTCCTTGGTAGAGATTGTCTCTAGAAGGTCGAGTAGGTGATTGACACCCATCTAGTTGTTTCCATGCGCCTACGGGTCAAGCTCCATCCTCGTCCGACATTCTTGTTTGTTGGTTGAGTTCTCGCTATAACAGCATCCGCTAGTGGCATAACCGCCCAACACCCCCCCTCGATCGGAATGGAGGGTGTCCATAGTACATTTCGAGACATTTTCAGCCATAGCCAGAAATTGTTTGAAGCACATAAAAACTTCGGACTTCGCTTTAAGCGGAAATACCCATGCATGCCTGGAGTAATCATCAATGAAAGTCACGAAGTACATGTAATTGCCCAAGGACGGAGTTTGCATGGGCCCACAAACATCACTATGCACAAGCTGCAACCTGCATGTGGCCCGAACTGAACCATCCTTTGGAAACTTAGAACGCTGCATCTTACCCAAAATACAACCTTCACAAACATGTTTGACAGGTGCTTCAAGAGATGACAAAGAAGCAACCATATCAGATTTCTGCAAACGCAACAAACTGGCAAAATTCAGATGACCAAAACGTGCATGCCAAAGTTTTGCATCTGAAATAGCCCTTGAATCTGCAACAACATTTGCAAAATTTTGTCCACACTTGTCATACAAAGTGAGCTTATACAACCCACGGCACAAGAGGCAAGATGCAACAATTTCATCACTAAAGCTGAGATCATGAACTGTACATCTGTCATCCACAAATTTGACTACAAGTCCAAGTCTAGTAAGTGCGGATATAGACAAGAGATTCTTCTTGATCCCAGGTACATAAAGTGCATCAACAAGTGTGAAGGAACTGCCATTTGCAGCAATAAGCACAATCTTTCCAACTCCATGAACTGGATAAGAGGCTTTGTTGGCACAAATAACAGAATTCCCATGAGGGACAGACTCGAGAGAGGTGAACAATTCACGATGTGAGGTAATGTGCTTTGTAGCACCACTATCAAAATACCACACATGTGAATCTGCAGCAATTGACAAGCATGCATCATGGACAACAAGATTGTAAGTGCACTCTGCGCTAAAAGCCCATTTTGCATCAACATCAGCAACACAATCTCCTTTCACAGAAGACTCAACAATGGCTGCATTTGTAGTGGAACCAACATTTGCAGTGGAACCACCCTCTTTCTTCTTAGCCTCTTTGGCCTTCAACTTAGGACACGACTTGATCAAGTGATCACTAGCTTTACAATAATGGCAACGCATCTTATTTTTTCCCTTATCACCAGAATTGCCAGATGAAGTGCTGCCAGCAGAAGCATTGGGAACAAAACTTTTGCCCCTCGCAGCAGAACCATAAGAAGTGGCTGCATTGCTATTACCACCCTTTCTTTGAGAAGCAATAAAAGCCTGTTCAACTACACGATGTATAGTCTTGTTTTTTCTGAAAAGTCACTCTTGCAACAACAATGTGTATAATGCATCAAACTTGACAACTTTTGGATTTCCTTGGGTCATAAGTCTCCAAGTACTAGCAAAAGTCTGGTAAGAATCTGGTAAGGCATCAAGAATAGTCTGCACAAGGGAACTGTCTGAAATGCTTTCACCTGCAGAAATAAGCTGCTCATTGATATCCTTGACACTAGCAAGGAAAGTGTCCATATCATCTTCCAGCTCTTTACGCAGCAAAGCAATTTTAGCCTCATTGCGGCTTGCATAAAGACCAGCCAAAATATCCCAAGCCTGTTTTGCAGATTTTGCTGAACGGATGTGAGGAACAATGGTGCGCTTCATAGACAATGCAATCAATGCATGAGCCTGTGCATCCTTTACATCCCAACGAGCTTGTTCTACCGTAGGCAAAACAACTCTAATAGCTGCAATCCTTGCAGCAAGACCTGCAACATCCTCAACGTCACCTACATCCTCAGAACCAGGACGTACATCAATGCCCTGCACAATGTTCCAGACGCCCTTTGACACAAGAACATGTTGCATCATATAAGCCCACATAGGGTAGTTATCCCCATCTAACCTGTCCTCAGGAGCAAACATCTTGAACACATCTGTGTTGTTGTTGTTAGCCATGGTAAATGTTGCACCTGATGTGAAAACTGCCCGAAAATAGGAGAAATGGAACGGGAACAACACGTACTATATAGCACAAACCGTAGAAGACTATAAGGCACCTGTTATGCAAAAAATGTCACTGACAGAATTTTTACACAAAATGACGAAATTGCCTATGCAGACCTGCCTGTAGTGGGAATGGAGGTCGAAATGAGCCCAAATCGAGGTAGACCAATAATTGTTGGCATTTCCTTAGAGCGTATGGCATCCTGCAATCCTTCACTTTCAATGGACGCCTGGCGGTGTATATGAGCAGACCCTATATTAATTCCAATCTTTGTGCACTGTCATTGTGCCTGCTCATGTGACTCGTCATGCGAAAGAAGAACACGAGGCTCTGAAGTGGTATGAGATGCTGGTGGCGCTTGTTCAGGCTCTAGGAAATGACCATGAGCTTTTGATGGCAATGGTTCTTGTTGTTGTTGGGGAGGTATTGATGAGTATTTGGATGGTTCAGATTATTGATGTGTTGTGGAACTATTAGGAGCTTGAATGATCCCCTGTATACCCGCAGATTCCATGGGTACATGGGTTGGAAGATGAGGTGACTTGATTAATGTGCCTTGGTTCTCTAGGCTTCTTGGTGGCTTCCATGCCGACAAGGGGCTCGATGTTAATAGGCTCTCTCCCATTGATTGTGTGTCTCCCTCTTGACCTGCTTTAGGACTTGATGTACTAACCTTGTTTAGAGGCATTAGAGTATCTCTGTCCATTACTTGAGCTTTATCCTTCTTCGTGCTGCTCCCCTGTGGAGAGCATATAAATTACACGAGTACTATTAGTACAACCTTTCCATTCAAGCAACAACAAGGGTGTGCAAAAACTTGCCTGGGTAGATTGTGGGTCTCTTGTAGGTTTAGCAATTGGAGAAGGCGGCACATCACTTTTGTCTTCATCATCCTCAAACTCTGAAGGACATTCATCGTCACTGTGCCTTGGTTCACGATCCTCCTCCTCCTCTTCTTCGTTATGTGTCTCCTCAGTCACAACATCTTTTCCTTTTAGGGAACGTAGGTCCTTACCCTGGAAAAATTAATTTCACGGGTTGCAGTTAAATCCTCACATGACTTGATAATAGTTTAACTATGTTTTTGTATGCTTTTACCTCTTCTTGCTGTCTTTTAACTCTGCCGGTCTCTGCCTCCTTGAACTGCTCCCGCTCGTTGGGGGGGAATGTGTCCTTTACAAAGTCAATGAAAAGAGGACACTCAACATAAACTTTTTTGGGCCACAATGCTGCACGTTGTTCTTCCGTATACATGCATGTAGTGTGCTTCACATTGAGCCACTCTTTTGTAAATGGAACTTTATCTGTCCAACCCATGTTCCGCACCCATCTGGTATATGTTTGCCAAAATATACTTATTGTCATCCATCCAATTTTTTAAGGATTTAGGAATCAACTAGGACAAGATTACATACCTGTAAAATGCCAGTTTGGCGGCCATGTTAGTACCCTCCTTTTGTTTCTGCTTGTTAGCTTTGAGTCCACCTTTCAATCTCTCGCACTCCACTTCATACAATGTGCCATTGTACCTCAATTACCACTCCCTTATAGTTGTCACTAGGGTGTCGTTTTCAGGGAGACGACACGATTTCTTTAGCAAAGCATATTGTCTCGTAGCCTCGTTCAAAAGTTGATTCCACCATGTCTCTCGACGTAACCAAGTGTGAAATACGGAGTGGTCGTCTACATTATTACACAACTACGTTATTTAATACTATACTCTCTTTTTTTTCAAACATTTATCGCAAAATGAACTTACTTAGTGCTGATTTTAGGCTTGGATATAATGTGGTTGGGTCATCGCTAACCAAGGCTCTTAGCACATTGCTACGATGATCGGCTGGTAGGTCGGCGCATGCAAGACTATATAGTCGATCATATGTCAACCACTTTGGTCTCCTACTCCAATCTATGTCCATAAGCAATCTAGAAACAAATGTTAAAATTTTTTAAGCAGCACGTGAATGTAAACTTAACTCCCTTTAAAAGAAATCCCTATTAGTCTTACCTCCACCACTCTTCTCCTAAGTTAGGATCCGCAATTGCGGATGCCTGTTGCGTATTTTTTCGGGCTTTCTTGTCAGCCTTATAGAATGCGTTACGGTAATGGGTAGTGAACTCCTCCGTTGAGAGCTCATTTCTCTTATTACTCACAGATTGCAAAGCCTTTGTATACTTTGCCTGAATCATGACATTAGTTCATTCTTTGTTTGATCCACTACATTGTCATGGTGAGAATAACCTAAAGGACAATGAAACTTACCGGATATAGAAGTTGGGATAGCACGATAAGAGGAAACTTGTATCAGCGTCTTCGCAATCCCCCACGCTTATTCATTTCAGCATCTAATTCTCATTGCAACCATCCTGGAACATCTTCCTCCAAACCCTTAAGCAATGTATCCATGTTGGCTGTGCCCATTGCTCTTACCATACATAGCATATCTATGAAGGAAGTTTTTACGTAGCCTTTGTCATTAATGCTATGGCAACAAAACTTACACCATTAAAAGACTAGGAAGCGATAATCATGCTATAGCTAAGCTTATCGAATTGACTAGGAAGCAATACTCATGCTATTGCTAAGCTTATCGATTCGACTAGGATGCGTTAATTATGTTATAGCTAAGCTTACCGATTCAAGCGTGCCACCACAGTGAGAACTTCTCCCTCGTTCTCTTTAGTGACCTTAACCATGCAGGCTTCCACACAACAATGGTACTTAGGCTCCTCTTTGTGAACTGCATAGCAGAATTATCTTGCATAGTTTCACAAAATTCATCTCATCTTGATATTGAGTCAGAAACAAAAGTGTAAAAAGTAATATACCTGTATCAATTTGTGCATTCCATGCCAGAAGACGGTGATTCCCATCCCATGTGTACAACATTTTTCCTTTCACGTCCCGCCACCCGGATTTATGATATTGTTTCTCAAAATCCTCATTGAGTTGCATCCACATTGGATCCCAGGTTTTCCAAATAGCGTGACTAACTTTTATTGCATCTAGATCTGGAGTCCTTATTGAAAGCATGAACCTGGCACGAATACCATTTTAGAAATTACCAACCTGAAGGCGGTGCAAAGTGTCGTCGAGCAAATCCCATTTCAATGTGGATTTCTCGGTAATAGTAAAAAGACCGCAATCTTCATCCCCCGCATCCTCTCTTTCGTCATCTTCTTCACTTGAGTAGTTCGTAATAGGGACTTGGTCCTTTGATGGTGCTGGTACCTCGGATTGTGTAGTGCCCTCTGCATTGGTTTTCACTGGCTTCTGCACTACTTTCGCTTTGGTGACTTCTTTCTTTGTGCTAGCACCTTCCTTTTTCAAAGGAATTCTACCCTCTTTTGGGGGCTCCCAGCTAGGGTCCTCTTCTTTCTATGCTCGTGTGACCTCCTTGCTTTCAACGACTTCACTTGCTTGATCTGCACTTATTTTCTTGACACCCGTCGATTACTTGTCCATAGGCAAATAATTATTAGCCTAGGTTACTGGCAAACAACGATTAATTTCATGAGTAAATAATGCAATAACCTCCAGTGGCTTACCTGTGCAACAAGAGTCTTTGGAGAAGGCTTTGAAACACTTGGTTTGGGCATAGCACCCGATGCTATGCTAGTGGCTCTTGGAGCGACAGGTACTAAACCTTTGCCTCCAGAGGATACAGTTCGTTGTTCTTTTGCCTGGACACAAAATGTTCGATGTTGCTTGCAAAAGAGAGGGTGTAAGACTGAATAAAATTAAGAGGTCTCATTACCAATTCTCTTATCGGCCATGCCACAACCGTACCCACTGCTGCACCTAAGGTGCACACATCATCGTCAATGGGTGGAACATGTGGCAACATGAGACCGGGAGCTGATGCCGATTGGACGGCTACTCCCAACGTGCCTCTAGGTAGCTCTCTTCCATGTAGCTTTTTGTGGGGTATGCAGCTCGACTCAAAAAGCTCCATGTTTTGCAATAGTACCACCACAACCTTGGAGCAACATCAATGTGCAGCATCAACGAGCGTGCAATCCTTCCAGAGTTTTGACATGTTTAATGGAAGCTACAACCCAACAAGATTGCAAGATGAGGGAAGGTTGCATCAATAAGATACCGTACATTCAGTATGTATATGTGTGTGTGTGTGTGTGTGTGTGTGTGTGTGTGTGAGAGAGAGAGAGAGAGAGAGAGAGAGAGAGAGAAGAAGAAGAAGAAGAAGAAGAATAGAGTTTTAACGTGGTATGAAACTATAGAAAGAGACTTTAAAGATCTAGGAAGTATTGCTTTTAATATAAAACATTGAGGAGGCAATAGCGACATCGATAGCGACTTCTCTTTTTTTTTTTGTAACCATTTCAACCTCCACCCTCCCTACTCTCAACATTTCACTTGTATCAAGGAGTTATATAAAGAGATGGCTCAATACAACTTACCATTTTTTTCCATATTTTAGTTATCTCTCCTCCGCCACCTCTCTACTTACCGTCACTCACCATCTCTACTCCTCTACAATCACTCACCATCCCTCATTTCTACTCCAACCTCTCCCTCCCTTAACTATCTATACAAACCTCTATCCACTCTACCTCAATTCTCTCCTCCAACCTCTCTCTCTCTCTCTCTCTCTCGACTATCTATAAAATCCTCTATCTACTCTTCCCCATTTCTCTATCATCTAATTTCCTTCCAGCTGTCCCTCCCTTCACTACATCCACATACCTTTGTCCACTCTACCTACATCCTGTGCTCAGGGCACCTTCACTACTATCTCTCACTCTCTCCTCTATCTCCCCTTCTCATCCTCTCCTCCTGTCCCTCACTTTGCCAACACATTTCTCCCACCTCTCTCTCTCTCTCAATGGAAAGCTCTCATTTCATCTTTCACGTGGGTGGTGTGAGGGTTGGCAAACCACACCACCTATCATCGGAAGGATCTTTGTTGGTTCTATTTGGAGCTGACATAAATGCACCAGCTGGTTATAATGTGTTTACCCTAGCAAAATCTGTTGAAGGTGAATCGTTAACATTTCCTTTGCAGAATGCAGGTAAAGGTAATAGCTCTCCTCTTTATGTGTTGGATGCTAAAGTTTCGACAGAGTATGTTGCATTCTTGGATTCCCCTGTGAAACCTAATATAGCACTACAGTCTGCCGACATACTGTTGCTTTCTTCTGATGAAGAGAAAGAAGACTTTCACTTTGACCCCACCAACAAAACACCCAAAAATGGGGTGATTGACCTAGACTCCCCACTACAAGAGGGATGTAAGAAGGACCGGGCTCCGATCGTGATTCCTTTAGCATAGTGGAGCTAGCGTTACATCCCACTATGAGATCTTCAAAGCTAAAGACCTTGATCGCATCATCGGAATGGGAGTGGGTGGAAGAAATTCCATCAAGCTACAATGGAAACATGGTGTTTGAATTTCCACCTTAGCCTAATATCGAGAGGTCAGCTATGGATGGAATGGAGCAATCAGTGGATGGTCATGTGTGGACAAAACCAACAACCACAAACATCAAATTTCCAACAACTATAAGGAAAAGCTATTGCGGAGGTGAATTCGAATGTGTGTTTGCAGAGTCCTTGCAAGTGTTATCTACAGGAATACCCAACCAGTCGTCTTGGACAGTTATTCCTTATTCTTTTGTTTTATGTACAAGGGAAGAGTGACAAAATCACAATTGTAGGCATGGAATAGCAGGTAAACTAATTGAGAGACCAATGCTAAATGGTGACTTGCAAAAGTATGGAACCTTGAAGTGATTCTATTGTCAACATGTGCGTGCTATTCGAAAAACCTGTGACTGCCAAGTTTACTACATAATGCCAACCGACAAATGCTATTCTCGAGCCATGGTGCACCAAGGCTTCCATGACCATGATGTCAAACTAGGGTCATCCAAAAGTACCATTGCAAGGGTGAAGTCTTTGGTGGTTGAGGCTGTTGATTCACTTGGCATCCAAGTTGGGCCGAGAAAAATCTGAATGGAGGTGGTTAAGATTATTTCCCAATCTGTCCTTCAACCTTCTTCAGGTGAATGCACGTCGCTTGGACAAGTAGAGTTGTCAGTTCTACTTCAAGAAATTTTTCCTCTTGTTAAAAGCCAAAGGTATGGGAAATGCATTTAAATATACATTTTAAACTTAAAGTCTTATATATTTCTAAACTTTCATGATGTTCTCCGCAGAATTAAGAATTGGGTGCATAAATTTCGTGGGGAGTCGAGTGCTCGTGGAGAGGAGTCATTGATAATTGACTTAAAGAGACCCTTGACATTTTTGTTTATCCACAAAATGCTTTTTCCAGGTCAATCTAATAGAGAGGAGGATAGATGTTTTGTATTCAAGATGTCGACAACAGGTCCTAGCTCAGGCATAGATCTTGTCAATAGAATGCGAATAAATGGAAATGGAGATCTAAAAAGAGTGTGGGCCTGCTTTGATCACGTTCGACGGGTAGAAGGATGGACAACCATGGGAACACATGTTTACGATCCGAGGAAAGTTTTAATTTAACTCTTTTAATTTTATGTTCAATACGCAACACATATTGACACATACTTAACTGTTAATGTGGCTTTGTCTTGATGTTCAGTGTCCAAGAATTAATGACAATTTCCATATGTGAGATGAAAGAAGAGGACATGTCATCATAATCAATATCTAATTCTCCTAAATGATTTTCTCATGTTAAACTGATCATTTAATATGGGGAAGTGCCAGGGAGAAAAAGCTAGAATATTGGTTAAGCTAGCAGACCAGCCATAGTAGGGATCCAAAGGAGGAAAAATAGGGATCCAAAGGGGGGGCCATCTGCAGAAGAGCAATGTGCAACAATGGGCTTAAAAGACCCTAAGGTTCAGCCCATTAATACTTCCAAAATGCTAAGGTTCCAAAATTCAAAGGTTGTGTCCAAAGGTCAAACTTTGGGAAAATTGGATGCTTTGTGTGTGTCCCAAAGTCTTTGTCAATCCCTACATAGGAGGGGGCAAGCCTAGCAAGTAGGGGATGAGAGAGAAACTCACACACACACACACACACACACAAGCTCCCTTTGTACACAAGGGGAAAGAGGGACACATGTCAACTCCCTAGCCCAGATGCCCACAAGGTGTACTCAAATCCTATTGGATGGCCTTGGAGGTGGACCAATGAGAATTAGGCTAGAGTAAATCTAGTTTTAATTAATTTAAAAACACTTAATAAAATAACCAATGAGAATTAAGCTCTCTAGAAGACTATTGGACAGTCTCCCAAGGGGACCAATGAGCATTCAACAGCCCAATGGCTTGCCTGATTCCTATTGGCCAGGAGGCAAAGGGGTCCAATGAGAGTTTAGTTGCATTTATTAATTACCTAAAGCTCTCACAAAAGGGGAAAGGGGGAAACATGTCAAAAGGCTATCACTTATACTGCTTAATTACCATTGGCTAGCCCTAGGGAGGTCCAATGGGACTGTAGCATGAGCAAATAGCAAGAGGGGTCGACCAAGAGAGAGAGGGGGCTGATTTTTCAAAGGCATTGTTGACACACACACACACACATACACACAACTCATGTATGGAAGTAATAAGACTCTCTCTCTCTCTCTCTCTCTCTCTCTCTCTCTCTCTTCTCAAGCTTTAATGGAAAGCTTATCACCTACTCCAAGCTTGTAAGAAGGGAGGCCTACACCAACAACTCTTGGCTTTGTGATGCAAATCCAACCAAGAGCCAAGCTTCAATGCATGCTCATATCCTCTACCATGCTAATTACTAAGCTAAGATATGCTAATATGAGTGATTATGTGAGGAGATGTACATCTTTCTCGTAAGAATACTCCTTCTTCCTCTCAATCTACTCTCATACCCCGCTAGCTCTCACCATCTTCGAAGGTGTGTGAGGTCTTGGGTCTGAGACCGTGAGGGAATTGATGTTGTGTTTGATAAGTGTTTTTCTAGGTGCATAAAGTTTCCATCTTCATTGCACTAGCTAGTCTTGAAGGAACACAAAGAATTGTATTGTACAATGTCTCTCTTGATGGGAGAAACCATAATACAAAGACTTTTGGAGGGGGGACCGGCTCCATGAAAATCCGGTCCTCAACTGTTGTCAATAGCTTAATTTCTCTCTCTTTTAAAAGTATTGTTCATGCTATCTAACTAGGTGTTATGCTTTTTGTTGCTCTCTCCACCCAAGCACTCTTGTTATTCTCATTAGGAAACTCTTCTAATGAAATGCTCACTATGTTCATGCTATTTTTCGCTACACACAAGTTATTAGGCCATTAAATGTTACAGGACACTACAACACAGATGATATTTTGGCAACAAATGATCAACGTGCTAGAGCGCAATGGGGTGCCCCCACTAGATTTTCCTCGCTTTATCGCAGATGAAGCCCAAGCAAACTGGAATGCGGTGCACACAATTTTCAATGGAGGTCCGGATATGGTGATGAAAGGTAGGGAGAGATCATGCCTTTTCCATTGGAAACAAAGTTTAGGGATCCACACCACAAAATATGTGCTCAATGCATTTCAAGACGAGCACAAGCGACTGTGTCGAATGTGGCGGTGCGCGCAAAGCAATGAAGATGCAGAGGCCCAATATCGGTTCATTCGAGCTTGGTGGGCAATAGGAAAGGTGGCAGATGGGAATCTTGGCCCAATGGAGTGCGTGTTGAGTTGGTGGCATGTGAGGTACCCTCATTGGAGGAAGGAAATTGTTGGTGTAAGTTTTCAAATTTATTCTAGAATGACCCTTCATGATATCAATGAAATATATTAATTTCTTTTTTTGTAGGCTCTAGATGACTATTGCATCGAGGTCATCCCTCGAACAAATCTCTCAGAGGCACGTCACGCTTCATGGCTAGCAGGTGAAGGTCACAAGCCTAAAATTTCTTTGTACGATGCAACAGTTTCGGATATTGGGATTACTCTTCTTCAACAATCCAAAAGAATGGCATATACAAAGGGTAAGTATATAGGAAGCGGACCAAGCATAAGCAAGATGAGAGACAGGGCAGCTTCATGACAATTTCACACACCTACTCCATCACAGACTAGCCGTGTTGTGAATGATGCAGTTGGAGGAATTGATCTTCCAAAGTTGCCAGAGGTTTTTGGAGACCGGGTTACAATGACAAGGCGACGCAAGACATTTGGCAATGTTATAGGTGAGGAGGCAAATAGTTCACACAGGCCAAAGTATGTCACTCAAAATGTTGCTCGACAAAGAAAGGCTCTAAAGTTGTCATTTGGAGATGCATCACAGGTAACCCAAGATCACTTTATGGATGAGGATAATGACGGGGTGACAATTAGGGCCATTGAGGTTGACATAAATGACACCATGTGGGCAATCCGCATGTGCAAACCGGGGTCTAAGTTCACTTGCCAAGGAAAAATCAAAGGAGGAAAGTGCAAGAAAAAGGTGAATTTATGCAAAGAGGGAACAACGGCACCAAGTTTTTGGGGGAAACGCAACTAGGAATGGCATAACAATGAGACATGGGTATGGTTTTGTAGTGATGATGTCAAACATGTGTGGGATGTATGTCCATATATTGTGATGCGACCTCCAAGACCTCCACTTGAGTGGCCAGTGGCACAGGGCACGAACTTAACAACGCTAGAAGTAAAGTCTTTGCAGCTAGCGGGGTTTCATATCGCAATAGAAACTATGGAAGTGCAAGGGCAAAGACGTGCAGGCAGGTATAGGACAGGTGTTTCTGAAGAGGCATCGAAAAGGATCGACAGTGCTTTAGGACTAGAAACGGTCATCGAACAAGTGGAAATGGTAAAGATCGGTAAGCATGAAGTCTTCATTGCAGTAACACCAAACTCGAAGTTACGTGGTGAGAAATATCGAGTCACAGTAGCTACGAATCCTAGTTGTACTTGTAGAGACTTCCAAAGGAGGTCAGGGGAAGGAATGACCTATGTGGCTTGCAAACACTTGTATTATATCTACTTGAGAGTGTTTGGAATGGACATAAACAACAACATGTTCATTCATCAGTCTATTCTGGCTGATAACGAGCTCAAAACTTTACTGAGTGCACAAAGACTGTTGTAATAATCTAGCATTTGTTGGGCTATCACATTTACCTTGAGTTGTGCATTTGTTTTGAGTTTTCAAGAAAGTGAATTCTATCATTGTTGTCTTTTGAGAGAGAGAGAGAGAGAGAGAGAGAGAGAGAGAGAGAGAGAGAGAGAGAGAGAGAGAGAGAGAGAGAGAGAGAGAGATAGATAGATAGATAGTTCTATTATCGTCCTCGGAGGTCAAATATGACCTATGGGACCAAATGAACATGTCACGTGGTGTGAGTGGAGGTCATAAGTGACTCTTGATGCTCAAAAATGGCTGAAATGAGTGTCACAATAGAGAGTTGACATCGTGGTTGGGAGAGGAAGGTATGTAGGGAGAACTCAGGGTTGAATATATGGGAAAAAGAGAACCTAATGTGGTCAAAATCTGAGCACTCAAGTAGTGTGTGGTACTCACTCTCTCGCACTTGACGAGGGCATAAGGCGCAAAGTCGATGACACTCCTCGCCAGTGCCCCAACGTCCTGTCTCGCAGTGTAGAGAATGGGAGCTAAGACAAATGGAGGCAATGGTGTGGATCGCACTCAACGGGATGGGCTCAAGGATGTAGGGATGGGTTTGGTTACCTCGTTCAGAGAAGAAGAGAGATTTGTAGTTTGGGGCAACGTGTGTGGTGTAATGGCTAAAGCGAGAACCTTCGGATTTCTCCCAAGCCGTGATACATTGGCGTTTTAAGAAGGCCTCATTAACTTGGGAGTCGATCGACGCATCCTTGACTAAGTGACATGCATCCCATCTTCCAAACCATTTCTTGATGTCAAGCATCTACTCCGAACTTAGTATTTTGCTCTTGCATGTCTTTTGAACCTTTTGACTTGCTTCATATGCGATTCTAGGAAGTCGATGCAAAGGGCTATGTTGTGTCTTATGCATGTACTCCACAACCCTTTGCATGCCCAAGACCTCAATGGGAAGCGATCCGGACTCAAGAAGTAAGAGAATGTAGGGTGTTTGTGTCTTCAATTGGAGAAAGTTGGTGAGAAAATGCTTTTGGACATTCTCAAACTCTTTCCAAGTAGACTTCCCGATGCTTCCACCCCACACCTCCACTCCATAAAGAAGCACCGGTGTCACCAATGTGTCAAAGAGGTACTTTTTGAGAGCCCAACACTTGATCTCTCCAGCATTGCACATGTTCTCAAATGCATAATAAGCCCTCTTTCTGGCTTCCAAGCGACGCATTGCACAATCCTTCCATTTATGACTGGATGGAACCTCAAGGCCAAGGTACTTGAAGTGATCTACCACTTCAAGGTGCTCATTGTTGTATACAATGCATGGATTTTTGTCATTAAGGGTATTTACAAGCATAACCTTGGTTTTGGATCCATTCACGATCAGCCCGCTATGTAGGCAAAAGCGTTCCAAGACACTCCTTTCATTCTGCGAACGGATCACCAAAGTCTTAAGTACTTCATGACGCAGACCAAGCTCTCCGACAAACAAATGAGGTGGGAAAATTTTCTTTCACAATTTCATTTTGATATTGCTCACATTGCTGGAAAGCATAATCAAGTAGCAGATGCACTCTCAAGACGCCCAAGAGTGAATGCGGTTTCCATAGTAGCTCACAATGATCTATCTTCAATGATAGATGAGTATGCTATTGATCCCGATTTTAGAGCTGTGATTTCAGCCCTTGCATTAGGGAAGAAAGAGGAACCATTTACTTTACAAGATGGTTATCTTCTCTATGGCAATAGACTATGCGTTACTAACTCACTACATGAGAAAGTAATGTATGAATCTCATGCTCCTCCTTATGCGGGGCATAGAGGGATTCAGTCCACCCTAAAGGGAATTGAAACATATTTCTATTGGCCTACCATGAAAGCGAACATACAAGAGTATGTTTCCAAATGTGTGGTATGCCAAAAGACAAAATTTGATAGAGGGAAGCAACCTGGATTGCTTCAACCCTTGCCAATCCCTAATTCACCATGGGAGAGCATATCCATGGATTTTATCTTTGGATTGCCTAAGTCTATCCATGGGAATACGGGAATACGGAAGATAGTAGACAGGTTCAGTAAACAAGCTCATTTTATACCTGTCAAAAAGACTATCAAAGCCCATCAAATGGCAACCCTCTTCATTTCATAAATTTTCAAGTACCATGGCTTGCCAATGTCCATAGTGTCGGATAGAGATCCTAGAATGACCAGTAATTTCTGGAAGGGTCTCTTTGAGAATTTAGGGACAAGGCTAAATTTCTCTTCGGCCTATCATCCACAAACGGATGGCCAAAGTGAAATAGCTAACCTAACAATTCTCGATCTACTAAAAGCCTATGTAACGGAAGTAGATCAAAGATCCCAATGGGAGAAGTACTTACCCTTAGTGGAGTATGCTTACAATAACATTGTACATACTTCCATGGGAAAAGCACCTTTTGAGGTAATTGAGGGAAGATAAAAAAGTCCCTTGCTACTTAAGGTACATGGGAAGATCTTCGTTGCAGATGAGTATAGCCGAGACCTACAAGAATCTTTCCAAAAGATTAAGGATGCTATCTCTATCTCACAGCAAAGCCAAAAGGCTGCTGCTGACAAGCACCGAAGAGCCCAAGCCTTTAAAGAAAACGATTGGGTCTTGTTAAAGTTTCCCAAGGCTCGATTAAGGCACACAACGGGCAAGAATCCTACGGGTCACCAAAAGTACTATTCTAAACTAGCAAAAAGGTACTTTGGTCCCTTTCAGATTCTTAAGCCAATCAATGAGATGGCCTATCAACTCAAGTTTCCCAATCATTGGCTCATACACAATGCTTTTCATGTGAGCCTATTAAAGCCTTACAAAGGAGATCCACCTCAAGAACCAACTATTGAAGACCCACCGGAGATCGAGGACCAAGAAGAGGTGCTGCAACCCGAGTCCATTCTCCGACATGAAGACAAGGTACTAAGAGGCGATAAGACTATACGACGATATCTTATTAAGTTTAAGAATTATCCTTTTGAAGATGCTAGATGGATGCAAGGCATACAATTAAAGGATAACCTAAACCTTGTCAATGCTTACAATGCTTCCCAAGAGTAAGCAAATGTACAAATGTTAAAAATGAACAAAATTTTTTCTTAGAAGACTCTCTTTTTCTTTATTGTGCACAAAAATGAAGTAGTATGCATGCTTAGATCAAGTTTGCGGAGACGACGTCTCCCGAACACCAAGTAGAGTTATGGAAGATTGATAGGACTAATGTGCAGACATGCTTGCGGCAGCCTCAGGCTCTCAAGCGCCAAATGGACTAATCATCCATTGTGGAACGATGTCATAGGGTAACATAGGGATCCTCTACCCGCTAAGAAAAGGACTCATGAATATGCTTTATCTTCTCTACCTCATAGTCAAGGACGAATATGATTTCAAGAGAGAGGTAATGTCATAATAATCAATATTTAATTCTCCTAAATGATTTTCTCATCTTAAACTGATCATTTATTATGGGGAAGTGCTAGGGGAGAAAAAGCTAGAACATTGGTTAAGCTAGTAGACCGACCA
Organism: Adiantum capillus-veneris; assembly: GCF_014529385.1. Classification (NCBI taxonomy): domain Eukaryota; kingdom Viridiplantae; phylum Streptophyta; class Polypodiopsida; order Polypodiales; family Pteridaceae; genus Adiantum; species Adiantum capillus-veneris. The sequence continues at coordinate 97,378,859 of NC_140937.1, read as the reverse complement.
CATTAGGGATCCAAAGGAGGGAAAATAGGGATCCAAAGGGGGGCCATCTGCAGAAGAGCAATGTGCAACAATGGGCTTAAAAGACCCTAAGGTTTAGCCCATTAAGACTTCCAAAATGCTAAGGATCGAAAATTCAAATGTTGTGTCCAAAGGTCAAACTTTGGAAAAATTGGATGCTTTGTGTGTGTCTGTTTTAGGGAAAACTACTCGCCTGTTCATGCTCACAAGCACAACACAGACAACATACTTATCATCCGATGACACGACTAACCCGTAGGTGCACAGAGGCAATCTCGTTAGCTTGTCAGGCTGAGACCAATCTACACATACGCACTTCTATGATGCATCAATCATTAACCCTTCTTGAATGCAACCCACTCTATCCCTAAACGCTCACAACACCGTTTACACATCAAATGAACTCAGAATCGCATCAAGCTTTCTAAGCACCATCCTCTCAATAGGATATACTTACCTATAAGTCTAATCTCACCAGATTATAACCCTAACTACCTCGAATAGAGTCGCGATAGACTCGCAGGTCATAATCTAAAAGTGTGTGAAACCTAAGTCTATGAACATCTATGCATAGCTAATCTCGCCCTCTTTCCATAAAGTACTTGCTTGTTGAAAACAAACACCGTTCGTGCTACTTACAAGCAAAAAAAGCTTGAGGAAGGATCGCTCGCGAACAGCTCAAAAATGTGAATGCGTGGCGTAGGCGCGTAGCTCTCAGAGAGGCTACCGCGATGGTGTGGTCGCATCGTGAATCCAGTGAGGGAGATGCGCATAGCGAAGAGGATAAGATCACACACACTCTCTCTCTCTCTCTCTCTCAGACTCGTACGACACAGGATTAATAATTCAAAAATGTTAATTCAAAAATGTTAATTTAAAAATGGTTCTAAGGTGACTTTTATACTTTAGTCACCTTAGCTCAAAAAATGTATATGGGGTTCTAATCATCATAATTACAAAGTGGAAACACATCTGGGTCCCAGCTGATTGATTAATCTTTACATAATCCAGACAAGTGGATCAAAATGATAAAACGTCTTTGACATAAAAATGGGAATTTGATAGGCTTTACAAGGTGGGCTCATTACAACAATTGGGCAAGTTGGGCCCCAACACTCCCCCCCTCCTATTTCATGTCTACCACGACATGACTGTCTTTGTCTTCAATGTCGTTGTCTTCCTTCCTGGTGTATTTGATGTAGAAACACATCATATCGCATAGACTCGCTCGCCATTAATGGGCCAAATTTTTTTGACTTGTACATGAAGAAGCCGGTGTAAAATGCTTCTTCGAACGTTTGTAGATGGTAGGTGGGCAAAAACATGAGCCTTCTGAAGTAGGCATACAAAACCGGCTCTGTAGGTGGCCCACTTAGATCATACGACAACTCTGAAATGCTTCTTTCGGTATTCATGTACTTTGAACTCCAGCTTTCAGAGAACACTGTGAGACAGGCCAAAAAAGTCCGAGCTCTTTTACACAGCATCTTGCAGGATAGGTCGGGAGAGCCTCCGAATTCCGCAATGGCGCCCTGAAGGGTTTTCACCATGTAAGAACCGGATATTCTCTCTCCTTCGACAGGCCGTGGCAGTACTGGATAGTTCAGCCATGTGGGATTTCTGCTTTGTAACGCTTTATGTTGGCTGTAAGTATAAGTTCGGGGCATTGGGCAAAAAGTCCTATCATTTCTCAGCTCAGTTGGTGCATTGACTAAGTGGATCAAGTTTTTAAGATTATCCAAAAGCCACTGTCGCCTCCACTTTGGCTGGCTATCTACTATTCTGTCTTGCTATTCCCGATCCTGTAATTCTTCTTCAAATACTGGCACTTGTTCTTCCTTTGCGAGCTTCCTTTGATGTGTTAGTGTTTCATATTTTAGCAGAGCATAGGGTAACATCGGGGCATTCCATTCTTCCCGTAGCTCTGCTGCTGTCTTTCCTGATCTGGAGAGCCCTTGTAGCATCTCCTTCTTTAGTTGCATGGCCTTGTACCACATAATCTCTGATTGCTTTTCCATTTGTTCGGCTAGCTTTTGCTCTTTAAATTTTGTGACTGAATCTTCTTCTTCTTCTTGGTTGTTGGAGCCAGCTTGATCAGTCTGCATATCTGGGGCTCCATGGTCCTCTGATTCTTCCTCATAGTCATCATCACCCCCATATAGTACTGCCAATCCAGCCAAATCCGTGGCTGCTTGCTCCAGGTGCACCCGCGCCTGCCCTTCGTGTTGCCTTGCAGTTTGGAGACTAGCAATTTGGGCAGCCATTGTTCGATTATTGATTTGGAGTGTTTGAAGTTCCATCTCCTTTTGGGCTGCAGCCTCTTCTAACTCTTTTACCCTGATGTGCAAATTTTCATTTTCTTCTTTGATGGACTCGGAAACAAGGCTTTCTATTTCACTTTCCTTGGCTGGTCCTTGTTGTTGTTGTTCACTTTGTAAGTCCGAGATTTGTCTTTGCAGTTGATCTTCAGCTCTAAGTGCACTTTCGGCTATCATTAGTCGCTGTTTTCTTTCCAGTTCCAGTTCTCTCTTCAATGCCACCACTTCTTCTTGCGGTTGGACCATTGGTGTTGCTGGTAGCATCGTTTGTTTCCTTGCTCTTTCTATCTCCCTTGCCTGTATGTTTGTTACTGCTCGCAAATCCTTCACTTCAATTTGTAAGTCATCGATTACGACTTGCAAACTTTTGACTGTCTCCAGTGTATCTTGCTTTTCTGCCACCAACCTTTGGATTTGTTCATCTCTGTCATTGACGTCTTCAAGAAATACATTGATTGTATCTTCACAAATGGCATTGAAACTTTCTGACTCCTGTAAATTTTCCTTGAGGAGGTTTACTCTGCTCTTGAGACCCAAGATCTCAGCATCTTTAATGCTGATCAGTTTTAGGTTGTCATCTCTTTGCTCCTGCAACTTCAGAACTTCTTGATGGGTTGTTTCTAATTTCCTTTTGTTGCCCTGTTCTGATCGGATGTGAGCTCTCTGAATGCGGAGGAGATTCAACAGGTGGGGTTGATTGTCTTTCACTTGTCTCTGGCCTTGGAGATGGAGGTGGTGTTTCCTCATCTCATGTAGTTGGCCTCAGTTGATCTCTCAAGGTTTCTAGATCCTCCTCTTCAAGTAGCAGATCCGGTTCATCCGTTGCATTCCTCTCTTGGATGTATCTCTCAAACCAGTCCAACTCAAAAGCTGGATTGTGTTTACTCTTTGTTCTTAATGTGTAAGTGCTACTAGAGGGTCTCCATGTGGCGCCTACATCGCCTCGTAAAGATCTCTCGAGTACAAAGCCTTCGAGCATTCTTTCCATCTTTGCTACCTTCTGCAATCTGGCGTTGCTCTCCATTTCCGCTTTCCGCTTCTTTAGTCTCAAATCTTCTTCTTCAACTTTTCTTTCTTCTTCCATCTTTTCTTGTGTACTTCTGGTGACTCTTTCCAGCCTGCGTCCTCCAATGGTGTTAGTAGAGGCCGGTACTTGCCTTTGTGACCTATCTTCAATATTCTCTCTTAACACCAGCCACTCGTTTTGTTGAGGGGCAGGTGGTAGCTGGTCTGCCACGCCTATGGTATGATATATTATCCTGGTGAGGACTTCTCCTCCTGCAATGTAATTTGGCTTGTCCTGTCGTAGCTTTGTCACTTCCTCAAACAGATATGATGCATGATCTTTATAGAACTCATGTGTCATTCCCATAGCCCATGCCATTGTTGTTGAGATGACCCCGTGTGGTGTAGTGTATCTAGGAGGTCTCTTGCTGTAGCTCAACAGATATTGACTGTACACCTGTGTCAGTTCTCTTACTTCCAGGTTTGCTATGAGTTCAAAAGAAGGCAGTTTGGACCTTTGCAGGTAGACTGTGAGATTCTTTCTTCTTTCTCTCATGTTGGCTCCCTGATTAGAAAATTTTAACGCCTCTTTGATGATTTCCTTGGTGATCTGAATTTCCATTATCTCATTATCCATGCATGCAACCCTGCAAGTCTCGTCTTCTTGGATAGTCTCAATTAGTTGTTGTACCCTCTTGAAATCTATCCCCACTGGTGGTAGTGAAACAAAGTTCCACAAACCAACTTTCTTCAGTCATGACCTTTGCGGTGATTTGTTTAGGTAATTTTCTGCCTCCTTGGGGATCATTACTGTATCCACTAAATTTCCTTTGTCATCCACATAGGAACCTTGGTAGATTTGGAAGGCTGCTGCCTGTTGCACGTCTGCAGGTATCCATGTGGCTGCTGGCTTTAATGAATTGGGTAGAAGTGTATAGGGTATTGCACCTTCCGTTGCCAGGTTCTTGTCTTTTCTTTTTCCCGGAGAAGCTTCCATGGATCCTGTATTCACAAGTAACGGTTAGTGTACAAACATAGTACTTCTTTTCTAAATTGATTACCACTTAATCATGCATCTAGGTGAGCCTTCTTAATTCCAAGATGAGTTAAGGTAAAATGTTAGCAGATAGACAAGCTCTTTCATTGTCTGACTCTGACGGCTTCAAATTAATGTTGTTGATGAAGGAGAACAAGTCCAATTGCCTTGAAATTTTGTGTGGTGTATGTGCATAGGGCATGTAAGGTCACCCTATAGTCACAAACTGAAAATCAGCTCATTTGCAAATTCTGCCCAGTCTATCGCGATAGACAGGCTATCTTTTGACAGGAGAGAGATTTTCCACATGTGACTTTACCAGTTGGTTCCTCTTATCTTCTACATGATCTGATCCCATTTCCATCTCAAGTGGATGTCAAGTGAACCCTTTTTGGATCAACTTCCATTTTTTCAGATTCCCTACAAGGAGATGTTGGTCTATCTTCCTCATTTTGTGTTGTTTTGGGCTCAAACTTAGTGGGTAGTCCTCTTGCATCATGCTGAAGCCAACTGTTGATTCCAAATTTTGATCAGATGCCCCTTTGTCATTCTGCTTAGTCTATCACGATAGACTAGGACTTGGTGTCATTTTGTTACATTTTGGCTCTGTAGTCATCTATCTGCCTTCTCCTAGTTGATGTAAGGTTTCTTGACCTATCACATGTGAATTTCAACTGTCTACCATTGAGGTGCCCTCTTCTGACTCTGAGTTGCTGTCAAGTCTATCTTGGCTTGCCATATGAGTCCATCTTGTATCAAAATTTGGTGTACTGCTTCCATATGACTTCCCCTGTCTATCCTTGTAAAAATTTGGAAAAGCCTCCCCCCTAAAGATAAAAAGAGTTGGTCTATCGCAATAGACTCAGCTACTTGGTCAAGATAGAACAATTTTGCACTTTGATTTGATATTTGGGGTCATTAGTCCTTGTTATTACCCTTTATGAAGTCACAATCAAAATTTTCCTTGTCTAAGTGTATGAGCCAGTCTATCGCGATAGACTCAACATCTAGTCATTTTTACAAGTTTTTTTTATGTTAGTTGACCACAAAGGTGTTAGTAGGCTCTCCTAGACACATATATTAAGTTTTAACCAATTCTGACTTTCATTTCCTTTTGACCTTCCGTCAAAGCAGTCGGTTGTTCTTTTGGTGCTTACATCACCAAGAACGACCATTTGGACGTCTTTCTGGCCTGTTGCTGGCGTTTGCCCTCGTGGAAGATCTTTTTCTTGAGTGGCCACATTCCGACTCATAGTTGACCTCTTTTGGATGTACCCTGTCAAATTTGGTGTCATTCGGTCACTTGGTCGGCCCGTTAGAGTATTGTGACGCTTTGCGCAGTTTTCGTCAGATAGGGACTTTAGGCTCCGTTTTGAAGAACTTTTTCATGGTCTAACCATTCAGTTGGTTTGTCGAGGATATTGGCTTGCTGCCTATGAGTTTTGGCTCATTTTCGATCACTTTGGGTCAGCTGCTCTTCTGCAGGTCCTATGAAATTAGGGTTTTTTGGGCGGCTTCCTTCACGCTTTCCGAGGTCATAGGCGTGATCCCTAAGCTATAGGCATTGTGCCTTTTGATTTTGGTTCCATTTGGTGGCCTCTAGGTCTTCCTAACAACTGGTCTACAGTATGTGTGCATAGGTTGTGATGGTGGTGCTGGCGATGTTTTGCGACTAACTGAAGTAAACAACACTTAGAGTCAGTGTTGACGAGCATACCTCTCATACCTGATGTAGATCTGGTGACCGTGCACGATGGATGAGCTCCTGGAAGTCTCAACTACTGTAGGGAGCTCTCTCTCTCTCTCTCTCACAATGGAAAATGACTCAAATGAGAGATTTCTAGCCTAGCCTCCCTATATGTAATCGAGGCTCTGACATGAAATTTTCCCATCTTTTACCTGTGGCCATAACTTTTTGAGAGATGCGGTTTAGGCTCGCAAATTTCCTGATTTGGACCTCGTTTGCTCCAATTCTACAATTTTTACAGATTTCTCCTTTTGGAGGTCCCGTCATGACGGTGGTCATTTTTTCCTGTCACCTTTGCAGTCCCTATTTTTTCTATGTCTTCTTTACCTTGCTCTGATCAGGCGTCTCTTCTGTTGTGTCTCCCTCTGGATTATGGATTTTTAAAAATATTTTTTGCTAGAAAATGGCTAAAATAAAGCAAATAAATCCCAAAATAACCCGAAAATAGCAATTCTAACCTATAAAAATATCAATGAAAAGCAAAACACTTTGTAGCTCACTTTTCTCTCGTCTATGTACATTCTCACTCTTAATCGTCAACTTTGCCCTATTTTTTGTTGTTTTTCGACGGTTTTTGACCAGTTTTGACTCGCTTTATAGTATATACACATCCCTAGGGGCTCATATATGATCATTTGGTCCCCAATTTTGATTAATTACGAGGGCATATTCTTTTCCAAAATCACACAACAAAACGCAAAAATGGTTGAAAAATTAATCACAAACATTGCCCTCTAATATATGACGTGAGTTCGCATTTGGAATGCCTCCCCCCCTCCTAGTTGGAGTCCTCTCGGACAACAGGGTATCGTCAAGGGTATATGCTGTGCATGGGCGTGAACGCGTGCTAATACAGGCCTTGTAATGTTTAGTATTATTCAAAATACTAATTAATCTGATTGAAAATAAAATTGGTAAATGAGAATTTCATCATGCATAATAAGAGTGTGATGAGTACTCTTATGTATTAACTTTTAATTAACTATGCAAAGTTAATAGTGAAGATGTACTAACTAGAGAGATTAGGTATACTTAGAGAGATTAGAGTAAGAGAAAACATACACACACATCTTTTCTAAAGTTAATTGAATCTTACTAATCCATTATAGAGATTAGAGTAAGAGATAGCACACACACACACACACACATCCTTCTTAAAACTAATTGAATCTTACTAATCTATTAGAGAGATTAGAGTAACAGATAAAACACACACACACATATCCTTCTTAAAGCTAATTGAATCTTACTAATCTATTAGAGAGATTAGAGTAAGAGATAGCACACACACATCATTCTTAAAGCTAATTGAATGCTTACTTAATACGCACCTTACTAATCCACTAGAGTTTTTGCTCTCTTAGTGGTTTGTGGACGCCTTCTCTCTAAGAGAAGTGGCAGCACTTCGTGAGCGCTATAGAGGCAATCTCTATGTCTAAAGTGTGAGTATGGATGCTCTATTTATAGCAGAAAAAAAAACGTCCAACTTTTTTTCCCAAAACAATAATAACTATTTTTTTAAAAAAATTAATAACTATTTTTTTTTAAAAATTAATATTTTTTTCCCCAAAAATCATACCCATATTTTTGGTTCCCTTGTGGTACCCATTAGCTTGACCAATTTGTCATTATGATCAAGAGATAAGGCCACACAGCCCCCCTCATTAAGATTAGTCAAGAGTAGCCTCTCCTTTTCATGTGACTGTGTGTCCCACTTTGTCCCCTCCTATGTGAGTCCAAGTGAGTCCATGTGCCTTCATGTGTCATCCATGTGTATTCTTTTGTCTTTATAATTATTTTATTTATTTCTTTAATAATAATTTACTTTACATTTTTAAGTTAAATGTTACAGTCTTATACCAACTTTACAGTAGAAAGAGAAAATTCTACAATCAGTAAATGAGTATTGTAATAAGTTAGTTAGTGATTCGTATAGCTAAACATGTCAGAATTTTGTACCGTAAATTTTAAACTCTAGGTTTTCTCACCCTACGGTTCATAATTTGAACTCGAATATTTTAAAGAATAAGCGATGGTTGAAAAATTCAAATGCGTAATAGAACTTGTGTAGAATTCGAAAGTAGAGACCTTACACCGTTCAGTCCAACTGTTTGGCTACTCTTAGTGTGGGAATCAAAAATTCAATAGGCAATATTGCATTTAACCCATATACCATATTAAATGGTGTAGCATTGAGTGTTGTTTTATACGCAACTCGATAAGCCCACAATGCTGAATATAGCATTTGATCCCAGTCCGTTCTTATTCTAACCAGTTTCGTAAGCACTGTGCACAATATTTTGTTGGTTGCTTCTGCTTGGCCATTGGCTTGTGGATGGTAGGGTGTAGATTTGTGATGAATTATCATAAACTCATTTAAGAGATGTTCGATAACTTCATTTACAAAGTGTGTCCCTCTATCACTCACCAGCTCGATTGGTAGGCCATAACGTGTAAACACATATTCATATAAGAATTGCGTCGTGGTTCTAGCGTCTGCTTTGGTTGTGGCTTTTTCTTCCACCCATTTGGTCATGTAATCCGTGGCCACTATGATGTATTGTGCTTGTGTACGATAAGCTGGTGGAGTAATAGGACCAACAAAGTCCAATCCCCATTTAGCGAATGCTCGAGCACTCATCATTGGTCTTAAAGGCATTTTGTATCTTTTAAATGGTACCTTAGTGCGTTGACATTCATCACACCTTTTCACGAATTTTGCTTCATCTTGAATCATGGTCGGCCACCATATGCCCGCAACCATAATGATTTTTACGGTACTCTCTGCTAAAAAATGACCTCCTGCTATGCCTGCATGAGCTTGTTCCAATAATGGAAAGTAGTCATTTTCATGAGGAACTAACCTCAACTGTTCATCAGTTCCTCTTTTATACAATTGGCCACTAATGAGGGTATACCTATTCGCTTCGATTTGTAAGGCCTTTTGTCGGGCTTTAGACCAATCTCTTGGCAACTCCTTATTAGTAAAATATTCCACAATAGCATGACTCTATGCGGGTGCTACTCTCACTTGGTATAATGTGGCATAATCCACAATGGTATTGGATGTGCAAAAGTTGCATTTCTTGATGTAATTAGCTACATCGCTTGCCATTCCAGGCCAATACACTCCAAGTCTTCTTAATCGTTCACAGGTCATTTGATTTCCTCGATGGAATCCCCCTGTTTGTGTATGGGCCTCCTCTAGATACGCGTCGTACTCCTCTGGGCCTATACACAACCTTAGAATCCCATCGTTTCCATGATGGTACATTCTTCCCACAAGCATTGTGTATTTTTGTGCTTATCTAACATCTTCCACCGTGTGTCTGTCGTCGAGATTCATTCCATATGTCAACAACGGAATAATTTGCTCTGACCATTTTGGTACAATCTCTATATTAAACAGGTATGCATCTGGGAGATCATCATCTACCCCAGTAGCCTTTTCGCCATGTAGTAATCGAGAAAGGTGGTCTGCTCTTTGATGAGTTTTTCCTTTCTTTACTACTACCGTAAAATCAAACTCCAGCAACACAATGAACCATCTTACAATGCGTCCCTTGTTACAAGGTTTGTTTACTAAGTACAAGAGTGCCTGATGGTCCACAAAAAATGTGAATTTGTTCGCAAGCAAATAATGCCGAAATTTCTTTACCGCATATATCATACCCAATTCTTCTCTTTCAGTGGTGGTATAATTTTTCTCTGCACTGTTGAGTTGTCTACTAGCATAACTGATGGGAAAATCTATATTACCCTCCCTTGGTTGTGCTAATATACAGCCTATTGCAAATGCCGAAGCATCTACATGTACATGGAAAATCTTTGACCAATCTGGTGCTTTTAGAATTGGTGCAGATACCAGTCCATCTTTTAGTTTCTGGAATGACTCCTCACATTCGTCAGTCCATATGAAGATCATGATTAGACTATACAAGGGTTTTGCTATTACAGCATACATGTAGATAAAACGTCGGTAGTATCCACAATGTCCCATAAATGATTGTACCTCTCGTACAGTGTTTGGTCTTGGCAATTCTATGATTACCTTTACCTTGTCTTCATCAGTGGTAATTCCATTAGCCGATACTATGTGGCCTAGGATCTTTCCTTGCCATAGCATGAATACACATTTTTCTGGGTTGAGGCAAATCCTATACGTTCTGCATTTTTCGAATACCTTTCTAAGATGATCTATATGGTCTTCTCTCAATAGAGAATAGACACACAAGTCATCCATGTAAATATCCAAGAATATTTGCAAGTATTCTTTAAAAGCATGTGTCATTAATCTCTGAAATGTGGCTGGAGCATTGGTCAAGCCAAATGGAATTACCCTAAACGCATATATGACCCATTCTATTGCAAACACTATTTTGTATTGATCTTCTAGTTTGACTCCCAATTGGTTATAACCAGAGAATTCGTTCATAAAGCTATAGGCCTGCTTGCCTGCTACTCGTTCCAGGACGTGTTTCATGATAGGAAGAGGATAGTTGTCCCTTATTGTTGCTGCGTTTACCTTCTTGAGATTCACACACACTCGTAATTTCCCGTTTTTCTTAGGTACCACCACTATCGGTGACACCCAGTCTGTATGCTCTATCTCATAAATAAATTCAGCGTCCATAAGTTTGTCTATCTCTTCCTTGATCCTTTTGGCGAATGTCTCATTGTACGTGTATGGGCGTTGTTTGCTTGGCTTTGCGTCAGACTTCAGAAGGATTGAATGTTCACAAATGTTAGGATCCACCCCCTTCAGATCTTTGTACGACCAGGCAAATACATCACGAAATTCTTTAAGAGTTTTGATCAGTAAGCCCTCTTCTTCCTGGCTTAGATCAGTAGCAATGTAAGCAGGTCGAGGACTTTCTCCCGGTTCTGCTAGGTCTATTTTCTTGGCATTCTCCGACCCATCATAGGACTCGTTGGATTTAGGCTCTCTCATTGGTTGCTGGACCACCAATTTTCTCTCCTGAATGGTGTACTTACAATAGTGAGGAGGTATATCTATCTTTTTACTCCCATCACTAGCGTTCGATCCATCTCTACTTTCCATTTCAGTTGTCCATACATTGCTTTTGTTTCAAATCATTGTATTTCTTTTTCCGCTCAACTTTCGTTATAATTGGATCTCCAAAGACATCCAATATTTCCCTTGCAGCTGTCTTTTTTGCTTTGTTGGTTTTCTTAAGTTTCAACAGTCTTGTCTTAAAACCTGGGTCTTCAACAACCTTAAGAAACCTTCGTGACATTTTATCCTTAGCACAATCAACAGCATGAATGTTCATAAGGAAATGTGTCTTACTCTTGAATCAGGCATAGGTCTAAGCCTAGTTGGTAGACTGTTATGGTGTCGCCTACTCTTGTATCTTTTTTGGCGTCTCACACTTTGGTTTGGGAAGTTGTAGAAGACGTCATTGTCTTGATCTTGATGCTCATCCTCCTCCGTATTTTCCGACTTCTCGTCATCCACATTATCTTCGTTTTCACGTTGATCAGAAGAATCATAAAATTCTTCTCCATCCTGCTCGATTTCTTTAGTGGTGATGTCCACATAGCCCACTATCTTAATCTCAAGTTTAGTTTCCGTTTGATTGATCTTCGTATTCTTGGTGTCTCCTTCGTTCTCGTCTTCCTCTACAATTTTTCTCAACATGTAGTATGGTACGATATCGTAACCATTCTCGTCACAAAATTTGGTGGGAGTGACTTCATTGACGCATACATCTAATGTAGCCAAAATTTGAGACCATTCTAGGGGTTCTAGGTTTTCTTCAGGGAAAGGTTCTCGTATATAGGCATCGTCTTCCAAAACCCTCTCTAGTGTCCTTTCATTGTGGTCGAATTCACTACATTGAGATGCTCCACACATCCATATCTCCTTTTTCTTACAGAGCCACGCTGGGAATTCTGATCCACTAATGGTGGCTGAGTCGAATTCTTCCACAGGTGTTCTCATGACATCATGGTAGCTATGATTCCTCATATTTACACGTGTAGTGGTTTCAGCATGTCTTAGATACAAATAATCATACCCCCAATCCTGCACCATTTTGAGTTGCCTCATGAACGGCCTACCAAGGATAATTTCATAATTGTTCTTCTTGCCAAAATCTACTATGGAAAATGTATGTTCATACTCTATGCCACATGAAGATACCTCAAGAAATCCTATAGGCCTTTCTATGTGCCCATCCGCTAGTTGCAATTTCATTCTAGTTGTTCGTATTGCCGATTTTCCCCATTTTTCCCATAACAATTTGGTCGCAATGGCAGCTCCGCTATTAAGTATGGCCTTAGTCTCTATGCCGTTATACTCGACTGGGAGAGTGGTGTTACCGTCTTCGCCTTCGCAATACTCTCCGACCTTGTTGAGAGGCACTGGTCTAGTGTTGACTCTTTTTGGTTCTGTGTCATTAAGCTCAGTTTCGAAGAACTTAAGAGGCGTCCTTATACCAAAATTTTCAAGAGATTTACCCACTTCCGTCCACATGCTTGGCCTAATTTTTAACAATTCTGCCAATGTGATTGTACACTTGACCGGAGTGGACAACAAGTCTGTCAAGATTTTAGTGTCCAATTGATTTGAACCTCCTAGTCTTTGAGAAGGTACCCTTCGAATTTCTGACCTTGCCTCATAGTCTCCCATGTATGGTGGCAAAGTTCTGAGTGATGTTGGTCTGCTATCTTCGGATGCAACTGAACCATTATCCCCTTGAAATGATTTAGCGTCTAAATCCCATGGAGCTCTATTCAAGTTCAACTCCGAGAAAGGTGTTGACTCGATTGTTTTTGTCTCATATTTTTCTTGAGCTTTTCTCACCCTTTCCCATAGCTATTCAGGCCAGTTTTCTTCCACAATGGGTATATATGGTGGAAAATCATTTAGTGATTCATCAGTGCTATTAGGCACGATTCTTGCATCCTCTACATCAGGCAAGGATTTCACGTTTTCTATCTTCTCAAGTACCCTTTGTTCAGTTTTGATAGGCGTTTCATTGTTTGGTGGTTTGATTATTCTATCTCTCACTTCCATAGGTGGAGGCTCTAGTAAAGCTTGTGGAGTTTCAATCAACTGCTTGCACATCTCTAGTCTCTGTTTTTCTACCTCTGGATATGGATATGTCATCCACCTTTGCTCTAGAGTCTGTCTGTTCTTCAATCTTGCTTCATATGCTTGCAAGATTGCATCTAAGGGTTCATTGACCTTATCTACCAATACAGACTCTCCTGAGCTTGCGCTTCTTGGTTCCTCCGTTGATTTTATAGAGTCAGACTCTCTTTGCTGTTTAAGTTGATCTCGAGCCATTGTTAGCTCTCAGCTTCTACAGCTTTCTGTTTTTGCTCACGTCTAGCTTTCATTTTTGCTCTTCGTTCTTTCCAAGGATTATCACGACTGACGCTAGACTTGTCAGTATTGATTTCCTCTTGATTTTCATCATTACTCTTGGGATGATTGTCATTTTTCCTTGTTTGGGCTGTCGTCAAGACCTTAACAGGAATCGGAGTTTCGTTTTATGACCCGCCACTAGAAGGCAGTGCTCCCAGCATATTCAAAGTAGTTTTTACTCTTTTGTTTAGGTTCTTAGGGCAACCAGGGATCAAGTGAGTAATTCCACACTCGGTGCAATATGCGTTGACCCTAATGATTTCATCATGAGGACAGTCCCTCAACCAATGGTCTCCACCACACTTGTAGCATGGTCCCTTAGGTTGTTGAGGTGCTCCGTGAGCTCCTCTTTGTTGGTGTGCATGTCTCTGCCCACTCATACCTCCGTTGGCTATGAACAACAATGTTCATTCATCCAAGCTATATCTTCCTTCTCCCGCTGCCTGTGCAGCTGTTGGTGGTCCTGTATTTCCTATCATGCTTCATGGTTCTGGTGTGGAGGGTTCTTCCGGTGGATAATAGATAGGATTTGCAGCATATCCATTGGGATCTTCGTAGTATGCATGCATAGGCACCAAAGACTTCTCTTCTGATTCAGTTACTGTTGGTGTGTATCTTATGCCGACTGGTCATAAACCTGGTAGGGGTGGTTGTTGTCCCAACACTGGTTGTTGTCTTTCTACACCTACAAGTCCTGGTAGGTTGCTTGTTTGATATCTAGGCATCGGTGGAACTTGAGGGGATGTCGCCTGAGCTTGCGGAGCATATGGTCGTTCTCTCACATATCCCTTGTTATAATAACATTCCTCTGTCCCATGGTTTGTCCATTTTTGTTCAATCGCACACCATTTTGGCTGTTTAGCTTGTGGTTTGGCATGCAAGTTAATCTTTTTTAGCACTTTCTCTACAAGATGCTCTTGGCTTACAACTACTTCTCCTTTCGGTGTTGTCTTAGCAGACTTGCTTCCACTTTGTTGCGAGGAGGAATCATCGTCGAGATCCTTGAACTCACCCTTTTTGTAGACCGCACAATTGTCCACAAGGTATAGAGCCTCCTTTGTTAACTCATTCAACGTCGTGCTCCTCTTCATATGTAAGTCCTTCTGGAAATCTGCATTCCTTAGTCCTTGGATAAATATAAGCATAAGTCTGGATTGAGTTGGCAGTTCTTCCACGGGGCAGAACTTAACATATCGTTTTAGTCTTAGGGCTGCCTTTCGTACAGATTCTCCATCTTTTTGTTTGAATTTATGGATTTGTGAGACTGTATTATGAGCTATTCCCCTTTGTGAGAAGTCCTCGATAAAATCGTCAAACACTTCCTCCATAGACTCAAAGTCTCTTCGCTCCACAGAGTCAAACCAAGTAGCAGTGTCATCCTCTAGGGTCAGTCCAAATCCTGCAAATTGTGCAGGGAAGTCTAACACCTCTTCAGCTCTAATTACACGCACAAAGGCTGCCACATGATCTCTTGGATCCCTGTTTCCCGTGTATTTTTTGTTTACCCATTTTTGCACTTGAGAAGGTCTAATTCTATGATGGTGTACAAATCTCGTCATTGGATCTCCACGTCCTAGTCGATATTGTTAGGAAATAAGACGTAGCTAAATAGATAATTGAGTAGATTACTTAATGGAGAGAGACAGATTTATATACACGAGATTGTAGAGAGAGAGAGAGAGAGAGAGAGAGAGAGAGAGAGAGAGAGTACACACGATATACGTGGTTCACCCAATGTGGGCTACGTCCACGGGAAAGAAGCCACTCAATGGCTTTAGTACTTCAAAACAAGAAGTAGTTTACAAAGGGATTATACCCTTAATGGAGCTCCCGCCTTGCTTCACTCTCACCACCTCACACTCACCTTGTTGCATCAACTTCACACTATGAAATGTGTGTAGAAATGGCCTCCTTTTATAGGCCAAAAGGGCTGCCCTCTCTTATGAGAGACAGCCATGTGTAGCCGCCCTTGTGCGAATAAGTCCAAATCGGACCCTCCAATCCGCCCATGTGTGGCCGCCCTTGAGAAGACAAGTTCGCTTTTGAATTCGGCCACCGGCCACCGGCCGTTGACTTCCGACCACCGGCCACCGGCCATTCACTTCTGACCACCGGCCATCGGCCATTGACTACCGGCCACCAGCCAACCGACCGGTTGTTTTCCGACCACTTTCCGGCCGCCGTCCGGCCATAATATTCCGGCGAAAAAAAAAGTTGCCCCTGATTCTTGTCCGTGAAAATGTTGGTTTCCGGTGAGTGATTTTCCTTCACGCACGATGGCTTCTCCTCATAATGGGGGCCTTACAAATGTGCGCTTTTACCACAGAAAATTACAAGGGTAAATCAAGCTCCATACTTAACAATCTCCCACTTGGAGATTGATCTCCAAACGAAACCTGTGACTGCTTTCCATTCTGGCTTCTTATCCTTGAATGCCGATTGAAGATGAGCAAAAGCTCAACTTCTCCTTGTTGACCACCTTTGTAAACATGTCTGCAAGATTTTCACTTGTATGCACCTTTCCTAGCTTTAGTTGTCCCTCTTCCAAAAGAGTGCATATGAAGTGATATCTCACCTCAATGTGCTTTGTCCTTGAATGAAAGGTTGAGTTCTTTGCAAGATGGATAGCGCTTTGGCTATCACTGTATAAGACACAATTGTTTTGTTTGAATCCAAGCTCTTCTAAGAATCTGTGAAGCCACATAATTTCTTTGCTTGCCTCCGTCATTGCTACATACTCTGCTTCCGTGGTAGAAAGTGAAACCACTTTCTGCAGCTTTGAAGCCCAGCTTACTGCTGTGCCTCCAACCGTGAACACATAGCCAGTAGTGCTTCTTCGAGTATCTTTGTCACCTGCCATATCTGCATCAGCATACCCTTCTAGAAAAATATTAGTTCCTCCAAAATACAAAGCATTTGTTGTTGTCCCTTTTAGATACCTAAGTATCCACTTCACAGCTTGCCAATGCTCTTTACCTGGGTTGTCCATGAACCTACTCACAACTCCCACTGCATGTGCAATGTCTGGCCTTGTCCAGACCATAGCATACATTAGAGAACCTACCGCTGCAGCATATGGAACTTTAGACATATAGGCTATCTCCTCTTGTGTCTTTGGACACATATCCTTCGTTAGTTTAAAATGACCAGCCAAAGGTGTAGAAATTGGTTTTGCATTTTGCATTGCAAACCTTTCTAGTACCTTCTTGATGTAATCTTCTTGAGATAGCTTTATTGTCTTCTTCGTCCTGTCCCTTGATATTTTCATACCAAGTATCCTCTTTGCAACACCTAAATCTTTCATTGAAAAAGATTTGGACAGCTCCTCTTTTAGGTCTTTGATGTCGTGCATGTTAGCACTTGCAATCAACATGTCATCAACATACAACATTAGGATGATGAATTTCCCATCTCCCAAATTCTCCGTGTAGATGCAGTGATCCGAGTTGCATCTTGTGAATCCGTGATCCAACATCCATCGATCAAACTTCAAGTACCATTGTCTTGATGCTTGCTTTAAACCATACAAGCTCTTCTTTAATCTGCAAACCATTTTCTCCTTACCTTTTACTTCATACCCCTTTGGTTGAAGCATGTAGATTTCCTCCTCTAAGTCACCGTGAGGGAATGCCGTATTTACATCCATTTGCTCGAGATTTAGATCATGAGTAGCCACAAGGCTTAAGACAAGCCTAATTGAGTTCATTTTTACAACAGGAGAAAATATTTCATTGAAGTCAATACCTTTCTTTTGAGAAAAACCTTTTACCACAAGCCTAGACTTGTACCTTTTCTTCCCACCTTCTTCTTCCTTTAGCTTGTACACCCATTTGTTTTGAAGTGCCCGCTTACCTTTAGGCAACTCAACCAACTCCCATGTTTGGTTGTGATGTAGTGAGTCCATCTCCACTTGCATGCTCTTCGTCCATTCTTCTTTGGATTCATGTTGCATAGCTTCTTCATATGATTCCGGCTCTCCAGAATCTGAGATCAAGAGATGGTTGAAGGAAGGAACAAACCTTTCTGGAGGTCTAGTTGCTCTTGTAGATCTTCGGGGAATAGGTTGAGGCTCCTCATTTGGTTGACGTTGTTGCACATTGTCACCGTTTGCAGTCCTTGAGTCTTCACCGTCCTCAAGCTCCATGTACTCATCACCTGTTTCTTTTGTTTGTTTTCTTTCCAAGTAATCTTTGTACATATTTTGTTCGTTAAAAATTACATCCCTACTCCTTAAGATTTTACCATCTTCAGGATTCCATAGGCGATACCCAAAGTCTCCTTCTCCATAGCCAATGAAGAAACACTTTTTGGACTTTTCATCTAACTTTGATCTTAGGCTTCTATTTATGTGCATGAAAGCCTCACACCCAAACACTTTGAGAAATGCATAATTCACCGGTTTACCTGTCCATGCCTCTTCTGGAACTCCCCCATCCAATGCCGTTGAGGGTGACCGATTGATTAAGTACACAGACGTACTTACAGCTTCCGCCCAAATCTCAAGCGGTAGGCCTGCATGTAGCCGTATGCTTCGTGCTCGTTCCATGATTCTCCTGTTCATCCTTTCCAAAATCCCATTTTGTTGAGGTGTCCTTGGGGTTTTCCTTTGCCTCCGAATGCCATTGCTAGCACAAAAGCTTTCAAAAGCTTGGTTGAAATATTCGTCTCCATTGTCGGATCTGAGGCATTTAACCTTGGTACCTGTTTCATTCTCCACAAAGGCTTTCCATTTTTGAAATATGGAAAATACATCGGATTTATTCTTCATGACATAAACCCATGTTTTTCTAGTCGCATCGTCTATGAATGTTACATAGTACAATGAGCCACCAAGTGATGGTGTACTTGCAGGACCCCAAACATCAGAATAAACCAGCTCAAGTTTTTTTATTTTTTCTTTCATTTCCTGATTTTTGAAATTTTACCCTCTTTTGTTTACCATAAACACAATCTTCACAGAACTGTCATAATAATCAATATCTAATTCTCCTAAATGATTTTCTCATATTAAACTGATCATTTAATGTGGGGAAGGCCAGGGGAGAAAAAGCTAGAATATTGGTTAAGCTAGCAGACCGGCCACAGTAGGGATCCAAAGGAGGGAAAATAGGGATCCAAAGGGGGGGCCATCTGCAAAAGAGCCATGTGTAACAATGGGCTAAAAAGACCCTAAGGTTCAGCCCATTAAGACTTCCAAAATGCTAAGGTTTCAAAATTCAAAGGTTGTGTCCAAAGGTCAACCCTAGGGAAAATTGGATGCTTTGTGTGTGCCCTAAAAGTCTTTGCACATCCCTACATGGGAGGGGGCGAGCCCTAAAGGTAGGGGATGAGAGAGAAAGCCACACACACACACACACACACACACACACAGGCTCCCTTTACACAAAGGGAATGAGGGACACATGTCAGCTCCCTAGGCCAGATGCCCACAAGGTGTGCCCAATTTCTATTGGATGACCCTTGAAGTGGACCAATGAGAATTAAGCTAGAGTAAATCTAGTTTAATTAATTTAAAAACATTTAATAAAAGAAACCAATGAGAATTAAGTCTCCTAGAAGACTATTGGGCAGTCTCCCAAGGGGTCCAATGAGCATTCAGGAGCCCCATGGCTTGCCTGATTCCTATTGGCCAGGAGGCAAAGGGGTCCAATGAGAGTTTAGTTTAATTATTCAATTACCTAAAGCTCTCACAAAAGGGGAAAGGGGGACACATGTCAGAAGGCTATCACTTATGCTGCTTAATTGTAATTGGCTTGACTTGGGGAGGGCCAATGAGGCTACAGCAAGAGCAATTAGCAAGAGGGCTCGCCCAAGAGAGAGAGGGGGCTAATTTTTGCAAGGCATTATCACACACACACTCACACAAGCTCATGTGTGAAGAAAGAGAAGACTATCTCTTCCCAAGCTTTAATGGAGAACTCATCACCTACTCCAAGCTTGTGAGATAGAAGCCTACATCAACACTCTCTTGGCATGTGGATGCAAATCCAACCAAGAGCCAAGCTTCAATGCATGCTCATCTCCTCTACCAAGCTAATTACTAAGCTAAGCTATGCTACATATGAGTGATTATGTGAGGAGATGTACATCTTTCTCGTAAGATACTCCTTCTTCCTCTCAATCTATTCTCATACCCTGCTAGCTCTCACCATCTTCGAAGGTGTGTGAGGTCTTGGGTCTGAGAACGGGGATAATTCAAGTTGTGTTTGATTAAGTGTTTTGCTTAGTGCATGAAGCTTCCATCTTCATTGCACTAGCTAGTCTTGAAGGAACACAAAGAATTATATTGTACAATGTCTCTCTTGATGGGAGAAACCATAATACAAAGCCTTTTGGAGGGGGGACTGGCTCCATGCAAATCCGGTCCTCAAATGTTGTCAATAGCTTAATTTCTCTCTCTTTTGAAAGTATTGTTGATGCTATCTAACTAGGTGTTATGATTTTTGTTGCTCTCTCCACCCAAGCACTCTTGTAATTCTCATTAGGAATCTATTCTAATGAAATGCCCACTATGTTCATGTTAATTTCCACTACACATAAGTTATTAGGCCATTAAAATGTTACATTGGTATCAGAGCTCAAGGTTTCTCTTTTCTTGCTCAAGAAGGGAGGTCCTCAAGCTAGCTACAAATGGTTGGTATTATTAAGTGCCTGTGAGTAAGTAGAATAGGGATTTTTTAGCCTTGCAGTGCCCCTGCCTTCGTGCAGTTAACGGGGCATCACCGTCGAGAGCTATGGTCTTAATAGTGGAGTCCTACGGGGCTTGCCTACGGCTTAACCACTATTGAGCTATTAGACGCTTGACAGGAGCCGCCGCTGTTTTGGTGTCGAAAGACCCTCTCTTCTATTCCTTGCAATTAATGGTATTCGAGCTGCGGGTACAGTAGCTTGAGTGCGTTTTCTAAAGGGGTAAAGAGGAGTAGCAACTAGGGCTTGAAGTGCCAAAGTACACCTAAAAAGTTCACCTAAAAGTTGTTAGAATGGCTGACAATAGTAAAGAGAGTGAAATTAATGTTGATAACTTTGATTTTGCTCATGAGCGAGCTACTAATGATGCTTCAATGCTTGTTAACTATCTTCTTTCTAGGCTTCAACAAGCCATGGGCAATCCATCTCTCCAAAATGAAGTGGAACGGCAGCTCCGTGCTCACGGGATTCTCCAAGCTCATCACCATGACGAGAGAACACCTAGGAAGCCTCCTTGTGAGACTACCAAAAGAGGTCTCTCTCTGATTCGGGAAGAAGAAGAGAATCCATATGAAGGCTCAAGAATTTACTTCTTGATGATGCATCTCCTTCCCAAAGGAGAACTCAAGAGCCTCCACTGAAGGAACGAGAAAGAAGCGAATCTCCCGCCACCTCGGCGGAGATGGCTCCACGAAGACGGCGGGCTAAATGCTCTCCATCACCACCAAAGCGGAGAAGACCATCACACTCTTCTCCACGCCATAATTCAAAGAGGGATGATAAAAAGCAAGAGAAGAAAAAGGCGAGAAAGAGGACACCCTCTTCTCCATCTTCTTCATCCTCTTCCTCTTATGAAAGCTATGGTGAAGACGACAAAGATGAAGAAAAGAAAAAGGCGAGAAAGAGGTCACCCTCTTCTCCACCTTCTTCAAATTCTTCACCTTCTGAAGAAAGTGATGGTGCAACCTTTGAACCATCAAAAAGAATAGGCCATAGGAAATCCTATGCCACATGGAAGAGGTCATCCAAGTTGAAGAAATTCAAAGAGGGAGGGAAGAGCATCTCTTTCCTTACCTATGATGGTACCTTTGGTGCTACGGACAAAGTCTTGGCCTTTATCCAACAATTCGATGCCGCGTTTGGAGATGAGGGCTTCACGGAGTCCTCTAAGCTACGCCATGTAGCTATGCACTTTCAAAAGTCCGCCAGACAATGGTGGTCTAGCCTACGAGCCAACGGTGAAGCTCCACGAACATGGAAAGCTTTAAGAGCTTCCATTATGAAGCAGTTTTTGGCCACCGATGCCAAAGACAAAGTACTCACCGAATGGCGAAGCTTAAAGCTCTCTCCCAATGAATCTATCCACAAATATGTAGACAAGTTTTGGGACCTACAACTCAAAGCCACTGTCTTCAAAAAGTTGGATTTTGGAGAGCAAAAGCAACAATTTTGTGCGGGCTTAACCGAAGAAATGGCGGAGTATGTCAACTCCCAAAGACCACGTACCATATCGGCGGTAATACACCACACTATGGTCGCCTCTCGAATCAATTTCCAAACGGGGGCAAAAAGAAATAATAAGCCCCCGGAAAACAAGGGTTCCAATGAGCCTAAGGGGAAGGAAAATGTCCAAAAGTTTCCTAAGGGCAACTCCAACAAAGCTAAAGAGAAGGGAGTTTACAAAGATAATAATAAACTCTCTCCTGAAGAGCTTGAGCGTTATCATAAGGATAACCGATGTTTCAAGTGCGGCGAACAAGGGCATGCGTACCGCGCTTGTCCCCAAAAGAACAACCGCCAAGATCCTCCTAGAGCTTCCTTGGTTGAAATCCAAGAGGAGGAGACTCACCAAACTCACCACAAAGGATCTCCTCTATGCCATGCTTGGGGAAAGTTAAGAGAACATGATGCTTTTATTCTCTTTGACCTTGGTTCTACTCACAATTTTATATCTATAGAGTTGGCCACCAAGCTAGGAATACAATCCTACGAGATGGGAGATGTCCTACCCGCAGACAGTGCCTTCAAGGGGCAAGAAGCTTCAGTCACTCCCTTAATTGGGAAATTGAGGCTTCATGTCCAAGGCTATGTGGACAAAGAGGACTTCTTTATCTCTCCTCTCAAGCATGAGGATGTAATCCTAGGGGCACCATGGTTTGACCGCCTGGCTGCCGATGTTAAATTTCCTGAAAGGAGAATCTCCTTTAAGTTCAGGGAAAAAGACATGTATATAGATGCTAAGGAAATGGGTAACACCATCCCCATTGTACATACACCAGCTTTCAACAAGTCAATAAAGAGCGCTATTTCCGTGTACATGATTTTTGTTAAAGACTCTCAAAATGAACCTAATGATTTAGCAAAAGAAAATAAAAGCAACCAAAAGGAATTAGAGTTATCCAATTTTCTCAAGGGGTTTCAAAATGTTTTTATTGACGACATCCCTTGTGAGCTACCTCCTAAACGAGGTAATGATGACCATGCAATTGAACTTCTTCCAGGAAGTTCACTGCCTAATAAACCTCCTTATAGAGTTTCTCAAGCTCAACAAGAAGAGATTATGCGGCAAGTGCATGAGTTAGTTGAGAAGGGTATGGTTAGGCCAAGATCATCTCCATTTTGCTCACCTGTGCTATTAGTGCAAAAGAAAGACGGCACATATTGTATGTGTGTCGACTATAGAGCACTAAATAGGATCACTATCAAGAATAGGTTTCCCGTTCCACGGGTAGAAGACCTATTTGATAAGCTACAAGGATCGACCTACTTCAGTAGGGTTGACCTAAAGAGTGGCTATCATCAAATAAGGATAGTTGATCAAGACATTGTAAAGACCGCGTTTTGCACTACATTTGGTCTTTACGAATACATTGTCATGCCTTTTGGCTTGACCAATGCACCAGCCACATTCAACCGCTTGATGGAGAAGCTGTTCAGGCCTCATCAAACCTTCATTGGAGTGTTCTTTGATGATATTATCATCTACTCTAATTCATTGGAGGAACACAAGCAACACCTCCAGGTAATATTTCAAGTTTTAAGAGAGAATAAACTTTATGTTAATCGAAAGAAAAGTGAATTTTTCTTGCAAGAGATTCAGTATTTAGGTCACATTATCTCTCAAGATGGCATCCAAATGGATCCATCCAAGTTAGAGGTAATAAAAGGATGGCCTAAACCTCATGAACTAAGAAGCTTTATAGGTATGTGCGCATACTATAGACGCTTCATAGAAAAGTTCTCACAAATTGCGGGACCATTACATGACCTAACAAAGAAAAGCGTTAGGTATACATGGCCTGCTAAGGAGAACAATGCTTTCGAAAAGCTTAAAGAAAAGCTTATCTCTCAACCTGTGCTTACACTACCGGATCTCTCAAAACCATTTGAGGTCCAATGCGATGCTTGTGATGATTGCCTTGGAGCTGTTTTGCTCCAAGAAGGGCACGCCATAGGCTATGAGTGTCGAAGGCTCGACCCTGTTGAGAAAGCTCTAGGAATATACTAAAAGGAACTCCTTGCAGTTCTACATGCCTTAGACTCATGGAAGCACTATTTATTGGGGACTCCTTTCATTCTGCGAACGGATCACCAAAGTCTTAAGTACTTCATGACGCAGACCAAGGTCTCCGACAAACAAATGAGGTGGGCATTTTTCCTTTCACAATTTCATTTTCATATTGCTCACATTGCTGGCAAGCATAATCAAGTAGCTGATGCACTCTCAAGACGGCCGAGAGTGAATGCGGTTTCCATAGCAACTCACAATGATCTATCTTCAATGATAGATGAGTATGCTATTGATCCCAATTTTAGAGATGTGATTTCAGCCCTTGCATTATGGAAGAAAGAAGAACCATTTACTTTACAAGATGGTTATCTTCTCTATTGCAATAGACTATGCGTTACTAACTCACTACATGAGAAAGTAATGTATGAATCTCATGCTCCACCTTATGCGGGGCATAGAGGGATTCAGTCTACCTTAAAGGGAATTGAAACATATTTCTATTGGCCTACCATGAAAGTGAACATACAAGAGTATGTTTCCAAATGTGTGGTATGTCAAAAGACAAAATTTGATAGAGGGAAGCAACCTGGATTGCTTCAACCCTTGCCAATCCCTAATTCACCATGGGAGAGCTTATCCATGGATTTTATCTTTGGATTGCCTAAGTCTATCCATGGGAATACGGGAATATGGACGATAGTAGATAGGTTTAGTAAACAAGCTCATTATATACCTGTCAAAAAGACTATCAAAGCCCATCAAATGGCAACCCTCTTCATTTCACAAATTTTCAAATACCATGGCTTGCCAATGTCCATAGTGTCGGATAGAGATCCTAGAATGACCAGTAATTTCTGGAAGGGTCTCTTTGAGAATTTAGGGACAAGGCTAAATTTCTCTTCGGCCTATCATCCACAAACGGATGGCCAAAGTGAAATAGCTAACCTAACAATTCTCGATCTACTAAAAGCCTATGTAACGGAAGTAGATCAAAGATCCCAATGGGAGAAGTACTTACCCTTAGTGGAGTATGCTTACAATAACATTGTACATACTTCCACGGGAAAAGCACCTTTTGAGGTAATTGAGGGAAGATAAAAAAGTCCCTTGCTACTTAAGGTACATGGGAAGATCTTCGTTGCAGATGAGTATAGCCGAGACCTACAAGAATCTTTCCAAAAGATTAAGGATGCTATCTCTATCTCACAGCAAAGCCAAAAGGCTGCTGCTGACAAGCACCGAAGAGCCCAAGCCTTTAAAGAAAACGATTGGGTCTTGTTAAAGTTTCCCAAGGCTCGATTAAGGCACACAACGGGCAAGAATCCTACGGGTCACCAAAAGTACTATTCTAAACTAGCAAAAAGGTACTTTGGTCCCTTTCAGATTCTTAAGCCAATCAATGAGATGGCCTATCAACTCAAGTTGCCCAATCATTGGCTCATACACAATGCTTTTCATGTGAGCCTATTAAAGCCTTACAAAGGAGAGCCACCTCAAGAACCAACTATTGAAGACCCACCGGAGATCGAGGACCAAGAAGAGGTGCTGCAGCCCGAGTCCATTCTCCAACATGAAGACAAGGTACTAAGAGGCGATAAGACTATACGACGATAGCTTATTAAGTTTAAGAATTATCCTTTTGAAGATGCTAGATGGATGCAAGGCATACAATTAAAGGATAACCTAAACCTTGTCAATGCTTACAATGCTTCCCAAGAGTAAGCAAATGTACAAAATGTTAAAAATGAAGAAAATTTTTGTCTTATAAGACTCTCTTTTTCTTTATTTGTGCACAAAAATGAAGTAGTATGCATGCTTAGATCAAGTTTGCGGAGACGACGTCTCCCAAACACCAAGTAGAGCTTGTCACTCTACTATGGAAGACTGATAGGACTAATGTGCAGACATGCTTGCGGGCGCAGCCTCAGGCTCTCAAGCGCCAAATGGACTAGTCATCCATTGTGGAATGATGTCATAGGGTAACATAGGGATCCTCTACCCGCTAAGAAAAGGACTCATGAACATGCTTTATCTTCTCTACACCATAGTCGAGGACGACTATGATTTCAAGACAGAGGTAATGTCATAATAATCAATATCTAATTCTCCTAAATGATTTTCTCATATTAAACTGATCATTTAATGTGGGGAAGGCCAGGGGAGAAAAAGCTAGAATATTGGTTAAGCTAGCAGACCGGCCACAGTAGGGATCCAAAGGAGGGAAAATAGGGATCCAAAGGGGGGGCCATCTGCAAAAGAGCCATGTGTAACAATGGGCTAAAAAGACCCTAAGGTTCAGCCCATTAAGACTTCCAAAATGCTAAGGTTTCAAAATTCAAAGGTTGTGTCCAAAGGTCAACCCTAGGGAAAATTGGATGCTTTGTGTGTGCCCTAAAAGTCTTTGCACATCCCTACATGGGAGGGGGCGAGCCCTAAAGGTAGGGGATGAGAGAGAAAGCCACACACACACACACACACACACACACACACACAGGCTCCCTTTACACAAAGGGAATGAGGGACACATGTCAGCTCCCTAGGCCAGATGCCCACAAGGTGTGCCCAATTTCTATTGGATGACCCTTGAAGTGGACCAATGAGAATTAAGCTAGAGTAAATCTAGTTTAATTAATTTAAAAACATTTAATAAAAGAAACCAATGAGAATTAAGTCTCCTAGAAGACTATTGGGCAGTCTCCCAAGGGGTCCAATGAGCATTCAGGAGCCCCATGGCTTGCCTGATTCCTATTGGCCAGGAGGCAAAGGGGTCCAATGAGAGTTTAGTTTAATTATTCAATTACCTAAAGCTCTCACAAAAGGGGAAAGGGGGACACATGTCAGAAGGCTATCACTTATGCTGCTTAATTGTAATTGGCTTGACTTGGGGAGGGCCAATGAGGCTGCAGCAAGAGCAATTAGCAAGAGGGCTCACCCAAGAGAGAGAGGGGGCTAATTTTTGCAAGGCATTATCACACACACACTCACACAAGCTCATGTGTGAAGAAAGAGAAGACTATCTCTTCCCAAGCTTTAATGGAGAACTCATCACCTACTCCAAGCTTGTGAGATAGAAGCTTACATCAACACTCTCTTGGCATGTGGATGCAAATCCAACCAAGAGCCAAGCTTCAATGCATGCTCATCTCCTCTACCAAGCTAATTACTAAGCTAAGCTATGCTACATATGAGTGATTATGTGAGGAGATGTACATCTTTCTCGTAAGATACTCCTTCTTCCTCTCAATCTATTCTCATACCCTGCTAGCTCTCACCATCTTCGAAGGTGTGTGAGGTCTTGGGTCAGAAAACTGGGATAATTCAAGTTGTGTTTGATTAAGTGTTTTGCTTAGTGCATGAAGCTTCCATCTTCATTGCACTAGCTAGTCTTGAAGGAACACAAAGAATTGTATTGTACAATGTCTCTCTTGATGGGAGAAACCATAATACAAAGCCTTTTGGAGGGGGGACCGGCTCCATGCAAATCCGGTCCTCAACTGTTGTCAATAGCTTAATTTCTCTCTCTTTTGAAATTATTGTTGATGCTATCTAACTAGGTGTTATGCTTTTTGTTGCTCTCTCCTTCCAAGCACTCTTGTAATTCTCATTAGGAATCTATTCTAATGAAATGCCCACTATGTTCATGTTAATTTCCGCTACACATAAGTTATTAGGCCATTAAAATGTTACATTGGTATCAGAGCTCAAGGTTTCTATTTTCTTGCTCAAGAAGAGAGGTCCTCAAGCTAGCTACAAATGGTTGGTATTATTAATTGCCTGTGAGTAAGTAGAATAGGGATTTTTTAGCCTTGCAGTGCCCCTGCCTTCGTGCAGTTAACGGGGCATCACCGTCGAGAGCTATGGTCTTAATAGTGGAGTCCTATGGGGCTTGCCTACGGCTTAACCACTATTGAGCTATTAGAAGCTTGACAGGAGCCGGTGCCATTTTGGTGTCGAAAGACCCTCTCTTCTATTCCTTGCAATTAATGGTATTCCTTGTTGACCCTTGAGTCTTTGGCTTACTCTCTCCTTGATACTGTGCATAGAGTGGTGGTTCTTGTAAATCCCTTAGCCCTCGTGTGTCTTGATAACCATCTCGGTTTTGGTCTTGTTCTAATGTAGCACTCTGTTGAAGCCATGCCTGCAATGATGGCTGAGTAGTTGGTTGGTCCTGGTAGTTGAACGTCGGTTGTCGGGTAGAATGTGAGGTCGCGTCATACTCTTTTGAAAAGGGATTTGTCGACTTGCTAGGGGTGTAGGTGGCTCTTGGCACTTCGTCGGGGGCATGTGTTGATGCTCCTAGAACTGTTGCTTTTTTTACCTCCTGTGGGAGAACACGTTTGTATTCTCGCCCGCACCTATCAACAAAAACAATATCCTTCCCCATAGGAGTTTCATAAGAGAATAAGTAAAGAACCTTATCTTTGCCTAATTCGTTTGGGTAGGGTTCCTTGCATCAAAAGTAAGAGACTATTCCCTCTCTCTCATGCTTGTAAATCCCCACATTCTCATTATAGGTTGAGACCGTGGTTGTTTTCTTATCATACATAAAGAGCGCTCCAGGTCGATCAATGTTAGGAGGTGGTTCTTGGGTTTCTGAAACCATTTTCCCTTTTGCCACATTATCTCCATATCTGTTGTAATCCTCAGGGTTACTAACTATCAGATAGTGGTTCCCCTTTTTGTCTCGGAATCTATCTCCATCATCGTAGACTTGAATTATCTCCAGTCTCTGAGCCGGTCTTTCTTCAATACAAATACACTTGCGTCCTCGATAGTCAAAATAAACTAAGGCTCCCCTCGAGCCTGGCTATTGACTCCCCATCATGAAGAAGGATTTGTCCGACGAAGTGTCAGTATCACTACCCTCCTCAATGATCGGTGCTAATGGGTCTAGTCTTGTCTGAGTTACATTCTCTTCGGTGGACGTGGTGCTTACTTGACTTTTGACACTTTTAGCTCCTGACTTAAAAAAGGCTCCTGAACTTAAATACATAAGAATGAAAGATGGGTTGCAAACTTAAAGCTTACCTGGACTCCTTCTTCTTGTGCGGCTCTGTGATGATCTCCTTCTGGGATCTACGCAAGTATGGTTAGTCTGTTCACAAGGGTTTTCCTTGAACCAGGAAAAATCTTTCAAGTATGTACAACAACCACTTTTTTTTTTTTTTAATAACTAGTCTGTCTTTTGGTGGTCCAATTTCAAATATGAAATGATGGTTGGGATCTATGTGAAGAGCATGTCCTAGCAATATAGTCACAACTTGCAAAAATTGTCTGAATCACCACTTTCCTAGTCTATCACGATAGACTTACAGATTGCTCAGTATATGTCAAATTAAAATTGTGACTTCACCTTTGAGTTCCTCTTACTCTCTATAGTCTATCCCTCAAGTTTTATGAAGTTTGGACACTTGGTTTGGGTTTTGGTCCAATCTTAGTATTTTGGTCAGAGCGTGATTCTCTATCTGGATCTTAGATTCACTTTTAGTGATCTAAATACCTTGAAATTTGGTGTGTATGCTATATAGGCTCTGCTAAAGCTCTCCCTAGGGGGAATTTAACAAATAAGGTCCTCAGAAGCAGCTTCCCTAGTCTATTGCGATAGACTCAGCAAGTTCTCCTATGTTGGCATTTTTCGCAAGTTATCTCCACAGCTGGTTCACCCACTCCCTGTGTAGTGCATTGACAAGTTTTTGCACTGTTTGGACCTTTGGTCAAAGCCTTCTTGCCCCTTTCTCTGAATTCAGACTCTAAAACCCCAGTTTTAAAGTTTTGTGGTCAAGATGGTGTTCAAATTCACTCAATTTTTGTGAGCACCCTTGTGTTGATGTGTTAAACCTGTGGTATAAAGGGTTTTTCGAGTTATTAGTCAATATCCAAATTCACCAGTCTATCGCGATAGACTCAGCAGAGAGCAATTGGGATTTGATTTTTTGTCTGTTTTTGGACAGTTGTGTTCTCTGTGCCCATATAAGTCTATCCCTCAAGTTTTATGAATTTTGGACTTATTTTGACCTTGGACTCTGTTGAAGATGATGAAACAGGAAACAGAAGGAAGATAGCAACTAAGAGTAGGAAGAAGATGGAGAAGGAGAAGACACAGAGCTTGTGTACGAGATCTCTATAGTCTATCTCTCTGTATTAGAATAATAGAGTATGTACAAACTCAGAGCTACAAAGCTTATATGAAACCCTAAGAGATAAGGTGTCCTTTCACACCAGATGTCCAGGGGGAAAAACCCAGTGGGAGAAAAGTGCCCCTGGTGAAGCGCGTATACACACTAACACTACTACATGTCTACAAATCCCCCCTGTAGTGATAGTGTGAATCCGTACAAGGTAGCAGATCATCATGTGTATGAGAGTAAGCCCAAAGCTTTTCGGAAAGCTTCAAACTTTTCTCGTGATAACGCCTTCGTAAATAGATCTGCAATGTTATCATGTGTAGCACAGTAAGTTAGTGTGATCTCCCCTCCATGTAGCCTTTCCCTGACATAGTGGTAGTGAACCTCTATGTGCTTTGTTCTTGCATGAAATACTGGATTCCTTGCAACTGCCATAACACTCTGACTGTCAGTGAAAATGGTAGTGGGTGCCTGTTGACACTCACAAAGATCTGCCAATAACCTGCGTATCCATACACAATCAATTGTTGCCGTGAAAGTTGCCCTGTACTCAACTTCACAAGTTGATGTAGACACTGTGGGTTGCTTCTTGCTTAGCCAAGATATACATGCATTTCCCAAGAAAAAACAATTGTCACTTGTGGAATGTCGTGTGTCAAAATCACCAGCCCAATCTGAATCGCTGTAACCAAGAAGCTGCATAGAACTGTGCTTTCCATACATATCCCCCCTTGGAAAGAACATGGCAAGATTAGGGCTACCTGAAAGGTAACGAAGTATGCGCTTCACAGCCTGCCAATGATGCATACCTGGGTTGTGCATAAATCTGCTTGCTTGTGAAACCCCAAATTGAATGTCTGGACGAGTGTTGCCTGCCAAATATATCAAGCAACCAACGGCTATTGCATAAGTATGTACATCAAAAGGTTCTCCAGCATCGTGCATGCTCAACTTTGATCCAGTTTCTACAGGTGTAGAGATTGGTTTACAATTTTGCATACCAAACTTGTCCAAAATTTTATGCAAATATTTTGCCTGCAACATGTATATGCCATCCTCTGATTGCACAAACTGAATACCCAAGTAATAATGTAGCAAACCAAGATCAGACATCTCAAAGGTTTTTCTCAAAGCATCTTTAAACGCTTCAATTTCATCTACAGTATTGCCTCTAAGAAGCATATCATCCACATAAAGTGTTAGCATAATGAGAACTCCATCTCTCTTTTTGACATACAAAGTACTTTCTATTGGACTATTCTGAAATCCCTGGCCAATCAAATAAGTATGTATCTTCTCATACCATGCTCTTGGAGCCTGTTTGAGACCATACAAAGCTTTACGCAATCTACATACCTTTTGCTCTTGACCTTTTACAACAAAACCACTTGGTTGACTCACATAAACTTCTTCCTGCAAATCACCATTCAAAAAAGCAGTTTTGATATCCAACTGATGCACTTTCCAACCATGATGAGCAGCAATTGCAACTAGTGATCTAACTGTGGATGCACGAGAAGTAGGAGCAAAGGTTTCATCATAATCTATGCCTTTCTATTGCGCATAGCCTTTTTCCACAAGCCTTGCTTTGTACCTGTCAACAGTACCATCTTGTTTCCTTTTTACCTTAAAAACCTACTTTGTACCAATAGGCTTTTTACCTGTAGGCAAGTCCACTAGATCCCATGTATGATTCTTATGAATAGAATCAATTTCTTGCTGCATAGCATCTTTCCACTGAACACACTCTAAAGCTTGTTCAAATGAATCAGGCTCATATGCATCACAAAGAGTGCTAAAGCAAGCCAAATCTACTTGCTCTCTGCCAAAAGTAGTACCAGCACGTGTTTTTCGTGGCAACGGTGCATCCAACTTGCTATCCTGCAAAGTTTTCTGAACCCATTTAGGCAAGGTTCTTTCTTCCCTGAGAACTTGTTGCTCTTCACGCACAATTTCCTCTACATCATGAGGTGTCACATGCTGATCAAAATATTGATCAAGATTATCAACCTGTTGTGATTCTTGATTCTCCACAAAAGAAGGAAGCAAACCTTCAAATACATCATGTGTTTGCATATGATCAAAAGCAACCATAGGTTGGGCAGTAGTTTCCGCAAAAATTACATCACGACTTTCAAAAATCTTGTTTGTAGCAGGATTGTAAAGTCTATAACCTTTACTTCCACTACTGTACCCCACAAATATACATTTGATTGCCTTATCATCAAGCTTCCCACGTAACTGCTGAGGGATGTGAGCATAAGCAAGACAACCAAAAACACGAAGATAACTGACTGAAGGTTTTCTCTCATACCAAGCTTCATATGGAGTAATGGTCTTCAAGGCATGAGTAGGACACCTGTTCAAAACATGTGCTGCACAAGCAACTGCCTCCATCCATAGCTCATGAGGCAAACTCTTAGCCTTGACCATACATCTAGCTGTCTCCATTAAAGACCTGTTCTTCCTTTCTGCAACACCATTTTGTTGTGGTGTGTATGGCATAGTGCATTGGTGTTTAATGCCTTTCTTTCCCAAAAAATCCTTAAATGCACCTGACATGTATTCACCTCCTCGATCGGTACGAAGAGTCTGTACTTTGCAACCTGTTTCATTTTCAACCATGGCGACATAATGTTGAAAAACTGCAAACACATCTGACTTTTCTTTGAGTGGATACACCCAACAAAACCTGGAAAAGTCATCAATGAAGGTCACAAAATATAGGCCGTTTCCTATAGATGGCATCCTCATAGGACCACATACATCACTATGTACAAGCTGCAACTTTCGTGTCCCTCTAACTGAACCATCCCGCGAAAATGCAAATCTGTGCATCTTTCCAAGAACGCAACCTTCACATACATGTCTTGGTGGCATCTCCAATAAAGACAAATCATGCACCATATTATGATGTTGTAAAGTCATCAAACTGCCATAACCAACATGCCCAAATCTAGCATTCCACAACTCAGCATCCTGCATGGCCTGAGTCTTTGTTTCTGCAATACATACCTGAATCTGCTTTTCATAACGATCTAGCACAAATAGTCCATTTCCCAGCGTACCTGTAGTGATAAGAGAATAACCATTCTCTCGATCTCGTACACATTTGTCATCCTCAAAAATGACCCGAAGACCATTTTTTGCAAGAGAGGATACAGACAACAAATTCTTCTTGATCCCTGGAACATATAAGACATCTGGCAAGCATAAATCTGAACCATCTAAAATGGTAATCAAGATGCACTACAAGGCTGAAAAGTCCCTACTCTACTTACTCACATGCAATTAATAATTCCAACCATTTATAGCTAGCTTGAGGACCTCCCTTATTGAGCAAGAAAAGAGAAACCTTGTGATTTGATACCAATGTAACATTCAATGGCCGACTAACTTGTGTGTAGCGGAATATATCATGAACATAGTGAGCATTTCATTAGAATAACTTACTAATGAGAATAACAAGAGTGCTTGGGTGGAGAGAGCAACAAAAAAACATAACACCTAGTTAGATAGCATGAACAATACTTCAAAAGAGGGAGAAATTAAGCTATTGACAACATTTGAGGACCGGATTTACATGGAGCCCCCCCCCCCTCCAAAAGGCTTTGTATTATGGTTTCTCCCATCAAGAGAGACATTTTACAATACAATTCTTTGTGTTCCTTCAATACTAGCTAGTGCAATGAATATGGAAACTTCATGCACTAAGCAAAACACTTATCAAACACAACATCAATTCCCTCACGATCTCAGACCCAAGACCTCACACACCTTTGAAGATGGTGAGAGCTAGCGGGGTATGAGAGTATATTGAGAGGAAGAAGCATTATTCTTACGAGAAAGATGTACATCTCCTCACATAATCACTCATATTAGCATAGCTTAGCTTAGTAGTTAGCATGGTAGAGGAGATGAGCATGCATTGAAGCTTGGCTCTTGGTTGGATTTGCATCACAAAGCCAAGAGTTGTTGGTGTAAGCCTCCCTTCTCACAAGCTTCAAGTAGGTGGTAAGCTTTCCATTAAAGCTTGAGAAGGAGAGAGAACCTTCTTTGCTTCACCATGAAATTGTGTGAGTGTGTGTGTGATAATGCCTTGCAAAAATCAGCCTCCTATCTCTCTCTTGGTCGACCCCTCTTGCTATTTGCTCATGCTGCAGTCCTATTGGACCTCCCCAGGCTTAGCCAATGGAATTTCAAGAGCATAAGTGATAGTCTTTTGACATGTGTCCCCCTATCCCCTTTTGTGAGAGCTTTAGGTAATTTAATAATTCAACTAAACTCTCATTGGACCCCTTTGCCTCTTGGCCAATAGGAATGAGGCAAGCCATTGGGCTACTGAATGCTCATTGGACCCCTTGGGAGACTGTCCAATAGTCTTCTAGAGAGCTTAATTCCCATTGGTTCTTTTATTAAGTGTTTTTAAATTAATTAAAGTAGATGTACTCTAGCCTAATTCTCATTGGTCCACCTCCAAGGGCATCCAATAGGATTTTAGTACTCCTTGTGGGCATCTGGGCTAGGGAGCTGACATGTGTCCCTCATTCCCTTTGTGTAAATGGAGCTTGTGTGTGTGTGTGTGTGTGTGTGTGTGTGTGTGTGTGTGTGTGTGTGTGTGACTTTCTGTCTCATCCCCTACTTGCAAGGCCCGCCTCCTCCTATGTAGGGATGGATGAAGACTTTTGGGACACACACACAAAGCATCCAATTTTCCCTAATGTTGACCTTTGGACACAAACTTTGAATTTTGGAACCTTAGCATTTTGGAAGTCTTAATGGGTTGAACCTTAGGGTCTTTAAAGCCCATTGTTGCACATTGGTCTTTTGCAGATGGCCCCCCCTTTGGATCCCTATTTTCCCTCCTTTGGATCCCTAATGTGGCTGGTCTGCTAGCTTAACCAATATTCTAGCTTTTTCTCCCCTGGCACTTCCCCATATTAAATGATCAGCTTAACATGAGAAAATCATTTAGGAGAATTAGATATTGATTATTATGACAGCCTCAACCACAAGAACCAACTCCAAACACCCAACCGCTCCCCCAACCTTCAACTACAAAGGATCAAAACACCATGCGATAGATGTTTGGTGATCTCCAGCCAGTACAACATGCAAATGGCACACCTCTACCGGAGATCGGACCATTTACAGGTCTTAAACAGACCAACACAGGAAACAAGACTTGGAGCTCATGCAACGGCAGTAGCTGAAGATCAAGCAATAACTGGAGATCAAGCAACGGCAACACTTGAAGCTCAAGAAACCGCAACTACGCCATGAAAATTCCCCCCCGCGAGTCAAACAAAGGGTGATCAAAGTAATACCTGATGATCCTGTTTCAATAGCACGAGATGCCAAGAGGAGGAAGAGAATGAGAGAGTTAGAAAAGAAAGAGGTGGCATATAGAAAAGCACAAAAATTGCATGAAGAACAAAGAAGACAGAGAGAGAAGGAAGAATCGCAAGAGCCGAGGCTGAGAGAGCCCACTTGGATAATTTACAAGCACGAGTAGAGGCCCAGAAGAGAGCGAAAGAGGATAGGGCTCAGGCCGCCCAACAAGCAAAGGCAGGGAGCTCCAGACCTTCAAAAATTCCTCAGAGAGCAAAACAATGTGCGAAAAAGAAAAAGGAAAAGCTCACACCTGAAGAGCAACAAGCCCAAGAAGAGAGGAGGAAGAAGTACAAAAATGACCCTCCTCAATGGGCCAAAGAAGCAGCTCCTCCACCACCACCAACAGCGCAGAAGAAAAGGCGATGGAAGCCAGGAACAGTTGCTCTACGTGAGATCCGCAAATATCAAAAGAGCACGGAGCCAATAATACCAAAGGCATCTTTTTCTCGCGTGGTAAGAGATTTTATGGAAAAATATTTAGATTCAGTTACACGTATCCAGCGTGCGGCTCTTTTGGCTTTACAGGATGCTACCGAGGACATTTTGGTGCAGTTGTTCCAAGATGGTGTATCTTGTATGGTGCATACAAAGCGAGTTACATTAAAAAATACAGATCTAGCTCTAGCGCTCAATCTGAGGAATGAAGAGTGCCTCCATAAGAATTAGTTTTCCCATGTAACCTCTGTTTATGAGATTTGTAATCTTTCGATATAGTATAAATGACTCAATTTTCTCTCATTCGCTGTAACTCTAATAGTTAATTGTGTACTTTCTATTGTTGAAGTATTTAAATTAATCAAGTAGTTAGATTTCACCTCGTCGACCATCAAAGCACCCGTTTGGCGTGGGACGCCTACTGGTGAATATTTTGGAAAAAGAGATGTTTCGGGTGCGTACGGAGGCAGTGGGACGACCAAAAGCCACATCGATGACCAACGACACAGAACGGGCCAGAAAAATACCCTGTGCGCCATGGTGTGCATGGGGCAGTTTTGACCAAGAAAAGCCATGGCGATGACCAACGACGCAGAACGAGCCATAAAAATGCCATGTGCGCCACGATGCGCATGGGGCAGTTTTAATCAACGACATGGAATGGGCCAAAAAAATGCCATGTGTGCCACGACGCGCATGGGGCAGTTTTGACCAAAATTGCCCCATGCACGTCGTGGTGCATAGGGCATTTTTCTGGCCTGTTTCACATCGTTGGTCATCGCCGTGGCTTTTGGTCGTCCCACGGCCTCCGTACGCACCCGAAACAACTCCGTTTCACAAAATATTCACCGATAGGCATCCCACGTCAAATGGGTGCTTTGATGGTCGAGGAGGTGTGAACACATTTAAGAAAAATAATTATTGGCCAATATGTGCAATAGAAAAAAAAAGTACATGAAGCGACAACAAAATGTAGAAGACAAAATTATTGTATATTGCTTTGGATATTTCATCATGGCTGGTTGATTTTCTTGTAAATTACATCTTTTGTTATAGGGCGAATGGCCGACTTGACACCAAAAGTTTTGACAATCTCCTCTAGGTTTGTCACCCCTTGACCTAAGCTTCAGGCACAGTGGGAGAGGACTGACCCAGGGTGCTTTCCTGTAAAGGCATACAATTCGGCCTCTCGATCCACCAAGATACACTTGTGAGCATTAAGGGTAAGGGAATCTTTAGCAAGGATGGCACTTAATTCCTTGCACTTGAGCAGCTCCGCAGAACCATGCTTGGAGAACTCTGTGTGTGTAACTCGAAGAACGGATGGCCCCAGATGGCCAAGGTAGTGCCATATGGAGCTATCTCTACCCATAGGATTGTTGCATGAACCTCCAGTACGCATTGCAACTTATCAACATGGTATGCGGTCTGCAAAACATTTTAAACAAATTCAACACTTGTTATAGGATACAATTTACTATCGATAAACTTAAAAAGTGGCTACCTCAATTTCCTCATCCATCTCTTCAAGAGTTTTCCTTGTAAGGTCGATGCTAGAGCGATCTTCTCCACCCATAATGATCAGCGGTTTGTCTAGAAGAAAAGCGCTTTTCGGGATGCTTTCATAAAATGAGGCACATGATTTGATTTCCATAAGTGTATTTGCCATAGTTTGTACCAAATTCTGTTCGTTTTCACTAGGGAGGAATGAGAGGATGGGTGGGAGACCTTGGTCTTCAAAGTCAATTTGAAAGTTGACCTTCTCTTGCCTTCCACTAGGATCTTTCATGCCCGCATAGATAGCGAGCATTGACAGCGACTCATCTTCTCTGAGTCCTAGTGTCTTTGCAATGTCATCAAGGAACAAGAAGTGATGACCATCCACCACCACTACATGCAAAGTGAGAATTTGGAGGTCAGGAGCTTCTTCCAGCACCTCGTCTCCCTCTATCATCCCATCTTCCTCCTTAGTGGAGTTGGGATCTTGCAAGAGGAAAAGTGCCATAGATGCTTCAGCCTACTCATCAACCTCTTCAATAAATTCATTTGATTCCTCCACAATGGTTATAGGAGGTTTTTGGTCGGCCTTTTCCTTTGATTTTCCCTTCTCCATGCCCTCAAGCATAAGCAATACCAGAACCATGTCCCAAGAGATGAATTGGGTGCCTATGAACCCCATGCCCAAGTCTATGAGGTCATCCTCCTCCTTTGTCCTGTAGTCCCGCTCAGTAAGCCCTTTTATAAACCTCAACAAGCGATAGCAAAAGTTTTTTGTCGGTCGCACAGAGGTGTTTGAGAAAATCCCCTGGCAACCACGCCATGTTGGATCCCTTGAAGACTATTTCATATTCTTCCATGTGCTCCGTCATGTAGTCAAGAAAGCTCTGGAGTCCCTCTACATGAAGGTTAGTAGTGGCATGCATGTCGATCCTCCCCTCAAACACATTGACTAGTTCATGTGCACGATTTGCAAGTCCTATCTTCTGTAATTGTGTGAAAAGTGCATCAGAAGATGTTGCCATGGGTCTGTTCGCGAAGAAGATGGGAAGAGAGCTGAAAGCTTGTGTTTTATGAATGTGAGAAATGAAGTTTAAAACCTACAAAGTGACTTTTATACTCAATGTCTTTTTTTTTAAAGCACTTAAAATTAACATCAAATTAACTTAAAACTATAATTATAAACAAAATCACGCGACAAGCATTGAAAGACACCAACATTGAAAGTCTTCACACTCAAAACTAAAAAACTTGCATATTTCAAACTTAATCTTGAAAAAATTAAAAATGAAACAGAGATTCAAAACGCCATATGTATTAATGGGAGTGAAATCGTTTCAGTTACAAGCTTTTACATTAATGCATCGTGGAAAACCAATTCACACAGAAAGCTCTTCTCTTTTCTAGAACGAACAATCTTTTCATTGATTACAAAAACATATTGATTGGGCAAGGTATATCTAAGATTAAGATACTCACAAAGATGACTGAGATTCCAGCAGTTATTCACCGAGATGTCGTGCACTGCATTATCGTGGAGGCATATTTGCATATCAATTGATTCTCTAGGAGCAACATTAGAGTCTAGTGCCTCCCATTCTCCCTTTGTCAGCTTCCATTTTTTGTAGGGAAATATCTCTGCTTCGCAATATGGTATCTGCACACCACATTCTCAACAACTATAGAGCACGTGATTGTATTGAAGTCGTGGAGTGGAGCGTAGATCGACTCTCTCTCTCTCTCACACACACACACACACACACACACACACACACACACACACACACACACACACACACACACACACACACACACACACACACACACACACACACACACACACAGATCTTACATAGTATGCAGAGAATCGTTTTGAAGGGTTATCTCCCAAAACCTTATTATCCACAAAAGTATAAGTGAGTATATACAAAGAGTTAGTGATAAGTGAGTTAGACGGGCGGGCGGCCATATCCGTATAAGAGGCCACTTGGGCTTTAATCCCAATAACCTCCCACTTAAAGTCCAATGTGGCACTTTAAGTAACTGTAAATCAATGAGCATAAATGTACAAAGATTTACATGGCTGCCATCTATCCAATGCCCAATAACTCACGACAATGCACAAAGCCCTCTCCTGGAAGTCCCTTTGTGAGTAGATCAGCAGGATTGTCCTTGGTGTGGATCTTCAGCAATTGTATTTGCTTGTCTTCAAGTACTTCCCTAATGAAGTGATATTTCACATCAATATGCTTGGTCTTCAAATGGAACACTGGATTCTTTGCCAATTGTATAGCACTTTGACTATCACAATATAACTCTGGCATATCTACTTTGATTCCCAAGTCTGCTACCAATCTACCAAGCCAACATACTCAGCTTCTGTAGTAGACTGCGTAATACAATCTTGTAATCGTGATCGCCATGATATGGCACCTCCATCCAATGTAAAGACATAGCCTGATGTAGATCTCCTCTTATCCAAGTCTCCTGCATAATCTGAGTCAGTGTATCCTCTGACACTCAAATCCTGACTACCATAGCATACGCGCATACTCTTTCTATGTTTTAAGTATCTCATGATACCTTTCACTACCTCCCAATGCTTCTTGCCGGCATTTGACATATATCTCCTAACCACTCCCACTGCAAATGCAATATCCGGACATGTAGCAATCATTGCATACATCAAACTACCCACTGCAGACGCATATGGAATCTTATCCATTTCAGGCTTTTCTTCCTCAGACACAGGACAATCTTGTTTGCTAAGTTTCACATATGGTGGCAATGGAACACTCAATGCCTTTCCCTTATCCATATTGAAACGTTGCAAAACCTTGTCAATATACTCTGTTTGAGATAACCAAATCAACTTCTTTGATTTGTCTCTCTCAATGATCATACCAAGTATATGACTTGCCTCACCCATGTCTTTCATGTCAAACGATTTTGCCATCTTTGACTTCAAAGTTGAAATTTCTTCCAAGTGTTTGCCAACAATCAACATGTCATCCACATACAAAATAAGGATCAGCCAACTGCCATCCTTAGCCTTCTTTGTATATAGACAGTGATCGAACTCACTACATTTTTAGCCTTGAGAAACCATATTCTTGTGGAACTTATGGTACCATGTCCTCACTGATTGTTTTAAGCCATAAAGACTCTTTAACAACTGGCATACCAAATCTTCCTTGCCTTTCTCAACAAACCCTTTTGGCTGCTGCATGTAAATTTCGACATCTAAATCACCATGCAAGAACGCTGTCTTGACATCCATTTGGTGCAACACCAAATCCAATATGGCAACCAATGCAAGAAAGCATCTCAATGTAGTCATCTTGACCACTGGAGAGAAGACTGCATCAAAGTCAATGCCTTGTTCTTGCCTAAAGCCCTTGGCAACAAGCCTTGCTTTGTACTTTGGCTGACTATCATGAGCGGTGATCTTATACCTATAAACCCATTTATAGGATAGAGCCTTTTTGCCATGTGGTAATTTAACTAGCTTCCATGTCTGGTTTTTATGCAGAGCTGTCATCTTTGACTGCATGGCCAACTGCCATATTTTTGAGTCAACCACTTGTAATGCTTCCTTGTAACAAGATGGTTCTCCGCAATCTGTGAGCATGACATAATTTAGAGATGGAACATAATGATCAGGTGGTTTGGAGACACACTCAGAACATCTCAACACAACTGATTCTGCCTCTCTAGCAACTATAGGCTGTTCCTGAGCCTGACCATGATGTCTTGGTGTGCTAGCACTAGGTCCATCTTCCCTGAAGACAACTCTTCTGATCTCCTTTGTCTTCTCTGGCTTAGCGTGAAACTTGGCTTCATTGAAATGTACATCATTGCTACGAATAACTTTTTTAGACTCAGGATCCCAAAGCCGGTAACCCATCTCGCCCGATTCTCCGTAGCCAAGAAATATACACTTCTTGCTCTTTGGTTCTAACTTATTCCTGAACTCCTTAGGAATATGGCTATAAGCTTCATAACCAAAGACTCTGAGATGCTTATACAAAGGTGGCTTGCATGTCCATAGCATCTCGGCCACTTCACTCTTATCCAGAACCCTACTAGGAGACTTGTTGATCAAATGGACTGCTGTAGCCACTACTGTAGCCACTGCTTTCGCCCAAAATCCATCAGGAAATTCAGCATTTGACAACATGCTTCTGACCTTCTCTTGTATGGTCCTATTCATACGTTCTGCAACTCCATTTTGTGAAGGATTGTATGGTGCAGTAAGTTCTCGCTTTATCCCTTTTGCTTCACAAAAGTCTTGAAAAGCTTTGGAAACATACTCTCCACCATTGTCAGTTCTCAAGCACTTTAGCTTCTAACCACTATGATTCTCCACAAGCTGCAAGAATTTCTTGAAGACCTTGAGCACCTCATCCTTGTGCTTCAAGAAGTAAACGCATACTTTGCGAGAATAGTCATCTATGAATGTACAAAAGTACGTTGCTCCCCCTAGTGACAAACTAGGCATTGGTCCGCATAGATCACTGTGCACAAGAGCTAACCGTTCGTCCCTACGATTCCTCTTTGATCTGTGTGGTTCCTGTGTTTGCTTACCATAAACACAATGCTCACAAAACTCGAAATCTTGAAATGAGAAGCCATGCAAATAATCATAATGAGAAAGTATTTCCATTCCTCTTTTTGACATATGTCCCAGCCTACGATGCCACAGTGACACACTTGGCTGCTCAATCACATTAATTACATGGTTTTTAACCTCTGAAACATGTAAAGTGTACAAAGTTCTTGACTTGCTCCCTTGTGCTACAGTCATCGAACCTTTGGAGATCTTCCAAGCACTGTTTCCAAAAACTGTCACATACCCGCATCATCCAACTTCCCTGTACTGATCAAGCTCTTTCGGATTGCTGGAACATGTCTGACATTCTTGATCCATAAAGAAGAGCCATTCTGAAACTTCAACTGCACATCTCCCACTCCAAGTATGTCACAAACCTGCTCATTGCCAAGTCTGGCATAATCTTTAGTAGCCACATATGATGCAAACCACTCTTTGTGCGGACAAACATGTAAAGATGCCCCTGAGTCGATAATCCAATCACTCATAGCATGTCCATCCTCTGTAGTCAAGAAAACAGAATCAAGATTGCTTATGACGAAAATGTCACCAGCTGCTATACCAGAATCACTGTCTGAACCAGATCCTATGACATTCACCTCTTCAATCTTCACTGAACTCTTCTTTTCATCTTGCTCAGAACTCTTTGTTTTGCCTTTTTCTTGTTTCCACTTCATACAGTCTCGCTTCATGTGACCCTTCTTGCCACAATGGTAGCATTCTATGTCATCCTTTGACTTCGAGTCACGAAACTTACTTCGGTTTTGTGCCTTCTTACCCTTCTTCTCTTTAGACTGTTGTCTCCCTCGAACGACCAAAGCACTATTGCCTTTGCCTTTGTCAATGTTCTTCCTATTCACTTCCTCTGTGAGCAAGATGCCTTCTACATTGGCACTTGTAAGACCTTCTGGCACGACAGAATTAATTAACGCTGTATGAAAAGTATCCCAACTATCTGGCAAAGTGATTAAGAGAATCATAGCCTTCACTGAATCTGGAAAGACTATCTCCTGTGCTGTTAACTGGCTGAAAATTGTGTGAAATTCATTGAGATGATTTGACATGGATGTATCTTCCTTCATCTTCAAATCCACCAATTTCTTGAGCCAGTAAATCTGAGAAGCAGCACTTTGTTTCTCGTACATACCACATAGCTTTTGCCATATGCCATACGCTATAGTCTCTTCTGCTACGTTGAAGTAAACTTTTTCTGTCAGTGTCAGCATGATTGTGGAACAAGCTAACTCGTCAAGCTCTTCCCACTCATCTTGAGCCATACCTTCTGGTCTCTCCCCTTTGAGCTTTAGTGGCTTCACTTGTTTTTTCTGCACCAAAACTTTCCAAATCTTCTTCTTCCAGAATGGAAAGTTTGTGCCATCCAGCTTCTTTATGTTGTAAAGAGTCTCACTTTGAGAAGATGCCATATCTGCCAAATTGTTTACTTCTGGGAAAAATTCGGTAGAGTTTCCCCTGTAAACTGGCCTCTATACACAATAAACAAGCTGTAAACAACAAGATGAACACCTCTCCTCAAGAACTGTCACTATTTTGAAATTTTTTGACAGAGTCTCCCCTATAAACTGAGCTTTGGGAACCAAAAGATAGCTCAAAAACAATCATAAATAGCTGACTAGTGACAAATCTAAAAATCTCTGTAATATGTTGTCCTGTAAGCATACACTGTCTCCTGTCTGGGCGATCACAGAACCTGTATATGTCTCAAGACTGAACCTTGAACAATGCCTCAACGGCCTGACAAATAAGATGCAATCTAGTGTC
Organism: Adiantum capillus-veneris; assembly: GCF_014529385.1. NCBI lineage: Eukaryota > Viridiplantae > Streptophyta > Polypodiopsida > Polypodiales > Pteridaceae > Adiantum > Adiantum capillus-veneris. The sequence continues at coordinate 97,335,299 of NC_140937.1, read as the reverse complement.
TACAGAAAGTCATACATCCTATGGGATAAAATTTGCCGAAGAGGATGCGTGTAGAGGGGAACTCCAACAACCTAATCCACCTCACACTGGGTAACCTAGCCCCCAATGCTTGGCTTCAAAAAACCTCACACACGACCCTCTCAGATGGCTCAGCAAACTACCCAGAACTAGCATACATCCTACAATAGACCAATCACTGTCCTATGACCGCTGTAGCGGTCTGTCTACTAGCGTGACTCACAACTAGCAGACCCACAATCACAGTACATCAATCTGCAATACATGCCAGTGGTGTCAAGCTGTCGTATGGCCACACCTCCCCTGGAACCTGGCAAGCACAAGAAGTAGCAATGAAGACTGCAATATATATCTGATGATATATATGTGTACCTGATCTATAGATGATGCTTTGAAGACTAATGAGTGATGTATGTCGATGCCGGTATTGATGCCGACCACCTCCTGCTTGCCAATCTACACAAGACGGGTTTCTTTGCGACTGAAACCTATCTTCTGATGTAGTGCTCAGAACGAAATTCTGAGGGCATAAACGACTTTGAAAGGGGGGTAAAACACCAGGTCACCTATTGGAAATGCTCCCGGAACGTCGAGTATGAATTTCCAAGCTCCAGATCCAGAATCTGCCTGAAAAGTGCGCACGCGCGATTACGCAAAACCGCATTGAACCAAGCTCTGATACCAATTGAAGTCGCAGAGCAGAGCAGAGACCGACTCTCACACACACACACACACACACACACACACACACACACACACACACACACACACACACACACACACACACACACACACACACACACAGATACATAGAGAGCTTACACAGTACGTAGAGAATTGTTTTGAAGGGTTATCTCCCAAAACCTTATTATCCACAAAAGTATAAGTGAGTATATACAAAGAGTTAGTGATAAGTGAGTTAGGCACGCGGCCGGCCATATCCGTATAAGAGGCCACTTGGGCTTTAATCCCAACATGTATCTCCCTGGTGGTTGACCACCTTAGTCTCCCATCCAACTACAAGGAAACTGTTGATCGCACTTCCCCCTTTGCAACTCCACATTGTTGGTGTCCTGTGAACACTTTGTAGTCAAAAGATAAACACAAACACATGAAGGGACATAAACCAAGTTACGGAAGCTTTATGGGAACCATAGGTGCACTTCAATACACATCCGCCTTGATTCTCCTTTTGGTTGCTGTGATCAAGGCACTATCAGGCTTAGACCATTCCATACTCTACAAGGTTGGTGGATGAACTGGAGAAAGATTACCATACCCAGTTTGCCTAGGTGTTACATAAGTATGGTTATAAAAAAAAATGTCCCGTGAGACAAGCTCTACGGATGGACAACCACCATAGAGCAGCTTACCAAGGTCAATGTGGATGGCCTCAAAAGTTCATGTGAAGGACTTTATTGGCTCCCACTCTACAAAATCGGATGGGAATACATCTGCAAACATAAACAAGCAATGAAAGCCTTATAGACATCAAAGCAATATATACAACAGAAATAAAAAATATATAATCTAAAAACTTGATAGAGGAGTGAAATTACAGTTTGCAGGAAACCTCGATGGAGCCATTGTTGTCTCTAGCTTTAGTTGTGAAGCAACATACACATGTTGCACCTTTGCAAGATGCTAGCCATCATGGGTTTGCTTAAACTCCATGATCCTTCCCTTCCAATGGTGTGCTCAAGAAGCCATGTGTCTCCTTGAGACCTTGTGTGCACCTCTTGAGTTGGGCTGCATCGTCACCCACATCAATCGTTTGAACTCCATCATCACCCAACATCCACTGTCGTCTTGTACATTGCTGCATGAAATGGAGTCAATGACACTCCTAGGTCATCGAGTACCTGATGATGCCATGGAGAATAGTGGCACAACCTGCATACAAACACTTATGATTAGAGATTTTACATCCATGTTCTTAGTTGTATAGAGCAAGATTCTTGATGGTACATCAGACGAAGGATGCCACTTACTGCTATACTGCTCCACCTGCTTGTTGGCTTAATAGGGAAGATAATGTTGCAAAGATTGAGAGGAAAGTAGATACTCTCTAGAGAGCACAATGGAGAAGGAGCTAGAAACCTATTGAGGACAGAAAGAGGGATGATCTAGTAGAAGAATATGCAACAGATATTTAGCTTTAGGTAGAGGTGTTTAGTGAGGCTCATGGAGAAATGGAGAACTTCAGCTTGAGGAGAATGCAGTAATCTTGAGGAGGGAAAGGAGATTCAAACTTCTGCCAGAGCTTTTGGGAGGGAAAACTGAAAGGAAGGAAAGAGAAGCAACTCTTGCAAGGTGAAGTGAAGAGAAGTGAGAGATGGTACAGTAGAGAGAGAGGGAAGGAATGATCAGCACGTTTTTGGAGGGACCCCTTTTTAGGAGAGAGGGAGGGAGAAACTGACAGCCACTAGAGAGAGAAAGTATTGGTTTTTACTCAACTATTTAGAGAAAAGTTCATTTTTTTAAATTTATAAGAGATTTTCTCTTTGTATTTTATAAAAGAGCACAAGTTTGACCACTTACTTTTAGGACCTACCATACCCACCATTTCAGTCCACATGGCATCCACCCATTTGCCCCTTCCATAATCTCCTTTTTAATCCCATAGCAAATAAAGAGGCCCCCTTACACCCCATTCCCTTCCTAATGTTCTGGGCTTGGGAGGAATGAGGAGGAGGTTTCCATGTGATGGGGAGATTATCCCACATAGAAGAGGAAAAGGGAAGGTGGGGGGTATATAGGGCACATTGGGTGCCCACTATAGGTGTATCAAGTGAGAGGAGCTCACAAGGCTTGGCTATGGAGGGGCTAGTGAGCTCATGGGGAGGGAGGTAGTGCATTTTTCAGTTCCCACCAGCCTGGACAAGCACCTGTATAATTTTTTTGGTCCACAAGACACTTGCCCCCACCCTCTTCCGTGGTCAAAGAGTCACTGACACCTCATTTTCCACCCAAAAAAGGCCAAAATTGAACCAATTAAAAGGTGCCTACAAATGAATCCTTGCTAGGTGAGAAGAGAGAGAAGATTTGTGGGGAATAAAAGATAAGGGATCCCCCATTTTAATAGCGGCAATAACTGCACAACTTCTAGAGAGCTCATTTTTTAGCAAGAGAAAGAACATCTCCATGTTCGAGTGGCCATAACTTCTTCATTTCACCTCTAACTTTTGCCTATGGATACTCTACGGACATCTCCACAAGACGAGCTTCATCATGATGTACTCTATTTCTCTTGATTTTAAGTGTGTTCCTTGTTTGAATGGTTTTTCATAAATCTCTATAGGTGTTTATCACATGTGTTTTCGGCCGTGCAATAATTCTTCCTTCCGACGGTGTAGCTCGTGCAAGACAATAGAGGCATTCATTTTCCTTCTCATTTGCACGCTAACAACGTGTATAATGCATGGCCTTGTAATGTGGCCCTATCACATGCATATATAGTCAATGCATTGAAAAACTTTATGCGGTGCATGCGGGTCTTAACCGAGGTCCTTAAGGACATTTTTTGTTGATGTTGAACTATTCTTCATGTAAGGAGCTATTACCATGTCATATGCATTGAATATTATCAGTTCTTTGTTTGATGAGTAAGGATGGTGTTGGCCTTACTGTTGTAGTTGTTGGTTGTGGATATGACATTCGTTTGGGTCTCCATTCATACCTGGTTTGGATGTCCTTTTTTGCACTTGGTGTTGGCTTCTATTTAAGTATCCATTTCCATGTGTATGTCACGTTCTTGTGGACTAGTTGCTTTGGTACCCAAATCTATTGTGTTGGTGATGGATTCCAATGAATGCCCTACTTTGTGTTACTTTTCGTGGGTGGTGGGTTGGGCTTGGATGACTTCTTTAACTTTTGTTTCCTTTTAGAATGTAACTAACTTTTTGGTACCCAAATGAAGTGATCACCAATTCCTGGTGTTCCTTTAGGTATCCAAATTTTTTGCTAGCAAGGTTTTTGTACGTTTAGTCTTTCATTCTTGACATGTTTTGTGAGAGTTTGGGCTTAAGGTGATTGTTTTGGTCGCCAAACTTGCTTCATCATAACTTCTATTGGTCTCTTAGGTGCCCAAATTGACATGACTGATGACAAAGTTAAAGGAATTTAGAAATCCATGCCACAAATGAAGTGTCAAGCTTCTCGAGATATGCCAACTTCTACAGAAGGTTTGTAGAAAAATTGACAGAACTAGCGGCTCCACTCCATGTCTTAACCAAAAAGGAGGCCATTATCTGCTGGGACAAAATGTTCCAGATAAGGTTTGAGGAAATCAAGAAAATCATCTATGAAAAGCCCATTCTAAGGAAACCCAAGTGGGACCTAATTTTTCATGTCCATGTAGATGTTTTAGGCATTTCTCTAGGAGCATTACTAGCACAACCCAAAGGGGAAGTGGACTTCCCTATATATTTTGCCAGTATAAGATTTTTCCAAGCAGAGCAAGGCTACATCACAACGGAGAGAGAAGCGCTTGGCATGGTATTTTTAGTGCAAAAGCTTAGCCATTACTTCTTGGGAAATTTATTTGTGTTTTATTTTGACCACCAAGCATTGCTACACTTGATCAACAAGGTGGTCATTTAAGGTAGATTGTTCAGATGGATGTTGTTGTTATATGAATTTGTCTTTAAAATCATCCACAAACTTGGCAAGAGTCACTTTGGAGCTGACTTTGTGTCCACAGCGGCACCAGTTGATGACAATATTGAACTAAATGATGAGTTACCTGATGCACATCTATTCAAGCTGGAAATAACCAATGAGAATTCTAATTTGGCTTCATACTTGCAAACAGGCAAGCTACCGTTGGGATGGTCCGTAGAAGGAAGAAGGCACTGGTAATAAGAGCCATGAATTTCACTCGGGTTGTCAACGCACTGTACAAATTGGAAAAGGATGCCATACTACAAAGGTGCATCCCTGAAGCACAAAGGACAACCCTGTTGACAGAAGCACATGACAGGGGGGCAAGCGGGCACATGGAAAGTGAAATAACAACTAGGAGAGTGCTTTAGATGGGATGCTAGTGGGGTACCTTGTTCAAGGACGTGCATGAATGGGTGCAACGATGTGATATACGCCAACAATTGGGAAAGTCATTTCCCAGAGATATGGGCCCACTACATTCAATTGAGTCCTTAGCACCTTTTATGAAATGGGGGATTGCCTCATGGGGCCGTTCAAAAACTCCGATAAGCAAAGATACATAGTGGCAGCCACGGACTACGTCATCAAATGGGTAGAGGCAAAGGCTTTAACAAACAATACTGTAAAGAAGATGAAAAATTTCTTATATGAGCAGGTGATCACCAGGTGTATGACTTCCCTCAAAAGTTGGGTAGTGATCAGGGGGCACATTTCCTAAATGAAATAGTGGAGGCATTAACACAAGAGTTTAGAATTTGATCTTGTGTTAGAATTCGACACCAAAAGTCTACCACCTATTACCCCAAATGCAACGACCAGGAAAAAGTACAAACAAGACTCTTAAATGCATCATCACAAAAATGGCACAGACACTGATTGGGTCCTGGGACATGCATCTTCAATGAACCTTGTTGGCATACAAGATTGCATTCAAAGTCTCAATCAAGCAAACTCCATTCCTTGTGGCATTTGGCTAGGGGGGGTGGTTATGGAGCGAGCTTTTTTGCTTTTTTTTCCCCACCACCTCTACCTCCCATTGCCGCCCCTTACCACCCATGACAACCAACACCCTAGTCCACCACCGGTGGTTGGTGGTGTTAGCTCACTACCACCATCTGCCACTCCTCCTCCTACCACCACCACCCATTGCCGCCGGTTCTCCTCCCACTCTTCCTTCTAGTGGGCTACTCAAGGACCACCTCTCTCTCTCTCTCTCTCTCTCTCTCATCCTGTTTCTCTCTTTATTTTGATGATTTTGTCTCTCTTTCTCTCTCACTTTTCTCTCTCTCTCTCTCTCTCTCTCTCTCTCTCTTTCCCCAACCCTCTTTGGGATACTCATTGATGGATTGGAATGCATAGTTCTTGATTTTATGAAGCAAGAAGGCATAGAAGAGGTTAAGATCGGAAATGCGGTGATCATGATTTTGCTTTATGCCGATGATGTAGTGCTCTTGGCACATACCTTAGAAGATGCACAAAAGCTTATGAGTGTCTTGGAACGCTTTTGCCTACATAGCGGGCTGATCGTGAATGGATCCAAAACCAAGGTTATGCTTGTTAATACCCTCAATGACAAAAATCCATGCATTGTATACAACAATGAGCAACTTGAAGTGGTAGATCACTTCAAGTGCCTTGGCCTTGAGGTTCCATCCAATCATAAATGGAAGGATTGTGCAATGCGTTGCTTGGAAGCCGGAAAGAGGGCTTATTATGCATTTGAGAACATGTGCAATGCTGGAGAGATCAAGTGTTGGGCTCTCAAATAGTACCTCTTTGACACATTGGTGACACCGGTGCTTCTTTATGGAGTGGAGGTGTGGGGTGGAAGCATCGGGAAGTCTACTTGGAAAGAGTTTGAGAATGTCCAAAAGCGTTTTCTCACCAACTTTCTCCAAGTCAAGACACAAACACCCTACATGCTCTTACTTCTTGAGTCCGGATCGCTTCCCATTGAGGTCTTGGGCATGCAAAGGGTTGTGGAGTACATGCATAAAACACAACGTAGCCCTTTGCATCGACTTCCTAGAATCGCATATGAAGCAAGTCAAAAGGTTCAAAAGACATGCAAGAGCAAAATACTAAGTTCGGGGTGGATGCTTGACATCAAGAAATGGTTTGGAAGATGGGATGCATGTCACTTGGTCAAGGATGCGTCGATCAACTCCCAAGTTAATGAGGCCTTCTTACAACGCCAATGTATCATGGCTTGGGAGAAATCCGGAGGTTCTCACTTCAGCCATTACACCACACACGTTGCCCCAAACTACAAATCTCTCTTCTTCTCCGAACGAGGTAACCAAACCCATCCCGACATCCTTGAGCCCATCCCGTTGAGTGTGATCCGCACCATTGCCTCCATTCGTCTTAGCTCCAATTCTCTACACTGCGAGACAGGACGTTGGGGCACTGGCAAGGAGTGTCATCGACTTTGCACCTTATGCCCTCGTCAAGTGCGAGAAAGTGAGTACCACACACTACTTGAGTGCTCAACTTTTGACCACATTAGGTCCTCTTTTCCCCATATATTCATCCATGAGCTCTCCCTACATACCTTCCTCTCCCAACCACGATGTGGACTCTCTATTGCGACGCTCATTTCAGCCATTTTTGAGCATCGAGAGTCACTTATGACCTCCACTCACACCACGTGACATGTTCATTTGGTCCCATAGGTCATATTTAACCTCCGAGGACGATAATAGAACTATCTATCTATCTCTCTCTCTCTCCCTCTCCCTCTCTCTCTCTCTCTCTCTCTCTCTCTCTCTCTCTCTCTCTCTCTCTCTCTCTCTCTCTCTCTCTCAAAAGACAACAATGATAGAATTCACTTTCTTGAAAACTCAAAACAAATATCATCGTTTTCACAACTCAAGGTAAATGTGATATCCCAACAAATGCTAGATTATTACAACAGTCTTTGTGCACTCAGTAAAGTTTTGAGCTCGTTATCAGCCAAACTAGACTGATGAATGAACATGTTGTTGTTTATGTCCATTCCAAACACTCTCAAGTAGATATAATACAAGTGTTTGCAAGACACATAGGTCATTCCTTCCCTTGACCTCCTTTGGAAGTCTCTGCAAGTACAACTAGGATTCCTAGCTACTGTGACTCGATATTTCTCACCGCGTAACTTCGAGTTTGGTGTTACTGCAATGAAGACTTCATGCTTACCGATCTTTACCATTTCCACTTGTTCGATGACCATTTCTAGTCCTAAAGCACTGTCAATCCTTTTCGATGCCTCTTCAGAAACACTTGTCCTATACCTGCCCGCACGTCTTTGCCCTTGCACTTCCATAGTTTCTATTGCGATGTGAAACGCCGCTAGCTGCAAAGACTTTACTTCTAGCGCTGTTAAGTTCGTGCCCTGTGCCACTGGCCACTCAAGTGGAGGTCTTGGAGGCCGCATCACAATATATGGACATACATCCCACACATGTTTGACATCATCACTACAAAACCATACCCATGTCTCATTGTTACACCATTCCCAGTTGCGTTTCCCCCAAAAACTTGGTGCCGTTGTTCCCTCTTTGCATAAATTCACCTTTTTCTTGCACTTTACTCCTTTGATTTTTCCTTGGCAAGTGAACTTAGACCCCGGTTTGCACCTGCGGATTGCCCACATGGTGTCATTTATGTCAACCTCGATGGCCCTAATTGTCACCCCATCATTATCCTCATCCATAAAGTGATCTTGGGTTACCTGTGATGCATCTCCAAATGACAACTTTCGAGCCTTTCTTTGTCGAGAAACATTTTGAGTGACATACTCTTGCCTGTGTGAACTGTTTGCCTCCTCGCCTATAACATTGCAAAATGTCTTGCGTCGCCTTGTCATTGTAACCCGGTCTCCAAAAACCTCTGGCACCTTTGGAAGATCAATTCCTCCAATTGCATCGTTCACAACACGGCTAGTCTGTGATGGAGTAGGTGTGTGAAATTGTCGTGAAGCTGCCCTGTCTCTCATCTTGCTTATGCTTGGTCCGCTTCCTATATACTTACCCTTTGTATATGCCATTCTTTTGGATTGTTGAAGAAGAGTGTTCCCTGAAGGGGATCGGGGAGCACCACAGACGGAGAGTGAGAGAGAGAGAAGGAGATACACACGATGTGGGTGGGGAGACTCTAAAGTGGCAGCTCCCCCTATACAGTATACTCACTATAAGTATACGGTAACAGTGGGCGGGCACCCATGACCTGGGCGACCGGTCAAGGCACATAGGCCTTAACCCCAACAACCTCCCACTTAAAGGCCAATGTGCCTTTAAGCAAGATCTACTAGTGTACAACTAATAGAAGGTGAGAGATTCTCTCAACCTATGCCCACTGACTCTCGATGAGCTAGTGCTTCCGGCTCTACTGATAGACAAACATTCCGCTGCGGAAGCCACACAGAGCTAGCTCCAAGCTCTGCAAATAGTCTACAAGAGCTCATGCACTCCTGCAAATATCGGTCCAATACCTGCAAACCTCCCCTATGCTCTATGCCGAGATTAGTCATCGAACAACTAATCAACCCTGCTGCAAATGCTCCCACTGCAGCTGCTATGTCGGGCCTCGAGATCAGCATCTCGTACATAAGGACACCGAACGTTGATGCAACCCTGGCAACCTCTGCCACCTCCAACTCAGAACTCGACTCATGGAAATCCTGTCCTCTATCATAGAGACCATGGCACTCTGACTCCGAGCTCTGGAGTGACTCCTCGTGCCCACCACATATCACATGTGTACCAAGAGTATCCATCTGTCCTGAATCTGCATCAAGCTCTGGCATAAGTATATCAAGAAATGACTCCACAATAGCAGACATCTCAGTATCCATGTGAGTCATCTCTGTCATCACCTCTGATGACTCATCCTACTGTGACTCATTAGAGCTGTCCCGCTCTACTTGTGCATCCGTAGATGCAACCTGCACAACAAGGTCATTGCTCTGCACTCCATGCAAAGCATCCTACAACCCACAAGCAAAAGAGACTTGCTTGCTCTCTCGCTCTCTACCTGGCTGCATGATCACAGAGACAACACCGTCTCTCTCGTGATCCACATGCAATGGGTAACTTGTACCACTCCTGGCACCTCTCACAATCACTAGCGAACCCAAATGCATCACAAAATCTCGCTCTCGTAGCGAAATCTGACATCCACAATCTCTAAGCTGACCAATCGAGATCAAACTCACTGTCAAATCTGGTACATAGCGCACATGTCGTAACAAGTAAGATGCACCACTCGATAATGATAGTCTCACATCTCCTGCACTTGCTATCGCATGCACCGATCCATCGGTCAAACGTACACTGCTAAGCATCCCGCTAGAATAGCTACAAAACCATGCACGATGCGGCGTGACATGAAACATAGCATCTGTGTCTAGCAACCACTGCGAAAGGAGTGCACTATCCACATGTATAGCATCTCGTACATAGCTCGAGGTAAAAGTGACATCCCCGTCACTAGTATACTCCGACACTACATGTGCCTCAACTGTCAAAGCAACCGAGTCCATGGCATCACTACATACATCTCTGAGACTGCCATGTCTCCTACGATGTCGCATACGACGAAAACAGCGTCGTCTAACGTGTCCAGAATGACCACAATACCAACATGTCACCTGTCGGCGTACTTGTGAATGTACATGTCTCACACGAGTCCGTGATGACTCATATCTATCATACATATCATGTAATCTGCCCCAAAGTGCTCTCGAAGTAGCCTCATACATAACAAGAGCATATACAGATTCCGCAAGGTGCAAAGAGAGTGTAGATAGTGCCATCTCCTCTAGCTCCTGCCACAGATCGTCAGACATGTTTGAAGGTCTACCTGCATCACCACTCAATGGTCGATGCAACCCTCGCTATGTCAATGCGTCAAGCATACACTCTCTCCATGCCGCAAAGTCTGACCCATCAAACATGCGCATCTGTGAGAGGTCACAATCTGATCGATCACCTGTCTCTGCCATGATCACAATGTAGCAAACTAGAAAGCAAAACCACCTCACCAACAACACCTGAAAACTGTCTACCAATATGGCCAGAAACACAATGTAAAACCTGTGAGACACACTCCAAAATAGAGCTCCCGCAATGTCAACCAAATCAGCCCTAAACTGGCTCGAATCGCATCAAAAAAAGTCTGCAAATATGGCTGTAAAATCTGATGCAAAGTTGCACCAATAACCGTGCAAAACCTTGCACAAAATCACAAGTCAATATGACTCAATCGCGCATAAATATCTGACAAAATTTTGGCAGTGTCTCCTTTGTAACTGGAGCAAAATCTCAACAGTAAACCTCAAAGAGACAATAATATATGCCACAATGGCCAATCCGGGAATAAACTCGACCGGAATCACCTCACAAAGTCATACATATGAGCATACCTGCTCTTGCCGGAGTACCACTCAACGGCACCTCAAATGACATACATGTGAGTGATGATTGCTGCCAAAATACCTTTCAATCGATGACCAAATGTCTGCCAGATAACTATAGCAACATTTCGTAAAACCTTGCAAGAACTGTCGCTATGCGTAATGCGAAATACGGCACACAAGGGCATACACAAGTGACTCCAAACTCCAACCAAATGATGACTGAAAATCACCTGTCTAAGTGGGAGTAAACTCAACCACTAAACTGTCAAAGAGCAACCTACGGATACGTAGAAGCTATGGCGAGAACCTGGATAAAATCCAACGGAGTTTCTTCTATAAATTGAGCCAAATCTCAAATAATCTCAGCCATAAACAAATACACAAATCCATATATGGCATACATAAACCGCCAAGACCATGGCAACATAGCTCACTCTCGCATGAGTGGCTCTCTGGACAAATGCATATCCAAAAACCTGTGTACACCTATGAATTTGCTGGTTGCTGCAGAAAATACTCCGTGTGTGTGAGATATACCAAAAACAGTGTTTTTGGGACCCTAAAGTGCACAAATAAACCTGCTGCTATACCTGCTGTAATTCAAAGCATACTTTCAGAAAATAGACATCACCATCGTGTCCGGAGCATGCCAAAACCCTGACCTAGACTCCTGGATCATGTAGATCTGACTTTGTATGACGGAGCTACGCAAAAAACTGTGTTTTAGAGCCCGAAAATGGCAAAAACGAGCTGCACACAGTCTTGAACCTGCTCCTGCTCCACTCTGTGTGATGCAATGTCCTCTCAATGCAAGCTCCAATGCAAGAGCTCTGCCACAACAACATCCAAGCACTCGAATGTCAAGCTCTCCTCCGCCGAGCACTTCTCTAACGAGCTCCACTGAGCTCAAAAGCTCCTCTCACCAAGGAAGCCGCAACCGCCTCCTCGACCAAGCTTGACCACACCAAGCTCCTAAGCTCCAAAGAAAATGCTCCTCAAGCTAAAATCGCTCTCCGTGAAACTCCGCGATCGAACTCCACCGTCGAGAGCGAGCAAGCTATCGCCTCGAAGCTCTCAAAGCCGTCGTGCTCTCCGCGGTCACCATAGCTCTGATACCAATTGAAGGGGATCGGGGAGCACCACAGACGGAGAGTGAGAGAGAGAGAAGGAGATACACACGATGTGGATGGGGAGACTCTGAAGTGGCAGCTCCCCCTATATAGTATACTCACTATAAGTATAGGGTAACAGTGGGCGGGCGCCCATGACTTGGGCGACCGGTCAAGGCACATAGGCCTTAACCCCAACATTCCCAATATCCGAAACTATTGCATCGTACAAAGAAATTTTAGGCTTCTGACCTTCACCTGCTAGCCATGAAGCGTGACGTGACTCTGAGAGATTTGTTTGAGGGATGACCTCGATGCAATAGTCATCTAAAGCCTACAAAAAAAGAAATTAATATATTTCATTGATATCATGAAGAGTCTAATTAAATGGACATCCTACAACCTATTCTAGAATAAATTTGAAAACTTACACCAACAATTTCCTTCCTCCAATGAGGGTACCTCACATGCCACCAACTCAACCAGCACTCCATTGGGCCTAGATTCCCATCTGCCACCTTTCCTGTTGCCCACCAAGCTCGAATGAACCGATATTGGGCCTCTGCATCTTCACTGCTTTGCGCGCACCGGCACATTCGATTATTGACTTGTCGAAAGATGATGTATGTACAATGGGTATAGTGTTACCCATTTCCTTAGCATCTATATACATATCTTTTCCCTGAACTTAAAGGAGATTCTCCTTTCAAGGAATTTAACATTGGCAGCCAGGCGATCAAACCATGGTGTCCCTAGGATTACATCCTCATGCTTGAGAGGAGAGATAAAGAAGTCCTCTTTGTCCACATAGCTTTGGACATGGAGCATCAATTTCCCGATTAAGGGAGTGACTGAGGCTTCTTGCCCCTTGAAAGCACTGTCTGCGGGTAGAACATCTCCCATCTCGTAGGCTTGTATGTTTAGCTTGGTGGCCAACTCTATAGATATAAAATTGTGAGTAGAACCAGGGTCAAAGAGAATAAAAGAATCATGTTCTCTTACCTTTCCCCAAGCATGGCATAGAGGAGATCCTTTGTGGTGAGTTTCCTCCTCTTGAATTTCGGCCAAGGTAGCTCTACGAGGATCATGGCGGCTGTTCTTTTGGGGACAAGCGCGGTACGCATGCCCTTGTTCACCGCACTTGAAACATTGATTATCGTTGCGATAACGCTCAAGCTCTTCAGGAGAGAGTTTTTTTTTACCTTTGTAAACTCCCTTCTCTTTAGCTTTGTTGGAGTTTCCCTTAGGAAACTTTTGGACATTGTCCTTCCCCTTAGGCTCGTTGGAACCCTTGTTTTCCGTGGGCTTATTATTTCTTTTAGCCCCCGTTTGGAAATTGATTCGAGAGGTCACCATAATATGGTGTATTAATGCCGATATGGTGCGTGGCCTTTGGGAGTTGACATACTCCGCCATTTCTTCGGTTAAGCCCACACAAAATTGTTGCTTTTGCTCTCCAAAATCCAACTTTTTGAAGAGAGTGGCTTTGAGTTGTAGGTCCCAAAACTTGTCTACATATTTCATAGGGAGAGAGCTTCAAGCTTCGCCACTCGGTGAGTACTTTGACTTTGGCATCGGTGGCCAAAAACTGCTTCATAATGGAAGGTCTTAAAGCTTTCCATGTTCGGGGAGCTTCACCGTTGGCCCGTAGGCTAGACCACCATTGCCTAACGGACTTTTGAAAGTGCATAGCTACATGGCGTAGCTTAGAGAACTCCGTGAAGCCCTCATCTCCGAACGCCGCATCAAATTGTTGGATAAAGGCCAAGACTTTGTCTGTACCACCGAAGGTGCCATCATAGGTAAGGAAAGAGATACTCTTCCCTCCCTCTTTGAACTTCTTGAGCTTGGACGATGTGCGCATCTGTCGCACGTGTCAATGCAAGGAATTTGCCGATACACTGCGTGCGAGCCACAAATGGCTCCAAGCACACAACAAGCCTAAACTAGGAATCTCAAAGATGTTGTTGGTGTGTCACTCACCGCTCTACGCTTCCTGTCGTGGAGGATTCCTCGCCGCGAAGAAGAAGGAGCCACCGCCGTGCCGCGCTCAACCGCTTCACTGCCACCGTGCCGTCGTCGCAATGCTTGATCACACTCTCTCCCTCTCTCTCTCTCTCTCTCTCTCTCTCTCTCTTTCACACACACACACACACACACACACAAGGAGGTGAAGAAGAAGAAGATGGAGATGGAGCAAGAGCACTCTTCTATTGCACAAATGAAAGAATGAGTGAATTTTAGGTTTAGTTGGCTTTTATATGAGCTCACCCCATTCACACTTGGGCGACCATGCTTAGCCAACTAACCCTTAAATGTTCCAGTTAGAGTGTGCCTCTCATCGGCAATCACTCTACCCTTTTCCTATTGGATCGACAAGCCCGTTACCTGACTCTACCAAGTAAATAATACAACGTCCGTCGTAGGTGATAGGGTGTTCGTGAGCTGTGAGGGTTAACATGCCCCCCTTCCTGATGTAGATTCCGTCCTCAGAAGCTATTGAGTTGCGGCGCATTCGTCGAGGTGGAAGAGCATTTGAGATGAATTTCCTTAGCCTTCTTCAGTCACTGCAAAATCAAACAACATTGGCACAGTAATTGCATTCTCATATACAATTAAAAAGCATATGCGGTTTTAGGCAGAAAAATTGATTGGTAACAGACTTTTAAACCATTTGTCAGCAATAAACATTAAATTGCAACATAATCAAATGCATAAACAGATGTAAAGGTAAAAATTAAACAAGTCTGGGGTCGCTAATTTAACGGTCGAAAGGTACTAGAGATTGACTATTAATACCATGGGTAAGCTTCTTAATTTTCTCTAGTCAATTAAGTTGTTTAATCGCGAGAGCCAAGTACTTCATGTTCGAGGGCTGATTAGAGGCTATACCTAGAAGACCTTGTAGTTAAGCTACGATAAAAGGAATTTCTCATGAAATCATCGCCTGACTGATTACTTTTTCTTTGACCCCCCAAAGTCTTTTCACAATGATTCAATTTTGATGTGTGTGCTTGTTTTGTATGCCTTGGGTTTGTTGGTTTTCAAGGAAAAGCGCCCACACTGGGAACCTCTAGGGCTCTAGTACCATAGGCGATACATGTGAGTGAAGTACCAGATCAAGCTGAGATTTCTCTTCCAACTTTAAGATTTTACATTGTGGCACTTTGATTTTTATTTTATTTTTTTGTTTGTTTTCATCATTTTAATTTTGTAACTTTGGGGGGTCATATAACACTGTTACCCTCCCCATGCTCATCACACTAGTAAACTCCCTGAGTCCTACCGTATGGCGAGCGAATATTTCCGAGCAAGGAGAAAATCGAGCAAACAATGAGAGAGAGAGAGAGAGAGAGAGAGAGAGAGAGAGAGAGAGAGAGAGAGAGAGAGAGAGAGAGAGAGAGAGAGAGAGAGAGAGATATGCGTCTAGTTGGATGAGTGAATACCGCTTGATTTGAATTTCTACTTTTAAGGATAAGTAAGTGGATACCAAGACTCTCTACCTCAACAATATTTCTTGCCCGCTCTTGCTATCAGCTTTTGATCCTTCTCAAATAGGCTTCCCACGTAATCTTCATAATTTGCGACACCAATATGCAAGAAATTTATAAGCTCATCTTGCACATGCATGAAGATGAGAGCCTTTGTGCTTATAGGCTATAGCCTAGATCATCAATATCAATATAAATAGTTACTAATCACTATACTCTATTCAAAAAACCATCAAAATTTAATGTGACATATCAACTCAAAAGTTCATGCATTGCAAAGTAAAAGAATTGCAATTTTGGGTACTTTTTTGGGTCAATTATAAACGTAGAAATCACCCTCCAATTTTTTCATCCATAATACTAGAGAAGCTTTTGTAATCATTGTTCACCAAGAAATAGTCCTATTATTAGCATCCAAGTTATAGAATATGTTTTTGGCCAAGGCTTGCAATGGAGGTTTATACATGAGCTTAAGCTCCAATGCTATTTTAGCATCAATCCATATTGGATTTGAGTTGGCCATCAACTTATCTAAGCCAACATGAAAGTGATCTATTCAGTTAAAATACACATTTTTCAGAGCTTAACCCTAGAATATTGTTAGGCATGCAACGACCTACATGCCCATATGAATTGCATAACGTTAAACAAAAACAAATCATTTCTTTCTATTACTTGTAGATATGCGTGCCAACAAGGATGGGTACATGCAATGAAAGGTGGAAAAAAGGGATTTGGTTTTGGTTTTTGGGTGAAGAGGATTTGGCAACATGGATGGCTACATGAAATTATTGTGAGAAAAGCATGCCAATGATGCCATGCAAGGTCAACTTAAGTCATTAAAATTAGGTCAAATTTGTAGCTTTTGGTGTGTCAATCGATTAATATCCCTCTATTGCTATTTATTTAGTGTAAGTGCTCGCAATGATGCTTGCAATGGTTGTGTCTCTAGCCATCAGCTAAGTTGACATTGCGGGGTACAAATAAAGCCTTAGTAAGCAAGTACATTAGAATAGCAACAAGACATCTATCATCATTCAAATGATGTGAATAAAAGATTGTGGGCCGTGTCACATATGTCTGCTCCTTGGACGTGTCCAATTTTACGTTTGTGCACAACTTGCGGCAAGAAGCTACATTGCAAGAGACGTTTATTGTTCAAGGCAACCTCCTCGAGAAGAAAAAGATGTTCCTTTTATTAGGAGGCAAGAACGACACTTAAATGTCTTGAACATTAGATCACGAGGAGACATTGTGAACGCTTTATAGTTAGATGAGACCTTCATTTTCTTCAGCTCACAGTCTATGTGTGTTAGCAAGGTGTTCAACTTGCCTTGTGAGAGTACCCACATGTGACAAGAAAATTATTTGGTACATAATGGAAGTGTCTGTAGCCATCTGTGCTGGCGTAGATGGCTACGTGCAAGTTTCTAATGGAAATCTTTATATATGAGTTTCTACAGGTAGCTAGCGAGGGTGTTTCATTTGCCTTGTATGAGCACCGCATGTAACAAGGGAATTATTTGGTGCATAATGGAACTGCCTATAGCCATCCGCACCGGTGTGGAATGGAATTATGAAAATCTTTACCCGGTCACTCCTGCAAACATTGGCACGATCGTTCAAAAAATGAAGGGAAATTTAGCAAAATACCCCTCTAATTTATGGAAATTCCCAAAATACCCTTATATGTATTTTAGTTGGATTGTTTATGATTTCCTAATCTTTATTCTTTTTTGGCAATGGAGATCCGTTTTTAGTGCTTAGCATGTAGTTTGTCACAAATTACCGCCTTAAAAAAGACAATTATGTCTAAAAATAATGAAGCAATTCATCTCCAAAACCTACATAACTAGCTCAAATTCTAGTTTAAGTATCTTGTATTGATAGACAATCAATATTCTTATGAAAAGCTACAAATTTTTTTATCTTTGGATAAAATTACTCTCACAACTAGGGTATTTTGGGAATTTTGGAAAATTTGAAGGGCATTTTGGAATTGATGACAAAATCTGAGGGATATATTGGGAATTTTTTAAATTTGAAAGGTATCTTGGGAATTTCCACAAATTAGGACCCTGTCAGGTGAGAGCGGACGAACAAGGCAAAGCGCAAGCGGGTCCAATGAAAACCAGTGTTGCGAGCTTTTTTTGTCACACTACGCGGTGGACATGGTGTTGCCAAGTTGAGCTATAATGCCAACTCATGCCCGTCACCCCCTTCTTTATGTCCGAGGGGTAACCCTCGCCTACATCTGCCCATGCAATCTTTCTTGAATTTTGATTGGAGTAGATTGACCTGCACATGCACTTGTTCCACCGCTTCGTCTGACTGCACCTATGGACTCTCATGAGCGACCTGTTTTGGGCGGCACGGTTAGACTGTGCCACCTCACACATGCCGCCGGTCATGTGTGACACAGGCCTTAGAGAGGTATTTTGGTAACTTTTCCAAAAATGGATTGCCTATAGCCGTCCACGCCGGCGTGGATGGCTACAGGTAGTTTCATGTCATTTTTTCTTGCCTATTCCCATGCTACAACGTTCAAAAAATGAACTGCCTATAGCCATCCATGCCGGCGTGGATGGCTATAGGTAGTTCAAAGTGTTTCTTGCCTAATCCCATGCTACAGTGCAACGGCAAAAGGCTGTCCAACAATTTGCTGCGAGTGAAGCCGCTTCCCTCCATAGCAACGGCAGTGCAGGTCCCCATTGTCGAGCTGCATTCGACGCACTCTCTATCGATGGAAGCCGCTTCCCTCTCATCTGTGGTTTGCTCGAGCAACGATCGCCCTCTGCAATGACGGAAAGGAAAGGAGGGCGCGTTTGACTTTATGTGGAAAATTGAAGGGTTCTGAGGGCATATGGTTACTGTTGTCAAGAATGATTCACGACGTTTATGATACTTCGAAAGCTGGCTGGCCCTGAGCTCTGTTGGCAAGTGTAGTTGGATGGACTAGTGCACAAATATCAGCCGAAAGCTTCTGAGGGAAGCTGGTTACTGCTGGTTACAAATATCAGTTAGTGCCATGGGAAAGGCTCTGAGGGCATCTGGTTCCATGTGGGGTGGGAAGCTCTGGAAGTTGACTAGCCCTCACCTCTATTTGTATTGCAGTCTCATCAACTATGGAGTGTACAAATTCAGTTGCCTCTAAACAAATGAAAGGATACGTGGTTACAAGTCCCTCACAGAGTTTCGTCCAGAGGGAAACGGGAGAGCAACATTGTTGTAGCGATACCATTTCAATTGGGTGTGACCTCTTACAGAATGAAGAAGGCACCCCTCAAATGTATAAGTTTCCATGGTTATTACAAGCCAGTAAGTCGTACAGTGAGCTTCTGTGTCAATCATTTTTCCATTGAATTATCTATCAGAAAAAAAATTCAAAATGTTTGGTTCAGCATACCTGTAGGACTAGAAAGACCAGAGTAATTAGCATGCTCATAAAAGCGACACCAGCTATAATAGCGGAACATTTTTTGATCGGACTATCTTGGAGAGCGCCACCCAAAATATGTAGACCCTAGGGATGGCATCATGGCAGCTGAGCCTGTAAGTAGGCTCTTCTTTCAAAAAGGCAATGTCCGTGTAAGCGCTAAATGTTCTTCATACTGTTGAATGTATTGTGTTTTTGAGGTTTTCTAGCCACCATTTCTTTTAATGGAAAGCTGTATCCAGATTCTACATATAACGTTCTGTGCTGATTATACAACTTGTCAAAGTCCAGGGTTGGGGGGCGAGCTCTCTGAGCCTTCCTGTTGCTGTCCAGTAAATTGTGGAATGTTCTTGTTTGAGCTCTGGATGCATGACAACTCAGTAGCACCGTAATTTGCAACCTACAGAACCAATCATTGGCCCAACAACCTACTAGTAGGCATGGCTGAATGGTACCTCGTCAGAACTCTAGCGACAGAACGGGGAAGGCCGACACTATCAAGAGTCCCTCGTGAAATGTTCACTGAAGACCAAAAAGGTGGAAAAGGTCAGGCTTCTGGAGCAATTGTCGAACTTGACCTCTTACCTCCCATCTATGGTTTGCTCGAGTAGCGATCGCCCTCCGCAATGACAGAAAGGAAAGGAGAGCGCGTCAGACTTTATGTGCGGGGGCTTATCCTGGGATACAAGAGGGGGAAATCTAATCAATGTCCTAGTACTTCTCTTCTGCAAATTGAGGGTGTCAATACAACAGAAGAAGTGAACTGGTACCTTGGAAAGAGGATTGTGTATGTCTACTGCAAGGCTAAGACGAAGAAGAACGGAACATTGTACCGGTCAATTTGGGGTAGAGTGACGAAGCCTCATGGAAATAATGGTGTTGTACGAGAAAAATTCAGAAAAAATTTACCACCCAGCTCATTGGGTGGAAGGGTTGGTGTCTTTATGTATCCAAGCCAAATATGAGGGGCCAAGGAAGCCTGGATGGAGAGAATGGCTCTCAAACAGGCTTCATGAAAACTCTTCTATTAGGCTTGCAACCTATTTTCTCACAGCTACTATTCTAGAAGTGTTATGGTTGTTCTACCCTGGGGTATGATAACCACTGAAAGACAATTGACTTTTGTTAATGTTGCGGGATCTTAGTCATTTACGACCGGATTACCTCCAATGAGTTTGTTCTTTTTTGTGAAACTAGAAAATGTTGGAACTCTTCTGGGAAACTTCTCAATTGTGTATGGTTATCCATCATTTAATGACGTCTATATAACTGGCGCTTTGTATTTGTGTTTTACCTCGATACTGAAAAAGAGTTTGAAATCTACAACATTACATTCTGTTTCAAAAAGAGAGAGAGAGAGAGAGAGAGAGAGAGAGAGAGAGAGAGAGAGAGAGAGAGAGAGAGAGAGAGAGAGAGAGAGAGAGAGAGAGAGAGAGAGAGACGAATAGTGGGTGTCACCTCGGGTGAAGTCCATGGTTTCTCTCAAGCTGCAGAAGTGCCTGGTAGCCAGCATTCTCAAATGTGCAATGGCCCAATCCCAATGAGGTCAATGAGATTTCCATGGCCAATTCACTTTTAGTATGGCAGGACATCACCAAGATCATCAAAGATGGTTTTGTAATTTTAAAACTAATCAATGTTTACTATAAGCCAAGGATGAAGTTTGGTTCCATTCAAGGTCTTGTGGCTGAGATGCATGCATGTTCTACGTTGACTTCTTTGTGGAGAGTGTCCACACGTCAAAGGCCAAAAAGGCACGCAAGAATACATTTTCAAATCAATTTGAATCTCAGAAAGCCCAAAGAAAGGCTATTTGTTAGAGGAAGGGTGCAAGAAGGGAAGAGCTATTGGTGTTGAAGCTGCTCTAGTTATTGTCGCGTTTAGCAAGACCACAAAGATATCCAAGAACTAAGCGATATTTTTTAGGACTTGAATTTTGTAGGGATTTTACATTCATACTCGTATGTGTCTATCATCAATGCAAATGACATTTGAGTCTTTGACTTAAAGGGGGGGGGGGGGGAGAGAGAGAGAGAAGAAGAAGAAGAAGAAGAGGAAGAAACCATCGTAGGAAACTATCCCAAGAGACCTTAAAGATCTATCCGACGAGGAGAGTAGAGAGAGAGAGAGAGAGAGAGAGAGAGAGAGAGAGAGAGAGAGAGAGAGAGGACATGTTAGAGTTCAAACCTTTCTAATGGCGAAAGGGAGCCCACACCCCTTTAGTCTAGTATTGAGCTCTTGTATCAACCCTTTATTAGTCTTTAAATTTTTCCTCTAGTGTTAAGGTCTAGCTTTAGAGTAGCTTCAATTTGGGAAAAAAAGTTATTCTTTGAAATAATTGAAGAATGCCTCTTCATCATGAGGGTATGCTTTTAGTAGACTTCCATAAGAGCATGGTCACATGATGCATATTTTTCAATCACTTTTCAAATAATAACTATCCAGCAATTATGAGATTCACGGGCTTTGTAGTTGTGAGCATAGTAGAACTATGTTGGGGGCCTCAAGCACCATGCCAAAATCAACATACTTACACTATTAGCCCCTTCCTTACTTTCATGAGGATGGTTGCAAGCAACTATTAGCACATATGGACCAAGCAAAGATGAGAAGGTAGTGGGAATTAGATGCTATCACCTAGATTATGCACACAGCTGACCTCCATGTGTAGGAAAATGTGATTTTAGTTACTATGCTTGAACACGACATGGAGCACTGCTTCCCTTTGTAATTAATGCTAGGCATTATCACCTTAGTTATCATTTATGAATAACTAGGTGATGTCACTTGACCATCACCTAACAACCACCGCCAAAAAAGACTTCCATAAACCCAAAGAAAAATGAAGGTTTTGTGCACAAGTTTTGTATGGGTGTTATGGAAGGATGATCCACTATGATGCATCACTATGTGCCATCTATGGACTTTGGAATTTCCCCTTGAGAGTCATATAACTCTCTCTTTACAAAAGTTTCACTTTAAGTGCTCACAAGCTTGCTTCCTTAGCTTCTCTATAATAGACACTAGTACCTTCCATCCCTTGCGTCCATTGACATTTTGGAAGCACAAGTGACGTTTGGAGGCTGTAAATATAGATGATGGAGAAGATGCATATGTGAAGTTGAAAATCGTAAAAATTTACTTTTGAATATGCTTTCTTGCTTGATCATGAGCTGCATCAATTTTACAACATAGATATGTTCAAGGTGCTTTGCTAAATGTCGCTCGATTTTGTATTAGCTCGGAAACACTTGCTCGGAGTTTGGGATTCCTCAAACTCCCTTTATAATACTTAAGCTAAAGGTCAATAGGGACTAAGCCCACTAGAAAGCCCTAGTACATTTCACACAATGCTGCCTAAATCGTATTAAGAACCTAAGTAACCATTAATTCATTACAACAAAAACAGGTGTTATCGACGCATATATCGACGCTGCCTGTCGCTATATACGTCGCTGTGAAACCAGTCTCTATTAGCGACGCGGATAGCGACGATCATAGCGACGGGCATAGCGATGCATATAGCGACGACTATAGCAGAAAATTTTTTTCTTGGGCAGAGGGCAGGTAGCCTAGCCTGTGCCCAGTTAAAAGATGGACACAGCCACAGCCAGACTTCCTGCCCTCTGCCCAAGAAAGCGAGCAACACCAAAATATCAACCATGCTCCCGCGCGCAGAAATTTCGGCAGAGTTCCCTTTGTTTTTACATAAACTTAAAAAAAAAAACCATATCATGTATACGTCTCCTACATGCTATCCATGTAGGATCTCACATGAGATTTAAGGCCAATGAAAGACAACCGTACCAACTGAAAAGCATAGCCATAACTTAAAAGCATAACCATAACGAACCATAACCATAACTTAAAAGCATAACCATAACGAACCATAACCATAACTTAAAAGCATAACCATAACTTAAAACCATAACCGGCTATAACCACTTTGATCAAAACCATACTGCAGATAACCATAACCATAAACAAAATTAACAATAACCATAAGCATAACCAGAAAGAGAAACAATAACTATCTATACAATGACAATGACAATAATCATAAGCATAAGGGAAACAATAACTGTCTGAACACTAACTGTTTGTACAAAAAAGAGACACAGAAGCGTGTTTGTGTCTCACAAAGCATATAGATGAAATCTGGTTCACTAATGACTAGGTGTCGCAACCTGCACATAGGACAACTCACAAAATTAGTATTGATATTATTTCACATATACTGACTTAATTAAATCAACTCACACATATTAACGTCTCACCTCAAGCGATCAGCGAGACTGTAAGGCCTCCCAGTCTACAGGCTCTCCTGAAGCTTCAAGATCATTCAGTACTTCATAGATACCTCTGTGATATCCATCTGACTCCTCCTCGCGTGATGGAGCTCGATGTATCGCAAGATTCCGTGTTTATACAAAAATCAAAGTAATAAGAATACATGATTCATCGCGTTTTAAAAAACGCCATAGTTAAGATTGGATTAGAAACTCACAAACTCATAGCGAAAGGTGTCGAAGCCTCCGCTGCCAAGATGAGATGTTCCCCTAGTCATCTATCGTATCTGTGCAGCCTCACGTTGCTGTCTGAACCGCGTGGTCGTTGTCCGCTCATCCTCCCTGATCTGCAGCCGCGTCTCGTGTGGGATGCCCGAAGGCTTCGGCGAGCCGGTCCTGAAAGCCTTCCGAGCTGCATCTCGTCGATGTTTGATGGTGCCCCATGCAACACCCTTGATCCACAGCGCCGAAACAACGGAACAACCCAGAGCAGGCTGGTACTCTCTCAGGATGGTCTCCACTATGTAAGTGACTTTTTCCTTGTCTTGCTGATCCCAAGACGTCAGAATGCTGGTCGAAAACTGCAGCTCCACGAGCTGGCGAATCCGCTGTCGCATCTCAGTCCCGACTCTATCCATGTCAAAAGAACTATCTCCCCGTACAGTATAGAGCTTGGAGGCACTAGGATCATGTGCCCCCCAAGGTGTCCGAGGTGTGCCAAGAGGTGTGTCGAGAGGTGTGCCTGGGTAAGACAGGGGTCGTGATCGAGGAGGGGTCGAAGCATCTGTGGACCCTCCTCCACAGCAACCACCACCTCCACCTGAAGATCGCCGAGATTGGCGAGTGCGCCTGTGCTGCGGAGATGAGGCAGTACCCGCCTCTGCCCCACCCCTAGGTGTCGAAGCGGCCGTGATGGGAGAAGAAGGCATTGTACCCATAGGCGTCCTCAACCCTGTAGGCATCCCCTCCCTAGGCGTCGGTCCCTCGGGTGTGAAGCCCGGAGGCGTAGTACCCGTGCCTCTGGCTACCTAGTACTGAGAAGCCTCTGCCATCTGAGCAGGCGTCATCCGTGTAACGAAGCCCATGAATGCATCTGCACTCATGGAAGCGGGATCTGGAATCTCGCCTGCCACACTAAAGTCCTGCACAAAGAAAGTAAAATAAAGCGTCAGAACACAGTTGTTTAAATTAACTTTAAGCTTAATTTTAAATCAAAGTCTTAACACAAACACTTATATGCCTAGGCCTCGACGAGTGAGGCATCATCGATAAGATCTTGCACCGTATCATCGTATATCTCTAATTGCAAACATAACTCTGCCCCAACTCGTTCTGGCAGATTGTCTTCATCAATTGCATCTTCATCTACAAGTGTCAATTCTGGCTCGTCTGCGTCATCCCTCGTATATCTGTCAGCTTCCTCTGCCATACCTTCGTCCATCTTATCTAATGTCACAGTAGTATGGACGTCGTCTGACTGACTTTCCTCCAGGAGATCTTGCTCTTCAAATACTTTTTTATTTCTTGGAGCAACCTGAACCACAAACCACCATTGTCGCTCTTGAGGGTCCGGTACAACGACCACTTGCTCGCAATGTTCGGGGAGAGCAAATGTGTTGCTCGCATCTAACCAAGTCTTTGTAGAATCTATTTGCACAAGCTTGTTTCCATCTCTGCGTACCATTGCATTGCGACCAGAAGTAATCACCTTGAACCACTTCACATCCAACAAAAACATCTCAAATTGCCTGAAGCTTACTTTCAGGATATCTGACACCAGACCACAATAATCCAGGTTGCTAGTGCTCTCATTCGTGTCTCTAGCACTGGCCCTGCTCTTTTGCATGAAACTAACCATTACCCCACTGTCAAACGTGTTTCTTCTGCTGTCAATTTGTTGTGTTCTGAAATGCTTTCCATGCGACCACAGTGCCATGTATGTATGATACTTCCAATCACATCCAATAGCCAGCTCTTCCTCTTCTAGAGATATGGGTTCTCCTATCTGTCGAGCTGCTCTCACTGTCTTGTCCAACCATGCCATTGTAGGGAATTCAGGTAGAGGAGCAAGATAGTCTGGCAAGGGTAAGCCTCTAGTCGTTCGACTTTGCCTGAAATCCTGTCGCTCTAGATTGCGTCTCTCTTTCTGTTTTTCGTACCTTTCAAGCCTTTTTTGCATCGGTGCTGAATTTAGTATACAGAACTTCATGATCTTTTCTCGCATGGCCAGGTTCATTTTCTTCGGCACCCCTTGCCCTTGCGGCTTGAATATATGCATTGGATCCAGCAAATGGTTAATTAGTAGATCACCCCAGTACGACAACGTATGGAGAATGGACAAACGTTTCATTCCTGGAACAGGTTGCCCCTCATGTTGCTCCCATCGGCGACGCCACTCTTGTACATGCATAGGACGACATTTGACGTGACCAAGTTGGCCTTCGCGCAAGTGATGGCCATCTGGAAGATAACGGTGGTGGCCTTGATAAATTGTCTTTCGAAGAGAGGTAGAATAGCGCACATCCAAAGACTGCCCGCAAATTGGACATGCATTGTATCCCGAAGTTATTAGTCCTGCATATATCAAAGCATGAATCAGGCCAAGGCAAAGGGCTTGCGAGTAGCGAGAATTTTGTAAATCAATAACCATTACCAGAAGCTTCTCCGTATCCTGGCCAATCATGCATAGTCCACATAAGAAGTCCATGGATCCTTGCATGCCGTTGTTCTACTGGTTCAACCGCATCTGCTATGTCGATCCCATGCCATAACTCCTGGAGCTTGTCAACTAGTGGAGCTAGATAAACATCCATGTTTTTTGCCTTGAACTTACCAGGTACAATCAAGCTTAAAATCAAATGACCCTTCTTGATAGTAAGCCACGGCGGGAAGTTGTAATTGATAAGGCACACAGGCCAAGTGCTCCATGAGGAGCTTCTCAAGCCAAATGGATTGAATCCATCCATTGCCATGCCCAAACGCAAATTGTGTGGTTCACTCTTAAAATGTGGCCAGGTATCTTCAATGTGCCTCCAAGCCTTCGAATTAGCGGGCACCCTAAATGTTGCGTCAGTGGATCTATTCGTAGAATGCCACCGCATCAACTTTGCAATGGAACCACAACGAAACATGCTTTTTATCCTATGAATAATAGGGAAATGCCGCAACACTTTAGCTGGCACTGTCTCGCCAACTGCATCTTGTTTGTAGCGCATTGCTCCGCACTTAGGACACGACAGACAATCTGTGAATTCATTGCGAAAAAGAATGCAATCATTTGGACATGCATGAATCTTGTTGTAGTCCAAGCCAACTGAGGTCAGAAGTTGCTTTGCGTCTGGCCTAGAGGGGGGCATTTCATTGCCAGCCGGGAGAAGTTGCTCCCGCAATAACCTGTTTAAGCCACATTAAATTAAAAAGCTCTCCGAGCACATCACCGTTGCAATCGGAAAATCTCTTTTGTAAATTACGTACCTAAACAAAGTAGTGACGCCTGCATCTGACCACCCGTACACTGACTGAAGATTCAAAAACTCCAGACAAGTACGAAACACAGATATTTTGGCGCCTTCATAGATTGGTTGACAAAAAAGCAAAAAAGATCTCTCTTTCTCTCTCCATCTCACTCTCGCTATCTCTCTTTCTCTCTCTCTCTCTCGATCTCGCTCTCGCTATCTCTCTTTCTCTCTCTATTTCCTTATTTTCCTATCTCTCTCTCTGTCTCGCTCTTCACTTCCCTACCTCTCTCTCTCTCTCTCTCTCTCTCTCTCTATATATATATATATATATATATATATATATATATATATATATATATATATATATATATATATATATATAAATATATATATATATAGAGAGAGAGAGATAGGAAATAGAGAGATAGAGAAAGAGAGTTATATATCTATCTCTTTCTCTCTTTCTCTCTTTCTCTATCTCTCTATTTCCTATCTCTCTCTCTCTCTCTACTTACCTCTCTCTCTCTCTATCGCTCTCTACTTCCCTATCTCTCTACTGATCGAACGAGCGACTGATCTAGGGAGATCTAGACGTCCACGACTGCGGAGGACTACACAACATCGACAGAGGCTGCATCAGAGGATCTAGCTAGGTCACTTTGGCTCGACATGCATAACGCCCGGTCAGACTACTGACCATGGAGGAGATTGATGAGATCCACCAGCGACAGCTGCTAGATCTCCTATGATCTACCTATCCCAGCTGGCTGGTTTAACCGTTTAGTCCATACCTAGCAGTTTAGGATTCCATAATATTTTATTTTGTCATCTTCTTACTCTGACTTTGTATCAGATCCATCACATTATAACTTTCTTATCTCATGTCTCATAGGTCACTTTGGCCTTTCGAAGACGTTAATATAACATTTCATTTCATTTCTCTCTTTAATTATTTTTCTTTAATTTTAATTTCCTAAGGATACATTAATTCTCTATCTCTCTCTCTCTCTCTCTCTCTTTGATTACCTACACACACACACACATTTCTCTCTCTCTCTCTCTCTCTCTCTCTCCTACACACACACACACACACTTCTCTCTCTCTCTCTCTCTCTCTCTCTCTCTCTCTCTCTCTCTCTCCCTCTCCCTCTCCCTCTCCCTCTCCCTCTCTCTCTCTCTCTCTCTCTCTCTCTCTCTCTTTCCTACACACACACACCTCTCTCTCTCTCTCTCTCTCTCTCTTTCCTACACACACACACACCGCTCTCTCTCTCTCTCTCTCTCTCTCTGTCTGTCTGTCTCTCTTTCCTACACACACACACACACACACCGCTCTCTCTCTCTCTCTCTCTCTCTCTCTCTCTCTTGCCTACACACACACAGCGCTCTCTCTATCTCTCTCTCTTTCCTACACACACACACACGATGTAGAGAGAGAGAGAGAGAGGGGTTGGGGGGGGGGGGCATAATACCTGCGCAGCAGGTGGAGGCCAAGATTTGAGCAGAGCGTAGGCAAAAATGGCCCCTAATGCTTGCGGGTTTCGCTTTTTTCCCCCAATTTTTTTTGCGTCGCTATACGCATCGATATACGTGTGGGAAGTAAAGCCTTTCCACGCGTATATCGACGTACATTGAGACACGTATATCGACGCGTATAGCAACGCCCGCTAATTTCGTTGATATATGCGCGTCGATATCTCCATGTTGTGTTGTAGTGATTATTAGGAAGGCATTCCCCATGGTATTAAGAGAATATCTCTAATACCTATCTTGGTCAAACTAGCTTAGTTGGACTGCTTGATTTTTAAACCTAGACAAGTGATTATGACAAAAAATTACATTGAATTTAATGTTTGATACTAAGAAAATGCGGTGAATATTATGCTACCAATCACAATTAAAGCAGACAAACATGGATGCAAAAAAGATAAGGGGCAATGCTAATGGACAAGAAACACCTGTTTGTTTGATGATCGCACTCGATTTGAAAAGTGGATGAGAGAAGGATTCCATGAAGGTCCAAATCCTAACCACAGCAACACGCTCCTGTAAACACGAGGAAACACAAAGAATACCTCTAGGAGGCACATCAGTGGGAATAAGAACTTTGCTAATCACTAAACTCTAAAACAGAAACACTCCTATCGTACTGATCCTACCTACCCTCCATCACTTGAGGGATGAGGATCAAAGGTGTTTGATGACATAGGTTTCTGTTTCAGTGTACTGGATGTGAATGTGTAGGTCTGGGTCAATGTTATGACTTTTATTGTGCATATTCATTTGCTAATTGCTCTTGCTCTTTACTTTTTTTCTTTTTTGTGAGTATAAGGCTTTATATATACATTCCCTAAGATTGGGATATTGAGAGGTCAGGGAGGAACGTGTTAGGAAATAAGACGTAGCTAAATAGATAATTGAGTAGATTACTTAATGGAGAGAGACAGATTTATATACACGAGATTATAGAGTAGAGAGAGAGAGAGAGAGAGAGAGAGAGAGAGAGAGAGAGTACACACGTATATGTGGTTCACCCAATGTGGGCTACGTCCACGGGAAAGCAGCCACTCAATGGCTTTAGTACTTCAAAACAAGAAGTAGTTTACAAAGGGATTATACCCTTAATGGAGCTCCCGCTTTGCTTCACTCTCACCACCTCACACTCACCTTGTTGCATCAACTTCACACTATGAAATGTGTGTAGAAATGGCCTCCTTTTATAGGCCAAAAGGGCTGCCCTCTCTTATGAGAGACAACCATGTGTAGCCGCCCTTGTGCGAATAAGTCCAAATCGGACCTTCCAATCCGCCCATGTGTGGCCGCCCTTGAGAAGACAAGTCCGCTTTTGAATTCGTCCACCGGCCACCGGCCATTGACTTTTGACCACCGGCCATCGGCCATTGACTACCGGCCACCGGCCAACCGACCGGTTGTTTTCCGACCACTTTCCGGCCGCCGGCCGGCCATAATATTCCGGCGAAAAAAAATATTCCGGCGAAAAAAAAGTCTCGGGGACCTCCGCCCCCGAGGCCTTTAAAGTTGCCCCTGATTCTTGTCCATGAAAATTTTGGTTTCCGGTGAGTGATTTTCCTTCACACACGATGGCTTCTCCTCATAATGGGGGCCTTACAAATGTGTGCTTTTACCACAGAAAATCACAAGGGTAAATCAGGCTCCATACTTAACAATCTCCCACTTGGAGACTGATCTCCAAACCAAACCTGTGACTGCTTTCCATTCTGGCTTCTTATCCTTGAATGCCGATTGAAGATGAGCAAAACCTCAACTTCTCCTTGTTGACCACCTTTGTAAACATGTCTGCAGGATTTTCACTTGTATGCACCTTTCCTAGCTTTAGTTGTCCCTCTTCCAAAAGAGTGCGTATGAAGTGATATCTCACCGCAATGTGCTTTGTCCTTGAATGAAAGGCTGAGTTCTTCGCAAGATGGATATCTCACCTCAATGTGCTTTGTCCTTGAATGAAAGGCTGAGTTCTTCGCAAGATGGATAGCGCTTTGGCTATCACTGTACAAGACACAATTGTCTTGTTTGAATCCAAGCTCTTCTAAGAATCTGTGAAGCCACATAATTTCTTTGCTTGCCTCCGTCATTGCTACATACGCTGCTTCCGTGGTAGAAAGTGAAACCACTTTCTGCAGCTTTGAAGCCCAGCTTACTGCTGTGCCTCCAACCATGAACACATAGCTAGTAGTGCTCCTTCGAGTATCTTTGTCACCTGCCATATCTGCATCAGCATACCCTTCTAGAAAAATATCAGTTCCTCCAAAATACAAAGCATTTGTTGTTGTCCCTTTTAGATACCTAAGTATCCACTTCACAGCTTGCCAATGCTCTTTACCTGGGTTGTCCATGAACCTACTCACAACTTTCAGTGCATGTGCAATGTCTGGCCTTGTCCAGACCATAGCATACATTAGAGAACCTACCGCTGCAGCATATGGAACTTTAGACATATAGGCTATCTCCTCTTGTGTCTTTGGACACATATCCTTCGTTAGTTTAAAATGACCAGCCAAAGGTGTAGAAATTGGTTTTGCATTTTGCATTGCAAACCTTTCTAGTACCTTCTTGATGTAATCTTCTTGAGATAGCTTTATTGTCTTCTTTGTCCTGCCCCTTGATATTTTCATACCAAGTATCCTCTTTGCAGCACCTAAATCTTTCATTGAAAAAGATTTGGAAAGCTCCTCTTTTAATTCTTTGATGTCCTGCATGTTAGCACTTGCAATAACCATGTCATCAACATACAACATTAGGATGATGAATTTCCCATCTCCGAAATTCTCCATGTAGACGCAGTGATCCGAGTTGCATCTTGTGAATCCATGATCCAATATCCATCGATCAAACTTCAAGTACCATTGTCTTGATGCTTGCATTAAACCATACAAGCTCTTCTTTAATCTGCAAACCATTTTCTCCTTACCTTTTACTTCATACCCCTTTGGTTGAAGCATGTAGATTTCCTCCTCTAAGTCACCGTGAGGGAATGCTGTATTTACATCCATTTGCTCGAGATTTAGATCATGAGCAGCCACAAGGCTTAAGACAAGCCTAATTGAGTTCATTTTTACAACAGGAGAAAATATTTCATTGAAGTCGATACCTTTCTTTTGAGAAAAAACTTTTACCACAAGCCTAGACTTGTACCTTTTCTTCCCACCTTCTTCTTCCTTCAGCTTGTACACCCATTTGTTTTGAAGTGCCCGCTTACCTTTAGGCAACTCAACCAACTCCCATGTTTGGTTCCGATGTAGTGAGTCCATCTCCACTTGCATGATCTTCGTCCATTCTTCTTTGGATTCATGTTGCATAGCTTCTTCGTATGATTCCGGCTCTCCAGAATCTGAGATCAAGAGATGGTTGAAGGAAGGAACAAACCTTTCTGGAGGTCTACTTGCTCTTGTAGATCTTCGGGGAATAGGTTGAGGCTCCTCATTTGGTTGACGTTGTTGCACATTGTCACCGTTTGCAGTCCTTGAGTCTTCACCGTCCTCAAGCTCCATGTACTCATCACCTGTTTCTTTTGTTTGTTTTCTTTCCAAGTAATCTTTGTACATATTTTGTTCGTTAAAAATTACATCCCTACTCCTTAAGATTTTACCATCTTCAGGATTCCATAGGCGATACCCAAAGTCACCTTCTCCATAGCCAATGAAGAAACACTTTTTGGACTTTGCATCTAGCTTTGATCTTAGGCTTCTATCTATGTGCATGAAAGCCTCACACCCAAACACTTTGAGAAATGCATAATTCACTGGTTTACCTGCCCATGCCTCTTCTGGAACTCCCCCATCCAATGCCGTTGAGGGTGAACGATTGATTAAGTACACAGACGTACTTACACCTTCCGCCCAAAGCTCAAGCGGTAGGCCTGCATGTAGCCGCATGCTTCGTGCTCGTTCCATGATTGTCCTGTTCATCCTTTCCGAAATCCCATTTTGTTGAGGTGTCCTTGGGGTTGTCCTTTGCCTCTAAATGCCATTGCTAGCACACAAGCTTTCAAAAGCTTGCCTGCAATATTTGCCTCCATTGTCGGATCTGAGGAATTTAACCTTGGTACCTATTTCATTCTCCACAAAGGCTTTCCACCTTTGAAATATGGAAAATACATCGGATTTATTCTTCATGACATAAACCCATGTTTTTCTCGTCACATCGTCTATGAATGTTTCATAGTACAATGAGCCACCAAGTGATGGTGTACTTGCAGGACCCCAAACATCAGAATGAACCAACTCAAGTTTTTTATTTTTTCTTTCATTTCCTGATTTTTGAAATTTTACCCTCTTTTGTCTACCATAAACACAATCTTCACAGAACTCTAAGTCCACTTCTTTCAAACCTGGTAGAAGCTTCTTTGTTTGAAGGATTTGCATTCCTTTGGCACTCATTTGCCCAAGTCGGTAGTGCCACACCGCACTGTCAACTTCTGTAGTTGCTGCACAAGCTGAAGGTTGCATGCTAACAGTACACAAGTAAAGTGTACCGACTTTTTCACCCTTGGAAACCACCAAAGATCCCTTTGAGATCTTCCACCGTTTGTTTCCGAATGCAATGTTGTGACCTTCATCGTCCAATTGTCCTGTAGAGATCAAATTTTTGCGAAGAGAAGGAACATGCCTAACATCTTTAAGCTTCCATTCATTTTCGTTAGTAGTTTTGACAAAAACTGTACCTTTGCCGACAATCTCACAAGCTTCATCATCTCCCAAGTATACATACCCAAAATTACCTTTGGTGTAGTCTTGGAAATGTTGCTTGTGTGGTGTCGCATGGAATGAAGCCCCGGAATCTAGTATCTAAGAATTAGACACATTGTCTAATGAGAGAATTAGAGCATCTTGCTCTACTTTACCTACCACATTGGCCTCCGATGTTGGCTTGTTGTCTTGAGACTCTGTCTCCTTCTTCTTCTTGGATTAGCAATCCTTCTTGACGTGGCCCTTCTTGCCGCAGTTCCAACATTCAAGAACTGACTTTGTGCGTGACTTGCTCCGCCTTGAGCGATCACGACCCTTTTGGTTTTTGAACCTCTCCTTAAGCCTTCCTCTTGTTTCCACTGATAGTGCAGCACTTGATGATTCTCTTGTGCTTCTCCTTCGTATTTCCTTGCTTAGGAGAACACCCACAACATCATCAAACTTAAGAGTATTTGTGCCAGAGACAGAATTACTTACAGCCATCACAAGGCTGTCCCAACTATCCGGTAGAGATGATAGTATAAGGAGAGCTCGCACTTCGTCATCGAAATTGATTTTCACTGATCGAAGTTGACTTATGTTTGTGTTAAATTCATTTAGGTGTTCTGCAACTGAACCATTCTCTGCCATCTTTAGATTGAACAAGCGCTGCCACCGTTGACGCCAAGCTTAACCGGATTGTTCCCATCGATCAAGGACAATCCATGCTTCATCTGCCATTGTTGCGGCCTTCTTTGCAAGACCGCCTAGTGGCAAATAGAGGTCCTTCTAGTAGAGATAGTCTTCAATCTGCATCTTCCAATGTTGGTAGTTTTTGCCGTTGAACTTCTCAATCTTGAGCTTCCCTTCCTCCGCCATAACTCCCACTCAATTCAAGGAATCCTTTCCTTGAGATAATTTAGCTACGAGCAAACCTTGCTCTGATACCAGTTGTTAGGAAATAAGACGTAGCTAAATAGATAATTGAGTAGATTACTTAATGGAGAGAGACATATTTATATACACGAGATTATAGAGTAGAGAGAGAGAGAGAGAGTACACACGATATACGTGGTTCACCCAATGTGGGCTACGTCCACGGGAAAGCTGTCACTCAATGGCTTTAGTACTTCAAAACAAGAAGTAGTTTACAAAGGGATTATACCCTTAATGGAGCTCCCGCTTTGCTTCACTCTCACCACCTCACACTCACCTTGTTGCATCAACTTCACACTATGAAATGTGTGTAGAAATGGCCTCCTTTTATAGGCCAAAAGGGCTGCCCTCTCTTATGAGAGACAGCCATGTGTAGCCGCCCTTGTGCGAATAAGTCCAAATCGGACCCTCCAATC
Source organism: Adiantum capillus-veneris (assembly GCF_014529385.1). Classification (NCBI taxonomy): domain Eukaryota; kingdom Viridiplantae; phylum Streptophyta; class Polypodiopsida; order Polypodiales; family Pteridaceae; genus Adiantum; species Adiantum capillus-veneris. The sequence continues at coordinate 97,300,881 of NC_140937.1, read as the reverse complement.
CGCCCATGTGTGGCCGCCCTTGAGAAGACAAGTCCGCTTTTGAATTCGGCCACCGGCCACCGGCCAACCGACCGGTTGTTTTCCGACCACTTTCCGGCCGCCGGACGGCCATAATATTCCGGCGAAAAAAAGTCTCGGGGGCCTCCGCCCCCGAGGCCTTTAAAGTTGCCCCTGATTCTTGTCCGTGAAAATTTTGGTTTCCGGTGAGTGATTTTCCTTCACACACGATGGCTTCTCCTCATAATGGGGGCCTTACAAATGTGCGCTTTTACCACAGAAAATTACAAGGGTAAATGAGGCTCCATACTTAACAGAAGGTTGAGAGGGAAGCAAGTGAATGATGGATGTCAGCAAACACTCCCCCCTTCCTTGGGTAGATCATACCATTTGAAATGTGCTCGTCACCCTTTGAAACCAATCGTTCCAATTGGTAATAGGTGAGGATTTCTGCCAGTAGTTTTCTATGACCTTAGGTGCCTCATTGAGCTGCAAGGGTGGTAAGGTACTCTCCCAAGATTGAACTTGAAGTGGTTCATCAAGTGATTCTTGAACACTCGGAGGTGTGGATTCCTTTGTAGCTTCATGGAGGTCCACTATTGTAGGTGGAAGCTGTGGAGAATCTTTTACCTCTATGGATGCATTACATGAGGAGCTAGAAGCTTCATGGGACTCCCCCCTTCCTGAGCTAGGTGCAACAAATCGTTCTTTCTTTGGTACCCAAACTAGCTCTAGAGCGGGTGTGTAGCATTCTGTGATTTTTTCCTTTCCGCGATTTTCAATTTGTTTTGGAGGCACAGGATTGGGCTTACATGGGCCAGGTGACAGGTAAGAACACAATCTATGTTTTGGCACCCAGATTTGATCATTTCCTTGATAGTATCCTTGGGCTTCCAATAGTTTTTTAGGAATCCATCGCAACATTTTCTTACTTTTCTTAGAGCGAGTGGGACGTTTCTTACAAGGATTCTATTTTTTAGCACTAGCCATGGTCGCTAAAGAAGCTTTAGGGACCCACTTGTATGTTTTCTTTGTTATATGAGGATGAGTCTTGTCAGAAGCTATATGCATCTCTTGTAGCATATTTAAGGGTACGTGCATTTCATCCCCCTCATGTGTTACCCAGGTCATCCCCTTGTTTCCCCAAGTGTCTATGGTTGCTGCTAGGTGGACCCAATCCACATTTTCTGACTCAGTCATCCCAGGTAGTACATCCATATAAGGAGAATCTTCCCCAACATCAGTGTCCACTTTACACGTGTAGCAATATTTCAATGGGGCCGAGTGAACTGTGGTGTCAGATCTATGATCAATTATAAACCTGTTTCCTAGAGGATGTACTCGACCAGTTACAAGATCTACTCGAATAACAGAATCTTGGAACTGCAAGTAGACATGGTTTTTAGACCAGTCATGCACCATTTTTGTTTCCCTCATGAAAGGACGTCCTAAGATCATCTCAGATGCCATAGTGTGCTTGGAGAAATCCATAACAATGAAGGTAACTCTTATTTTATGTCCAAAGACCTTGATCCTAAGATCTTCTATCATCCATAACAATGAAGGTAACTCTTATTTTATGTCCAAAGACCTTGATCCTAAGATCTTCTAGCATCCCAATAGGTTTAACAATAGACCCATTGGCCATCTTTACCCCTTCACAGTTAATCCCTTGGTAGTGATTGGTATGGTTGCATTGGATTCATCTCCCTGAAAGTATTGTCCCAACTTGTTAAGAGGTATTTCTACAACAACAGGGTTCTCATCTAGGTTGGGTTGATGATCTAAGTGTTCCTCCTCTATTGGCATCTCCCTAGCTCCATCCATCTGTGCAAATTGTGGTAGCCTGACCTTCAGTTCTCCATTGAGGAAAGCTCGAAGAGCTAAGAATAGCTCAGGGTCTCCATATAGTTTGGACATGATGGTGGTTATAACTTCAGAAGCCATAAAATCCATTAATTTGGCAATATTTAACGGCACCTTTTGGGCTTCAATCCCTTGACGTGGGGAAGATGGGATCTCCATTTCTTCGATAGGGTCAGGTAGTCCCTTTGTAAACATTCTTTCCAACAAGAAGTGAGTACGCCCACTTTCCCATGACTTTAAGTCACTTTCTTCTTGGATGACACTAGGTATGGCTAAGGGTCTATGGACCTTCTGAGGTTGTTGTTGCGTAGGGAACATTGTGTCTGTAATCTGAATCTGCCTAGGTGCTGGCTCTAGATCCCTTTGGGTATCTTCTACCAAACTCTTTAATTGCTTGACTCACTCAATCTCCTCTGTAGGGTTTGGATAAGTTCCTATCTTTTTCTTGGATCCTGGCCATTGTGGCTCATAATGATCTTCCTTGTTAGTTTCTTTCCTAGTGGTCGTTTTGGTCTCTATGGTTTCACCTGAATCAGAATCCTCTTCAGCGTTGTTCAAATATACGGGGTCGTCACCATTTCCTATGTTGGTCTTTGAACTAGGGTCTGACTTCGCTGCTTTTTGCGATCTCTTCCTTCATGTTTTCTTTTTCTTCTGAGATTGGGCAATTGATACTGTGTCTCTTTCTTCAAGAATATAATTTTGTTTTTGGAGCATCGATCATGTGAGTACGTTCACTAGTACCACAGGTGTACTTTGTGATGGCTCCTTAGTAACCTCAATCAAGTTTAATGGCGTGATCTTCGGCGCATTTGGATTATTCGGACATTGGGAAATCAAATGATCTATGCCACATCGATTACACATGAGTATTGGCATTGTAGATGTGCTCACTTGATTGGTTTGCATTAGTGTGGCATTCTTTTGTAGCCTAATAGGACACTCGGCTACACGATGTGGACCTCCACACTCATAGCATTGAAGAGGTGGTCTCTTGGCAGTGTAATTGATATTTTGGCCTCTTGCAGCAAGAGCAGCTACTTGATAGACAGCTTTGACTTGTCCCCAATAGTCCTCCATGCAGTATTGTGGACTTTCTTCAAGCGCATCCATCCCATAGGAAATATTAGGGTCTATATCTTCCTCAAAGCCTTCCAAACAAGCAATAGATGACTCACAACCCACTTGATTCACAGAAGTGATTCTTGGATGTGGTGGTTGCGGTCCTAACACGGGAGGTGGTAAGTGTGTTGTTTGAACAACATTTTGGGCCCTAGGGACCATGTGTTGTGACGTTTGTTCAAGAGGTGGGTCCGGCATCAATGCAGGCACTCGAGGTGTGTGTGTCCATGCTAAGGTTGGTCTATTGGCCATCGCGCGCTTAAATACTATGAAATCCTTAGCTTGATGACCATACCTCCCACAGGCATTGCAGTTCCCATTGAATTTTACTCTAAAAGTAGGGCATTCACTGGTACTATGCGGACCATAGCATACTGAGCACCATTGTTGCTCCCTTCTTGGATACATATGAGTGTTTTGCGTAGCACGATTGTCTCTAAGACTCTCTTGAATAGCCTTGGTGAGATCTGCTAAAGTCATCTCAGATATCTTTGGATCCTTAGAAATAGGCTTTAGAGTCATTGGTTGATGCTCTGATGCTTGCGAGCTAAAAGATTTAGGCTCAATAGACACTCTTTCTCCTTGAATCATTAAATTATCCTCCAATTGGATCGCATTGGTGGTGACTGCTTCCCGAGTGGTGATACCTCTAATGACTAGGCCATTGTAGATATCCTCATGTCGTAATCCCCTAATGAATCTGTCAAGCAATTGATTATTATTGAAGCGCTCATTTGGATTACAACAAGAATTCAAATGCTTCAAGTGACTTATAAAGTCTCTCACCGATTCTCCTTCCTCTCGCTGGGCTTTCTGGAGCTGAGAGGCTACACCCCAAAGCACTCCCTCTCGTATGTATTCTTTCAAGAACAGTCTCCTAAGAGTAGGGTAAATCGTTTTTTCTTCCACCCTTAGGGTTCTATACCAATCCCCTGCCTTCCCACTTAAGGTTAGGCTTAAAGCATTACTCTTATGTAGGTCATTGTGTTCTCCTAGAGAATCACATATTTGTTCAAACACTTCGATATGCTTTCGCACATCCCTGTCTCCACTAAATTTTTGTGTAAGCTTGGCTATTTATACTGCCTTACTTCTAGGCTCTCTATCAGGCATGCTATGCATATTCTCAGTAATAGATCGACCAATAGCTTGAGCAAATGTTACCAAGTCACCTAAGTGAGCAGGCATCATGGATGAAGGCGCTCCAGAGACTACATGTGGAGTAGGTATTGGCATTGGGATTGGCGTATAAGAAGCCCTTGGGTTCCACGGTTGGTACAATGTTGTGTCATGTGGTGGTCCAAAGTTCATATGTGTGGCCCTAGGCATAGCAGACGTCGGACGTGACATGCTAATGCTAGCCGGTATGGTCCCATGGAAATAAGAACTTGGGTGTTGTGGTTATGGAGCATAGGTAGTTGAAACAATGGGAGGGGTAGGAACTACATGAGTATGTGGACCCATAGGTGCATACAATTGGTACACACTTGTAGGTACTGTTGCAGGCATTGAGCTACCATGTAGTGGTGCTTTACTAACAAATGAGGTCCATGGCGTGTTTCTCGGCATGCCCATCATTGGGGCAGGCATGGTAGCCATGGTGTCATCAAGGGAAAGATGAGCTAGACTTGGAAAGGTGAAGCTATCACCTGTGGGCTCAAATTGCACTGAGACCCCTGGAGAAACAACATATGGAGAATCCATCAGGCTTACCGAGGGAGTCTCCATTTGCGATAAGGTCGGTTGTTTAGCCTTTCTTGTATCCAAGAATCTCATGAGACCCATTGAAGGCATGTTGATCCCCTTGTTCTGTCTCTCTAACTCAATCACCCTATGGATGACCTCACAAACTCTTTGTTGTTGATCCTCCACACTAGTAGCGCCCATTGTGGATTGTAGGACATCTAACCAACCCACGTGCTAGGTGTGACCTGTGTATAGGTCGGTCAGAGTTTCCGTTTGTAGTTCGTACTCCCAGTTCTCATTTAGGAACACTCCATCTAGGATTGAGGTGCTAGGGGTGTTCTTTGAGCTAGATGCAATGTTGCTTTCTAGGGGTTGGCCCTTAGCGGTTGCTAAGTCAGGAGCACTCGATTGATCTCTTAGCAAGGATAGTGACATAGGGGCTTTTGATTTTAACTCTCTTCATTGCTCCGCCTTGCGTAAGCTCTCAATTTCCTTTTTCCTTGCTGCAAGGATATATCACTCAAACTCTTGCACTTCGGCAAGGCTTCTACCATCGGGTAATATGACCTCGGAGGGAAATAACTCTGAAGAGTCAGGAGGTGTAGTGAATGAAGTATTCACATGCACATTCTCTAACGGTATAGGGTCTACATTGGTCACGAATGGAGAATTTACTTCCCCACCCCCCTCATTTACATCATTAGCTCCATGTTCGGAGCGAGTGGCTCTACTAAAGGTTTCCTTCAAGCGGCTAAGCACGCTCGGCCCGGACCGTGGGCCCATGGCATGCATGTCTTGGCTTGAGCTATCGGGATTAGGCATTGGGAAACCCTCCATGACGTCGTAGTCAGAGGAAGAGTCACTAGCCGCTATGTTCGGGACTTGGTTTGTACTACCTTGGGTCCCCGTCGAGGGCCCGGAACCTAAAGTAGGTGGATATTGAGAACTCGCATAAGTCGAAATTCTCTCTAGTTGCTCCGTCTCTAGCACACGACCAGAGTGCAGATGCATGTGCCTTTGGCACCCTACAAGCGTCGATGAATAACCTCGAAGGATAACCGCTTACTTTTTTAGGCGTCCGTTTTCACTCGTGTTTTTTCGTTTTTTTTTAATGTTTTTTAAAAATATTTTTTAATGACCGTTTTTTTTATATTAAAGTGTGTGATAGCTCAAAACGGGTGTATCACTTAGAGGGTCGCGGTGTGCTTTTCAGCACAACGTTCGGTCACCTGAAGCTCCGTTGGTCCTCAAAAAATCGATTTTTAGCTACGTGTGAAGCTAAAATTCGTAATTTTAAAAGGTGACTGAGGCCTAGGCCTGAGCGTGAGCTTGGGCTTGGGTCCGGGAGATATTCTCGATCCCGGTCCTACCTTTAAAATTTTTTATTTTTTATTTTTTTAAAAATTATATTTTAAAAATAAAATAAAAATAAAAGGATAAGGTCACCACGGCCTGCGCGAGAGCACACACACACACTCTATCTACCTACTTCTAACTAATACACCTACTGTTACACACTAACACACTCTCTTAGCTCTCACAGATCTACTTCCTACTTACTGTACACAAAAAACTAACAACCTTAATACACAGAGAATAAACACAGTACCTTTGAAAACTCCATTAACAAAGAAAACTAACAACCTTAATACACAGAGAATAAACACAGAGAATAAACACAGTACCTTTGAAAACTCCATTAACCAAAAAAATACACAGTATAACACAAAATCCTTCTTCTCAACACACACACCCTCCTTCCTTACCTTTCCTACAATTGAAATTGCACCACAAAAGAAGCACAGAGTGCCATTCAAGCTTAGTGTATGGCATTCCCCGGCAACGGCACCAAAAATGTGCACGTATGTCGCACGTGTCAATGCAAGGAACTTGCCGATACACTGCGTGCGATCCACAAATGGCTCCAAGCACACAACGAGCCTAAACTAGCAAGCTCAAAGATGGCGTTGGTGTGTTACTCACCGCTCTACGCTTCCTGTCGTGGAGGATTCCTCACCGCAAAGAAGAAGGAGCTGCCGTCGTGCCGCGCTCAACCGCTTCACCGCCGCCGTGCCGTCGTCGCAATGCTCGATCACACACACTCTCTCTCTCTCTCTCTCTCTCTCTCTCTTTCATACACACACACACACACACACAAGGAGGTGAAGAAGAAGAAGATGGAGATGGAGATGGAGCAAGAGCACTCTTCTATTGCACAAATGAAAGAATGAGTGAATTTTAAGTTTAGTTGGTTTTTATATGAGCTCGCCTCATTCACACTTGGGCGCCCATGCTTAGCCAACTAACCCTTAAATATTCCAGTTAGAGTGCGCCTCTCATCGGCGATCACTCTACCCTTTTTCTATTGGACCGACAAGCCCGGTACCTGACTCTACCAAGAAAATAATACAACGTCCGTCGTAGGTGACAGGGTGTCCGTGAGCCGTGAGGGTTAAGAGACGACCTCTTCTACGTGGCATAGGATTTCCTATGGCCTCTTCTTTTTGATGGTTCAAAGGTTGCACCATCACTTTCCTCAGAAGATGAAGAATTTGAGGAAGATGGAGAAGAGGGTGACCTCTTTCTCACCTTTTTCTTGCCTTGATCTTTGTTGTCTTCACCATGACTTTCATAAGAGGAAGAGGATGAAGAAGATGGAGAAGAGGGTGTCCTCTTTCTTGCCTTTTTCTTCCCTTGCTTTTTGTCATCCCTCTTTGAATTATGGTGTGGAGAAGTGTGCGATGGTCTTCTCTGTTTTGGAGGTGATGAAGAGCGTTTAGCCCGCCGTCTTCATGGAGCCATCTCCGCCGAGGTGGCGGGAGACTCACTTCTTTCTTGTTCCTTCGGTGGAGGCTCTTCAGTTCTCCTTTGGGAAGGAGATGCATCATCAAGAAGTAAATTCTTGAGCCCTTTGTATGGATCCTCTTCTTCTTCCCGAATCGGAGAGAGACCTCTTTTGGAAGTCTCACAAAGAGGCTTCCTAGGTGTTCTCTCATCATGGTGGGGAGCTTGGAGAATCCCATGAGCACGGAGCTGCCATTGCACTTCACTTTGGAGAGATGGATTGCCCATGGCTTGTTGAAGCCTAGAAACAAGATATTTAACAAGCATTGGGGAATCATTAGTAGCTTGCTCATCAGCAAAATCAAAGTTATTAACATTAATTTCACTCTCTTTACTATTGTCAGCCATTCTAACAACTTTTTAGGTGTATTTTGGCACTTCAAGCCCTAGTTTCTACTCCTCTTTACCCCTTTAGAAAAAGCACTCAAGCTACTATAGCCGTGGCTCAAATACCATTAATTGCAAGGACTAGAAGAGAGGGTCATTCAACACCAAAACAGCACCGACTGCTGTCAAGCTTCTAATAGCTCAATAGTGGTTAAGTCGTAGGCAAGCCACGTAGGACTCCATTATTAAGACCATAGCTCTCGACGGTGATGCCCCATTAACTGCACGAAGGCAGGCGCACTGCAAGGCTGAAAAATCCATATTCTACTTACTCACATGCAATTAATAATACCAACCATTTATAGCTAGCTTGAGGACCTCCCTTCTTGAGCAAGAAAAGAGAAACCTTGTGCTCTGATACCAATGTAACATTTAATGGTCTAGTAACTTGTGTGTAGCGGAAAATAGCATAAACATAGTGAGCATTTCATTAGAATAGTTTCCTAATGAGAATAACAAAAGTGCTTGGGTGGAGAGAGCAACAAAAAGCATAACACCTAGTTAGATAGCATGAACAATACTTTTAAAAGAGAGAGAAATTAAGCTATTGACAACAATTGAGGACTGGATTTGCATGGAGCCGGTCCCCACTCCAAAAGGCTTTGTATTATGGTTTCTTCCATCAAGAGAGACATTGTACAATAAAATTCTTTGTGTTCCTTCAAGACTAGCTAGTGCAATAAAGATGGAAACTTCATGCACTTAGCAAAACACTTATCAAACACAACATCAATTCCCTCACGGTCTCAGACCCAAGACCTCACACACCTTCGAAGATGGTGAGAGCTAGCGGGGTATGAGAGTAGATTGAGAGGAAGAAGGAGTATTCTTACAAGAAAGATGTACATCTCCTTACATAATCACTCATATTAGCATAGCTTATCTTAGTAATTAGCATGGTAGAGGAGATGAGCATGCATTGAAGCTTGGCTCTTGGTTGGATTTGCATCACAAAGCAAAGAGTTGTTGGTGTAAGCCTCCCTTCTCACAAGCTCGGAGTAGGTGATAAGCTTTCCATTAAAGCTTGAGAAGAGAGAGAGAGTCTTCTTACTTCCACACATGAGTTGTGTGTGTGTGTGTGAGTCAAAAATGCCTTTGAAAAATCAGCCCCCTCTCTCTCTTGGTCGACCCCTCTTGCTATTTGCTCATGCTACAGCCTCATTGGACCTCCCCAAGGCTAGCCAATGGTAATTAAGCAGTATAAGTGATAGCCTTCTGACATGTGTCCCTCTTTCCCATTTTGTGAGAGCTTTAGGTAATTAATAAATACAATTAAACTCTCATTGGACCCCTTTGCCTCCTGGCCAATAGGAATCAAGCAAGCCATTGGGCTGCTGAATGCTCATTAGTCCCCTTGGGAGACTGTCCAATAGTCTTCTAGAGAGCTTAATTCTCATTGGTTCTTTTATTAAGTGTTTTTAAATTAATTAAACTAGATTTACTCCAGCCTAATTCTCATTGGTCCACCTCCAAGGCCATCCAATAGGATTTGAGTACACCTTGTGGGCATTTGGGCTAGGGAGCTGACATGTGTCCCTCTTTCCTCTTGTGTACAAAGGGAGCTTGTGTGTGTGTGTGTGTGTGTGTGTGTGTGTGAGTTTCTCTCTCATCCCCTACATGCTAGGCTTGTCCCCTCCTATGTCGGGATTGCCAAAGACTTTTGGGACACACACAAAGCATCCAATTTTCCCAAAGTTTGACCTTTGGACACAACCTTTGAATTTTGGAAGTCTTAATGGGCTGAACCTTAGGTCTTTTAAGCCCATTGTTGCACATTGCTCTTCTGCAGATGGCCCCCCCTTTGGATCCCTACTGTGGCCGGTCTCCTAGCTTAACCAATATTCTAGCTTTTTCTCCCCTAGCACTTCCCCATATTAAATGATCAGTTTAACATGAGAAAATCATTTAGGAGAATTACATATTGATTATTATGACACCTCAAGTCCAAGAACATTAGGACAAAGTGCCAAAAATGTGTGCCTTTTATTCACATAAAACTCTTGATGAGGCATTCCTATATAGCCCCAAAGTAGAATCACAAATGTAGAGGTCAAAAACTGGTCAATTTTGGGACCATGGATTTCATGTTCCACCTCCAAGACTAATAAAGCCAAAAGCCCATGAATCCATGAATGAGATAGATTTCTTCACAAATCAAATACGTTTGATGAGAGAGAAATTGAGAAGACGTGCTTTCCAAGCACAAAACAATGCTAATGACATCTTGGGATAGTTGTAGATTGCAAAAGAAGAACTCATTGTTGTTAGTTATGAGATAGAGATCCAATTGGAAAAGAAAGAGTTGGAGAAGCTAGCCACTGAAGCCCAACTATTGCACCAAGAGTACAAGGAACAAGAAGGGCACGCGAAGTAGCAACAAGACATTACAATGTATGTCTTGATGGAGCTAGAAGACTCTCAAAATATATATTTGGGGCAAAGAGATGAATTGAAAGAGGTGAGTGAGTAGCTTTTGAACTCTATTGAGAACGTTGAGAGAGTACACGCTTAGTTAGCAAGAGAGTTGTTTCTCAAGTTGATGAAGTTGAGAGCCACCTAGTTGCCCAAAAAAGACTTATTGACAAAATCAAAGAAAATCCACTAATGAGCAAGGTGCCAGAAAACAATGAGGCATACAAAGCACTGGAGCAGAGAAATACGAACCTTGAAAGACACCTCAGGATGGAGTCAAGGATACAAGAGGATCTAATAAATCAAGCGATGATTTGAGAGGAGAAGTTGGAAAAAGAGAGCAAATTTTTAGGTGCAAATAGAAGGGTTGAAATCCCAGCTGAAAAGCCAGCAACTTGAGCAACCAGGTATCTCTTGAGCACATAGCAAACAAGGTGAGAGGCAAGAAGAACAGCCCTACCTTGATTTTACTCCACTCCAAGAAACAACCGCTACAAAGAAGACACACTAGTATAGCAGAATTCTTGGGTAGACTAGGAGATACCAAGAGAAGGAATTTTGCATGAGGAAAGAATGAGTGCAAAAGTGGTAGAGGAGCAACCATTAAAATCATTGATAGATCAAGAGCACTGGAAGCATTGGCAAAGTTCCATTGAGTGGTATCACAAGGTACTCCACTTCACCAATGTCTTGTTGCTGCAGCCAAGTGAAGTGGTGATAGCATGGTACTCTAGAATGTTGCCCTACCTTCTCCTCAAATTTGAATGCTTAGATCTATAAGAATGCATTGCAAAGAAAATGGATGCAAATGTCATAGAAGGAGACATTGAAGATGATGCAACCAAGAAGACATTAGTGGAGAGTCAACCCAAGTGGCAAAGATGGTGGCTTAAGAAACAAGAGTGATACCTCATATATCTAGTGAAAGCACCCAAGAACATAAGAAAGGATATTAGCATTTGTGCATTGCAGAGAATGAGAAGTTGGGTTGCCCACGAGAAGATATCAAAAAGCAAAAACTTGGTTGAATTACCCAAGCCCAGTGCCACCCATCAGAGGCAAATAAGCCACAAAAGCTTACATGGTGAAGACCCTGGAAAGAGCAGTGCAAATGATGCAGGGCTTATCGAACATAACGTGTGTGATGATCCGCAAAATTTGCAGAATGATGTTGGCTTGCATCAAAGTCTACCACAAAACGGAGATTTCTAACATGCCGTCCCTCGCCTTTCTAGAAGGCACAAGATGACTGGCGATACAACCTCAATTACCAACCTGACAAAGTTATCCTAGTACCAATTACCACTCTTTCTTCTTCATAGTAAAAAATTATATCTAAGATGCTTACTTCAAGTCAAGGAATTTCAAAACACTCTTGAAATACAAAGTGTGCTTGAAGCAAATTTATTGAGACCAGAGATCACCCTTCAAGTCAAGAAATTTCAAAATACGCTAGTTAAAAAAGGGTGCTTGATGCAAATTTATTGTTTGAGAGTGGATATTTCATTCTTGTTGGGAAGAAGTGTAGTTGAGAGGCTTAAAGTGCTTGCCTTTAATGGATACTGGGCTTTCTTGCTTTCTTGTTCCCATGATATCCTTCTCTAATTGGCACTAGCTCTTTGAACTTGTTATGCACCTTGGTTAATACCACCTCTAGCTCTTTGGATGCCAAATCTAATTTCTAGAGAGCTATGTACATAGATGTTCATGAGAAGCTACTACATCCTTGCTAGCTGAAAAGAATGGTCACCGAAATAAGTATTGATATATGGAGGCATAAAATGTTTAGCCTTGTTGCAGTATTGAATGGTATTCAATGAAGTTATAACAATACTTGTTCCATTGTTAGGACAAGGATGCTTGGCAACACTAATACTTAAGCATCACCAAGAAAAAAAACATTCTTACTTTCCTCATCAACGATAGAAGCACTGGATGTGCTGGCAGTGATGAAATAGATGTTTTTGTAGCTCATATGATCTAAACTTTAGTTTGTTACGACTAATGCAATTCTAATTTACAAAAATAGCCCCAAACTAGCCATTGTGTATGAGGTCTCTTACCCATGGCAATTCATCAAAGAGATTGGAGGGCTTCCATCATGTGCATAGCCACAAGGTCCCGGCCTTTTTGAGTTCCATTGTCACCTCTCATGATGTGAACACACCCATCACCATCTCGTCACATGCTCATGCTTTCACTAGTAAAATGATCTGCAAGATGGCATTTGGAAAACATCTACCTAATTTTGTGGCATTCATTTAAGCAGACTTGTCCTTTCATCTTTTCATCAACTTCATGAGTAACTTTCCCATACATGTTTGTATGATGCTTCTAGAGGGGGTAACGAAACAATCATATTAGATTTTTGCAAACATAGAAAATTAGAAAAGTTCAAAAGACCAAACATGCATGCCAAAAATTTGCATCCTAAAGTAACTTTGAATCTAGTACTACATTTGAAAAATTTTGCACGCATGTTGTATGGATTAAGCTTGTACAGACTATGGAATAAAGTACACGATGCAATAATTTTGTAACCATAATTGAGATCTTAAATAGTACATATACACAACTATACCAAGAATTCCTGCCAGAGCAGAAGTAAATTCTTGTTGGTTCAAAAAACGTGAGGTTTATTTATTTTTTTATAGAGATTTTTTTCTTAAAAGTCTAATTTTTGGGCAAAAAGGTAGAATGTTTTTATCCTTATTTTGGTGTCCTCTCTATTTTGAATTTGAGAGTACATATATACATATTTACACACACACACACACACACACACACACACACACACACACACACACACACACACACACACACACATATATATATATATATATATATATATATATATATATATAATGTAACGCACACACACACACACACATATATATACAGACATCTACTCTACATGACATGTAGTAATGTTCTCTCTACACGATTGGATGTACACCATGTTAGTTTGCACATAATTGCCTGCCATGCACAATCCTACACACAAATTTCCACTCTCCAATGCAACACTTGGAAAGCGTGTCACATCAACACTTCGAAGCATTTAATTGCATGGCATGATGAAAAACCAATGCCTTGAATATTGGCCAATCCATATTGTCAAAACCTATCGCACTTGGCTAGCCAATGTGCTTCCCTCCTCTCAGTCCTTAATGATCGAGAATGGTAGTTGAAGGACATGCCAAAGAATGCTTGTCATGGAACGAGTCTTGACATTTTTCAGTTGCCATGGGATCAAAGGATCCTAAGAATAGTCAAGGGACCATTCCTATACCATCACCAAAAGAACACATTATTGCCAGTTTCTTATGTGGGCGATGCATACTAACAAAAAGACATCAAAGAACAACTAAAAATGATGTCAAATCACAACAGCTGACTCTATGTTTACCGATGATTGTATCATGCAGCTACAAGCATTTGAGGAACCATTGTAGATAATGTACATGCCATTTACACCGCTTTAACATTTTGATATGAGATGTGGGATGTCCCCTCATGCAGAGGTGCTGATTGAAGTAGCATATGAAGTAAATTTGGGTTGTAATTTTTTCCCTTATCACTCCTTTTAACATTGTCTTGATGGAGTCTACTTTCAATGATATCTTTGCGGGATTTCTGGGTGTCAGAGATAATAGCCCATCTCTCTCTCTGACCATAGCCAATAAAAATGCATTTGTGTGACTTGGGATGAAGTTCTTCAGGAACATGTGCACACGTAAATATTCATAGCTTGGCGTTTTCCTACTCCATAATTCCTCTAGGATTTTGAAATTAAAAGGAGAGCTAGGTGACCTATTTATAATGTGCACTGCGGTCAAGACAGCTTCTCCCCAAAACTCTAGAGTAAGCTTTGCCATAAAAATCATAGAGATAACTCGCTCTTGAATCATTCAATTCATTCTCTCGGCTATCCCATTCTGAGCAGGTGTGTATGGAGAAGTAAACTGCCTACAAATGCCTCTTTGACTGCAGAAAATCTTTGAACTATGTGGAGACATATTCTCCACCATTGTCCGTGCGACAAGCTTTAAGCTTTTTCCCTGATTGGTTCTCAACCATGGCAAGGAATTTCTAGAATGTAGAAAATACTTCTTCCTTATGCTTAAGGAGATATACCCACACATTTTCGGTGCAATCATCTATGAACGTGAGAAACTAGTTCGCTTCCCCTAGAGTCTTATGTGGCATTGGACCACACAAGTCACTGTGCACCAAGCCTAGAGGTTCACCTAGTTTCTTGTTCAATGATGATGATACATTAGGGGGAGGATGGAGTCTAGGAGGGCCTCTTATCTTGGCAGTTTAAGGAATTGACCATTTTTGCTTAAAATACTCTAAATGCTCCCCAACGGCTATATTTTTAAGTTGAAAATATAAACTAAAAATGAATTTGAAAGAGGTATGAGAAATTATATCATGTGACATATCTATGGAAAGCTCTTGACATGTAGAGTCTAAATCTACTTTCTTCGCAAAATTTTGAGCATGTATGTGAAAGTTATGGTGGTCCAAAAACTATTAAAAGAAAAAAGTAACCCCCTTCCTTTTTGGGAGGGAAAATTCCTCTAAGTCCCCCTCTTAAAAACCCAACATTTTTGTACACATGGTACAAAGTTATTTGCCAATTCCTTATCCCAATTAGGCCTTGCCGAGATAAGTGTCCCTCCTAGATCCCAACCTTCCCCTAATGTCAACCTAGTATGTTTGTCGTATCGACAATGCTTACACAATGGAAAATCTTTGTCATTTAACACAGGTAAGTAGTCAAAAAGTTGAAGTGTTTGTATTCCTTTTTGGCTAATATGCCCTAGATGGATATGCCACAACTCAGTAGTAGATGGCAGCTCGGCAACATAGATAGAGTGTTCATCAACACTAGATACAAACATAAGAGTATAGGGATCCATTTTTATGATTTTTCATAATGACAAGGTTGTTTCTTGTGGATCATCCAAGAACCATTACCAAAACCTGTAGTGTAACCGAGGTCATCCAATTACTGCCCTATAGAAAACAAGTTTTTTGTAAACTTGGGCACATGTTTGACATTCTGTAACACAAAAGTAGTGCCATTATGCATTTGAAGCTTCACATCACCAATGCCAATAACCTCAAGCTCATAGGAATCACCGAGCTTGATTATGCCTTGCTTGGACGCATAAGAGGAAAACCAGTCTTTATGCGGTGTGACATGAGACCTTTATTAGTCAAAGCATCCTTTATGCCCTCTTTCCACATGGTGAAGCTGCTACCATCGAACTTGCGAATGAAATACTCCTATTTTTTTGAAGAAGAATCCATCGCTAACAAGAGGGTTTCAGAGGTTCCAATCCATGGCGAGAAGCTGCAAAAATTTGGGTAGAGTCACCTTTGTATTGGGAGCAAAATCTCAACCAAAATAGTGCTTAAAAATTCCAACAATGCAATGTCACGACTCGCGAGAAAAATCTGGCAGAGTTTCCTTTGTCTAAGGAATACAAAACTCAACCCAAAACAAGCATAAGAGTGCCAAGTGCACTAACTGAGCATGAAAATCTATACATTGTCCCTACCAATAAATCGCCATACATGGCGTCAAACATAAAATCCCATAAGATACATAGCCTATGATAAGGATACGATAGGGATACTCCAGCCACTTGTATCACTGAACGTGTCTCAAACTTGAGCACACCCCATCTCAAAAGAAAACCTCATGTTAGTCCCTCCAATACGTAGCCTAGACTCAAGACACTAGCCACAATCTCAAAAAGGGCTCTTCCGGAACCGAGTCTCAGAAATGACCGAGAAAATTGTCAAGATTAGCCAAATATGGCTCGACAAAAGTCATGCATAAGCAGTGCTCGCAACATAACGTACATAGAGTCTGCAAATAAAAAAATTCTTGGTGGGATCAAGCTCTCAAAAGAGTAAACAACATAAAAGTGACATGAATGCACAATCTAGTGCAAATGACCTATAAACTGCGAAGACACTGTATGGTCGTAGCCGAAATCTATACCTCGGTCCGTCGGTCAGATCTCCAATGCGTACGCCACCTGAATGTTGATGCTGACAACTCTGCCTTTGAAATGCGTCTCTCAAGAGACCGCAAGAGAGGCTATGAGTGCTGATCTCTATATCATACACTCCCACTGGAGTGTGATACAGTAGTAGATGTGCATGTGTGGAATGTAAAGATCAGTCTGTGTGTCGTCAGGTACATGAGTGTACCAATTGAAGGGTTGTGGTGCACGGATGAATGCTTTTGTGTGTGCATACACATGCAAGGAGTGTGTGTGAGGGGGAATGGAGAGTTTGAAGAAGAACGCATGGAGAGCTGGGTAACTGGAGTAGAAAGTGAGAGAGTGTCAATTCTCACTTTCTCTCCCTGTATATTATGATAGGGATAATTACACTAGGGGGTGTTTCCCATGGCCACCTGGCCTATACCCCAACAGCCTTGAATCAAGCATAAGAACGAGTAGGTAATTACAAAAATTGAAAAAACATCAAAATTTTAAGAGAGGGAAAAATCACGATTTTTTTATTGATACTGAGATTTTGAATTTTTTTCTACCTTTTGATTTCATATGCTTGATTATCATGGTATCATAGGGCTCTGGTTCAAATTTGGTGGAATTTGGATTTACCACTCAAGAGAAACTAAGTAGGCTTAGAGAGAAAATGTAAATATACATGATTTTCTCTAGGAATTTTTGGGCTAGATGCAATAGATAGGTTTGGTATAAAATATCTTTGAGGCTGGACTGATGTCAAATTTGCATTTTTGGAGAGGAGGGAGAAAACGTATTTTTTTCCACTTCTCATGAATTTAATGTCTAATCAGGCCCAAATTTAGGATAACATTCCTCATGATGTTTTTTTTTTTTGTTGCAAAACTCACAATTGTGAGTGAATTATATTGAGCAGCCCAAAAAATTACAAGGTTTTTTCATGCTCATGTTAAGCCATGACAACATCCAGGGATCATAATTACAACGGCTATTAGGGACAACCACTCTTACCACCCCGCCTCCACGTCCTTGATACCCAAGGTCCATACTCTTGTCATTCTGAGATCTTTAATTACCGATGGCCAAGATTTGACCCCCTCCCGGGTATTCCATTGACAACAAGGCACAAGTAGTCCTAGACCAATCCTCCGAGTGATGCTTGCGACCGAGTGCCCATATTAGCACTTTGCTTTCCTGTTTTGATGTTTTAAGGCAACGGATGCTTTAGTAACTAATTTCAATATTCCCATGAATGTAAAGGCTATTTTTAGAGTTTTCCACAGTAGAACCTACCATAGGTAAATGGGCTCAACCAGATGGCATGAAATTTGATGTGTATTCTTTGGAAGCAATGAGATATAAGCTGGTAAACTCAAAAAAAATCTATAGTCTACATTTATCAGATGGGAGAAAAAATCGTGCTTTTTTCTCAAGTCACAAGATCTAAAAAAAATTCAAGCATGCAATTACTCGAAAAAGCGCATGTACTCCCTTAGACTATGCTTGATGTGGTACACAAGTTTTGGACAAATTCTCACAATAATTCCCACATTATGACTCATCGCAACATCATGAGCTTCTGTGAGGGAGGCACGGCATACCTAGCTAGGTATGCGGTGCCTCTCGAGCAGAAGCTCATGATGTTGTGCATTGTATGAAAAACATTGAAAAAGTCTCCCTTTTCCTACATGTGAAAATTTGTAAATCTTCTTGTTCCTCACATAGATGGTATAGAAGCCTGGTATGAAGTTTTGTAGCATCTGAAATTCACCTGAGGCCCCAATGACCATTTGACGCTTTGTAGGTCCCCTTGGCAAATCAAGTCAACAAAATTTATTTGGAAACATTCCCTTGAGGAGCCTTCACAAAAGTTGTTAGGCATGATATGAGCTAGCTATGGGTCAGATTTGCGGTCAACTTGGCATCAGAAAAAAAATTGCAATTTTTTCTTGAATCAGATATCTACAAGTGGTGGATGAGTCTGAAGACTCACTTGGCCACTTGGACGGAGTTCTGAACAATTTTTAGGAAATAGTTCTTGCCAACAAATGAGGTGGAGAGAAGCTGGGAGTTATGAGACAAATGTTCTATGGCGAACAAGTCCCTAACTTAGTACTATTTCCCAGCTAAAGGAAATCGATGCATTCTAGACTTTATGAGAGTTCAAGAGAGGCCTCACAAATGATTATACATAGAGCCCTTGCAACCTGAAGACCTATCTAAGGCACTTTAGTATACACAGATTTATGATGACATCAAGCATCATGGCATGTGAGATGGCACACAGGGATTTGATATTTACGTAATTACCAAAAAAATTATGTGATCACAAGGTCTTGTTGACATATTTATATAATCATAGTTAACATGATCACAAACAAGCCGGTTCAGAGCAACCCGAAAACCCACAAAAAGCCTGCCAAGCTTTTGCGTTTTCCCCACAAAAAGCCCGTCAGGCTTTTGCATTTTCCCTATGGGCCCTCCATGAAAACCCTAAAGCGCGACGAGCTGCAACTTAATATATAGAGGGCCCTAATTGAGCCCATTGGGTGTTTTTTGTTGAGCCACACACACACACACACACACACACACACACACACACACACACACATAGAGAGAGAGAGAGAGAGAGAGAGAGAGAGAGAGAGAGAGAGAGAGAGAGAGAGAGAGAGTTCAATGACTACCTTTTTTGTGGGAGCTAGTGTTGCCACAATTATAATGACTACTTGCACGCAAAAAACAGACATCATTTGATACACTTACAACCACAAATATCTCGTAGATGCGTTAGCACACGTGCTCCGGTTTGCAAGGAATGCTTGGCATTGTTGTGTAGCTCTCTCCGAGCCAATCGTGATGGTACAGTTGAATCTCCAATGCAATGAGCAAGCAAGAATTAGCATCAAGATGAAGCTCACACTCTCTCTCTTTCTCTCACACACACGGTCAATGACAGCTTAAAACTTTGATTATGATTAAGTTCTCTTTACAAAATGACCTAGGTACCTTATATACTAAGGCTACCATAGGTTAGAATAACTACTCATTATAAATGATGTTTTTAACCATAATCCGCATCATTTTATAACTATCAAAAAATAAGACTTTGGTATGGAAATTGAGTTATGTTGTGTTGTTGACCCATGGGTCAACACTCCCCCCCTTTGAATTCAGGTCGTCCCTGACATGACCTCATTGTCAATGTCGGTGCGGTCTTTGTTGTCGTTTTGCTTTCTTGTGCTTTATGTCCTTCACATCCAAACCCCGAGTTGCAACATCTGTTGTTGTCATTATAGGGCTATTGCTAGATCTATTTTTAGAAAGAAGCCAATCTCGTTCAGCTTGACTCTTATCATCATGGATAGATAAAGCTGAAAATTCATCCATTGGAAGTTGTCTAGTAACTTGATCACAACCTCTTTTTGTTTCCATAAATATGATCACTTTACTTCCATCCATCATTCGCTTCAGTAAATCTAAAAATTTTGAGTATTTCTCATTCTCAAAAACAACTTCTACAATCTGTAGAATTGAATGATTGTCTTTCATAGCTTATCAACCAATGACAACTTTGTAAGGATTCTGAAGAAATTGTCTAGCTAAACCTTCAACTTGTTTAGTCCAAGTTATACTCCAATACTAAGTCTGTTTGTCAGGCCGAATCTGGGAGATAATTTTTTTATTTTGAGATTCAAAACCCATGTTTGCTAGGGGCTTTTTAATTATTTTCCTTCTTCGCATCACTTGTGCCGATATTTTTCTCCATTGTTTTTTAATTTAATACTGCAGACATAAGAACTAGATGTTCAACTAAAATAAATAAAAAAAATTTTAGAAAATCAATCACTAAGAAAGCAATCAAATCTACACAGTATGAGATTTGCAATGCACTCTAGTCAATTCCACATATCGACCACATATGTTCTGAGAGAACTTACACATTGCAATGCACTCTCTACATGGCATTATGGATACAAAAATAATATGAAATTGTCAATGCAATTATAAATATAATGATTTGTTACACATCCTCTGTAATTTAAAAACATTAAGACACAACAATTTTCACATGCTACAAAGAATCATCAACATTTACATTGAAATGATGATAATTATTTGCAAAACACACGTGAAAGAAATAATGTTGATGATTGACCATCTCATGCACTAACAATCTTTTATAATACATAATTCACTCCCTATATAAACCAATACATAAAAGAAGGCAATGAAATCTTCAATACAATTACCGTCAGGAAAATGAAAAAGCCCGGTGGGCCTATCGGCTCTATTGGTTTCTACAAGTCACCATCAAGATCACGTTAACAATTAATGTGATCAGGTAATTTTCTTGTGTAAATACTAGAGCTATTAATGTAATCACACGATCGTGATTACGTCAATGAAATCCCTGATGGCACGGGTAGGGTGGAGGGTAGGGAAAAAAGGAGATTGGGTTTTAAAAGAAAAGAGTTCCGTAGTGAGGAGCAGGGGGAAAGGACTGGACCGGGATTGCTAGTTGGTCTAAAATACCATGGCCATTTAAGAAAAAACAGGAATTGAAAATCTAGAAAAAAGAGCAGTACAAGAAAGCACAAAAGAAAAATCGTTGCTTTAACTGCAACGAGGTAGGGCACACCAAGGCCGAGTGTTCTAAGATGAAAGCTAGCACAAATGGCAACGAGCCCATTGAGAGATAAAAAATCCTCTAGGCAATTGCATATGGTGCAGAGGCTTTTTCTCAGTTCCGTAGAGTTCACAAAGGTGACTGCATTAGGAAAAATATGAACTCCAAAAGGGCCTTGTAAGGATCCCTAATTTTAAGGGCTTAAGGCTAAAAATATTTGTCATTTAGGAGACAAGGCCATTGAATGAGGGTAATCTCATAGGCTGTTTTCTAGGCTATCATAGGCTTTTTGTGTTGAAATAAAGGCTAGGGAGGCAGAGTAGGTATATTCTATCTCTATCCAAAAGAGTGGTGGCCCTTATGATGATAACTACACTCCCCCTTTTTTTGCCACATCATCAAGAGCGTCCATAACCCTAGCCCAAAAAATCACTTTTTCATAAAAATTTCAAATAGACCTCATTTTTACTCAAATCTTCTCCCCAACTTATATGTATACACTAAAACGAATTTTTTCCTTCAAAATCTCACCGCTAGACTTGGTAAATCTAAAACTTTTCTCCTTTTTTCTCTCCCTCCAAATTCGCTCCCCTCACTCTAACTCCTCTCTCTCTCTTCTCTCTCCTACTTTTCAACACACCCTCTTCCCCACTCTCTCCTATCTCTCCTACTTTTCAACACACACTCTTCCTCCTTCCATCTCCTTGTTGTAGGTCTCTTTGTTGCAGCTCTCCTCTCCATACATGTCCATTCCATAGCTCTCCATTCCATAGCTTTGTTGCTACAGCTCTCTCTTCCATAGCTCTCCACTCCGTTGTTGCAGGTCTCCTCTTCATAGCTCTACTGCAGCTCTCCATCCCATAGCTCTTCACTCCATAGCTCTTTACTTCATTGAGCATCAAGCCTAATCCCCTCTATAAGTCCTCTCTCTCCTTTTGGTACTTAAGTCCAGCGTATTTCCCCTCTCCATGGAGCTAAATGGCATTACAAACCTCCCATCCACATCAAGATTGCCAAGTTTGGAAACGATGTCTCTTCATGCTCGGTTGCCAAAGGACTTTGCACCCTCAAAGCGTCATTACTTGCAAACTACACAACAACGCCATAGTGAAAGCCACACCAATGTGGACTTTTGGGTGTATGGTAGCCTCTACCCTAATGATCCAACCATTAATGTGTATCCAACATTTAATAGCATTGCTAAATTCTTGCAATATGTAGGAGGTCGACGGGTGCAAGGTCTTCTTAGATACTGCAAGCGATTGTCATCTATTGGAGTCGATAGTACACGGTGGTTTTTGCATCAATACCAACTTCTTTCCTATACCACTAGTGGATGCGTAAAAGGATCATTCATGTAGAGAAGGAACAGGCAAGTCTTAAGCTACAGGTAGAAGAGAAGGATTGTAAAGCCTTGGGTGACTAGACTTTAGGATCCTCCTCCCAACCTCCCAATATAAAGGCAAGATCCTAGCCTCTTGCCCTAGATGGATCCCCTATCCACACTGCCTAGCTTGGCTCCTGGCCCAGCCCGTGACTCCCTAGCCTTGCCCTTGTCCTCACATTACTCCCCCCTTAAGGAAGAGTTTTCGTCCTCGAAAACAAAAGTGGGAAACTTCTTCTTAAGAGCACTAATGTTTTCCCAAGTGATGCCTTCCTTAGGTCGATCTTTCCACTTGATTAAAGCTTGTCGACGTACATGATGACACATACGTAAATCATGATAGTCAAGAATTTGTTCAAGTTCATGTGGTAAGGTAGGAGGTTCAACAAAATTGACTAGAATCTGTTGGTCAATGACATTGTCATCCCCATGTAATCGCTTATGTAAACGGCTTACATGAAACACCGGATGGATAAGAGAATGTGTGGGTAACGATAGTTTGTAGGCAAGATCACCAACTCGCTTGAGTATTTTGAAAGGCCCACAATATCTTGGAGATAATTTAGGTGTTGGCCCAGTTTTTAGACTTTCTGCATGCTTTGGCACACGTTGTCAAGAAGTGCGCAGTGCGACTAGGAAAGCGTCGGGCCTCTGACTGTGAGGATTCGTAGCAAAATTAAGCAAGGCGTAGACGATTTGAAGCCAAAAATACACTAAAAAAGAACAAAACTCCAGCCATGAAAGATCCACTTTGAAAAAGAACCAATACTAACTCAAAACTCTTGTGTGTGTGAAGATTAGGTGTAGCCTCGCTCCAAATTGCACAGATGCAGTGCTCATTCGACCTGTTAAAAACCCTAAATTTACATTTCGATTCTTCGTCATGACCATTTCATGGAAGCTTCAGTACTTCATTGGAGAATCCCAAGTAGTTATTTGAGGAAGGGAAACCCTAATTGGAGGCCTCACAGCCTCAACCATGTAGTGGAAGCAGCACGGGACTGCACTAGCACCCTGTAAAGGAATGGCTGTATCTCCTTGCTCATATGCCCAAATGAGCTCATTTTTGGCTGTAAAACTTCCCGCGGAAGTTAAGCAACAACAACACCGTCGTTGATGTGGCATTTTGAGCTATTTTGAGCACTTTTTAGGCTATTTTTAGGCCATTTCTAGCCATTTTTAACCAAAAAATGTCACTTTTTGTCCGTAAAAAGCCCAAACGAGCTGGGAAAAATCCCTAAAATTGTGGAAAAATCCCATTGGGCTCAAAATTCATGTTCAACCTCATTTTCCCACTTGGTTAGCACTTTGGACATGTCTTTCACGCTAGCGCACGAAACCTGCTATTTTTGGCTGAGATTGCCCGTATTGAATTTTCTAGGCAAAACGAGCGTGCCACTTCGAAACACTTGACATTGGTACATTCCCAAAGAAAATTAGGCATATATTTATGTAAAAAAAAAACATGCCATAGTGCCACGTCGAGGGCCGCACTGTCCCCGCAAGGTATATACAGAGCTGCAACCGTGGCATCTATTTTCGCATATATCACACTATGTACATAATAGCATTTGGTCCCACACATCATAAACATTAAGAGTGAGGTAGATATTTTAATTTCACATTATGGACATTCCATGGCACGACATCCATCCCCTCTAAACCTGCACGTCCTCCGGCATGTGCCACAGATATCTTTTGCAGGTTTAGTCTTCATTTAAGTCAACATACATATCGATCCCATCATCACCTCCAGCAAATTCTAACACATCATCCTCTCATTCATCATCCACATCCATAACATTTTCAGGGGAGCCTTCATTCTGACTTTCCTGTGAATCAAAGGGATCTGTATCACCTCTTCTTTTGAATAACTTGATTCTTTTCCCTGTGATGGGAATCTTCATTTTTGTCCCATCTAATTCATGCAAGGTATAAGTCGCATTCCCATGTACATGCTGAACCACATAAGGACCAAACCATCTCTTTGAAAGATTTCTTATTGTTGAATGTTGGTTTTCGAGACTACTGTCATACACCAACACCCAATCACCTTCCTCAATAGCTTTAGGTCTGAGCCTATGCCTCTTATCAAATCTATCCTTATTCTTTAACGTTACATCTTTCAATCGTGCTACTGCAATCTCAATATCTTGGGGTCTTCTTTCTAACTGTTGTATGCGCAAAGCAAGAAGGTCTTCCCAACTCATTCCATCTTCCCAAGGTAATACATTCCATGTGGGAATTACATCCTCAATTGGCATTATAGGTTTCTGACCATACATCAACTCAAAAGGCATATAACCAGTAACCGAGCTATGAGTTGTGCGATCAGCCCATAAAGCATAAGGCAACAACCTAGGCCACTCTCCCATTTTACCTTTGCAGGCCTTAGCTAAAGCTTTAATGATATGAGGATGCCCACGCTCCGATTTACCATTTCCCTCAGGATTATATGCAGTAGTGAGAGCAAGTTTAATGCCCAACCTAGAGAAAAACTCCCTTGCATTATCAGCATCCAACTCACCCCTGTCCGCTGTTATTTTCCCAACACAACCGTAACGGCTAATTACATCATCCAAGAGGAACTTATATACCTCTTCTGTGCTTTTTGTTCTTAGAGCACGACCTTCAACTTGATTGGTTAAGTCTTCTCGTGCAAGCACTATGTAGCTCATTTTCCATAAGCCCAATGGCATTGTAACCAGATCTACTACCCACTTGTAATGCATGGCCAATGGGTAAGTAGGGTGCAACCCATCACGATGACGTACATTTGAATACATTTGACAGGTTTCACATGATTCCACAAAGTGAGGTACATTTCAATACATTTGACAAGTTTCACATGATTCCACAAAGTGAGATACATCTTTATACATACCTTTCCACCAATACCTCTCTTTCATTTTAGTAAAGATGGCCCATACACCTCTGTGTCCAGCATAAAGATTCTCATGAAACCTTTTCATAAGATCATTTTGAGCGTCCTTATCATTCACAACTCTCATCGGCATTCCATTTCTTTGTTTTGGATGCTTCCATAAGTACCCATCTTTCAAAAAGTATCCATAGGCATTTCTCCGTATTCTTTTGAACTCTTGATCAATACACCCTTCTTGCCTTGTCAATGTGCTCAGATAGCATCCAATGAGCAACCAATCACCTTGATATAGTTCCTCTGTAAATGACTCAAGTGCATTTGACAGGCAAACATGATCACCCTTGGCATGAGAGATACTATAGAACTGTGTGCCTACATCATCGCCCTCGACAACCATGTCTTCCTCATTTTCATACCTTGCTCTTGAAAGCATATCCGCGACTGGATTATCTTTCCCTACAATAT
This sequence comes from Adiantum capillus-veneris, assembly GCF_014529385.1. Taxonomy (NCBI): domain Eukaryota; kingdom Viridiplantae; phylum Streptophyta; class Polypodiopsida; order Polypodiales; family Pteridaceae; genus Adiantum; species Adiantum capillus-veneris. Next base: position 97,275,190 of record NC_140937.1, on the reverse strand, counting down.
GCTTAAATTCTGGATTCAAGGACTTTATGTAGGCAATCCATCTTGTGATCATTCCAAGAAGGGGTAGACAATCAGTCTCCACTATTACATTTGCTCCTATCAAATACTCTTTATCACATTTCAAATTTGTGACTACTCCCCATAACTCTCGTTTTACCTGTGGATAGTTGCGTTGACGAGCACTTAGGACTTTTGCTCCAAACCTCACTACATATCGCTTGCCATCATCTTCATCTTGCCCAATCGCCCATCCAATTCCTGTGGGGCTAGTATCCACTGTTACAATTACATATCTTCCACATTCATAGTTTGCTTTCCTCAAAGTTGGAGACATAAGCAACAACTTCTTTAATTTCCTCATGGCATGTGTATGCACTTCTTCCCATTGAAACTTTTGGTTCTTTATCAAAAGTTGATACAAAGGCTTTTCTACATGTGCATAATGCGGAATCCAAATAACTCCATTGCTAGTTGGAACTGATCATACCCTGAGTACAAATCTCCCATAGAATATATTGCCCTTCCTGCAAATGCCTCTGCAAACTCATCGACAATTGGCCCTATACCCACATTTCTGATTGTCACCTTATTTACAGGTTGCATATCCTGAATAAAGCGTAAAGAACCATTTTTCTTTGGAACTGTGAACCATCTGTTTGAATACGGAGCACAAGAAGGCTCCAAGATACCCATCTTGATCTTTTCATTAAGCAACTCAATGAGTTTTGGCAAATGAGCCTTTGGAACAGGAATAGGTCTCAAGTTCCAAGGTACATGAGGGATAGTGAAGATCACCATAGGAGCAACAATGGATGGATCAACACACCCTATCTCATAAGGCTCAAATGCAAAAGCTTTTCCGTGTTTGGCAAGCATGTCTTCAAAGCATATCTTTTCAGCTTTTGTCAAACTTTCCTTGCAACCAACTTGTAACTCCTTCAAAGAATCCTGTGTGAACTTGTGTCCAATCTTGCTTGGGTCACGAAGGCTAGGTTGCAAAGCAGCTTGTTCCATCTTATCCGTACAGTCCTTCGGTAGAGGTAATGCCACTGGTTTCACTTTATTTTCCATAGACTTATACTTGGTCTCCACTCGTGCATCAACACTCTGAGCATTTTTGAAATCCTCAATGACTTTGTACATTTCTATTGAGCATACTTTCACGAACTCACTTCCCATATGAAAATTTCAATCCACTAAAGACTCCAAATCTTGCATAGTATCCACAAACGAACACTCATCAAACACACCTGCAATGCATTCATCATCTTCTAGCAAACCATTCATCTTCAAACCTCTTTGTACAATATTTACATGTTGCCGTTCACCCCGCTTTAAGTCCTCACACTCTGTAAAAGCAATAGATCCATAGTCTGATAATCCTACAAAACCTGTAGAAAATGTTTCCTTTGCATATACATCATGCGAGAACCTTTCTCTTCTTGTACCACTGCAATCCCGCTCTACAATGGTACATGGCCAAAACCCCTCATATCCCTGTAGTCCTTGAACTCTTTGTTTGTCTTTGGCAAGGGTTGCTCTCTAAGACTTTCACGGTTCCTTTCATGTTCTACACAAACAGTAAGGAACTGTACTGCACGCTTTCCATCCCTGCTCCTTATTCTTGCATAAGCTGACCCATCATCCATCACCTTGGTTCCCATGTGAGTAGCAGGGATGTATGGCTGCCCAAGGATAAGAGGGTATGTCGACATCTCCTGTACAAAGAAATTTTGTTCATCTTTCACATCCCCTAGAGTCACCTTAACATTTGGACAAGCTCCGTACAGCTCCCCTGATGAGTTGTTTGATGCACGAATCATCCATCCATGATTTATATCAATTGGCCATTTTCCTTTTTGATAAAGACTCTTTGACATGAGGTTAATTTCCGACCCATGATCTATCAACGCAATGTATGGCTCTTCTAAGTCTCCCACTTTTACCAGGGTCTCAGTAGTTGCTCTTGCCCAGTGACTCTTCAAGTAGTAGCTTTTGTGAGTGGTCTCCACTTCATCTTCATCATCCAAGAAGCAAACATGTTTTACTCCTCCCCTAGACTTGTAGCATCCAACAATAGTTTCTTCACCTTGCTTGCCATAGACTTGTACACCCTATGAATTTAAACTCTCTTCTTCACCCTATACATGGATAGATTCAGTAAGAGACTTCCGCTTCCTCTTTATGATATCAATTATTTCTTCATGGAATTCCCGCTTTGCTATACCAAGGACCTCACCCAAGGTAAATTCCACCTTAATGTTTAGAATCCTCTCTTCCAAAACCTTTTTGAGATCCGTTGCTGCCTCTATATCGGATTGGAGTTTGTAGGCCGGACCCTTTGCTTTGGATTTTGTTGCTTCTTTCTTCTTTTCTTTAGAGGCTTCCTGCATAGGCACTTCGGGGACAGGCATCTGTTGCAGGGAAGGTGATCTAGGAGGCACTGTGTCATTTCTACCTCCACTCCTCGTCGCCCGTTTTGAAGGCCCTTCATCCCCATTCTCACGCCTACGTTTCTCTTCGACAATGGCCTCATTTGCTTGACATTTGGCAATGTATGCATGCACTGAAAAAGAGTCCACAAGGTCATTCCAACCTGTTTCTAGCTGAATACAATCTCTAGCTTCATGTAAAACCTCTGTAGTCATTTTACCCTTCATTGCAGACTCTATAGCACATGGCCATAGCTCTACAATACCATTAGACTCCTCTTCTCCAACTTTGACTAGCCCTTTTTTCTTAATAGGATCCACCTTCAACCCATAGGCGGCTGCCTGAACCATTGAGATGGCATGGCTAGTAGCCATGTCCTCAACTAGCTTCTTCATCCCGCCTTTGCTAAAGTTTGTTCCCAAGAGCTTACGTGTTTCACTTAAGTGAATTTTTCCATCTTTAAAGAAAACAAGCTCCTTTGTCAAAGCGTCTTTAAAACTTTCACAATCCCTCCTTCCATGGTCAGTACTATCACACCATATGCATCTATTTACAAATCCTTCTCTGTTTTGAGGTCTTTGCCCTGTAGATTGTCCTGATGGTTGCCCCTTTTCTTCTAGCCTTGTAAGCTTTAACTTGAGCTCTTGCATTCCTTTCACAATATCATCTAGGATGGTTTTTTCACTCTTTGGAACCACAAGAACAAGCTTTATAGGACTCTCAGGAACACTTGGGACTTGAGTAGGGTTGACAATCATCTTGTCTCTTCATCGTTGTCGCTTAGTTAGCAGCGAAATGGCGTCTTCAATTTCATTCCAATTAGTCTTTAAGCCTTGTTCCGCATCCTTATCCTCAAGCAATAATTCTAGCTTCTCTTGAATCTCTTTACCTGCTGCCTGCAAAAACAGCTCTGTCTTCTCTGAGTTTAGCGTAGCCTTTTCAGTCCTTGACAATTGATCATATCGGCGTTCAAATTCCCTTAGCAATTCGGTAGGCAAAAGCCCCTCTTTTGGCCGAACTACCCACTCTAAAAAAGTCCTCTTTGTTACCCTTTCGGAGTCCTCCATGAAATACTCTTCCTTCAAGGCTAATTTGAATGCTTTCCAAGTTGCACCATGCTCATTTCTAATTCCCCTTACATGCTCTCTGATCTCGGGAACCACAGATAGTTCAAAACTTTGCACCATCTCTGCTTCGGGCACTCGATGAAGCTCCATCTCCTTTACATATCCACAAAGATACTTTGTTACATATTTACCTTTGAATTGGTCCATTTTCTTTACCACAGATTGAAGTGCTTTGGTTGAGGAAATCTCCCTCCTTTGTGCAGCTTGCTGCTGCTGCATAAACACTGCAAAAGCTTGAAACATTTGCATTGTGACTAGATCAAACCGAACCCCCTGTTGCTCTTGTTGCTCCATAGCTTTAAACCTTTGTTTTGAGACCTACTATGAATCTTTTGAACCCTCACCCTGGCCTACTTCACGTCGGGTTCACCAAAAATGTGTCAAGAAGTGTGCAGTGCGACTAGGAAAGCGTCGGGCCTCTGACTGTGAGGATTCGTAGCAAAATCAAGCAAGGCGTAGACGATTTGAAGCCAAAAACACACTAAAAAAGAACAAAACTCCAGCTATGAAATCTCCACTTTGAAAAATAACCAATACGAACTCAAAACTCTTGTGTGTGTGAAGATTAGGTGTAGCCTCGCTCCAAATTGCACAGATGCAATGCTCATTCGACCTGTTAAAAACCCTAAATTTATGCTTTGATTCTTCGTCGTGACCATTTCATGGAATCTTCAGTACTTCATTGGAGAATACCAAGTAGTTATTTGAGGAGGGCAAACCCTAATTGGAGGCCTCACAGCCTCAACCATGTAGTGGAAGCAACACGGGACTGCACTAGCACCCTGTAAAGGAATGGCTGTATCTCCTTGCTCATATGCCCAAATGAGCTCATTTTTGGCTCTAAAACTTCCCACGCAAGTTGATCAACAATGGCACCATCGTTGATGTGGCATTTTGAGCTATTTTGAGCATTTTTAAGGCTATTTTTGACCATTTTTAGCCCAAAAAATGTCACTTTTTGTCCGTAAGAAGCCCAAACGAGCTGGAAAAAATCCCTAAATTTGTGGAAAAATCCCATTGGGCTCAAAATTCATGTTGAACCTCATTTTCCTACTTGGTAAGCACTTTGGACACGTCTATCACGCCAGCGTACGAAACCTGCTATTTTTGGCTGAGATTGCCCGCATTGAATTTTCTAGGCAAAACGAGCGTGCCACTTCGAAACACTTGACATTTGTACATTCCCAAAGAAAATTAAGCATATATTTATGTGAAAAAAATACAAGCCATAGTGTGTAAAGAATGAGGATGCAAGAGAGCTACACAAGACAAGCACAAAGCACACAGAGATGGAAAGCTTCTTCTTCTTCTTCACAGAAAAGAGAGTACAAAATGACTAAGTGCTAAAGCTGAAAAGTAGCACATATGTACATGCGGTCACTAAGTGTGAACTCGCTAGAAGCGTACTAGGCTGGCACTATAAGTGTAGTCCAGCTGTAGAATCACTGGCAGAGATCCTCCGTGTCGGTCACCTAACGCGCCAGTGAGTAAATGCCGTAAGTGGCCAAGACCCGTAGTGGATGCCAGCTCAAGGTGTAGAGCTCGACATCTCAACACTCCCCCTCGAGCTCTGCATGTCGCAGAGTCCAAGCATAGTCCGGAAACGTCGAAGCTTCTCAGCTCCGAGGGCCTTGGTAAAGATATCCGCTATCTGCTCCTCTGTGCTGACGTAGACCAAGTCGATGTCGCCCGCCAACACTCGCTCTCGAACGTAGTGGTAATGGACCTCTATGTGTTTGGTCCTGGCATGGAACACTGGGTTCCTATCCAACTGCATGCTGCTGAGGTTGTCACAATGGATGAAAATCTGCTGGTCCACCTGCACTCCCAAGTCCTCAAGTAATGTGCGTAGCCAAGCTACCTCGCCCGCCGCAACTGCTGCACCTCTGTACTCGGCCTCTGTGCTCGATAAAGCAACCGTAGGCTGCTTTTTGCTGCTCCAAGTAACAGCAGCACTCCCAAAGGAGAACATGAAGCCACTCGTAGATCTCCTATCAACAATGCTACCTGCCCAATCTGCATCTGTATACCCATACAATGCTAATGGTGCATCTGCTGCATAGAACAATGCGTAGTCAAGAGTACCTTGCACATACTTAAGTGTGCGTCGTACTCCATCCAAATGTGGCTTCCTCGGAAGTTGCATGAACTGACTCTCCAAGCCTACTGTGTAGCTCAAGTCTGGCCTCGTGATAGTCAAGTAGATTAGACTACCCACAATCTTCCTGTACATGTTGACATCCTCAACAACATCACCCTTCTCTGCACTCAGCTTTGCATTCACATCCAAGGGAATAGAAATTGGCTTACAATCAGCCATACCATACTTTGACAACATGTCCAAAGCATACTGTCTCTGTGATAGCCATACACCCTCTGGAGTCCTGATCACTTCAATGCCAAGAAAGTAGCGCAACTCGCCTAAATTTTTCATTTCAAACTCTTGTTTGAGAAGACCCTTCACATGGTCAATCTCCATAGCATTGTCACCAACAATAATAAGGTCATCTACATATATGGTAATGACCACAATCCCCACATCACTCTCACGTACATAGAGTGAATGATCAACATGAGCTCTCCTAAAACCAATACTGACAAGATACTTGGCAATCCTGTCATACCATGCTCTAGAGCCTTGCTTCAAACCATACAAAGCTTTGAGAAGTCTGCATACATAATCTGGGTAACCTGGATCGACATAACCAGGTGGCTGATCCATATACACTTCCTCTTGCAACTCACCATTCAAGAAGGCATTCTTTACATCCATTTGATGCATAATCCATCCTCTAGATGCAGCCACTGCTATGACAGCTCTCACTGTCGTCATCTTTGCCACTGGAGCAAAGGTCTCCTCATAGTCTATGCCATACGTCTGTGCATAACCCTTTGCGACCAGCCTTGCCTTGTGACGCTCAATGTTACCATCAGCCTTATGCTTGGTTTTATACACCCATTTACAGCCAATAGCTTTCTTGCCACTTGGCAATGGCACCAACTCCCATGTGTCATTTGCTTCCAATGCAGCCATCTCTTCATTCATTGCATCATCCCAATGCACATTTCCAACTGCATCCTCAAAACATGTGGGCTCCACATCCTGTATCACCTTAGCCATGTAGGCTTGGTGATGCGCTAGATACCCATCATAAGTCAATTTCTGAACTGGATTTCTGACTCTATTAGATCTGCGCGGTCCTGGGTCACTCCTTTGCCCTCTAGCATCTTCTTGTACTTTCCTTACACCAGGTGTCCTGACAGCCGGAATTCCAAATTCCTCATCAAGACTTTGTTCAGAACCATCTGAATCCATGTCTACATGTGAAAAACCTGATGATGCATCAACCATAAAGGGAGGTTCATCAACCTTTTCCTTTCCTTTTCGTGATACATTCCCTGTACCTGTTGGTGGAGTAACCTGCGTACGTAGTCTACCATTCCATGGTTTCTCAACAGAGCCACGAGAAGAGGACTCTTGTGGTCCACTCAAAACCTGTGACTGTGGCCTCACATTTTGTACAACCACATCATCTTTTACATCAGCCCCAATAGTGCCATGTGCATTACTGTACCAGCTGCTCATCTCATCAAAGACTACATCTCTGCTCACTCGTAATTCTCGTGTAGTAGGATTGTAGCACCTGTACCCCTTTTGTTCAAGGGAATATCCCACAAGAATACATTTCTCTGCTTTAGGATCCAATTTCCTACGCAACTCATCTGGTACATGCACGTAAGCTATGCAGCCAAACACTTTCAAGTGTGCCAAATCAGGCTTTGTACCTGTAAACTTTTCCTCAAGTGTTACATCATGCACCGCAACTGTAGGTGTCCTGTTCATAATGTACACAGCTGTATTTACAGCTTCAGCCCAGAAATGATGAGGCATGTTCTTCTCATTCATCAATGCACGTGCAACCTCTGCAATGTGCCTGTTTTTCCTTTCTGTGACCCCATTCTGCTGTGGAGTATATCTGCATGTAAACTGCCTGTGTATACCATGCATTCGCAGAAAATCTGAAAAATCATTGGAGAAGTACTCTCCCCCTCCATCTGACCTCAATGTCTTGATTTGCATATCTGTCTCCTTCTCAATCATGACTTTGAAGTCTTGAAAGTGACCAAACACTTCACTTTTGTTACGCATGAAGTAGACCCATACTTTCCTTGTATGGTCATCAATGAAAGAGACATAATACGTGCAACCATGTATACTTGCAGTATCGGTTGGACCCCAAACATGTGTGTGCACCACCTCAAGTGGCTTTTTACATACATTGCGCTCATGTGGAAATGAGCCCTTTGACTGTTTTCCAAACTGGCATGCTGCACACACTTTATGCATACCATCCACCTTGAATTTGGGCAAACCTTTTACAATCTGTTTTGATTGCATGCTGCGCAATCTCTGCTCATTGACATGGCCAATGCGTTTGTGCCAAATGTCAACATCAGCCACAACACCTGTGCCCTGTGCAAATAATGCAGCTTTTACCTCAGGCATGTCTACATTCAGCGTAAACATTCTGCCCACACATTTGCCCTCTGTGATCAGCTTACAGCCATTCTGGAAATCTTCTACATAACAGCCATTTGGATTGAAGCGAACCTGCAAACCCTGCTCAACCATTTGTCCAACAGAAACAAGATTCTTTGTAATGTTTGGGACATGAAGTACATCTGCTAAGTACTTTGATTTCCCACTCTTCGTATTTAGAGGTATGTCCCCTATATGAGCAATGGGGTGAGCTGTGTCATCTCCTGTCTGCACATAGCCTGACACATCTGGTTTGCGCATATCTCTAAACCACTCTCCACGAGACGTCATGTGATTAGAGGCACCTGAATCTACATACCAAACATCATCTTGGGTGGAATTCTCTGCAGTCATTGTATTCATTACATGTTGCATAACAAACATGCGCTCGTTTTTGCTGTCATCTGCATCTCTGCTAGTAGATGCATAGTTGCCCTGTTCTCTCTTTCTACTTGCTTTTCCCTTTGGACAGTCACGTGACATGTGACCTCTTTCACCACAAGTCCAACATTCTCTACTATCTGGAGTATGTTGCTGCCTGCTTGATCCTGCACCACGACCTCTTTGACTCCCCCTGCCTTGAGACTGGTTTCCCCTGCCACCTGTATTGTTTTGATTTGATTGACCTTCCAGAAATTGACCCCTGCAACCCCTTGGGCCTCGACCACGACCTCTACCTCTACCTCTGTTGGAGTTAGAATAGAAGGCCTGTTCAGAATTATTTCTGCCATGAGAAGAAGATGTGTCAAGGTTCTTCTCCTCAAGAATAAGCATAGAAATCAAATCTTGGAACACGGGGATGTCGTCTCTTGTATTCATGGAAGACCTAAAATGTACATGCTCATCTCCTAGACCATCCAAGCATGCACGGACAATGTCATCGTCTTCCACTGAGACTTTAATAGATCCAAGAGCCTCAATGATACTCTTGATCTTCAAAGCATAATCATTGATGGAGAGGTTGTTCCTCTTAACCTGATTTAGCTCCGACTTTAGTTGAAGCTTCCTGGCCTTGGTGTTCACCTCGAACACTCTGCCTAAGTTTTTCCATGCAATGGCGGGGGTTTCAGCATCCTGTAGATAGCCCATCATGCCATCTGTGATGCTCATAGAAAGCCAATACATCACTTTGCTCTGGCCTTGTTGCCAGTCCCTCAAAGCTTTCCTTTGTTCTGCTGTAGCATTTGCCTCGGGAATCTCTGGTTCCTTTTCATTGTCTCCTTCTACATAGTCCCAATAACCTTTTCCTTTTAGGAAATTTGTTATTCTGAACTTCCATGCAGGGTAGTTATTTTTCTCAAGCTTCTCAGTAACAATCTGACTGAAACCGTCAAACATCTTGAAGCACTAAGACAAAATAGCTGCAATCTGCAAAAACCTGCAAATCTGCTGAACCTGCTATCGTGATTCTTGTAACTCTTTCTAATCTCAACGAGTGTCCACAATCAAGCGTACATACAACCACTGTACTTGTACAGTAAATCTCTGTATACTACACTTTGGAGACCTGTTCAGAAACTTGGTCGTGGATTGCAAACGAAGGGATTGTGATGCTCTTGCTCTCTTAGCCTCTCTTGCCTGCACCAGGCTCTGATACCATGTAAAGAATGAGGATGCAAGAGAGCTACACAAGACAAGCACAAAGCACACAGAGATGGAAAGCTTCTTCTTCTTCTTCACAGAAAAGAGAGTACAAAATGACTAAGTGCTAAAGCTGAAAAGTAGCACATATGTACATGCGGTCACTAAGTGTGAACTCGCTAGAAGCGTACTAGGCTGGCACTATAAGTGTAGTCCAGCTGTAGAATCACTGGCAGAGATCCTCCGTGTCGGTCACCTAACGCGCCAGTGAGTAAATGCCGTAAGCGGCCAAGACCCGTAGTGGATGCCAGCTCAAGGTGTAGAGCTCGACATCTCAACAAGTGCCACGTCGAGGGCCTCACTGTCCCCGCAAGGTATATACAGAGCTGCAACCGTGGCATCTATTTTTGCATATATCACACTATGTACATAATAGCATTTGGTCCCACACATCATGAACATTAAGAGTGAGGTAGATATTTTAATTTCACATTATGGACGGGCCATGGCACTACAACGTAAAAATACTTCCTCCCCTTCCTCAAAGGTAACTTGCCGACGTTTCTCATCAGTGTACTTCCTTTACCAATCCTACGCTTGTTGGACGTTCTGACGAGCGAGTTTCAGCGTATCCATATGGTCTTGGAGAAAATCCTTAAGTTGTTGGAGTTTTTTGGTTGCCAACCCCACCGTAACAGGTGCCCTAGGTTGAAAACCATACATGAGCATAAAAGGACTAAATCGAGTCATGACATGCTTAGCACTCTTGTAAGCAAACTCAAGAAGAGGTAGATATTCTTCCCAGTCTGTTTGTTTCTTGCTAACGTATACACATAGCATATCCTCTAGCACTTGGTTAACTCGTTCAATCTGACCATCTATTTTTGGATGATCAGTTATACTGAGGTTGAGTTGTGTACCCAATCGTTTAAACACAGCCCTCCAAAAATGATTGTTAAACTTGGGATCACGATCACTCACAATGTTACTTGGCAAGGCATACAACTTGTATAGATTGTCCACAAATAATTTGGCTAATTTTGGAGTCTTAGTGGTTGGTAAACCCACAATAAAATCCATAGAGATACTTTCTCATTTTCCATCGGTAATCTCCAAAGGATGTAAGAATCCTCCTGCCTTCAAGTGTTCTGCTTTGTTAACTTGACATTTTTGGCAATGCAAGACATAATCTTGAACAAAGCCATGTAAAACTGGCCAGTAAAATTGTCGTCGTACGAAAGCATAAGTCTTTTTAATACGCAGGTGTCGTGCACTTGGATTGTCATGAAATTCATAAAGAATTTGGCGCCAAATGTCTGTGTCTGTCGGTACACAAACTCTCCCCTTATGTAGTAGGTACCCATTGTCGATGATGGTAATATTCTTCCATCGCTGTAGTTCATCACTCGACAGAGGAGAACTGTGTGTGGAGGTTAACGATACACTACCAGCATTGGAGTGAGAAGGACCCCTCATTTGCACGGGGGATATTTCTGGGCGAGCAGTTTTCGGCGAGCGCTTTTTAGGAATCAGGTGAGCAGATTCCTAAAAAGATTCTCCCTTTCTCTTTGTGGACTATCTCTCTCTCTCTCTCTCTCTCAGAGAGAGAGAGAGAGAGAGAGAGAGAGAGAGAGAGAGAGAGAGAGAGAGAGAGAACTATAGGTATGTAAGCTAGACAAATTGTTTCAAAAACAATATAGACAGGGGTACTTAAAACAAGAACTCCCATTAAAAATAAAAAAGTTACATTTTATTAAACTTGCATTACATAAACAAGAAGTGTTCATCTGTTGGAAGGCCCAGTTTTAGTAGTTGATGTGCTACCTTTGATTGGCATATTAAGATTCACCACGTTGCTTAGCTGCTGCCTCATTTCCTCCTCATCCTCCTCTGTGATGAGCCCAATTTTCTTCCAGCAAGAGAAAGCTAGTTGTCCCGTCTCGTTCAAATTGATTAAGCTCCGCATATTGAGTTCCTTGCGGCATTGATAGAGGCGATACACGTTGATGGTTGCCTTGAGAGCCTGACGAGACCAGTCGGCTCCATACAATACCTCTCCATTTGGAATGGCTTCCATGGCATCCCAGGCAGACTTTATTTTAGTCGCAAGATCGTCGGACATAGTGAAAGAAGGAGAGGTGTGCTAGGAAGCTAGTGGACACTTTCACAAAAAATAACTCAAGTTATGGCAATTTATAGCCACTGTGGTAATATTATATTATTTTATACACGATTTGACACATAAACAACCAGTACTCAAACATGAAAAAAAGTTGCAAATGAATGTATCCCAATGTGACCATCCTAAGATAAAATTAGAAAGTAGTACAATTGTTTAGGTAAAGCATACTAAGAAGAAGTGAGCATTGTCAAATGCTATGCATCCATGCCTGGATAAGTCCGGATTCGACTTAGTGCCCTGAAGATATCAACATCTGCCAGGATTGGTTGATGGATAAACATGTTCTCATTTTGGCTTAGTCCTAGCACACTCAGATAAATAAAATACAAATGTTTACATGCAAGATATGGTTTTTGCTTTGAAACCCGTTCCATGAAGTCTGGGCATGTGCACGATGGCTGGTTGCTAATACAAACTTTGTACATCCCGACATGACCATCTTCACTGTTCATCTCTAGTTTGAAGACCTCACTAACACCATCTGCTGCACATATCTCTTCTGTGACCTTCGCTCTCAGGGCTAGTGCTAGACTGATCTTGCGAGCAGCATCCTTGGAAATGGAAGTCCGATACCGTACACGTAGACCATCTCGCACTGTGGCTCTTGCACTGCCTTCAGGAGTGGATGCATCTTTTGACTTGAAAGGAGAGTTTGTCATATTTTGATCTTGAGCAACTGGCGTTACATTACATACTCCTTCTTTGCTTAGCTCCACTTGATACCCCCCTTCATGCAATATTTGCACCTCATCCTCTGATAGGTTGGTGCCCACATGCACGGGCCAAGTGTGTGGTGGATGAAGAGGCTGCAGCTCAATGTTCTAGTCTACTATATGACAATGCAAGACATGATCCGGACAAAACCAAAACCATTGACGCACCACACCATTTGGATGTTGTTGATATCCTTCAAACGATGGGGCTGGTATACCAAGGCTAGAACCTTCTATACTGCATCCACACCTGCGTCCGCCTCTTGGTGTGCCGCTACATGTGACCCTACTACCTTGTGGAGTTCGACGTATGGCCCACAGTGCCTCATTGACCTTGCGCTCAACTACATACTGCCCACTAGAACCTATACTTCGTTTTGGGGTTTGTGATATCCCTTCTTCTGCAAAGTTGATCTTACGTGGTCTTCCACACTTCTTGTGATCTTTGGTGACCGAGTTGTACTCAGGCCTATGTGATGCATCATATTCCACGTTGATAACCTCATTTGGCTTCCGTTTTTGCCTTGATGTCTCCTTATCTCCTATTAATGGAGTTGGTTGTTTATACATTGGAGTGCCCTCAGTCGCCGCATTCACTGCTCTAATCACTTGGCTAGGACGTTTTTCATGGCATTCCGTAAGCTTTTGTATTGATGGACCCTTCCTAATGTGTTTTCCATGGCTGTATGAAATGGCCTTTGTGCTCTGTAAGATGGAATTTGCAAGGTCGGTTGTACATGCATCATATAATGATATGCGTTTACGGAAACCCTCCCCTGCTAGCCAGCTGCCATGCTTGCTCTCCGCAAGGTTAGTGCGTGGAGTGTTTGGTCCATTAGAGCTACTTTCTACGCATGTCATAATGCCACCCCAATGTGCAATACAAATTTCGCACCAACTAAGCCATGAATCCATGTATGAAATGTTACGGTCTATACAATGACCGTTACGCCACCATTGGCGTATCAGACGAGCCTCTGCTGCTGCAGTCTCTTTTGTTGGTGCTTGCCTCCACTTCTCACACATTTCTTTGTGTGTGTGTTGAGAAGCTTGCACCGCATACTTCATTGTGTGTTGATTCAAGCTTTGCTTCCACTGGAAAAGGCAAGAACGCTCTCGGCCGCTCATTGTATTAGTCTTGTCACCACCATTGAAAACAATTCGAACTGCATTCCAATTTTCTTGAGCTTCATCAGCCATGTAGCCAAAGAAATTTGCTTTGTCACACCCACATGATATCATTACATCATTAAGGCACTCCCAAAACAAACATTGCGTTTCCATGTCTTCCTATTTCATTTCACAAGTTGCAATAGTCAAAAGATCCTTCATGCTACAAACAAATTGTTTTAGAGAGAGTAAATGGAAAGCCACAACGCTCTTAAGATAGGCCATGTACCTTGGATCATAGACATGACAGGCCATAGTCACCGAATCGTTAACACATCTGGTGTGATCAAATTGGATCCACGCACGTCGAAGATCACCATCCCGGTCTTGTCTCATTCGGTTGACTAGGTCCACACCGAATGTCGGACCAATTGTGGACATTTTGAATACATAACATTTCTCCCCCTCCATACCTTGACCAGGAAACCGGCTTCCATGGAAAAACTCATATGTGCAGTCTCGCTTCAGTTTTAGGAGTGCATCAATGCCAAAAGATTCTTTGTCAAGCCCTCTACGTAAAATAGATATTGACCTCCGAAACCTGCCAATGTTAAAAGTGTTTAGATTAAAAAATAATTTAGCATAGAGTTTTGCATCAAAATAAGAATCTACGAAATGCTCATACCAGTTATCTTGCACCAACGGGCCCAACTCCTCAGCTATTGCAAATAGTTGTTGCTCGCCTAAAATACCTTCGTTGGTGTTGTTGCGAAGAAGTGTTGTACTTATAATTTATTTTGCCAAACACATTTGAACCTTCCTGGCTCCTGCGTGTGGGTGAACAGTCAAAATCCTTTGCACCATCAGCTTGGTGTTGTCCGTTAGTGTTTTGGATGTGCCGCTGCGCACATCGTGTCGATGTGTGCCACGATGAATCATGACTCTAGTGGCAGTCTCATCGGATGGCATGACATAGTATACTACACAATCAGATGTTGCAATACAAAAAGCAACTGCCTTACAAAAATGGCATGTAAGGCTCTTATCTCCAATCTTACAATATTCCCCAGGTCTAGTTGCTTTTTGTATGTACCCGTTGAAATGACTTGTATTGGGAATATGGTAATTAACCAAGCGGACACATTGTTCATTCATGCACTTGAGAGATCCTATGCAATGACTAAGACGCACTACACTTGCAAATACAATATTGGATGTAGTAGGCTTCGACCACAAATGAGGATCATACTTATGCTCCATCGCATCCATATGGTGCAACTTTCCCATGGTAGGTGGAAATTCTAGAACGAGATCGCCATTGTAAGACCTTGGAATCTCTGTAACTTGTTCCACTACTTTGATTTGCATTAACAGCTTTGTCAATGTGCCCTTCTTCTCGGCCTGTAAGATCTTTTGTCTTGTACTCCTTTTGAAGCTGTTTAAGGGCAAAACTCGAGGGGGGGTACATAGATCTATTAACTCCTTCGGACCGAATTGCATCTTTGACGGACTATCCACAATGGAAATAGGAGGAATCATGCTAGGTGAGCCGGCATACTGTGTTTGATGAGATACGTTGACTTTGTATTTACGTGAAAGCTGCTCATCCAATACATAGATGAATTCACCCAAATTGTTGAGAGTCCTCTCAAGAGGCAAATTCATTTCAATATCACCTACTTCGATAACAGCATCTAAAGTTGTAAATTGCATTGGAGAAATTAATTCTAAAAGAAATGATTCAGATATTATGAATTTACCATTGTAAAAAGGATAAGAAAACTCTTTACCCAAGAAATATAAAGAGCAAGCCATAATAATATGCTAAGCAAATAATTAAGCACAAGATCACATTGTATAAGCTAAAACAAATTGATTATATACTCACATCTAATAAGTAGCCGTTATAAATTTAAAATTAATATTATTTTATTAAATTAAAATATTAATATTAAAAAATATGAAAATTTTTAAAAAAATTTACAAAATATTTGTTTGTGACTGTGTTTGTGATCACGGACTGGAGCGTTTTGCGTGGACGAAAGCAAGGCACTAACGCAAGATGGTCCTTTTGTTGTTGCATTCGCCTAGAAAGAGGCAGGCGTAGAAGAGAAGGGTTTGTAATTCCACCAAAATCAGTAGAGTTACAACCAACCCAAAAAAGTTTGTTGAAGTCATGTTAACCGTTGCCAATGTGAATGTCCTCTTGATTGAGTACGCAGTGTAAGCTTTGTTTTATCTCTATGAAATTTGAGAAAATGATTCTTTGTAGTAGGCGTCTCCAATTTTGAGCCCAATTTTAATTAGGTATGCTAGACAAAGTTAGGCAGCTTGATTTATGAAATCCATCTACAGGTTGGAAAACTTGAGGAGGTGGGATGAGACGCGGGCGGGTGGAGGCCGTAGGTTGGGTTTGGGGCGGGGGGCCGTGGGCGCAGGAGCGGAGGCGGGGGCAGGATGAGGCCGCAGGTTGGGTTTGGGGGGGGGGGGCGGGGGTGGGGCTGCAGGTTGGGTTGGGGGGGGGGCCCATGGGCGCAAGAGCGGAGGCGGGCGGAGGCCGCAGGTTGGGTTTGGGGGGGGTGGGGACGTGGGCGCAGGAGTGGAGGTAGGGGCGGGGCCGGGGCCGCAGGTTGGGTTGGGGGGGGGGGGGGGGGGGGGCGTGGGCGCAGGAGCGGAGGCGGGGGCGGGATGAGGGGGGGAGGGGGAGGAGCGGACTCGCCCATGGCCAATGCGCTGGTCGTGGGCGTGTGGGCGCCCATGGGCGCCTCTGCCTCTGGCCACGCGTTGGCCAGAGGCGGGCACACGTCCAGTGTGTGCCAAGTGTGTGCCCGCCTCTGGCCAACGCGTGGCCAGAGGCAGAGGCACCCACGGGCCCACGCACATCCACGTGGACACCCAACGCAGGTGGCCGTTGCGTGTCCACGTGGTCTGGCCACGTGTACCGTCGCCAACCGACGGTACACGTGGCTCGCCACGTGGTCACGTGCCCTGCCACGGAGGCAGTAACGTGGTCTTTCCACGTGTACTGTCGTTGGGCGGAAGTACACGTGGCCACTTTACTGCCTCCGTGGCAGTACGGGTGACCACGTGGCGAGCCACGTGTACCGTCGGTTGGCGACGGTACACGTGGCCAGACCACGTGGACACGCAACGGCCACCTGCGTTGGGTGTCCACGTGGCTAGCCACGTGTGTGTGTCCACACACACACGCAAAAAGCGTGTGTGTGTGTGTGAACACACACACCAACTTAAACCTACAAATTCTCATACACACCTACAAATTCTCATACACACACAAAAAGCGTGTGTGTGTGTGTGAACACACACCTACAAATTCTCATAAATCATCTTATATCTATTTCTTATACATTATTCTTCTTTCTTGCAACCATGAGAATAAGAAACCAAACAAAAAATACTGGTGCAATTGATGAGGTGGATGTTACTACCTCACAAGAAGTCCCTCCGTTAGGCACACAGGATACCCAACAATCTTAGGCATTCAGTTCTTTGGATCGTATTGTATCCATTGTAACTGGAGTGGCTGGGACATCACAATCAAGCGCCGGACCCAGTCATCTTGTGGAAACAGGTACCGCTATTGAGAATGTCAAAGACGAAGTGTTTGGAAATGTTGTCGACAAACACATTTCTTTGGGTTGGGTGGATTCTCATAGAGTACCATACGATGGGAAACTTGCACGATTGCCTCTTTGTCGACTTCTCTCAAACCCCGCCATCCGCACGCATGATGACCATGTGACCGATTTGCAAATGTCTATTGCAAACAAAAGCTACCAACCAACGATGGAAAGATTTATTGTTAGTGAACGAATTCCTGGGGAGGATCACAAACAATTTACTCGCCGTGGTCACGCTGCGAGGGATCTTGCAATGTCATATGATTTGGACGAAGAGCTTCGCCAAATCCCGGAGCTTAGTCACATGGTCGAGAGGTACTTTGTGGTTTGGGATGGTAATCACCGATTGGAGGAATGGATGCGGTGGATGAACGAGAATGACATTCCAATTGAGAAAGTGCCAAAGGTGGAGTGCGTTCTAGTTGACTTTCAGCCACATGAGGCAGCAGAGTTTCTATTGGTTTTGGGTATGATCAATAGGTGAGCCCTTTGTTTTTTTGCTAATTTAAATGCATCTTACTTGTAAACTATATAAATTACAATCTATTGTTAAACAGGGCCACGAGGGTTTCAGTGCCTCATACAACTGCTCATGATATTTTCATGATGAGAAAGCTAGGGTTGGCGGACCCTACATCACTTCTACAAAAATTCCCCGAAAGAGCGCGTTTGGCAGCCGAAAGGGCTTTGAACTTTAGAGGTCCAAATAAGTCTAAGTGGCTGAAATTGCCAATGGCTGTCCTTGCGCAACTACTTTGGAAAGTATACTTCAAACCAATTGTATATGAGAATATGTTTTGATTACGAAATTTTATTAATTGTATTTTGATTGAGTCTTTTGAAAATAATAGGAAGAGTTCGATCATATGTTTAGTAGTAAAACGGAAGGGCTGCCATCAAAAGGGAGTTTTGACTACGAGTTGGCACCTGACGCTTACGAGGAAAGCATCAATCTAGCGCTTTCTCAAATGGAGCAATACTTTACGTGCAAAGGGCTAGAGATAGCCACCATTGCAAATCCAAAAAATGGCAGCGATTTCTTCCAAAAATGTATTTCATTTACTGGTTGGGGCAAGAAGACCATGAAAATGACACCCTCGAGAGTGGCAGAGGTAGCGCGCGCACGCATTAGCCCAACAGAGTAAGTAATAGTCATTTAAATCATTGGATATATATTTTTTTAAATTATGTAACAATAAAAAATAAGTCTCGCGTTTCCTTTGATAGGAAGTGTTGATTGCTTGATTTGCTCCAAGCCGGTGATGCATCCTTGAGGAGAAGGGCATCGGTTTGACGGAGAAGGCCTGGATCCAGTGGCTTCGATATCACGTGTACTGGTGGCAGTTGGAAAGGTTAGATTTCTCAAACATTTTCACTAGCTAGCAGTTTGTTATGTAACTTGTGACTTATTATTTGCTGCTGCAGGAGAGTGCTTGAGATGGCCGAGAAAATGGAGGCCGAGAATCATGATGTTGCTATCCAACATGAGAAGACTGAAGGTAGGCATGGTTGCACGCTTGCCCACACATTATTGACATACAGACGCAAGCACTTTGAGAAGGCCTTCAAGAAGTGGAGTTCTCGGATCAAATCCACACATGAACCCGAAGAGCAACCCCATTTTGCTTGTACGGCACAACGCTTGTTGTACAGGTTCGACATCTTTAATTGACAAATTAAGACTGTAGTAGGATACAATAATCTTGTTCTATGAAAATGAAAACTTTGTGGTCTGTCTTGTAGATGGTGGAGAGATGCTCTTGTCTTTCCCATTCCCGAGCACCCCAGTGATGCATGGTGCAGGTCGGAGAGAGAGGAGACGGGCTTATATCCTGATGAGTGGATAGATGACTTGCGGCCAAAGGGAGCGTGGCTCAAGTGTCCTTGGTGGCTGGACTACCCGGACAAGGAGTACCCACCCGAAGAGGAAGAGCTATACATAGGTATGCCTCTATGTAGTTTTTACCTTTGTCATGAAGCAATAGAATATGGGCTCAATAACTCTTCTTCTTTTAATTAATAGCGGAGCATAGTGCATCACGGAAGAAAGCGGCTGTGATAGAGGATGCTCTATCTCCAAACACATCAAAGAAACCAGAGAGGAAGAAACAAACCTCAAGGAAAGACTCGCAAGCACAACAAGCTGACAAGTAACGTGGGAAGAGAAAGAAGAGGGCTGTAGTTTCTAGCGACAATGAGAGCGAGCATGTGGTTGTGGAGTATTCTGTAGAAGTCAGTGATAGTGCTCATAGCCTTGGTGCTATGAGTCACAGTGTACCGACACTATCCTTCACTCCCAGACCAGTGGGGGGCATCCAGGAGTCCCCTCCATGTTCACCATCACATGGTAGGGCTGCGGAGGACTTATCAGACATGGCCAGAGTTGTGGGAGATAACCATCCAGGTACGTGAAAATGCTTAATGTTGTGTTGTTCTCTTTAGCATTGCTTGAAAGATATATTTGATCTTATGTTGCTATATACAGATATGCATGTAGAGCCACGCCACCTTGCAGTGCATGCTAGTGCCAAAGAGTTGACAAAAGCTATTCCAGATGTGTTGTGCAATGACAGGTAAGCCACGCTTATTTACAATCATAGTTATGTGCACACTTATAGTGCTAACAAAAACTGCATGCAGTTCTATGCAGTCACTACGTAGATTCTTGGGCTCTCTATCAGGCACAGGGCAGATGAACCCCAGCTTGAGATTGGGTGGCGTACATTTGGTGTACATGGCCTTTCCCTTACACACTAGGCCACATGCAGCTAGCACAGGTGGGGTTCCTATATGGAACCAATGGGATAGTGACCTTGTGGATGCTGCATTCCTTCTGGCATCCGAGTTTCTTTTGGTGGATGGCATGATTGTGGCGACATGTCATGCAGAACATCTTTCCATCGTCACTTCGAAGGCAGAGGGAGCTGGTTTCCAGCTGTTGAGGATATTGTACTTACGGCTACCGAAGGCTAGTTGTACGACTGTTCAGGACTATTTAGAGGGGGTATTTTGTTTTTTTGTTTTGATAATGAATAGTAACTTCGATGTTCGTGGGTCAAAAAATAATGTTTTACTTGTTCCCCGCAGGTTGGTACTTTGTTGCTAGCCATTTTTTCACCCCCTAGAATTGGTGGGTGTTGGCTTCTGAGGTACGATCGAGCAGATGGAGAGATTACAGAAAATGTACGTGGCTTCTCTGCAGATGACGACATGTTGTGGGAGAAGCTACTAGGATCAGATTCCACACAGTGGACGCTTGATCGTATGGGCCGGCCTTTTCGTAGAGGTGTTGAGAGGAGTCCAACGTTTACCAGGTGGTAGAACTTTTTTATTAGCTGTTTTTATTGTTCCTATAAAATTATAGGTATAATAAATCTTAAGGTAACTTTTTTTGTGTAGATGGATACTAGGTACCTTCACAGACATGAGAGATGCTGTGTTGGATTGTTTTGCAGGAGTTGGGACATTGGCAGCACAATGTTTACTACTACGTAGACATTGCATCATTTGTGAGAAGGATTGGGCAGTTTTCAGTGCTTGTTTGGAGCCAGCTCAGCGCCTACCTTCCGATTTAGGCTCGACATTGATTTTTCATAGGAGTGTCAGAGCTCAGGTAACTGAGCAACCGCAACATGTGTCTGAGCAGCTTCATCCGATTGACCCACCGTTCCCGACACCACTCAGCAGTCAGGGCGGGGCAGTAGCAGCACCATATCCCACTTTCACAGCCCCATTTTTGGCATGGCGTGCAACTGGACCGTCTCCCAGTGCATTCATTGCCTCCACATCTGAGGCCCCACCCGGGGTTCATCCATTGCCTCTTTCACTACCTGCAGCCCCCCCCACATATAGTTCACACCCTTTGCCATTTGGAGTAGTTCCCCCACCATTTGGTGCACTGCCCCCGTTGGCACGACCTTTGTTTCCTCCCAGAGGATATTGCCCCCCACCGCCCTTCTTTCCTCCACGTCACCCATGATGTATCAACCCCCATATGTATTTACTTTGGATGCAATGGAACTCATAGATTTGGGGTTTGCTATTTGAAATAGACCGTAATTGTGTGTAAGGAACTTTCTCTTATTAATAGTGTATTGAATGATTCCAAGGTTTTTTTTGTTTGAATGTAAGTTGGTCGTGAAATGACAATCAAATTTTAGTTGGAGAGAGAGAGAGAGAGAGAGAGAGAGAGAGAGAGAGAGATGGGTAGATTGTCCCTTCTTTTGGGAATCCGCTCGCTCGATTCTTAAAAAGCGCTAGCTCGCCAAAAATTGCTCGCCCAAAAATCACGTCCCATTTGCACATGGCTCCACACTTTGGAATATGTGTCATCCTGCTCATATTTTTCCTTCAGAGAATCCAAAAATTCACTGCGAAGTTCCGTGAACAAGAGAGAATTGATCTGAGGCATACGACTAAGAGCATCAGCCCCACCACATTGTATCGTCCTTTATGATACCAGAGCTTTGTGTCATATTCCTGAAGAATCTCCGTCCACCTGGACTTTTGACCCTTCAAGTCGGTTTGTTGTGTAATCCATTTAATGCTTTCATGGTCAAACAAAATCTCAAATTGAGCTCCATACAAATAATGTCGCCATGTTTTCAAGGCAAACACTATTGCATAGAGTTTGCGTTCATAAGCAGAATAATTCTGCTGTGTTGAATCAAGCTTCTTGTTGTCAAATGCAATTGGATGCCCTTCTTTTAGTAGCAGGATTGCTCCAATAGCATGGTCACTGGCATCCGTTTCCAAAATGAATGGTTTCAAAGGATCTACAATAGCTAGAAGTGGAGTTGTAGCTAATGCATCCTTGAGCGTATCAAAACTATGCTATTGAGCGGGTTCCCACTGAAAGGTCTTGCCTTTTCCTTTCAGTTGGTCCGTCATGGGAACAACAATATTAGCATAGTTTTGAACGAACCTTCGATAAAAACTTGCAAATCCCAAAAAAATATGTAGCAGATTTTTAGGAGAAGGTCACCGCCGAATGGTATCCACTTTAAATTGATCCATGTGTAGCCCAGTAACTGAAATAACATGCCCAAGGTAGTGAATTTCCTCCTTCAAAAAATCACACTTGGATTCCTTGGCATATAACTGATTTGTTTGTAATAATTCAAACACCTGCCTTAGATGTTGTAAGTGTTCTTCCTCAGAAGCACTGTATAGTAGAATGTCATCAAGAAAAACGATAACAAATTTGCCCAAGTATGGTTTGAAGACACTATCCATAAGTGTCGTGAATGTTGCGGTCGCATTGGTTAACCCAAAAGGCATACCCAAAAACTCGTAGTGTCTAAACCTTGTTCGGAATGCAGTAACTAATAGGATAGGAGAAGCCCATGGTGAAGAACTAGGTTGGATAAACCCTTTGCTAAGATAGCTAGCAAGTTGATGTTCCACCTCAGCAGCTTCAGAGTAACTCATTTGATAGGGTGGTTTACTTATTGGTTTATTGCCTGCAACCACATCGATGATATGCTGCACCGATTGTGTCGACGGTAATCCTGATGGAAAATCATTAGGAAAAACATCATGAAATTCCTTTAATAAATTTTTTTAATCACTAGCAACCTTTGTTTGTTGAGAAGTAGCCATTGGTGGAAGAGATGAGAGAGAAGCATGCGGCGTTGAGGAATGTTTAATAGATTCAATATTGGAAAGAAAATGAGACAATGAGTAACACAAGAAAACTTGATCTATTTCATTATCAGAAATGAGCTTCATAAGCTTGGCTGTACATATCAGTGGTGGTGAGGAAAGCACATCCTTCTCTCCTAGCAACAACACATGTGCGCCATGGGATTCAAACATCAAGCTATTGTGATCATAGCTATGCTTCAGTGATGGTCCTAGGCTATGCAACCATTCCCTACCAAGTACCACATTTGCCTGCTCCATGTTCATAACCTGAAAATCCCCAAGGATGTGGAATAGCCTTGTATTTCCAACGGTACAGCTCGGACTTGAGTATCCTAGATTTCGGCATCATAACCATTCATCATTGCTACCTTGTAGTGGTGGAAACTCGGAGTATAGGGCATTTTGAGATTTTTCACCAATGCATAATTAATGAAATTGTGAGTTGCACTGTCATCTACCAAGATGCGCACCTTGTGCCCTTGCAGAGATCCGTGCATACGCACTAACTCATGTGGATCGAAGGTCTATTTCCACATGGAAGCTATCATACAACATTCATGCACCACCTCGGTGTGTGTTACTTCCACCGTAGAGTGGAGCTGAGATATGGGGACCTTCATTGGATCACCATGGGAGGCCGGGTCGCACTTATGGATGGGGGAACATGGAGAAACCTCTCGTCTCTATGATCTCGCAGCCCTTTAGAGCCAAGGCATCAGTACCACGGGCCATTATCCAAGCAGAGCTAGCGCCCCCCCCACTAGTGGTTGAGGCGCTCACCAGATCAGTCTCCTTCATAAACCACACATGGGAACTTCCTAGAGACAGATATGCTCGCATTGCACTTGAGTCCTCTCGACAGTTAGCCATGCAAGGAAATACAACATGCTGGTGTTGCTAATTGGACTATTTTCTTATTTTTAATGATTAATTTCTTTTTTAGGATATTTTATTATGTGCACTAAGAACTGTTAAAAGATTGTAGCTACAGGAACTGCCATCAGGAACGGACAACTCTGATGTGTCATTTGATGGGTGACGGTAAACACCGCGAAGGAGTTTCCGTAAGTTCGGTGGAAAGGGCCGGGTTACGAGTGCCCCTGATACGTCACATGATGGGTGATGGGTGCATCAGTAAGGGGGCATCCCGTAGGCTAAGGAGGAAATCCGAACTGAGTAAGAAAATACGCGTAAGAACGCAAGCACAAGAATAAAGATGGGTTCCATGAAGCTTTTTACAAAAAGCAGGAACAATCGCGGGAAGGCAGACGCTTTCCCGCGAGGAATCTATGGTTGCATTGCATTCGTGCATGTGGTTGCATCCAAGGACGCCTGGGAAGTGTTGTGAAATGCATTGGTTTTAACTTATAAGGTTTTATTGAGTTTTTGGGCAGGTCCTCTCCAATCTACCCAATGCTGCGTGGGCTCTAGTCAGTCTGGTCTCTGCTGCTCTTCTGAGTGAGAATGCAGGTCCACTAAAAACCACTCCAAGGTAAGTGTAAGCATCTGTGTACTCCACAGTCTCCTGGCCGTATGTGAATGTAAATGTTGATCTCCTGATCCATTGTGGGGTGGTATTAAACACCATACCCTTGGTTTTACCAAGGTTGACAGACAAACCACTTTCGTGGGCAAACCTATGTAAAGCATCCAATTGACGTTGCATTCCCTCTGGAGATTCGGAGATCAACACAATATCATCAGCAAATAATTAAAGTGGAATCCATGTCCCTGCCAACTGTGCACCTCTTTCACCATCGCTCTCAATGTAGTCAGAAACCTCATCTACATACATACCGAAAAGAGTAGGAGAGAGCGTGCAACCCTGCTTCACCCCAATAGTGGAGTGAACCGGTGTAGAAAGTCTCTCAGGGGTGCGTACATGCCCTACTACTGATATGTACAATGCCACAATTCCCCAAATGAGCTCTGTGGGTACTCCCATCTCCTGTAATCTGCGCATCAATCTAGCTATGGGTACTGTGTCAAAAGCTTTGCGGAAGTCCACAAAGCTACAATAGATCTGTCTCCCATGAGATCTGCCCTCCTCGATGATGGCCCTGAGTGTCAAGATATGGTCAAGAGTAGAGAAGCCTCGAGTCGAGCTGGTATAGAGCTGCTGGAGTCGAGCCAAAAATGCCCTCTTCTTCCGCCGCACCAGGCGTCGGAAGTCAATCTGTGACTATCTGTGAGTGACATCCCCCAAAAGAACCTCCCTCTGAAGTCTAGCTCTAGTCTGGCGGCACTCCTCATCGTACCAGCTGTTCTGAGGCATGCACCCTGATCGGCGTCTCTGCTCAGGCTGGGTGTGTGGGTATGCATTTGCTGCTGCATCATGTAATGTCTGTGTCAGTATAGTAGTTAGCTCCTCCAAAGGTCGCCCCGGTTCCTCAGTGGATAGGCGTCTGTAGATCCCGTCTATGGATACAAAATCCGTCTCCCGTGTGAAGGTATAGCGAGTAGGGGCTGCTACCCGTGGCCTGTGTGCTACACTGAACTGGAAAGAGATGGTCATCGACACAAGAGCATGATCCACTACCAACCCGACAGGTCTGGGCCCAACTGTGAGATCCTGGTGTCACAAAGTGATGACGTGGCTACGGACAGCAGAAACCCTAATTTCTGCCAAAAACCCTAAAATTCTTGCAAACCCTAATTTTTGCCTAAAACCCTAATTTTCGAAAATCGTGGAGGTGATTTTTATTTTTTATTTATTTTTGGATATTTTCGAGCGACGCAAATCTCAGCTTTTGGCCAGAAAAGGCATAATTGCTTTTTGTTGCTCTCATTGAGAGAGAGAGAGAATTTTCTTTTGCTTTCAGAGCTCTCTATGAGAAAGGGAAAAGAGCTTTTGCTTTTAAGCTTTTGGG
This sequence comes from Adiantum capillus-veneris, assembly GCF_014529385.1. Lineage (NCBI taxonomy): Eukaryota > Viridiplantae > Streptophyta > Polypodiopsida > Polypodiales > Pteridaceae > Adiantum > Adiantum capillus-veneris. The sequence goes on along the minus strand of NC_140937.1, from coordinate 97,249,347 downwards.
GCTCTGCTTTTGGGCATCCCTTGTAACTTTAAATAAGCGGTTTGGGCATTCACTTCTCAGAGCATCTGGACGCAGAGTCTGAGAGTGAAACCCTAACCGCTCTCTTGTACTTTGATGATTGATTAATACAAAAAGAAATACCGAAGGGGGTGCCAGTATTTGGGGCCAATATCTCTAGGCACGGAACTCCGCCGGGCCAGTGTAAAATCTATTGTGATCTGTGAATTGTTTGAAGTGGTTATTTGGTGCTGTCGTGATTGACTCTTGATTTGGAGTGTTACAGTGGTATCAGAGCACGGCCGATTTCTCTTCTACGGGAAATCCGATCCCCAAGTTTTTTTTTTCCGCGGCACCTATGGCTTCACGCAAGGATCAGTCGACTCCCTCTACATATGGAGATGCAGGTTGGGATCACAACGAAGATTCAGGTAGAGAGTATGGCCCGCCTCGGCCTACTCAGGCGGAGAGACAAGAGATGGAGCGTCGTCAATTAATCGGCGATGCAACGAAGATGATGCCCAATTTTGCGAAGGATCCCAAATTTGCAAAATATATGAGCGAGACTTCTTTTTAGGAAGTGCATGAGCAGTGGCAGAAAACCACTACACCACCCTCGAAATCTGCTTTCAAGAAACCTTTTGATCCCAAACAATATCCAGAGAAGGAACTAGAAGAGGTGGTTGATGCACAGATTGCTCAGCTTTTTGGCGCACAGAAGAAAGCCAAAAAGCATGGCAAAAAGCAAAAGAAAATCACTGACTTTCCAGGTTATTTGGGTCTTCAGCCGACATTTGAAAAGGCAAAGAAACAGAAGAAGCGTGTTCGATTTGAAGACGTACCCAGTTCTTCTTCTTCTTCTGACAGTTCTTCTAGCTCCTCGGATTCGAGCTAAGAAGATAGAAAAGATAAAATGCGAAGCAAGAAGCAACGCTTCGGAAAGGGCAAGAGAAAGGCAAAGAAGTCTAAATCTCGCCCAGAGACTGACAGTTCTACTGAGCACTTGTCTACAGACAGCTCAAATTCTGATGACGAAAACTTTTATGCGAACAAGAAGAATTTTTTTATAAAGCCAACCAATATGACTTTCTGGAAGATAAAAGCAAGAAAGTCCGAGAGTTTAAGGAAGGTGGACAATCAATTAAATTTGACACTTACTCAGGATACTCAGATGCTTCGAAGGCTTTGTCTTTTATACAGCAGTTTGACATCGCTTTCGCGGGAGGACACTACTCAGAGCACTCCAAGATTCGGAGAGCTGCCTCTTGCTTTAAAGGGAATTCTCACACTTGGTGGTCCACTCTTCTCTTAAACCAGACTGCGCCAGTTAAATGGCTGAAATTTAAGAAGCTTTTTATTTCTTCTTGGTGGACGCAAGAGTATGAACAAGATATACGAGCTGCTTGGAACCATCTTCGGATGACCAAGAAAGATACAATCAATGCTTATTGTGAAAGATTCTGGAGCTCTTATCTACCCGCCTCTTCATTCAAGAAGTTCTGGTTCAGAGAATAGATTGAGCGGTTTACCTTGGGTCTACATACAGAGATCCGAGATCACTGCTTGGAACAGAATTCGGCTTCTATTCAGGAGTTGATGAGTCATGCGAAGCGGGGCTTTGCCATTCACTCTGGTAGTCTAACCTACCCCACAGATGAGGCCAAGACACAACGAGCCGAACAAACTTCTAGGAATGAAAGTAGAAAGAAAAAAGAGCAAACCAGAGAAAAAGGATGCACGACCCAAGCTTACTCCAGAGGAGATTGCTCGCTTCATCAGAGAGGGGAAGTGCTTTGGATGCGGGGAACATGGACATATCTTCGCGAAGTGTCCTAAACAGGTACCGAAAGAACAGAATGATAAAGACGACGACAGGCCTGAGAGTTCGAGAGCAGCTGAGGAACGTGGCAGAAAAGGCAGATAAAAAGCAGAACTGGTACCACATGGCATGGGACCTGAACCGAATTAAATGAATGAAAGTACAAACTTTGCCGCTTTTGAGGCAAAGTGAAGGATCAGGAAGCTCTTTTGAAGGAGCCAAGGCTAACTTCTTTTCACTTGGAATTGGCGGCTCGATTTGGAATTACGCCCGACAGACTGATGCCACAGGCGGAGGTAGTTCACCTGGCACTCGGATGGGATGTTGCCATTACATCGAGCATTGGCAAACTTTGTTTGCAATGACAGGGGTGTTCAGGGCACGCGAGTGACGTTCTACTCAGAATCCCTTGGTACCACTAGAACTATGCCGTGGTTGACTACCGGGCCGAGAAAGCGACTTTGACAAATGAAGGGCTCATAGATTCTACTTGATGAACTTCAGTTTCTTTACTCATTCTTTTGGGAGAGAACTGAACGACGGATACAGGTTGAATATGTTTTGACCTTAACAAAAGAACGCCAAGATTTTTCTCCACTCTCATGCCGATTGCTTCTTAGAGGGCCTGAAGATCAGACCATTGACCTAATACCTCGAAGTACGTCATCGAACCGGCCACCTTACCGTGTGAGCCGAGTACAAATTGAAAAGATTATGAACCAAGTGAAAGACCTCTTGGAAAAGGGTCTTGTCTAGCCTAGTACTTCACCGTACGGCTCTCCACTGTTGTTGGATTTGAAGAAAGACGGATCTTGGAGAATGTGCATTGATTATAGAGCTCTCAACAAAATCACCATCAAGAACAGATTTCTGATTCCTAGGATCGATGATAGACTCGACAGGTTACATGGATCCTCCTGCTTTAGCAGGATTGATCTGAAGAGTGGATATCATCAGATCCAAATCGCGACGGGAGACGTCTACAAGACAGCCTTCCGAGCTACTTTTTGGATTATTCGAGTTTTTTGTGATGCCTTTTGGCTTAACCAATGCTCCTGTGATATTTAACCGGATGATGGACAGGATTTTTCGAGAGCACAGACTATTTGTTGGCACTTTCTTTGATGATATCATTGTTTTCTCCAAGAATGAGGCAGAACACAGAGATCATTTGCTTCAGAGATACACTTTTTGGGACACTTTGTCTCAGCAGCAGGAGTGCAAGTGGATTTGGCCAAGATAGAGACTATACGTGATTGGCATGATTTGAAGATTGTCCATGAAGTTGGAAGCTTCTTGGGATCGTGTTCGTACTACAGGCGGTTCATACAAAAGTTTGCAGAGGTTGCTTCCCCTTTGCATATCTTGACACAGAAAGGAGTCCCTTTCTCGTTGGGGTCCACAGAGGTGACTGCCTTTCAGACATTGAAAGAGAAATTGACTACGGGACGAGTTTTGACTTTGCCGGACTTGCAAAAGTCATTTGAAGTATATTGTGATGCTTGTGGTCGTAGTCTGAGTGCGGTCTTGATGCAAGAAGGTCATGTCATTGCTTACGAGAGCCGATTGTTCTCGGGCCGGAGATGACAGCACAGATTTTATGAGAAAGAGATTTTGGCGGTTATCCATGCTCTTACTCAGTGGCGGCATTACCTACTCGGAGCGGATTTTACTGTCTTTACAGACCATCGGAGTTTGTGCTACTTCTTGTCATAGAAGCAAATTTCGGAAAAGAAGATGCGGTGGGCAAACATATTGTCACAGTTTCACTTCTAGATTGTCCATGTGCAGGGACAAAAGAATATGGTGGAAGATGCTTTGTCTTGGAAGCCGTTGGTTCTAGCTATTTCTGCGATACATCAGAGGAGCTTCGAGGATATGATCGATCAGTATGCCACAGATACAGATTTTGTAGATATTTTCACACGGATACGAGATGGGGAGACAATAGCTGGACACTCCCTTCGGAAAGGCTACTTGATGAGAAAGACTATGTTGTGCGTTACACAGCTGTTGAGGGAAAAGGTTATGACTGAATGTCACTGTCCACCTTTTACGGGTCACCGCGGCATTGCTACCACCATGAAGGGGGTAGAGAGATACTTCTTTTGGCCGAGACTCAAAAAGGATGTGGAAGAGTTGTGCGCAGTATGCCAGAAGGTCAAGTTTGACAGGCATAAGGCATAGGGATTGTTACAGCCTTTACCCATACCCACCCGCCCCTGGGAAAGTATTGCGATGGATTTCATTTTTGATCTCCCGAGAACACAAAATGATCACGATGATTTTTCGATTACATGGCACGTCTGAGACGATTGTCTCTGACAGAGACCCTAGATTTATGAGTTTTTTTTGGAAGGCAATTTGGGAGAACATTGGCACGCGGTTGCAGTTCTCGTCATCGTTCCACTTGCAGACTGACGGGCAATCTGAGATTGCCAATTCAGTGATTTTAGATTTATTGAAGTCTTGTATCTCGGATCGGAAGACTCGATGGGAAAAGAACTTACCTTTGGTGGAATTTGCCTACAATAACACGATACACTCTTCGACGGGGAAGACGCCATGTGAGATTGTTGAAAGTGTTGCGAAGGTTCCATCCTTTCTGAGCACGAAAGATTAGATATTTGAAGCGGATGAATATTCGCGAGATTTGGATACGGCTTTTGCCAAGGTTCGCGAGACTTTGCACGAGTCTCAAGAACGACAGAAAAAGGCAGCGGATCGCCATCGTCGCGACTTGAAATTGAAGGAGGATAATTGGGTGCTCTTACGTTTTGAGAAGGCATGCCTACGAAAGAAAAAGGGAAAGGAGAGGCTTTTTCCAAAGATTAGTATGCGAGACTACGGACCTTTCCAAATCACTAAAAAGATAAATGATGTCTCCTTCTGATTGAAACTGCCAGATACTTGGAGGATTCACAATGCATTGCATGTGAGTCTCTTGAAACCTGTTAAGGGTGATGTGCCTGATGATGGAGAGCCTGATGAGCAACCTGAAGTGGAAGAAAACAAGGAGATCCTTGTTCTTGAACAGATTTTGGCACATAACGATACGAAGAAAGGTAAAGTCCGAAGGCGGTTCTTGGTTAAGTTCAAGAACTTTTCTGCATTTGATGCGAAGTGGATGGAGGAGGAGGACCTAGTAGATACTCCTCGGATTGTGAAACTTTACCTCGATGTTTTGGTTTAGCATAGTCTACTCCAAACGGAACCCAGAATTCAGCTTGGCCAGAGATCTGGTGCAGTGGGATGCACAAGAGGGGAGTCACTCCGCTCCTTTGTCAACAGATGCCTCGATTTTGATACTAAAGTCACTGATGTCTCTTTGAGCTTCACGGATACTGATAGCTGACAGTATTCTGCTAGATGACTTTATGAAATGGAATTCCTGATAATGATATTGATTTGTTTCTTGACTTCTTTTGAGTGCAGGAACTGATAGACGAAATGACTGCAACATTTTGGTCTACTTGATCTCGAACAGACATGGTTGCAATAGGGGTTAGTCAATCGGACATCGATGAGGTCCCGATTGGACCTAGATGTGATTGCTAGCTACATTGCCGATAAATCATGGTCTAAGATCCGAATGAATGTTGAATGTCATGTGATGTGACTGTCGATTTTGTACATGTGCTAGATGTGTGTTCCTAGTACGTAGTTACTTACAGTCAGTGTCTGCTAAGACGGTTTATGGCTTTTGTCGGTTTTGCAGGCGTAATTACGGTCGATTACAATGCTTTCAAGAGGGGGGTATGTCACAAAGTGATGACGTGGCTACGGACAGCAAAAACCCTGATTTCTGCCAAAAACCCTAAAATTCCTGCAAACCCTAATTTTTGCCAAAAACCCTAATTTTTGGAAATCGCGGAGGTGGTTTTTTTTTTTGGGGGGGATATTTTCGAGTGACGCAAATCTCAGCTTTTGGCCAGAAAAGGCATAATTGCTTTTTTTTGCTCTCATTGAGAGAGAGAGAGAGAGAGAGAGAGAGAGAGAGAGAGAGAGAGAGAGAATTTGCTTTTGCTTTCAGAAGCTCTCTATGAGAGAGGGAAAAGAGCTTTTGCTTTCAGGCTTTTGCTTTCAAGTTTTTGGCGTGGCAAGCCGGGGGGGGGGGGGGGGGGGGAGGGGCAGCGCGTGGGCGGGGCTAGGCAGGTGGGGCAGCGCGAGGGGCGTGTGCAGCTAGGGGAGGGCGAGTAGAGGGCGTGGTAGGCGGGGGGGGGGGGGGGGGGGGGGATAGCGCGCAGGGCGGGACTGGGCTGTAGAGGGCCAATAGGATAGAGAGAGAGAGAGAGAGAGAGAGAGAGAGAGAGAGAGAGAGTATGATAGGCAAAAAATTAAAAAAAATTAAATTAAAAAGAGAGCGATAGAGAGAGCGGGATAGGGTTGAGAGAGAGAGAGAGAGAGAGAGCACGATAGGCCAAAAAAAAAAAAAAAACACGATAGAGTAGGGCCGAGAGAAAGAGAGAGAGAGAGAGAGGCCCAGCGAAACGCCTCGTGCTACGCGAAGAGTCGTACTACTACTATTTTGCTTATGCAGGAATCAACACAGAGTTTCCTGGGGCTCGATGCTTTAGACCTGAGAGCCCCTGGTTCGTGCCCTTCCACCGCCAAGTAATTTAGCTGGAGAGAGAGAGAGAGACTGCAGGTGCTGTCAGAATCTCGTTCACCTTCTCTACTGTAGATCGCCTGGGCAGAATGGCAGCTAGAGCAGGTCGCGCAGAGGGTTGCACTCACAGCAGCTGTAGGCCATTAGGGTTGCGCAACAGCTACAAAGGTCTCTTTAGGGTTGCGCAACTGCAAGAAACGGGGCTACGCGCAGAGAGAGAGAGAGAGAGAGAGAGAGAGAGAGAGAGAGAGAGAGAGAGAATAGTCGCTTGTTTAGAGCTTAATACAGCTCTCTAATCAAGGTCTAATCAACCTTGGGTGTGTGTGTGTGTGTGTGTTGGTGTAGCATAGCTTCCTCAGGAGTCAGCGCGTGCAATTTTCTTGAGTCAGCAAGTGTTCACGAGCAATTTTTCAGAGTCGGCAAGCGTTCGCGTGAAGTTTTTTCATACACAGAAGTTTTCACGCCATCGATTTTATTAAGTATAGACTTAGTTTTTCCAGCGTTTAAAGAACAGTGTACAGAGAAGTTTTCATATATATAGAAGTCATCGTTTTATTCAGTACAGACTCACAGAAGCCATCGTTTTTATTCAATACAGACTCAGATTTTCCAACGTTTTGAGTAGTGTTCTTTCAGCTAGGTGTGGATAACAAATAGTGATCACTTCGTACGTTGAGTATAGCTGTGAATTTGGTTTTGCTATCCTTAGATTGCTTTGAGTAGTGATCAGCCAGCAAGCTGTGTATTTGTCATGGATGACACTTTCACTTACAAGCGCCGGAAAGAAATGGAGTCATCAGCAACTGATGCGATGTCTCTTATCAAAGAATGTCTGCGTGAGGATTTTGAATATGCTCGAAAAGCTTGGGATGGTCAGACTCCAAATAAAGAAGTGCTTATTCCCGTGCAGGGGTTAATGGATCCGGTAGCCCAATATGCTCTTAATGCGGTAATTCTTTTCTTTCCTGGCAAAATGCCTTCTGCGCAGGATGTGGGACAATGGATAGATTTCCTTCTGAAGCGTGAAGCAGTCAGAGGTGTTTATTTTGTGGCACGTGGATTTTATGAAGTTCTGCTGGTCGACTCAGAAGCCAAAGATGCACTTCTTGAAATGTCTCCTTTATATTTCAATAAACTCAGATGACTCATGTTTTGCCTTGGGCCCTCACCACGGATTATCAGAGTTTGATTCGTCATAAATGTCCGGTGTGGGTTGAGGTGGAGGATTTTCCTCGAACCTGGCGTCATTTTCTACTGTTGTTAGCCTCTCAGCTTGGGAAAGTTATTTGTCCCCCTAAGTTAGATGTCAATACAAATCGTTTCTGTATTTTGTGGGATACAGACATTCTGACACCTTCTGGTATTTATGTAAATTCTGGTGATCCATTGGTGGGCAAACGACCTTTTAAGTTGAAATGGGGCAAATTTGCTAATTCCTGTTTTCGTTGTGGTAAGTTTGGGCATATGCAGTCAGAATGCCCTGAGCCAAACTTACAACCTCCTCCTTCAGCTGTTCCACCCCTTCAACCTTCCTTACATGCAAAATCATTGAATGATCATAAAAATCCAGGAGCAGCTACTACTGCTTCACCTTCAATGACAGATAAGACGAAGGGGAAACAAGTGTCGGCCAATGCTTTAATGTCTAAAGACAAAGGAAAAGAAAAGGTCACAAACCCGGATGCATGGGTGGTTGCTAAAAAGACTGTTAAACTTAGAACCCCAGCATCTTCTCGCGATTATGTGCCTCCTCCCAAAATAGTTGGTCAACGCAAACTTCCTTGCAATGATAACAAATCTTTGGCGGCGGCTTGGGATAAAGTGGTTCGCTTGTACAAAGATGTGGTTACAGGTGAAGATTTTGGTTCTGACCCACCCGAGCCAAATCAAGCATTGAATTTTGGTTCTGACCCACCCGGGCCTAGTCAAGCAATAAATTCTTCTTCCCACAGAATGGATGATGATGTGTCCATGGGCACATCGACTTAGTTTCCAGTTTCTTTGCGCTTTCTTGTACATATGTGTTCGGATGAATAACAGTATAGTATGCATCTCATATAATGTGCATGGGTTATGCAACCCAGATAAATGGCAGCTAACCTGGCACTTTGTACATACATGTAAGGCAGATGTGGTGGTATTATAGGAACACAATCAGCATGAATTTGCTGGTCAATGCTCTTACTTTGCGGGTTATTGGATAGCCTATGCTGGCTTGACTACTTTTTCAAGTGTTCTGATCCTTGTTTGTCATGAACTTCAGCTGGTTCTTGCTTATAATGACCCCAATGATCGATGGATGGTAGTACAATGTATGTTGCAAGGTCAAGTTTATGAAGTTGGTGGTGTTTATGCACATACAACGTCTGGCCATAGGGCCACCTTATGGCAAGATATCAGCTCTTATCATGGACTTCAAATGCAATGCTTTGTGGAGATTTTAATAATGCGCCGGACATACTTGACAACACTACTGGTCATTCTCACATGCTGCAAGCTAAAAGACAAGCTTGGGATAATCTTTCTGTTTCTATGCACATGCTAGACATGTGGACTTGCTTACATCCCAATGTCTCGGGTTTCGCTTTTCATCATAATGCACACTCTTCTTATTGTGTCCGATTGGATCGTTGGTATCTATTCAATTTTCAACAATATGATGATTTTGTTTGTGAAATGCGAATTGATCACACTTCGCTGCTATCTGATCATGCTCCGATTATTTTGACTGTACATTTTGGTCAACCTGCATGTGTTCAGCCCCTTGATCGGAAGCGTCTTTTGCATATAAATAATGCTTATCTTTCTCATGATTGCTTCCGTGATACGGTCTATGAGGTTATTTCTCTGCTTTGTGATCAAATGCATCTTGATCTCGATATTGCCTGGTATCGTTTTGTCATGCGTATCCAATATATTATTCGGGATTATGGCAGACATTATATGTGTCGGTTACGCCAGGATGTTCATAATGCAAAGCTCGTTTGTCAAAATTTACAAGAGTTGGCAGACACAAATCCCTTATCTCCCTCAGAAGAGGATGTGCTCTATCAGACACGGGTGTGTTTACGGCAAAATGATCAACGCAAATTTGATAAATGGCAAACTCGGGCTCGTAAAAGGGCATTTATGGACAAAGGATGTGCTTCTAAACAGTTTTTCAAGCATTTGCATCATGCTCAACAATCTCAAGGTATAAAGCGAGTTATGCTCCCCTCTGGCACTTGGACATCTACGAAACAAGAATTGGTTGATGCCATGGTTTCTCATTATGCTAACATCTTTCCTGCTCCTTCTGTTGCATCTATTGAGGTCTGTCAGGCACGACAGTTGCTCCTTTCTAGGGTACATCCAATTCTTTCACCAGAGGATGCTGTTAATCTTGAAACTGTATTCATTGAGGAAGAGTTGCATTCCGCCTTGCTTGTTCTTGGTCGAGGGAGATCTCCTGGCTGGGATGGTATCACAACTGAATTTTTTATTTCTTTTTGGGATTCTCTCAAGGTTCCCCTACTTTTCATGATGAATGCAACATGGGATATGCAGTCTTTACCAGTGTCTTGGAAAGATGGTCTTCTTGTGTTGCTACCTAAGCGGAAACTTTGTGAGCAATTTTCAGATTGGCGGCCTATCTCTCTCATGCCTGTTATTTATAAGATTTTGGTTAAGATGCTAGTCCATAGAATTAAGGATCACCTTTTCATAGGTTTACATGAGGCCCAATATGGATTTATTCCTTGTCGCCAAATTATGGATAATCTGGCCAATGTCTTAGTGGGCATGGAATTTGCTAAGTATACTAAACAGGATGTGCTTATGATGCAAGTTGATATTGACAAGGCCTTTGACACCGTCCTTTGGGATTACATTGCGGATGTTCTGCGGTGCCTTGGATTTGGTCCTAAGATAGCAAATATTGTATACTTTTTATATGCTCAAAGCACGTCCTCAGGGATCCTTGCAGGTGAAGTCACCGATTCCTAGTCTCTTGGCTGTTCTGTACGCCAAGGCTGCCCACTCAACGCCTTATTATTTGCCATTGCCACTCCACCTCTGTTTTTATATCTGGATTCCTTGCTTCATACAAGCCGGCTTCATGGATTGCAGTTACCTTCTGGCCAGGATTTTATTGGACAGGCGTATGCTGATGAATCTCTGTTTTTTCCAAAGAATAATCAGGGTGATGTACAAGAAATTATGCAAGCTTTGGACTTGTATGGTTTAGCTACGGGTCTTAAAGTCAACTTCCACAAGTCAAGGCTTTTACCTCTTCATGCTCGTGATTGGCATCAACTTCTCTGGCCAGGTACTATTGTTCCTCCGCATGAGGTCACCAGACATTTGGGATATCCTATTGGCTGGCATGTCACTAGTACCCAGCAGATTGATTGGGTTATGCATCGTCTTAACATCAAGTTACATTACTGAAAATTGTCTACTTGGCCATTACATGTTCGACTCCGCATAGTACAGAGTATCTTGATTGCTTATGTTCATTTCTTTTTGCCTTTGTTGCCTTGGCCTCATCCACGACTTACCTCTCTTCAGTCATCTATCATGTCACATTTATGGCACACTAAGGCTCACAAACATGGCTTGCGCTTGATGCCTATGTGTAAAATTTGTTGTCCAAAGCGCTTTGGGGGTCTTAATATATTGGATTTGTGGAGACATGCTCTTGCTCGCAAAGCTTTACTTTTGCCTACACTTGTTGAGCAGGCTCAACCATGGACAGTAATGGTTACTGCCTTATGTGAGCATGTGGTTACTTCATCCTTTGGACATTGGCAGCCATCTCTCTGGGAGGTTGTGTTTGGGAAATTAGCTGGACATATTCCTTGCTGTCCTTTTACTTCTGCTTCGATATCAGATTGGAAAAAGGTCACGATGCACTTGTCTTGGAATGGTCGCCAGGGGCTTGAAGGTAATTCTTTGAGATTAGAGAGCATTCATTGGAGTAAAGCCTTCCCGTTAACTTTGGTGGACAGTTTTCCAAGACAGGATTATTTTCTTTCTCGTTGTGGGTCGCGTGTGGTCAATGATGTGCTGGATTCAAATGGCAATGTACTTAGTTTTGATCTTGCTGCACATCATTTTGGTTTGGACATGCATTATTGACAATTCTGGAGACAGGTGCAAGTCAAGCTTTCGGACTTCTTAACCATTCCACCTTTAGCTTATGAGGATCGTTTCTTGGATTGGCAATTACAGACCTTATCTTTAGCTAATATTTCAGCCCGCCAGGTGTACAAGGTTCTCTTTCCTGATCCTTGGCTTGCTGACCATTGCAACACCCTATGGTCATTACAACATTCTCTTTCTTGGTGGCGGCGGACTCTTCTTGCTATATGGCAGAGTCACTTGCCTCTTAAGGAACGTTTGTTTCTTTGGCGCTGCTTGCTTGGTGTTTTATCGGTGGGATCCTTTTTGCAAGCTCGTCACATCAGCTCTTCACGGTGTGTTCGTTGTTTAGCCTCTGAAGAATCTGTGACTCATTTACTCTGGAATTGTCGCATTACTCGAGCCTTCATCACTCGAGTTTCTACACTCATGCGTCTTCGCTTTCCTTCCGCGAAGTTTGGCAAGATGTTTTGGCTTTTTGGGATTCTACCATCCGTGATAAAGCCTTATGCTTCTTTTTTCACATGGGTCAGATATTGGGTCTATTGTAGTATTTGGCATCAACGCAATACCTGCTTGTTTGATCGTGTGGATATAGACCCTTTCCCCTTCTTCAAGTTTTCGCTTCGGCAATCTTTGCACTTTGCTCTCGATGCCTGGGACTTATCTCCTGACCTTCATCAGCTTTATTATGTTTGTTTCTGAGCCCTTTTTACACTTGAACACACTCGTGTTCGTCCATATGTATCAGTTTTCTTTGATGGTTTTCCTCGCTTTGAGGTTTCCCACTTGTAATTAATCAAGATGCATTTACAAAAAAAAGTGTGTGTGTGTGTGTGTGTGTGTACTTGTGAGTTCGCAAAGCGTCAGCGCGTTGCTCTTACTGTACTGGTGAATGATGGCCTGAGAGGGGAGGCCTGGGGCCTTTATGTAGGAGAGGCTCGGCTCTCTTGGCCTCTCAACAACTGAAAAAGAGAGGGGAAGAAAGGGGGGGGGGGGGGGGGGGGGGGGGGGGGGGGCGCTCATGGCTGCATGGGAAGGCTTGCTCCAGGTGGCAGGCTCCCCTTAGTTCAACTCCACCCTTCCCTTTTCCAATTCCATCAATTTTTGGGCCAAAATTCAAACTAGCATAACTTACACATTTTGAAGCCAATTTTGACGTATTCAGGTGCAATAGAAAGCTGTTCTTGATGACTTCTCTGATGTACACTTGCAGAACTTAACAGTAGCTACAACTTGGTGTGAAAATTTGCAAAAGTAGGTACACAGGACATGAGAGGGATATTACATGCTGGTACAACTTTTCTTTTTGCTCGAGGGCAAGTTGTGTGCTCTGTGTAATGCTGGAGGTCCTTGACAAGGATGGTGTTTGTGGTGGTTAACTCTTTGCAACCAACTTCTTTCTGTTGTAAGGTTTTATCTAAGCTAGCAACCACTGGGCTTAATTTAGTGTTGTTCATCTATTCATGTTCCAATGTAATGGCCTTCTGGACATTTTCTTTGTCACTTTCCTTTGTGAGTCTTCTGATCAAAGCTGTTCTAGCTATATTTGTGGTAGGCAAAAAGGTGGGAGAAATGAAATGATATATTAACGTCTACAAAAGGCCAAAATGACCTATGAGACCAACTGATTACAATGATGAATCTAGTACCAAGTCTGGATACAAACAAAGAAAACTACAAACACAGAACTGAGATAGGAGTGCTACCAACTCCTATGGGTGGCTGGTAGGCTGAGCAATGGTATCATGCCACAAAAGTACAAAGTGGGGATAAGTTTCACCATGATATAATATAGCAGTAGCATGAGGCCTATCTTGATCGACACCCTGGGTTAGAAAGCGGATTCTCCTCTTTCTTTGTTTCTTCCTGTGCTTCTTGCTCTCTCCGATTTTTGGCCTCCTTTATTCTTAGTTTGATGGGTTCAAGCTGGGGTACTTTTTGTATTGTCTTAGGAGATGGCTTACCTTCATCTATCCTAGGCGTATGTCTTGGCAAAGTAGCCAATCCTCTTTGCTTGCGGATCCACTATTCCCTTGTAATGTTCTATCCCTCGTTTAGGTACTTTACTTATGGATCCTCTTTTACTAGAGAAGGAAGAGGTAACTCATCCGTCATCCGATTTTCTTGCATTTTTTGCAAGCCTTCAGTAACTTAACAACTTTTGGTACCTATTCATTTTTGGAATTTTCATGGGTGGCTCATCCATCATAATAGGGCCTTCTTGTGTTTTTGGCAAGCCCTTTGGCTGGCCTTCTATTTCTTCTTGAATCTTCACAGCCTTGAGACAGCCTCTCAAGCTTCTTCAAGTGAATATTGTGCCAAGAGCAGGTCCTTGAGTGTAGTATCAGCCTCCTCAACTTTTGACAGCTATCTTGGGGCTGGTGGTTCACTGTGTTCTTCCATTTTCTCCACTTCCATTGCCTTTGTCAACTTACTTGAAGGCACAATTGAAAATGGTTCTAGAGTTGGTGGTGGCTGTGAATAGCCGCCTCTAAATTTGTCACCAACTCAGCTGCCTTTTTTGCCACCTTTTGTTATGCCTGCTCCAAGGGATCAGTCTCTTCTAGTTCTGAGGCGATAGGCTTGCCTTTAGCATCTATATTTTCTTGATCTGCTTGATGGTGATCCAATCTGCACTTTGTTCAGAGCTCCCTTCGTGCTTTTGAGCTTGCTTCTTCCAACTCGGCCCTTGCCCATTTTGTGGCTTGTTCTAACTTAGTTGGGGTCTCATCTCTTGCACAAGGGGATTTGGACAGCTTACCATATAGTAAAAAATATATGATTGCTAGATGATTCACTAGTTTCAATACACACATCTAGTAAGAGTGCAAACTAGTAAAAAAGAGACAACTCCTAGATGCTACATATAGTAATTTTGTTACTATATGGAGAGTTGAATAGCCATATGGCAATTCAAGTCTCAATATGGTAAAAAGATCATTAGTTCAATGTAGGAGTTGACTCAATTACTAGTTTGACCTTACATATCGGTGTTTTCAAATCAGTAAGTCAACTAGCAATTTTTGTTTACGACCTAGCAAGTCATCTAGTAATATATAAGGACGGTTGCTTGCAAACTAGTAGTTCATCTAGTAACTTTTCTATTAACAACCTAGTAATTCACCGAATAATTTATTAAGGAACATGTAGACACAAAATAGTAATTAATCTAAAAAATTTCCCACAAGCAAACAATTTAGGAGAGATTACTTCAACATTAGGAGACTAAAGTAGGCTTAATTCATAAAGATAGCTATGCGTATAGCAAATGAAAGCTTACATAACGTGTGTTACATGCTACAGTTCTTAAATCATGTGGTTGGATTATAAAACTATCTGTCATTTGTTACAATGATATCCTTCATGGATAAAGAGCCAACTTTATCAAAATAAAAAATTATCAGGCCTTCTAACAAAAGCCATGTAACTAAATCTTCACACACACTACAAGAGGTTGTGTGCTCTTGTGACGCTGTTAGCGACGGAAATACACTGGGTTTTTATAACCCCCGGCGTCACTAAAACCGTCGCTACGAGAGCGTCGCTATAAGCGTCGCTATATAGAGACGCTCATAGCAACGGTTATAGCGACGTTTACACAGAAGTCTATAGCGACGCTTATAGCAACGCTTCAGAGCCATAAATAGCGACGGTTATAGCGACGCCCGAGAGAATTTTTTTTTGGTGACAGGGCATTGAATGCCCTGCCACCCATCAACCATATTGTACTTGATTCACTTTTTAAAAAAAGTGTAAGGGTAGATAATAGACCCAAAATAGCCACCCACAAGACGCATTGTTTGCAAAATTGACAAGCGTAAAATTGACAATTGTACACATCATAGGCAAAATGAATTGATTGGCAAATGTAATAATGACAATTGTACAACATCATAGGCATAAAGAATTGATTGGCAAAATGAACTGCGGTGACAAATGTAATAATATACATGGTTCAAAAAAACGTATAAAATCCGTCTCATGATACATAAGCTATGAAAAACCCTAAACTAATGCTATCTAGCTACGGCTAAACTGACGTCGTCTAGTCAAACGTCTCATCGCGTCCAAGCGGCGTATCTGTCGGATTCTGCAAAAAAAGACAATAAGACAGCTTTCAGTAAGTATAAACATATAACGACATTTATAAAACAATACAAAAAATAGAAAAGAGTAAACCCTAATACTAACCATGCCGCCGCGAGAACTGAGAATGTCCATCAAGGCGTTTAAGCCCTTCCTGCCTGCGTACTCGCGCTCGTACAGTGTGGGATCACGTCCTGTCATCGACCACTGTCAAAACATACAAAGATTTCATTATGTTAGAATTAAAAAACTCATAAACCCTAAACTATCGAACATAAAGAGCAATGCGAAAACACTTACAAAATCGGCCTCAAATGATGCCCATCCACCGCTCCCCAAGTGGTGAGAGATCCCTGCCTCTACTCGCGCTCTGGCTGCATCCTTTTGTTGCTTCCACTTGTCGGGATTCTTGCGCGCTGCTTTCTTCGCATTCTTCCAATCTTCTTTGGCCAGCCAATTTGGCCTGTTCCACCCATGCTTGATTGCTTTTTGCACTTCGGAACGCTTGTGTTTGCAGTATTCGCGCATTCGAATCTTCATCAGGTCTTCATTGAAGCGCTGATCCCGTGTTGGAATCGGAAACTCATCATGAAGTATGCTGATGACTCTATCTTTTAAATCACTTGGTACTTCACTCCATTTATTTAGTATGTAGTGTCTAAACAGCTGAGAGCAAAGACCACGCATGCGCGAGATCACCTTCTTGCCATCATCATCCATGATGATGCCACCGCTGAAGTCGATGGAGTAAGGCAAGCCCTCTGGCCGGTGACGCGTGAACCTGGGTGTCCCGGCAGGGGTCTCTAGCGGCGTGTCGATGGGGGTACGGACGTCAAGTGTCTCCACCGGCGTCTGGGCCCCGAAGCGAGGAGTGTCGAGTGGGGTGGCTCCTGGCTGAGTAGGTAGAGGTGTGTAGCTGCTAGGAACAGTCAGCCGCGCAAAACCTGGCGTAGATGGCGATGTTGTGGCTGGTGTGGGGGCGGGCAAAGAACGGGAGGGTAAAGAGCCTCTTCGAACACGAGGCGGTGTGGAGGCATCGACGGCGGAATCCCCATAACAACCGCCACCGCCACCACTAGAGCGTCGGTGTCTAGACGAGTGTGAAGATCGTCTCGTCGACACCGAAGCTTCGGAGCGCGCCGAATGCTCCGAAAGAGAGGGAGATGCGGATGGAGTAGGAACGCGCGATGATGTGCCAGAGCGATGATGCTCCACGTACCACTGTCTCTGCTGCGGTGACAAAGAAGAAATAAACTCCTCATCATCCATACCTGCATTAAACACACGAATATTTAAACTTAATATTGAATGAATAGAGTAGACAATGACGCAAAGACCATTAAATACAATGACGCAATGAATTGAGTGATAGAAGAGGCAAGTCAAAAACTCAGAATTTTCAATCAATAGATGTGAGCGCGAGTAGAAAAGAGCGTTATACACCATGGAAGGTACTTAGAGAGCCAGAGCTTTTACAACACGGAGCAAAATTGTTCAAATACAATATTTGTGGCTTTAAGAGATCTCTCTCTCATCCTCGCATAACTCAGCATAACTTCCTATATCTATATAGAGCTCTCTGTTTAAACACATATCCTCTGTTTCATTTTCTAGATCCTCTGCATGCACCCCATATAGAGTAGTAGCATCTTGATGCTCGTCTGGCACCACCGCAGCGGCTTCTGATTGAGCATCTTCTTTGATCTCCTCCATTGATGCCGTTGTGATTGGCACATGGTAGCCTTCATACCTCCTTGCACTACGAGGGGCTACCTCTATGACATACCACCAGTTTGATTTAGACTTTGTAGGATGAAATATTACCTGCCAGAGCCACATAACTTACATGAGAGCTTTCAAGCACATAACTTGTAAAAGGGGGATGTTAACTATTTACATACTTACTTGTTCACAATGCTCGGGTAGTACGAAAGTGTCTCTTAGGTCAGTCCATTTCTTAGTAGAATCCACCTCAAGAAAACCAGACTCTCCTCTACGCACAGTAGCGTTGCGACCCTCCATGATTATCTTGAACCATTGCACGTCGAACAAGTCGACAAAAAATCCTCTGTAATCGATCCTCAAAATCTCTTGTAGCGTGCCGAAGTAAGTGAGTTCCGCCACCACAGGATCTGCATCAGAGGAACGTCGTCGACTAGACTGTTCAAATTTTGCCATGATTCCACAATCTTGAGTAAAACGCTTTTTGTCGATCCGTTCCACCCTAAAATGTCCACCTTTACACCATGCTGCTGTGTATGACTTATACTACAACGAACAAAGATTATGAGTGGCCATTCAAACGTTTAGAAATAAAGTCACTAGCTAGTCGTACATTGCAAACTTACCTTGGTCGCGCAACCCCGAGAGTACTCCCACTCTTCCTCAGTCACTTCGTCACCGCATTGTTGTGCGCTTTTCAATTGGTTGTGCAACTATCTTAAGCTCATGAATGTTGGTAGGCTCTCCAGACCCGTCGGATAGTGCATCGGTGGTCGTCTTCCCCGTCTCCACTCGATTCGTGCCCTTTGTCGCTCTTGCTTTGCATCCTCATATTGTGAAATCCACTTTCGCATCACTGGATTGTGAAGCATGAAAAATCGATTGATTTTAGCCTCTAGATCTTCCGTCATCTTCTTCTCAACACCGAGATTGCACATGACAATCCCAGATATGCGCTCATCATCTATGGTTCGCCATAGCATGTCCCGGGCTTTATCAAATCCGTCTAGCCACTCTCCAATGTACACTAGGGACTCTGATACCAACCAACCTTCTGTCATGCTACCCTCCGGACGTGCCTTTTGACACACATATCCCTTAAGAATTTTCATGAAACGTTCTAAGAAGAACATCCATCTGGAATGAACTGTGCCAGCTATTTCCACCTCATCAACTATGTGAACAAGAAGATGCACCTGAATGGTTAGCATGGTAGTAGGAAAATGTTTCTCAAACATGCACACAAGCTCCGCAGCATTTAGTTTGGCGAATGGTATGGAGTCTACGTTGATCTCCTTTTGTGAGATCCATTGCACCAGCCTTTCAAGTTTGTAGATTGTGTTACGGACGTCGAGAGACAAAAATCCCTCAATGGCAACCGGTAAAATAAACTGTAAAGTAAGTGCAGCAATGATATTAAAGTCCACATTTTATGCAATGATATTAAAGTCCACTATGAACGTACCTGACACATTTTATGCCAATCGTGTGACTTCAAACCGGTAAGCTTTCCTTCTTTAGTAAAACACGTTTGGAGCGAGTGCATTATGCCAGTGGGGGTCCGCAAAGATCGAATGGTCTCTTTTAATTTGCGTTCTTGGGCTCCTGTGAAAATCCATGGTGCTTTAGGTAGTTTTATCGATCCATCAGACGCTGTTTGCGGCCAATATTGCTCCATATGATCCACATTTCTAAGGTCAACTCTGGCTCCCAAAGTATCTTTCTTGCCGGTCAGATGGTCCCATAGTAGATTAGCCACATTCTTGAATATGTGCATTGGATCGAGCAACTGATTGATCATGAGTCGGGGCCAGTATGGTAACTCGTACCATAGAGATAGTCTCTTCATCCCTGGAGGCAATCCGTCATCGCACATCTCCTTCTGCTCTAACCATGCTTGTGCAGACATCCTTGGTGGCTCTCTTCCCAAAAAGCCATCGCGTAACACATGATTCTCTGGAAGATATGCTTGATGACCTTCGTAGATTTGCTTCTTCAATGAGGGCACCCTACGTGCATTCAGTCTAGGTCCACATGTGACACATGCTCTGTATCCGCTTGTTTGAAGCCCTGCATGTATACACATGATAATAGATCAACTATGGAAAAAAACAAGATTTACAGTGTCTGAGTGAGGAGTGTCAATAGATCACTTGAGCATTCTGTTAGCCCGCGATAGTCATGGATGGTCCACATTAAAATGCCTCTGATCAAAGCATTCCGTCGTCCTGTGTGTCGGCTCATATCCACCACCTCTATGCCAATCCACAATTGTTGTAGCTCTTCCAATAGTGGACGAAGATACACATCCATATTCTTCACTTTATATCGCCCTGGCACAATCAAGCTTAGCCATGGGTGCCCCTTCTTCGTAGTCAACCACGGGGGAATGTTGTAGTTGACGATGACAACGGGCCATACACTGTAAGATGTTGATTTTTGACCAAATGGATTTACGCCATCCATAGCCAGGCCTAAGCGCAAATTTCGAGCTTCCCTGGCAAAATCCGACCATGTTCCATCTATATGTTTCCAGGCTGCGCAATCTGCAGGAATTCGTAGCACACCATCCCAAAATTTATTCTCCTCATGCCATGATGCTAGGGCGGCCATGGACTTACATTCGAAGAAATGCTTGATGCGAGGAAGCAGAGGAAAATGTCGCAAAACCTTTTGTGGAATTTTTGTCCCGTGGAGATCTACTCGATATCTTTTGGAATCACATTTCGGACACTTCTCCATGTCTATGTATTCCCCTCTGAAAAGAATGCAGTCATTAGGACAAGCGTGGATAGAATTGTAATCCATCCCCAAGTTTTGCAAAATCTTTCTTGCTTCATCTCGGGAATCTGGCATCACATTGTCAGCTGGTAGTATGTGCTCTTTAAGCAATCTACACAACATAAAAATACGATACAGTCGTGTAAAAATCTATCAGATCATTATACATTTAGAGTTTTATTAAAGTAAACTAATTGTAATAGATCACCTGAAAAGCGCTGTGAAGCTAGTGTCACTCCATCCAAACTTTGCCTGCTTGTTGAGAAGAACCAGGAGTGCTTTCAATCTAGACATACATGCTCCATTATACAATGGCGTATCGGCTTCACTTTTCATATCATCATAGATAAGCCTTTCTGAATCCATGATCGTCTCGATCATTTCATCAATCTCGGGCTCAAACATTGCCTCGTTGGGAATGTGCTCTGCATGATCATCCCCCGAGCTGTCAGAGGCTACATCTTGTGGCCTCACATATGCTGCTTGACCAAAGCGCCTGCGAACACGTCTATTGGGTTGCAAAATTGCTGCTTGTTGGCCAGCGTCAGAGTCCGACGAGTTATAATTGGCAACAACTCGATCTATAATAGATGGATCGAACTCGCCAAATTCGCGAACGTGCTGCAAAGAAACACGTCTTGTCCGTCGCACAGCATGCTTGCATTGATTACAAGGACATAAGACCCTCGTTGAGAGATAGGTGTTTCGGTTGGACGGTCCCACATCCTCGTCACTACTCATAATGAGGATAAAAATCTTATAACCTGGACAACAAATTTAATATTCTATTGGCATTCTTCGTCTTATCTCTCTCTCTCTCTCTCTCTCTCTCTCTCTCTCTCTCTCTCTCTCTCTCTCTCTCTCTCTCTACCTCACATTCTCTAGTCATGTCCAATCCCCGCACACCTCGGTCTAGAGGTGCACGGAGATCAGAACCACCGGGTTATAATCTCGTCTTTATTGGTCAATACCTATATTTGTGGGTACAAGAAATCTACAGACCCACGTCTACATGATACTGCATGTAGTGGACAAAACCCCTTTGTCTCTTCTCTAGCCCTAGCACTTCACAGCATCTTAACATCTTTTCACAGTAGATCTTTTCACTATTCGTCTAACTCTAAACCCTAAACCGTAAGTAATTCTTGCGTGGACTCGATCTAACATAAATAAGCGTAAATCTAACTGAAAATAAACCTAAATCTAATTTAACGTAAGTCTACATCTAACCTAATCTTTAACGTCTTTTGGTATAGTTTCCTACGACGTTAAAACTCTCTTCTTCTTGTGTGTGTGTGTGTGTGTGTGTGTGGGTAAACCTAAATAAACCTAAGTCTAATCTAATATAACATAAATCTAAATCTAACGTAAATTATGTTATATTAAAAACAAAGAACTAAACTAGCAGGGATTATAAGAACCTTAAAACTGATTTAACACATAATTTTTCACATAACTCGGCAAGAGTTGGCATTCTCATCACTAAAGATGTGAGAGTTAACTTCCAGCGGTGACGCTGCCTCATCTCCATCCACATCTGACGACAGCAATTGGCCCTTTGGACCGTTCTTGCTCTTGTTACTAACTTTGAAGTTGCTGTTGAATGACTAGAGGTTGTCTAGATGGTCATTGTCGGGGATGTAGTGACTCTTGCCGCCTTGAAGATCCACCTTCTTACCTATCTTTTGAAGACATTTCACCAGTACTTTTGGATCGATGAAGCCCACCATGAGTGAAGGCAGCAATACCCTATATTCCATTGAGGGCTTTCTTCACCCGCTTCATGTAGGCATTGCAATCTATGGAGACCTAAATATGATCTAATATAACGTAAATCTAAATCTAGCGTGAATAAACGTAAATCTAACTAAAAATAAACCTAAATCTAATCTAATTTAACTTAAATAAACCTAAATCTAATTTAACGTAAATCTACATCTAACCTAATCTTTAATGTCTTTTATGATAGTTTCCTACGATGTTATAACTCTCTTCTTCTTGTGTGTGTGCGCGTGTGTGGATGTGTGTTCCAATAAAAAGAGATAAATGGTATAACCTTTCTATCACCCATGCCAAGTATGATAGATTGGTTATGCCATTTCCCTCTTGAATAATAGGTCTTGAGTTCAACTCCTCGTCGGCTAGATCTTTAGGTCTTTTAATTTTAATTAGTTTCCTACGACGTTAAATTAGTTTCTCTCTGTTTCTCTCTCAATGTGTGTGCGTTTTTTTGTTTATGCATGTTTTCTCTCTCTTTTCCTCTCTCAATGTGTGTGTTTTTTGTTTATGCATGTTCTCTCTCTCTTTTCCTCTCTCAATGTGTGCGTTTTTTGTTTATGCATGCTCTCTCTCTCTTTTCCTCTCTCAATGTGTGTGTGCATTCTTTGTTTATGTATGTGTGTGTGCGTTTTTGTTTATGTTTGTACTCTTTCTCTCTCTCTCTCTCTCTCTCAAAAACACTATGTGTGTGTGTGTGTGTGTGAGAGAGAGAGAGAGAGGGAGAGAGAAAGAGGAGAAGGGAACATGAGAGTGAGGAGAGGGAAGGAGCATACCTGGCTCTCCTTCCTCTCCTCGTGTGTGTGTGTGTGTGTGTGTGTGGAGAAGAAAGAGAGAGAGAGAGAGAGAGAGGGAGAGCGTTACCTGCTCCTTGCTTGAGGGCGCCGAAAAACTCAGATCTGAGATCTGAGTTTTTGGGCGCTCTCTGTTATTTTTTTTAGCCCAGCCGGCGTCGCTATGAGCGTTGCAAATTTACTTGTAAATTTGAGACGCTCATAGTGACGCCGGGATTTTTTTTTTTTGAGCGTCGCTGTGTGAGCATCGCTAATACGAATAGCCTCTTGTAGTGACATAGTGGATTTATTAGTATCCTCATTTGCTCTCTTCTTGAGGAAACTATTCGATTTCTGCATAGAAAAATACGTTGGCTTGATCAAGTGGTACAAGTCTTGTACTTTCTTGAGATTTAGCCACTTCATTAATATAGTCTCTTTGTCATCCCTGGACAAATTTCGTGCCTACATAATTGTCATAACAAAATAGCATGGTTTAAAAAGTGACGTATTATTTTTGTGAACATAAGTAAGGAAATGTTTTTAGCTTTTATTGCATACCTAAAATTCCAACACACATTGATTTTGATTCATTGAACATCCCCCATCAGATTTTCGCTCCTAAAACAATTAAAGTCCACTCTTTTATTTTGTAGCCACATGCAAAAATATTTAAAGAATCTTATTCTTGTGAAGAAAAAAACCTTTTTCTTTTTAAGCTTCAAAAACTTAGAAGCTTGATCTTTCTCCTTTAGTAGCTCTTCAATCTTAGAAGTAGCCTATAGAAGTGGGAAAACATGGATTTTTTATAACATTAAAATTAAGTAGGGTAAGTATTTCATTAAATAAATATTCCATGTGAAGCATCTGTAAATAGTACCTTGCGCTTTCGTGTGCTTTTTCTTTTCTGTTCTTGGTTTATACCACTTATAATTTGTGTTCTTCCATTGATTTTTTCCTTCACAAATTATTCAAGAGAAGAGTGCAATCAACAAAAAGTTTGAGTGAAAAAAAATACATGAATTAGAATTGTACCAGTTTTGTGATATGGTCTTCACACTCATCTAATTCATTGTTTACTTCCATATCCTTTTCTTGATAGCATTGGACAAACTCTTCATCTTGCATGTAGTTTCTATATGCCTGCGCATTAAGCAATTGAATTTGGATATCTCACACACACATACACACATGCACACAAAACTAGCTAGATTTACCTCATTTATTTCAATTGATATCTTTGTGTGTGTGTGTGTGTGTGTGTGTGTGTGTGTGTGTGTGCGCACACACACGCTTGTGTGTATGTGTGTGTGTGTGTGTGTGTGCGCACACACACGCTTGTGTGTATGTGTGTGTGTGAGTGTGTGTGTGTGTGTGTGAGTGAGAGAGAGAGAGAGAGAGAGAGAGAGAGAGAGAGAGAGAGAGGAGTAAACCACACATACCTCATAAGCATCATTTTGTAAATCATGATTTTCCCATGGCATCTTAGGAATGTATGCTTCCGTCTCTCTCTAAACACATAATAACAAATTTTATCATGATAGGTCATACATTATTGCTATTTTGAGATAGAAGTGCTTACATGAGTAGCTTGTGGTTGCTCCTCTTCTTCTTCAATAGATATACAAGTGGTTTCTTGTGCACAAGCATCCTTTAGCTATTCAATAACAACAAAAGCATTACTTTATTCATCATTAGTTTTCATATAAATTTCCAATACCTTAGAGGATTACTCACAAGTTTTGTGAGTGAACCATATTCTCCTAGCTCACTTTCTCCTTGTAGTTCACTTTCTCCTCCATCATTCTCATGAAATTCTTGGTTATCATCACCATCATCTTTTTCTTTTTCTATCTAATCTCATGAAAACATTTCGATTATACTTTGACATAATAGAAGTTCATTACTTAGAGAAAATCCTACAAAATGACACATACCATTGGGGTGCTAGAAGATAATTCGTTGTTTGGTTTCTTTTTTCTCCATTTTCGTTTTGCCGCAAGAGACTTGATGGCCCATGTATAAACGTCCTCTTCTTTCCAATGATAATTTTGTCCAGCTACTATTACAGGCTTAAGCTCACCTTTATTTTTTCTTATTACATCCAACACGGTATTCTTTCTCTCCATATTATTTCTAAGGTCTCCAAATGGCTTGTGTTTGGCAAACCATCCTCTAACAAACCCATAGTTTGAATAAAGAACTCTATGTTGGTTATTACCCTCTTTTAAGAGGAAATCCTTACCATAGAGTTTATTGGGTTCTCTAAGCTTAGGAGGTGGAGGCCTAAACACCTGCTCATATATGATTGGGTCATATTTCTCGTTGCTAGTAGTGTCAACACCTATAGAGATGCTAGATGGAGAAGAAACAACTCTCTTATTTCCAAGATGACTGGCCCTCCAAGAATCTAAAAATTTGAGGGCCTCTTCATTAGAGAAAGACAGTAGTTGCTCCACAAAGGACTGTGGATAACTCATATCTGAAAAGACAAAGCATTGAACACACACATGAGCAGCAAGACATTTAAGTAACAAAGTTTATCTCAAAAATTATACACACACTTGTCATTACTTTATAAGTAATGTTTTAGAAAGACATGTAAAGAAAACTATGACAATGAATACAACAATTGTCATGTATAAAATAATATGAATTTTAAACTACTTCTACAAGTATACTAGCCATGCTTGCATACTAACAATAAGTACAATAATATCCATCCATAAAGCAGGTCTCCCAAAAGTTCTAGCATACTCTATGATGAGGTTCTAAGAAAGATATGCAAAGAACATTGTAACAATGAAGTTAGCAATTGTCATCCATAAAGCAATAGTCATTCTAAACTACTTCCATAGGTATACTACTTGCATAACAATGAATACAAAAATTGTCATCCATGAAATTATAGTCATTCTAAACTACTTCCACAAGTATACTAGCATTCTAAACTACTTCCACAAATGTACTAGCCATGCTTGCATACCATATGAGTGAAGTTATACAAAAGATATGTAAAGAACACCATAACAATGAATACAACAATTGTCATCCATGGAGCAATAGTCTTTCTAAAATATTTCCACAAGATTACTAGCAGTGATTGAATAAAAGGGGCTACCACAATTATATGTCTATGGAGAATGCCAAACAATAGGTATCCATCTAGCCGTCTGTCCAGGCTTTATAACCTTTTTTTGTTTTGTGACTGTCCAATCTTTAATTTGAATGGAACATGTATCCCAACTTCTCCATTGATGCTCCTCTCTGCAAACTTTATAAGTGTTTTGTTGGTATGCATCATGCTCCAATAAAGCAAGCTTTGCCCTTTTCCTTTCGTAATTAGTCTCTCTAACAACAACATGTTGAATCTGTATTGCATTCTCGCTATTCAAGCACACTTGAACTATATCATGGACCTCCACCCATAATGGAGCATTTCCACAACCTCCGTCCATTAACAAGCTATCACGCTGCCTCAAATCCTTCACCTCATAATCAATGAGCCTCTGCCTCCTTGGTATTGGCAATGGAATAAATTTGTGAAGTATAGAGTAGATGGGCCGAACACAATCCCATGTGAAAGGCAAAGGGGCCTTCTCAAGCACACTCATTTGAGTAACTAGATCCATTATATAAAAATTGTTCTGAGTCCCCATTTCCCACAATGCATTGCTTGTAATACCGTCCACCAAAGAAAAGCATATACTTTCCATCAAGCTGTGTTGAGAACAAGGATGTTATAAAAGCCTTCCAGTGACCTTTGTGTTCCACCGTTGCATCATCGATATCCACCTTCACTATGACATTGGCGCCCACATTAAATATATCCCCTTTAAAGAGGACCTTTTGGTATATCTTTACTTCCAAACATTGGAAGTACTGCTCTGGAATGTTCCAAAACTTCTTTAGATAAGTTTTCTCTTCACTAGTAGGATCTCTATAAGTACATCTCTTCTTTGATATTGCAATCCCCTTGAGAAGAACATTTCTAGTGCATGGTGAATTGCTTCCATATTTTAATAGATCACTCCACATAGATTTAGCCTTTTCAATTGAAGACACGACCAATAGCCCATCCATATGTGACGGAGAGCAATCATGTGATGGAGCATCTGCTAATAGCGAGCTGCTTTGAGAAAGAATCAATGCACAATGTAGGTCCTTCAAAAACCTTTCAAAAGGTAAGAGATTGTCACTATCACCACAGATAGCCTGAAAAGCTCTTGTGAAGAACCTTCTCAAATAGAACTTTGCAAATGAAGCTTCATCCTCCATGTTATTTGTTTTGATGGAGCTGTATGCCTTTACAGAACGCTCAAATATGTAACACCAAAAGCGGTCATGCAACCCATGGCGCAAGACATCATCAAGCATCTCACCATTACCTATAAACAAGTTATCAAGAGATTATTCTCCTCAACAAATATATCAAACTTATTGTTAACTAATCAAGATATACATACCAGCTACATGTTCTAGAGGTGATGAGTTCGCACCAAATATTTCTTCATTTCTAACTCTCCATGATTGTAGCAATGTCTTCACAACTTCTATGTCTTTCACAGACCATCCATGATTTCTTCTATGGTTGTAGAAGCTGTGTGCAATGTCAATCAGCAAAAATCCCAAAACATGCATTTCAGGAGGAATGCCACTAACAACTCTCAAAACATATGGTAGACACCACTGGATGAACTTTTGGTTCTCTTCTACCTTGAAGCTTGCAAAGTAGATGCTTGGGGAGTTAGGCCAACGTCCATATCGAATGGAGGTAGGTGCTGCCTTTTTAACAACACACACAGTGATCCGAGCCTATCACAAATTTCTGTTTATTATATTTTGTTGGTTTTCCTTGCTTCTAGAGGCTTACAATAAAAGAAAGAGTGAGAACAACCTCTTGAAAAAATTAAAAAAAAATGATTTGATAGGAATTTTTTCTTGACTAGTTCACCGGAGGTGAAAGGTAGAGGGAGAACCTAGTGGTAAAGGGAAGGGAAAATATGTAAATGTGAAAAGAAAAGATATGATGTGGTTGTGGAGCCATGCACCCATGATTCAAGGGTCATGAGTGGCTCATATCATCATGGCTTTGGAGCCATATGATGATTCAAACAAATGGGACCCAAGTGGAAGACTTGGTAAAGGAAGGAACCAGACACATGATTTTGTTGAATTTTTAAACAATACTTCCACTCCGATCCAAGAAAAGTTGTCTTCATCAAAGTTGTAGCTGATGAGCTGGAGATTCTGGCCATATTTTTTTAATAATTTTTGCATCTACGGTCTAAGAGATATGGCCAAAATGGCGGACGCCAGTTTTTCAACTGTGGTGGAGACCACCCCCTCTACCTTTACACACACACACCCTTCCTTTTCCACATTGAGACCTTCTCTAAAAATCAGCCATTAGTCTTCTCACCCTCCTCTCCTTCCTCCTCTCTCTCAAGCTCAAAAAACCCATCAAAATTCCTCTTCTAATCACCTCTCAAGTCATGCTTAATCTTGTTGTAATTCATAAGTTCTCATTCAACCCCTTTCTATTATTACTAGATATGTATTGATTTTATGTAGATTCTTTACATTTTAAAATAAGGAAGCTCTTGGACTCAAGCTATGGAGGAAGGAGTGAAGACAACACAAGTGATGATGGAGCTAATTGGTCAACAAATCACTTGGAAGGAGCTTCTTCATTGGTTGAATGTCCCTAATTAAGCTTCATTTGTACAAATTACACTTGGATCTTAACCTCACTCCTAATCACTCTCTTCCCTATATAAAGAGGCCTTCCCCTTTGTAATTTCAAGCCTCCCTCAGTCCCATTGAGTCTTTGTATCACTCACCATGAGCCCATAAGCTCATTCATTCACTCTATTCTTGCACATTCTAGAGTGCAAATTGTTTCATGCTAGTAGTCTCTCCTTCTCTTACTTATGTTAATTAAGAGAAATCTTTTATATATGTGTGAGAGTGCTTGATGTGATCTTGGCTAATCCTTGAGTGGTTGTTTGGTAATCTACATGCTATTTGTGTTGGGAGTGTTTGAAGTCATCCATTCCTTGTACACACACTAAGGTTAATTCTTCATTCATAGTGATCTCTCTCTCTCTCTCTCTCTCTCTCTCTCTCTCTCTCTCTCTCTCTCTCTCTCTCTCTCTCTCTCTCTCTCGCTCTCTCTCTCTCTCTCTCTTTGTGTAGCGGTCCTAGCCCACGCTTCCAAGACTAGATGGTGCCCTTATCTCCTTTCCCTTGTGGCACAATGGAGTTTGTTTTGGTGTAGAGGCCGCCATTCCAAATTTCCTTCGTCATAAATTGGTGCCCTGTTAAGGCGGTTACGCCGCTAGCGGAAGCTAAATAGCGAGAACTCAACCAACAACAGAATTTGTCAGACGAGGACGAAGCTTGACCCGCAGGCGCATGGAAACAACTAGGTGGGTGTCAAATCACCTACTCGACCTTCTAATGACAATCACTACTAAGGAAATCAAATCTAAGTTCTAAAATACGCAAGTGACTGAAATCCGTACTACGAACGAATGCTATACGAAACAGGATCTAGAATCATTGAATCGATCTCAAACTCAAGGGGAAGTCTATACACTAGGTAAGAGCAACACCCTAAAGACTTGAACTACAAAATCAACCTATAACCACTCCGTGCGGTAAACGCGTATGAAGACAGGCCGAAAAATACAGGTGACCGAAACTTGACCCCGATGGTACTAATGTGTAGCTCTATTCGTTGTGGTTCTATAGATATGCTGCACGCTCTATTCCGACACACGAGTTGGAAGAAAACTCACACCGAAGCTCGTAGGAACTTACCACACGTAGAAGCCGATAGCGCGCACTCTTGGTATCTGTGCGTAGCTGTCACCGTTTCTCTCTCTCTCTCTCTCTCTCTCAGACACAGTCACGGCGCTCAAAAACTCACTTTGATTAATTGAATCCTCCTTAGGTTACAAAACTTTGGCTTAGATACCTCAGCCTTGGAGGTGAGAACATCTCTAATTATTTACATCAACAGGTGAAATTACTTCGGGACTACAAGCTGGAAACTCAATTGAGTCCCGTTACTTAATGAATGGCTCAAATCAAAATTAATGTCGGAAAGACATTTATTACAATCAATGGTTACAAAATGATGGGTGTGAGCAAAAATGTGGGTGTGATCCTCTGCTGGCTCAACACTTCCTCTGCTGGCTCAACACTCCCCCCCTCCGCGTTCATGTCGTCCCTGACATGACTTTTAGGCTTGGTCAATAGAGTCCTGTCGTCTTGAGCATCTGCAAATGTGATTCGTAGCGTAGGTTGCCGATGGTCAAGGTTGGGCCGAATATTTTGCTTTCGTGAGTGAAAAAGCCGGTGTAGAAAGCTTCTTCGAATGTTTGCATGTGGAAGCTAGGCAAAAACATAATTCTTTGGTATAAGAGATGTAACACCTTTGGTGATGGCTGCAATGAAAGATCATACATCATATCCGTCACTGTGTCGGCCGTCGATAGTAGACTCGAGGTAGTGGCTTTATCTGGCGCGAACACTTCAATGCATGCTAAGAGAGTCCTGCAGATTTTCTTTAGCATCTGACACGAAAGGTCAGGAGAGCCAGTAAAGAGTTTGATGGTGCCCATTAGGGTTTTCACCATGTAGGCTTTACCTATTCTCTCTCCTTCCTTTGGTCCTGGCATCCTGGGATAATTAAGCCAATTTGGCTTCTTTTCTGCAATCCTGCCATGCTCTTTCCAGTTTCTGACTCTTGGCACCGGGCAGAAGGTTGCATCCTCCCGAATCTCCTTTGGAGCCTCTACCAAGTAGATGAGGTAGGCTGGGTATTTGTTCAGCCAACCTTTCCTCCATCTAGGTTGAGAATCTACAATCTTCTTTGATTGTTCATCTTTTGTGATGTCGCCTTCGTAAAGAGCGACATACTGCTCCTCCTCTATTCTCTTTTTCGTCTTTATCACTTCAAATTTCATCAGAGGGAAAGGCAGGCTGGGTTGCATCCACTCTTCATGGAGCACTTTTGTGTCTAAACCTTGAAGTCTAATGGAGATGAGGAGTCTCCTTTCCCATTCCATTTCCGCCTTGGCACTTTCCTCTGTTGACTTTTCTATTTGGTCCTGGAGCCTTTGTTCTTCTTCTTCAGAGATTCCTGAAGTTGAGGGCACTTCTTGAACTGGGGCTGGATCTTCAATTGTGGTTGCCTCTCCAGTTTCTGGTAGCTCTATGGCTGCTCCCCCTGCTTCTTCTTGTGGTGGCTCTGTTTCTCTTCTTTGTTGCTCTTGGAGGTCTTGGAGCTGTTTGCGGAGGGCCTCATTTTCTGTCCTTAGTGTTTGGTTTTCTGATGTGAGCCTCTCCTCTGCAGCCAATGATCCCTCCGCCATGTGCAATCTTTGCACTTGCTCTAACCTTAGCTCTCTTTGCAAACTTCTGACCTGATCTTCCAGAGCTGGTACGAGGGCTCCCTCTTGTTCTGTTCCTGCTCTGCTAGCTCTAGGGGTGGTCCTGAGTCTCGTGATTGTCCTTTCTTGAAGTTCGACTCTTTCCCTTAGCTCAATGAGCTCATCCTTGGTTGCCTCCAGCTCATCTTCTATTCGCTCCTTTGCTTCCTGTGAACTTGTTACCTCTCTTGAAGCTTCGACTAGTTGGAGTATCAAGCCGTCTCTCTCGTTTTCTGCGTCGTAGAGTGATGCTTTATGACTTTCAGATTCAGTCATAGCATTCTCTAACTTCTTTTGCAACTCTGCTTCCTTTTGTTTTTCTGTCTCAATTGCTACTTCCTTTGCTCTAGATCTTTCTTTAATCTTGCTGAGCAGTTCATGCACCATGTGCATGTCTTTTTCATCTTCATCTGTCAACTTGACAGCTCTTTCTGCCACCACCTCCAATGGCTACGGCTCTTCTAGTATGTTCCGTTCGTCCATTTTCTCTTCACTCTCCATTGTACCCTTTGTCTTTTCCTTCGTCCCTTCCCGATCATCTTGTTTTCGTAGGGATATCGCATAAACTGCCTCCAGGGCCTCTTCTTCACTGTATCCGATCGCTACCAGATCCTCATAATCATCTTTCTTTTGCTGAACTGGATCTATCTCCTTTTCCTTGGTCCCGGCCTCCGGCTTTTCCATAACTTCTGTTTCTATTTCTATTGTGGTCTCCTCCACAATAATTTCCGTCTTCTTCGGGCTTGGTACATCAGTAAAGGAGGGCTGATTGTCCTCAGTCATCTTGGATTTCCCTTTGTTTGCTTGCCCGTCTTTCTCTCGAAGTTCAGTAGACTCATCTACTTCCTTCTTCTCCTTGTCGTCCTTTTTCAGCTCAGCTTTTAAAAGCTGTACTTCCTCTTCAGTATAAGGCTCGACAGGTTGCTGCTCCAGTATGGCCTCCGACTCCTCATAAGCTCTAATATATTGATCATATTGATCAACATGTGGCCTGGCTGAGCTGGTTCCGACTTTAGTGGGGTCTGGCACCCACATTTCTTCAAAGTCCCCCTTTAGAGCTCTTTCCGCTCTAAACTGCTCCACCAGCCTTTCCATTCTTGCGGCTTTTTGACTTTTGGTTTGCTTGGGATCAGCCTTCTTCTTCGCTTTCTTCTTGAGCGGCTCGTCCACAGCCTCTTCAGGTTCTGAAACTATTTCTAGTTTTCGGCGTGCTCTTGTGGACGCCCTCTTGGATACTTCTTGCTGTTCTTTCTCTTCATCGGCTTCTCTAAGCCACTCATTCTGGGAGGAACCCGTGGCCCTTGATCCCTCGCTCCAATAGCTTCATAAGCTATTCTTGTTAGGATTTCTCCTCCTCCTATGTACTTTGGCTTCTGGTTGTGCATGGCGATTACTTGCTCGTGGATGTATTGAGCATAATTCACCTCTTTTGGCATGTTGCTCTTCAGTGCCCATGTGATGGTTGTCGCAATGGCATGGGGTGGTGTAGTATACTTCTGCGGTCTTTTACTGCACACATGGAGAAACTGGTTGTATAATCGGCAAAGGGTTGCCGCTCGTTGATCTGCCATATCTCCGTAGGTTGTATTTTGTTTCTTTGATCCATAGACCTCTATGGCCTCCCTTCTTTCTCTGACAGAACTCCCTTTGTTGTGCAGCTTCAATGCATCTGCAATGAGCTGTGGAGTGATCTGTACTTCAACTGTTTCTCCATCCATGGCTGTCAACGTGGCTTTCCCATCCTTCTGAATGGATGTTGCCAACTCATACACTCTTCTTGTGTCTACACCTGATGGTCTCGAGGTGAAGAACCTGTGTAAGTCAGCCTTTTCCAGGTATCTGCTGATGTTCTCTGATCTGCTATAATCCACTAATTCTCGTGGGATCATAGGTACATCGACCGATTGCCCTTGAGGATCTCTGAAAGTCCCCTGGTAGATCTTTATTCCCTCTTTTTCTAGTACTGCTTCCTCCACCCAAGTCTTGGTTGGCTTGAGGGTTTCTGTTGGAATATCAAAAGGTTCTGCTTCTGCAAGAGCATCCTTGATGGTTGGTCTTTTTCTCTTAGTTGCCGATGACTTAGCGGAATCCATGGATCCTGTAACTCCAATTTCAGAAGTTAGCGTCTTTTTAGTACTGAAAGCCGAAATGAAGCTTTTAACTATTCAAATGACTTGAAAATTGAAACATGAGCTATTCAGGGCCTAAGGATGCAATGTAGGTGAAAAAAAATGCAAACTGGGCTCAAAATCATGCTGGAGACATCATACGCGTATGATGTCTTTTGTGTCAGAATGACTTCATATTGGTTGTGCTTGTAGCTGATAGTGTATACATGAGTATCATATGCTTGGATTTGAGTTTGGATCCCATTTGGTCAAGTTTTGGCCAGTTTAGTCCAGTTCAGGCTCTTGGCAAAATTTTGAAAGGGAATTGGATTTTATGATCCAAATTGGGTAAAACTTGGTGGATTACTTTCAAATGGCATGTAGAACACTTCTGTTTGGTGGTTGAAGCCCTGAGGTGCCAAAATCACATAGTGAGACATCATACGCGTATGATGTCTTTTAGTGCATTTTTGGACCAATTTTCTCTATAAGCTTGGTTTTGGCTTTAGATAGGCTTATTCAGTGGATTTATCAAGTTTGGATAGAGTTTGGACTAAAAATGGCTCTGGAGACATCATACGCGTATGATGTCTTTTTCATCAATTTTTCATGGGATTGGTTCTGTGGACTCTCCATGTGCTAGTGAAGGACTGTTTATACTCAAATCTTGGTTTGGACTTGAATATGTTGGATTTGGGACAAAAATAGGCTTTGTATGAAGGATTTTCTCTTAATTGGGCTAATGGGGTGATCCACTTGACCAAATGGTTCCAAACTTCATATGTAGCATGTATTAGATATATATAATGGATGTATGATGACAAATGAGCATTTTTTGCTCTGTAAGTGCAAATAGACATCATACGCGTATGATGTCTTTTGTGTCAAAATGGTGCTTTTTGGTTCCAGATAGCTTGTAGATGTGTTAATCAACAATCCTACAAAGTTTCAATGAGTTTGGAGTTATTTTGACAAAATTAGGACCAAAAATCAATTTTATGGCCTACTTTGCGTCTTTTTGGTTTTCCTTGGGTTTTCTAACTCCAATTCTCATGATACTTGGTTCATAGGATGTGATTAACATGTGGAATGAGGCTATGCACTCAAATGTTGAAATGGATGTGAAAATCATGCTGTGAGACATCATACGCGTATGATGTCTTTTCTTGAAATGTTGGTTTTTTTGTGCAAAGAATGCTTTGTGCTAGTGCCCTAAGCCCTGCTAACTAGTTTTCAACTTAAAAAGTCATCAGTTTAGCTAAAAAGCCCCCTTATAGGCATTTCAGTCTCCGAAGTCGTCTTTTTGCTTGGAGTTGAATTTCTTCAACTTTTCTTCTCGAGAGTTGCATTTCCAGCTCATTGGATATGTTGTGAAGCCACCTATTTGGTTGAACTTGACTTTGGCTCCCCGTTCTCCATCTTTCTCCATTTGGTTGCCCGAAAGCGTCTTTTTCACCATCGGTAAGTGAATCAGCTTTCTTTTGGGTTTTGCTTGCAAACATAAGTCATCCATGTATATTTGAAGCTGCTTGTGAAGTTTCATGTCATTCGGTCGTCAATTTTAGCCGTTATGCCAAAATGACGCTTTGTGTGTCCGCAGCCGAATCGGTTGTTTCGACCTACTTTTGGTGATCCAAACCCGAGATACTCCATGGTTGCATTGCCCTCGATGTTGTTAAGCTTCCTGAGAAGTTTTGTGTCGTTCCGACAACTTTTTTCTGTTTGCCTCTTGCAGGCTCTGTTGACCTAGGGTTTTTTCAGTCGTTCTTTCTCGAGCTTTGAGTGTTAGAAACTCATCTCCTATACTAGGGTAACCCACCTCTAAGTTCTTGCAAGGTTTGGTTAGGCGGTTGTGCCCCTACCTAGCGTTCTTCCCCATTCCCCGTTGCTCTTGTTTCTTGGTTTTGGTGAGTTTTCGCGACAAAAGTTAACGATAAGCATCAAAAGCTTATGGCAACGAGTCTACCTCTCATGTCTGGTGTCCTCTGAGCTCTCGTAGCAGTCGTAGAAGGCGGTAGAAGGTCGGATGCTCCTGTGTGCTCTTTGCTCTCTCCAAGAAGGTAATAGTGGAAATGAGCTTGATAGTGAAGTGAAAAATACTTAACTTCGGGCTTCCCGGATCACTTGTTACCAAATTTGACATGTGCTCCTATCTCGTCGTGAAATGCACTTTAGGATTTGAAATTTCTCAATTTGGACTCCTTTTGACCTGTTTCTGAGAAATCTGTCCACTTTGCCAAAATTTGTCATTTCGGGCTTTCCGCAACTTTTTCAGAATTGTACCAATTTTTACCATGGGTTGCCCTTGTCATTAGGACCATCACCGTCTATTCTTTTCTTTTTTCCGATCTCATTTCACCTGCTTTTTTATTTTTCTTTTACTTTTATTAAGAAAATCATAAAAAATAAAGGAAAATAGCAAATTGAAGCCAAAAAATTCCAAACATACACGATAAATAGCTGGTAACCCTGTGTATATGAATATACACTTCTTTGTGATTTTTGGACTTGGATTACCACTTTTTTCCACTTTTTAGCTCCAAAAACACTCTTATTTAGTGATATTTACACATCTAGAGACCCAAATTCATCATTTGATCTCTTCTTGTTGCAAAACAAGGTATATAAGGGCATAAATATTATCAATATCCGCAATCAAACATAAAAAATTGCAAAATCATGTAAGACACTGCCCTTGTAATATAATTTTTGTTTTTCTTTGTTTTTCCCGCTTGTAGCTGCTTTGTAGCTCCTGTATACCTCCCCCCCTCCTAGTCTGAGTCCTCCCGGACGACTATGAAGTGTCTGTGGGCGAAGCATTGTAGTTGTTTTGGTCATAAGTTCCCAATGCAATTGTAGAGCGATGATACAACATTCTTTCCAATAAAGCTGCTCTTTGTTTGATTGAAGGATTGGTGGTCGGGTTTTGGGTTGGTTTTGGCACTTCGGTAGTAGAATCAGTAGATGGATTCTTCGTTACCTTGTTGTCTTTTTTCACAATCTAAATCTGCTTCCGCTTTGCTTGTGCTTGCCACAAACTCTTTGCGACCCAAACCTGCTTTGTTCTGTGTGTTGATTTCCTCGCCTTGAAATACCTAGGAGTTTCCGTTGATTGTATTGAAGGGAGTTCCTGTTTACAAATCTTTGGGATCCAAATTTGCTTGCTGTAGCTTTGTGCCGTCATGAACTTCTTTGGAATCCAGATCTGTTTCAATGTCCTTGATTGTCGGGGATCACTCTGTTGTCTGGTATTGAAGACTCCGTTTTCCACCTTTGTGTTCTTTGGCACAGCCTTTCTTGGTCTCCATACCAACTTTGACTCCGTTTTTTTCCAAGGTTGAGCTGTTATATTATTGCTTGTCTTCCTTATCCACTGTTGAGAATTCCTCGTCGAAGAGTAATCCGGTTGTATAGAAACTTTTGGTTGCCACTGCTTCTTCTTTTTCTCTGGTTGTTGTTTATCTTTGTCTTTGGATTCGTCCTTTGGAGTTGGCTCTTCTCCTTTGGTGAACTTAACTGATTGACTTTCACCTTCGTATTTGATAAGCACTGAATTAGAACTCCAGTCAATCATTGCGTTATATTGCTTCTGCCATGGTTGTCCTAGCAATAATGGATGTTGTGTAGCTTGGTCTTCAACCACGTAAAACATATCAGGATACACATACTGGTTAATCTGTATATGTAAAACTGTGCATCCGACAGTTTTGATTGAGTTCTCAGAGTAACTTTTTAACTCTTGCTTGGCAGTTTGTAGTTTAGTGTCATTTGTCAATTGTCTATACAAACTGAGTGAAAGTAGGTTAGCTTGAGCTCCTGAATCCAATAGTGCTCTGGCTTTGATTTGGTTGGTCTCTACTTTGCATTCAATGATGGGTTCTTCTTTGTCATTCCCCATTTTTGTTATACTAACTGCGTTTATTCGTATTGCTCCTTCATTGCGCTGTTTCTGACGCAGTAGTCTTCTTTTCTCCATTCTTTCCTTCGCCTCAGCTTGCGCTTCCTCTACAATCTTTTTCTTTTTTTGGACACGCAGCTTTTCTTGATGTATTTTGAGAAGCATGTCTTGTGTTAGCGGCAACAGATACTTTTTCACTCTGCATCCACTAATCCAATTGGGCATTTCTTCTCCGTCTAATGTAGCAAGCTTGACGGCTCCACTTGGTGATAGATCTTTAATCACCAGAGGTCCCATCCCTCGCTTTTTAAGCTTCTTAGCATGCTGTTTCAGAGTGTAAACTAGGACATAGTCCCCAACCTTAAACTCTTTAGTCCGCACATGCTTATCAAAAAATTCCTTTTGTCGTCTTTTTTGAGCGTAGATAGAAGCTACTGCTTTTAGGCGAAGCTCGTCTAGCTTTTCCAGGTCATCTATTCTATCAGAAAGCTCGTGCCCTGTCCACTCTAGATCCTTAGCCACCCTTAAGGTTGAAATCAAGAATTCTATTGGCAAGATAGCATTTAGCCCAAAAACCATGTTATATGGGGTCGTTCCTATGGATGTTTTATATGCTACCCTATATGCCCATAATGTTGAATGCAACTTTTGGTCCCAGTCAGTTCTCGACTCAGATACAATCTTCGTGAGGACCGTGCATATGGTTTTGTTTGTTGCTTCAGCTTGTCCGTTTGCTTGTGGATGATACGGGGCTGATTTCCTATCGATTACCATGAATTCATCTAGAAGGATCTTTATCACTTCATTTATAAAATGTATGCCTCGATCACTCACAATTTCTATTGGCAATCCATATCGTACAAAGACGTATTCATATAGAAATTGTGCCGTGGTCCTGGCATCTGCTTTTTGAGTTGCCTTTGCTTCGACCCACTTTGTTAGATAGTCTGTAGCCACAATGATGTATTGTGCATGAGTCTTATATGCAGGAGGTGAAATGGGTCCGACATAATCAATCCCCCATTTTGCAAAAGCTCTTGCCCCCATCATCGGTCTAAGCGGCATATCATCTCTTTTAAGTGGTACTTTGGTCCGCTGACAGTTATCACACCGTTTAACGTATTCCTCAGCGTCCATATGTAATGTTGGCCACCATATTCCTGCGGCTAAGATAAGTTTTGCTGTCTTATCACCTGAGAAATGGCCTCCACCTACTCCTCCATGAGCTTGCTCCAGGATTATCACATCCTAAGCTGGTTGTCTTTACCTCTCTTATAGAGTTGATCTCCTATTAAAGCGTAATCTCTAGCTTCTGTCTCTACAGATTTCTAGCTTCTATTTGTGAGATATTCAACAATATACTGACTCCATTCTGAAGCGATCATTATCTGATATAATGTCGAATACTCGGCTGGCGGTTTTGATGAACATACAATACATACAGTGACATATTCATGTACGCTTTCTTTCATTCCTGGCCAATAGACTCCCAATTGTAACAAATTCCTATATGTGTTCCTTTTTGAACAATGAAATGCACATTCCTGAACATGTGCTTCGCGCAGATATATACTATATTCCTCAGGATTGATGCATATTCGTAAAACATGATCATTTCCCAATTGATACAACCTTCCTGCAACCAATTGAAGATTCTTGGATTGCTGAATAGCAATATGTTTCAGGTTGTATTCTCTTCTATCGAACTCTCCTCCATAGGTTAATAGGTTAACGACATTTTGAGACCACCTCGGTATCATTTCTATGTTGAACAAGTACGCGTCTGGCATGTCGTCATCTACTCCTATAGGGTCTTCTCCATTCGTCAATCGCGAAAGATGATCAGCTCTAAGATGTGTTTTTCCTTTCTTTACTACTACCGTGAAGTCGAATTCCAGTAAGATAATGAACCATCTCACTATTCTCCCGGTATGGTTTATTCACTAGGTAGAGCAAGGCTTGGTGATCCGTAAAAAACACAAACTTGTTGGCTAGAAGATAATGCCGAAATTTCTTCACAGCATAGATCATTCCTAATCCTTCTCGCTCTGTTGTGGTGTAATTCTTCTCTGCATTGTTGAGCTGTCGACTGGCGTAACAGATAGGAAAATCCATGTTTCCTTCTTCTGGCTGAGCCAGAATACATCCTATTGCATATGCCGAAGCATCTATATGCACATGGAATATCTTCTCCCAATCTGGTGATTTCAAGACTGGAGCAGTAATGAGTGCCTCTTTCAATTTCTTGAACGATTCCTCACACTCCTTTGTCCATTCAAAGTTCACTATTAGCCTGTAAAGTGGTTGGCCTATTATAGCGTACATGTGAATGAATCGTCTATAATATCCACAATGTCCCATAAAGCTCTGTACTTGTTTCGCATTGGTTGGTCTAGGCATATCCACTATAACTTTTATCTTCTCTAAATCCGTGGATATTCCGTTTTGTGAGACAATATGTCCCAGAATTCTGCCTTGTCGGACCATAAACACACATTTCTCAGGATTGAGACAAATGCGATATGTCCTACATTTCTCAAATACTTTTCTTAGGTGTTCTAGATGCTCATCTCTCAGTAGAGAATGTACACATAAGTCATCCATGTATATTTCGAGAAACAACCTTAAGTATTCTTTGAAAGCATGCGTCATCAGCCTCTGGAAGGTTGCGGGAGCATTGGTTAGACCAAAAGGCATAACCCGATAAGCATAAATTCCCCACTCCGTTGCAAAAGCTGTTTTATGTTGATCTTCCAGTGCTATGGCTAGCTGGTTATATCCTGAAAAACCATCAAGAAAGGAGTATGCTGTTTTCCCTGATACACGCTCTAGAACATGATCAGTTATCGGCAGGGGATAATTGTCCCTGATTGTTGCAGCATTCACTTTCTTTAAGTTGACACACACTCGGAGTTTTCCGTTCTTCTTAGGTACTACCACAATCGGAGATACCCAATCGGTGTGTTCAATCTCGTATATGAATTCAGCTTCCATTAGCTTATCTATCTCTTCCTTGATTCGCTTAGCAAAAGTATCATTATATGTGTATGGTCTCTGTCTGCTAGGCTTTGCGTCTTGTTTCAGTGGGATTGAGTGTTGGCATATCGATGGGTCAACTCCCTTTAAGTCCTTATAAGACCATGCAAACACATCCCTATACTCTCTGAGAAGACTCAAAAGTCTCTCTTCCTCGCCTGGAGACAAATCTGTGGCTATGTAGACCGGTCTAGGTGGCTCACCTGGAGCTGCTAAATCAACTTTTTTTGCATCCTCCGGTCCGTCATAAGATTCGTTCTCCTTCCTCTCTCGAATAGGTGGGGTTAATATCACCTTCCTATCCTCTATTGTGAATTTCCTATAGTGAGAGGGAACATCCATGTTTTCCTTGATTTTGACGTTTTCGTCCTCTCCACTCTCAATTTCTGTCGTCCAAACTTCCTTCAGAGTTTTCTTGAGCTCTCTGTACTTGTTTCTACGTTCTAACTTGGACTCCGTGTATTCTCTGTTGCGCTTGTTCTTTTCTGATTTTTCTGTTTCAGCTTTTGTTCCATTCTTTTGAACTTGATTTCTTGAGCCTCTTTTGTCTTTTCGTAAGCTCTTTTGATCACTGCCTCTCATTCTTCCAGAAATCTTATCCTTAACACAATCTTCAGCCTTTACTAGCATTAGGAATTGATTTTTTCCTCTTATTCTAGTCATCGGATTGGTTCTAACCCCTTTTGTTTTTTTCTTTGCTTTATAGTGTTTCTGGCGTTGTTTAGTTTGGTTCGGAAAATCATAAAATCGGACATCCGTTATAGTTTCTTCGTTTCCGCTTGAATTGTCCGTTGACTCGTTGTCTGCTTCATTTCCCCACTCTGGATGATTGGGAATGTCGTGAAACACCTCTTCTTCATCTTCCTTTTCCAGTGTATCGTTCTTTTCAGTTTCTTTTTCGAGCACAGTTCTCAACATGAAATACGGAACCACATCGTACCCGTCCTTATCGCAAAATTGCGTTGTGGGACCATCCGGAATTGCACAAACATCTAGGGTTGCTAGAATGTGTGTCCATTCTAATGGTTCAAACGTGTCCTCTGGAAAGGGTTCTCTTATATAAGTTTCGTCTTCGATAGCCCTCTCTAAAACATCTTCTTCTCTCGTTAGACTTCCACATTTCGAAGCTCCACACATCCATAACTCCTTGGGTTTACCTAACCAAGCTGGAAATTCGGATCCCGCCAAAGTAGCTGAATCAAACTCCTCTACCGGTGTTCGGTTCACATCTTTGTAGCTATGGTCTTTCAGGTTCACACGTGTAGTGGTTTCCATATTTCTCAAGTATATGTGATCGTAGCCCCAATCTTGGACCATTTTCAACTGTCTCATGAATGGTCTTCCCAATATGATATCATAGTTATTCTCCTTGGCAAAATCGACAATAGCAAAAGTATGTTCGTATTCAATGCCGCAAGAAGTCACTACAACTTTCTCTAATAACCCCATAGGTTTCTCCATGTGTCCATCTGCTAATTGGAGTTTCAACCTAGTCTTCCTTATTGCTGGTTTCCCCCATTTTTTCCAGATTTCTTTTGTAGCAATGGCTACCCCTGCTCCGCTGTCTAGTATTGCCATCGTGTTTACTCCTTGGAATTCAACTGGTAAGGTTGTATTCCCCTCTTCACCTTCGCAATACTCTCCGACCTTGTTTAAGGGTACAGGCTTAGCGTTCTTTTGTGGTTTACTCAGCTCTTGTATACCCTCTTTCAGTCTCGATGTTGGGTCTTTTATCCCGAATTTCTCCAAGCATTTTCCTACAGTGGTCCACATATGTGGTCTTAGCCTCAAAAGCTCAGCTAGAGTGATAGTGCATGTCACTGGTGTTGACAAGATCTCTATCAATCC
The DNA here is from genome assembly GCF_014529385.1 of Adiantum capillus-veneris. Lineage (NCBI taxonomy): Eukaryota > Viridiplantae > Streptophyta > Polypodiopsida > Polypodiales > Pteridaceae > Adiantum > Adiantum capillus-veneris. The sequence goes on along the minus strand of NC_140937.1, from coordinate 97,207,329 downwards.
TTGCGAGTCCATGACTTTTTCTGATGAGATTCTTTGTGAGGGAAGTGCTCTAATCTCGGATTTTGCTTCATACTCTCCTAAGTATGAAGGTAAGGTTTTCAGTGAATGAGGTTTGCTCTCCATTGTTCTAACAGAGCCCCCATCTCCCCAGTAAGATTGCAGATCCAAGTCCACTTGAGATCCTGCCTCAAATTCCACTATGGGAGGATTCCTGATGTCCTTTTCCCAATTTGTCTGATTAGCTTGGCAACTTAGCTCGTTTGCAAAGTTTGCCTCTCTCACTTGTTTCCAAAATTCATTGTAATCCTCATCTTTTCCGTAAATCCTCTGTATGACTGGATGAAAACTCTCTATCTCCTGATCGGTTGTGTTCAATACTATGCGGTCATCCTTTTGTGTATTTTCAGGCTTTTGTGCACTGGGAGTCTTTTCAGCTACCCGTGAAACGATAGTCTCTTGCTGAATTGGGTTTTCCTTTCCACAATTCATTGTTTCTTTTGGTGGTTCTAATAAGGCTTGTGCAGTCTCGATCATTCTCTGGCACATTTCAAGTCTCTGCTTTTCCAATTCTGCGTTTGGGTATGTCATCCACCTCTGTTCTTGTGTTTGGTTGTTCTTTAACCTAGCTTCGTAAGCTCTCATCAGTGCGTCCAATGGTTCGTGTACTTTGTCGACTAGCACTGATCCCCCTGAGCTTAAGCTCGTTGTTTCTTTGATACTCTTTTGTTTCGTTCTTTCCGGGCTCATCTCTCGTTTCCCGTTTTGACTCTCAAGTTTTTCTAATCTAGCTTTAGTTTGCTTTAGTTCCTCAGCTAGAATAGCGTCTTCACGTTCTTTTCTCAACTTCATGCGTGCTTTTCTAGCTTTCCATGTGTTTTTCTGACTCCGCGGTCCTTGACTAACCACTTCAGTCGCTAACTTTCCATTCTCAGGTTCTCTAGTGGTTTTCTTAGCTTGAGCTCTAGTAACAACTTGCGTTGGTATCAGAGTTTCATTTTCAGACCCACTGCTGGTAGGAATAGTTTCTAACATATTCAATGTCGTCTTTTGCACTTTGTTTGGATTCTTTGAACAATCCTCAATGAAGTGAGTAACCCCACACTCAGTGCAATAAGCGTTAATTCTAATGATTTCCGTATGTGGACAAACATTCATCAGATGGTCACCTCCACACTTGTAACAGGGTCCTAGTGCTGGTCTTGGTCCCATTTGATTCGTCCTTTGTGGATAGGATGGTCTTTGTCCTGTTAACCCTCCATGAGCTATGAACATCAATGTTCTTGCGTCCAAATTGTATCTCTCTTCATCAGAAGCACTTGTAACTGTTGGTGTTCCAACATTCCCAATCATGCCCCATGGTTCTGGTTGTTTGGGTTCTTCTGGTGGGTAATACACAGTTGGAGACATGTGTGCACCAGATTCTTCATAATAGGCTTGAACAGGCACTAAGGCTTGTTCTTCCTGATTCTCTAAGGTTGGTGCATATCTAATGCCCACTGGTCTTGCTCCTGGTAAAGGTGGTTGTTGTCCCAATACCGTTGCGGTCTTTCTATCCCCATAGGTCCTGGTACACTTCCCGTTGGGTATCGAGGTACTGGATGTATCTGAGGTGGTGCTAATTGAGCAGGAGGTGCATACTGGCGCTCCCTTACATACCCTTTGTTGTAATAACACTCCTCTGTTGGATGATTTGTCCATTTTTGTTCAATAGCACACCATTTCAGTGTTTTTGGCAATGGTTTTTGGTATGGTGCCATCCTTTTTAGAGCATCTTCTATCATTTGCTCTACATTTGGCATGGTTGTTGTTTGAACATTCTTTTTAGTGGTAGTCTCGCTCGCTACGGAGGAGGAGCTACTGGATGCAAAATCTGTATCCGCTGACACCTCTCCATAAACCGTACAGTTATCCACTAAGTACAATGCCTCTCTCGTTACTTGCTCGAAACTTGTACAAGCTTTCAAGTGCAAGTCCTTCTTGAGAGTGTCGTTCCTCAGTCCCTCAATAAAGAGAACAGATAGTCTGTCATCTTGTGGTCGTTCACGTACTGGACATCTCTCAATGTATTGTTTGAAGCGAAGTGAAGCTTCCTTCACTTTTTCGTGTTCTCTCTGTTTAAAAGCATATATTTGTGAGACCGTATTGTGCTTAATCCCTCGTTTTGAGAATTCCTCAGCAAACTCTCTTAGCAAATGGTCAATGTCATGGAATCCCCCTATGTTCATTGGTTGAAACCATGTCAATGCAGTACCTTCTAGAGTAAGACCAAATCCCTCGTATTGTGTATGGAAATCTGTTATCTGCTCAGCTCTTAAGACTTGCTTAAAGAGTGACACATGTGCATACGGATCTCCTGAACCACCATACTTCTTTGGCATACACTTGGCTACTTGAGATGGTCTCATACGTCTATGATCTGCTACCAATCTCATTGCTCCTGTGTCTCGGCTAAAGCTTTCTCTAGCATCATGGACTTCATGGGTTACCCTTGTCGGTTCCTCTGCCCTGAATCTACTACTGGGAGGTAAATGTGATGGTTCCGCTTCAAACCTTGGACCTGGAGTGGTATAGGTGGGGATTGGAACTGAACTACCTCGATTCGTCTCCATTGACTCTCTGGAATGTAATGATCCCATTGGTCCGAGCTTCGAGTCCCAAGGTTGACTGAAAGAGTCAGCAACCTGAGTTCTTTGTCCTCCTGTTGTCATTGAGTTTTGCACTCCAGTTGTTGGTGCTGGTCTATGTGAGCTAGAAGTAACATAATACTGATGTAGTGGTCCCCCAAAGTATGTATATCCTTCTAATTCTTTCTTGCCCATTGTTGAGTATTGCCTGCCATACTTATCGTAAGCGGCAATTTTCACTTCTGATCCCTCTGTGTAGGTAAAGACATAAAGTCTTTTTTGGTCTGTCATCTCTCCAGTGTAGGGTTCTTCACATCTATAATAGAGATCTTGCTCCCCATTATTATATTTGTATAGCCCCACATAGATGTTATCAGTGTTGATCCTTGTAGTTTCATTCTCTCTTCTTAACCTCGCATTAGGGAAGTTCATTATTGGTGCTTTCTCCTCGAGTTCTTCATCTATTTTGGCTTTGGTGCCCATCAATCCCCACTTGTCCACAATGTTAGGGTTTACGACTACCAAGTACATGGTACCCTCGTCATCTAGATATCTATCTCCACTATAGCTCACAGGCACTAAGTCCTTGAACTCACTAGGTCTTTCTTCTATCTTTACACAATAGCGGTCCATTCCATCTTTGTAGATCTTTGCACCTTGCTCATTGTCGTACTGATATTTTATGAACAATAACTTCATTGTGGCGGAAGGGTTTGATGATCCTGCTGCCATATTTTCTCTGTTGTTCCTGTTCGAGTGTTCGGTGAAAATCTCGTAAGACCTCTCCGAAGAAGTATCAGAAACACTTCCTTCAAAGATCGGCTCTAATGGTTGCACCCAACTTTGGTTTACACTTCCCTCGGTTGATATGACACTTGCTGGTTCCCCTTGTTTTGGTTGATTATTCCGGAGATTCCTGCCCGATCTCAAATTCATCAATTCCCCTGAAGGACTTTAACTTTTCCGTCTCGGCAATTTGTTTTCCTCAAGTTTTTGTGGTGAGAATTGATCCAAACTGATTGATACTTGGTCAATTGTTTAATCTTGTCAGTTGGACAACTTCTGTTTCATCAAGTGAGAATTTTGTCGCAGTTATGCTGAAAAAGACATTATACACGTATGATGTCTTTTTTCAAAGATTTTGACTATTTTGGTTATGCTCACTCTTAGTGGCCCCTTTATGCTCTGTTCACTCACAAAATTCAGTTTGAACTCTGTTTGAGCAAGTTATGGCTAATTTAGGCTTTTCTTGGCAATTTTCCGCTTTTGACTTGTCTTTTGGGTTAATTGTGATCCAAATGGGATGAAACTTGAAATATAACCTCTAGACAGCTATTACAATGGATCTGTGTTAGCAAAGTATCAAAATATGTCCAAAATTAGGTCAAAGACATCATATGCGTATGATGTCTTTTTCATCAATTTGGGTCCAAACTTGATATTTATGCTTCCTACAGTGCCTGTAACAATCTTGTCAGGTCAGATATCAAAAATAAGCAGTGGATGTGCCAAAAGACATTATACGCATATGATGTCTTTTGTCCCAGATTTTGACTATTTTTGGTTTTAAGCCTTCTCCAATGTTTATAATTGAGTTTCAAGTGTTTTTGTCAGGTTTGAATGTAAAAACAAGATTTGAATCCAAAATTTCCTATTCTTTGCGTTTCTTGGACTCCGACTTGTCTTTTTGGGTTTCTTTGAGTGTTAATGCTCTTGTTTTAAGTTGATCTTAGGGTAAAACCCCCCTTCTAAACACTCTGGCAATGTCAAATTTTCAATTTTAGTCTCTGTTTAGGTCCTAAGACATCATACGCGTATGATGTCTAAAGTTGTAGATTTCCAGTTTTTCAGCACAGAACTCTTCCAATAGCTCTTTTAAGTGCTCAGCAACAATCAGTTACACAGAAAATTTTTCTGAACTTTGTTTATTGCATATTTCACTACCAAAGCGACTTTTTCAGTGATCTAACATGCAATCAAACACATCAAGCAAATAGAACACCAATTGATAGCTCTAGATCAGGATCAAATCAGGCCCTACCTAAGCTACTTCTAATCATAAAATGGATTTTTTGCAATTGAAAATATAAAGAGATTTACTACCACACAAGGAGTAGCAAATGCTTTTTATGTCAACAACCACTTAAACACCATCAAAAACAATCTAATCTAAGCTAAACTAAAAATACTGTCAACACGGAAGACCCAGGAATACCCCACTTCCTAGTATCTCTCGAGACCTTCGGAGTCCACCACTCCTAGATCTTTTCTAACTAAAGTATACAAAGTAGTTTATACGACTCACCTCGTAGGATTAGTCTAAGGTCACCTACTTAGGGCTCTCGTCCCCGGCAGCGGCGCCAAATGTTAAGGCGGTTACGCCGCTAGCGGAAGCTAAATAGTGAGAACTCAACCAACAACAGAATTTGTCAGACGAGGACGAATCTTGACCCGCAGGCGCATGGAAACAACTAGGTGGGTGTCAAATCACCTACTCGACCTTCTAATGACAATCACTACTAAGGAAATCAAATCTAAGTTCTAAAATACGCAAGTGACTGAAATCCGTACTACGAACGAATGCTATACGAAACAGGATCTAGAATCATTGAATCGATCTCAAACTCAAAGGGAAGTCTATACACTAGGTAAGAACAACACCCTAAAGACTTGAACTGCAAAATCAACCTATAACCACTCCGTGCGGTAAACGCGTATGAAGACAGGCCGAAAAATACAGGTGACCGAAACTTGACCCCGATGGTACTAATGTGTATCTCTATTTGTTGTGGTTCTATAGATATTTTGCACGCTCTATTCCGACACACGAGTTGGAAGAAAACTCACACCGAAGCTCGTAGGAACTTACCACACGTAGAAGCCGATAGCGTGCACTCTTGGTATCTGTGCGTAGCTCTCACCGTTGCTAACACAATGGCGGTGTCGCTTCTCCAATGGCGGCCCCGTAGCTCGCGTAGCAAGAAGATAAGACTCTCTCTCTCTCAGACACAGTCACGGCGCTCAAAAACTCACTTTGATTAATTGAATCCTCCTTAGGTTACAAAACTTTGGCTTATATACCTTAGCCTTGGAGGTGAGAACATCTCTAATTATTTACATCAACAGGTGAAATTACTTCGGGACTACAAGCTCGAAACTCAATTGAGTTCCGTTACTTAATGAATGGCTCAAATCAAAATTAATGTCGGAAAGACATTTATTACAATCAATGGTTACAAAATGATGGGTGTGAGCAAAAATGTGGGTGTGATCCTCTGCTGGCTCAACACTTCCTCTGCTGGCTCAACATGCCCCCACTGAGTAGTTCTCAAGCAGCGCTCTGTCAATCCTATGAAGGAAGATCCATCAAATTCTCCGAGACTTCCACTATGGTCTCCCCAAGAAGCTCGAGAAAAGAAGCGTCTTTATTGACAAACGACACGTATGCGGGTAAAGAGAGTTAACTACACACACCCTTCTTTGCTTCAAGGAAAATCTTGTAGTCATCAAGTCCCTAGGTCAAAAAATTGTGTTGAGTGCTTTGTGGCTAGTGTGAAGACACTTCCTTTGAGGCCTCGACTTCAGGTGGTGAAGGCACTCTCAAACTCGGGTATTAACAAGTTTTTGGAGGGGGAGCTACACATCAATGGGGTGCGGTATTGGCAAGAGGCTACATATGGTGATGCACTCCAACTACTACTAGCAAGAAGGCTCAAGGTGGTTGAGAGGGTAGCCATCGAACCCTATGAACTCTACAAAGCTGAAGATGGTCACACCAAAGCTAGGCTAATCACTGATGAGCAAATTCTTTGCATCTCTCAAATGGTGGGATCCAAGAGAGCTCAACTTCAATGAAGTGCTTCATGGAAGTTTGTAATTAATGCACCAATGAATAATCTCATTTTCTACAACTTTCAATCAGTTCAGAATGTTAGGGTGAATGTGCGCATTGATAGAAAGATTTTTTTCCAACAAAGATTGGTCTTCTATTTTGGAGCTGAGAGGTTGAGAGAGATATTGTTGTCCCCTGACCCTATAATATTTCCTATTTTGGAGTATAATGTATCTTTTGATGTTCACATCTTCATCTTGCTTTAAGTATACTCCATGAATCATAGGGATTTATATGGACCTTTCCAACCTCTTGCTAGACAAACTGTGCATATAATAGCTAGCACAAAGCTTAGTTTCCAAAACATCATAAGGAACTTACTAGGCCCTCGTCGTCTAGCTGAGATTAATGCATCTATCAATCCATTTATTCTACCCTTAATAAGATATGATTTGGGCCTAGACGTTTTCATCTTTGTGCTGTATTGAGAGGAAGGCAACCCATTTTTATGATGGCTTTCCCAAATTTTTTTGGGCGTAGTGGGGAAAATGCTGGGGATTTTTTGGATAACTTGGAGATGGATTTCCTTGTCTCTGGGAGGGATGACGAAGCATTGAAATTGAGAGCTTTTCCTTTGGTGCTCAAAGAAGAAGCTAGGGTATGGTTCCAGGCTCTAGATCCAACCCAAAGAATTGATTGGGAGGGATTGAAGGCGGCTTTCCTACGAAGATTTCAACGAGCCAATTCGGCAGAAGAACTATGGCAACGGCTTCTGGCCCTTCATCAAGTTGACCCTCATGGTTATGCAACCTATGAGGAAGGTTTTCTGAAACTTTGGGGGCAATGGTCAGACTCACTAAACCCTGGTGAGCGAGCTCCCAATTGCCTCCAAAAGGATCGATTTATCTCAGGTTTGTACCCCTTGCTAAGGGAGAAGGTAAAGAACAAATTTCCAAATGCTTTTGAAGATGCCTTAAGAATCGCTAGGGAAAAGAATAGAAAGATTCTCTATCAAGCCCAAGCTGGCCAGCTAGCTTTGGGAGGCAATATCACAACTATGGAAGCTTCTCACATACCTCCAAATGTGCCTAATGCACCAGACCTCAATAGAGGTCAACAAGAAGATATGCTCCAACAAATAAACAATCTCACAAACCAGCTAGAGGGGTTGAGAGTAAATCTTGTGCAGGGTGCAAGAAGGCCTATTGAGGGAAATGGTGGGAATCGGCCACCAATGCGACGTCAAGCAAGGGAAATGTTGTGTTACAATTGTGGGGAAAATGGCCACGGCATGTATAATTGCCCTCATCCCAGAAGATATGACTACCCTGTCAGAGGTCCTCGACAACAAGTAAGTCCTCCCCATGCTAGAGCTCAAGCACAAGAGCAACCGCAACCTCAAATTTTGCAGCCACCTCGTGCTCAAGCTCAAGCCCCTGCTACTCAACCAAATGTGAGCATCATAAGGATGGAGGAGGTCCTCAAGGGCAGAAGCAACCAGGAAGAAATAGCTAAAGGGAAGATGAAGATAGATGAAGTGGCTACAATGCCTATCAAACGTGTGCGTGTCCAAGATGAAGTAGGTAAAGAAACAAGCAAGGATGCAAGCAATGAAGCAAGTACATCTCGGGCAACTAAAGATGAAGCCAAGAAGAGAAAGACCCGTACTAGGTCTCAAATTGACATCTCTGATTTCCCTATGGGATCTCGGACACAACCTTATGACTTGACAGCTGATGTGAGTTCTCAAGGACCAAAGATTACTTGGCCACAACTACTTCATATCTCCCCAAAGCTTCGACGACAATGGTAAAAAATGGTGAGCACGAGGGCAAAGCGAAGTAAGCTAGTAAGTGTAATCAAAGCATATGGTCTCAAGGATATAGTGCCTTTGGTGGAGGCTCAAATCAAGGGACAACGGATTCCAAAAACTTACATTGACAGTGGAGCAGAGGTTTGTGTCATGACAGAAAAGCTAATGCATCAATTGGGTTTAGAGGTAATGGAATCATCAAACTTTAGGGAAAAAATGGCCAATAATGTCTCTGTCACTTGTGTGGGTGTAGTGAAAGCTTTGAGAGTTTCTGTTTTTGGAATCACTACAGAGGTTGATGCTTATGTGATGCCAGTAAAGGGAGAAGGATACCCCCTTATTTTAGGATGACCTTGGCTCATGGGTATAGGAGCTAGGCAAGATTGGGCAACAGGAGACTTGGAGTTGAGGCCTCGTATGGGTGGCCATAGTCGGAAGGTGGTTTATAACCTAAAGAATGGGCGACAAGAGAACCTTGAACTAGAGACGTCAGCTGATGAGTGGAGCTCAAGTGGATGCTCCTCATCTATGGACGAGGAAGAGAGTTCAAGTGAAGAGAGTGATAGCACTCTCGAAGTCATGGGCGTCACCATAAAGGAAACTACCTCATCAGAAGACAACCCAAGGATCCAAATGGAGAATGTGTGGGATGCCAGCCTAGAGGAGATGTTATCCAAGGATATAAAGGAAGAAGAAAAGGAGGGTTATGTAAATGTTCTCAAGAAGCATGCATCATTGTTTATTTTTGATTACACTCACATTACAGGTGTCACTGTAGTGAAGCATCATATCCATCTAAAAGAAGGGAGCAAGCCAGTAGTACAAAAACTAAGAAGACTAGGAGTTGTGCAACAAAATGCACTGTTGTCTGAGGTGAAGAGACTCTTAGAAGCAGGATTCATATACCCAGTAGAAGATTCAGAATGGGTCTCCCCAGTAGTGGTGAGGCCAAAGAAGAATGGTAAATGGCGAGTGTGCGTGGATTACAAGCCACTAAATGCTGCAACAAAGAGGTACCACTTCCCTCTCCCATTTCAAGATGAGATTCTAAATGAAGTAGCAGTCCATGAGAGATACACAGTGTGTGATGGCTACTCTGGCTACTTTCAAATACGCATTGCAGAGGAGGACCAGAAAAAGACTACTTTCATCACACCATGGGGATGTTTTGCATTTCGAGTCATGCCTTTTGGTCTCACCAACGCTCCAGCCACCTTTCAACGATTCATGAACATGGTCTTCCAACCTTACTTTGGTAAGTCCATAAGGGTTTTCATAGATGACTTTTGTATTTACAGCTCCAAAAGTATGCATCTCGGCAAGATTGATGAAGGATTTACTCATTTAGCTAAGCTGGGTGGACAACTAAACAAGGACAAATGTCACATTGGGGAAAGCAAGGTTACACTATTAGGGCATGTAGTGTCCATTGATGGAATCGAGGTAGATCCTGAAAAGATAGAAACATTGCTAAATCTACCTTCCCCAACTTCCATCAAACAATTAATCTCTTTCTTGCAAAAGCTAAGATATTTTAGTAGATTCATACACTTACTCTCCCAAGTGATATTTCCTCTACAACAGCTGACTCGTCAAGAGACGCTTGTTTGGAGTGAAGAAAGTGATGGGCATTTTAGAGAGATTAAAAAAATGTTAGGGTCACTCCCTGTAGTCCTCCAACCTTGTTGGGAAGAAACATTCTTTGTAAACCCTAGTGTGGGAGAAGAGGCCATTGGTGCTGCCCTCCTACAAAAAGATCCAAAAACATCCTTTATGAGGCCTGTGTATTTTGCTAGCCGCCTCATGGAAAACACAGAGAAGGCCTACACCCTGATGGAACAGCTAGTGTTAGCTCTCATGTTTGCGGTAACCAAATTTCGGCCATACTTGCTGCCGAAGAGGTTTGTAATTATTTCTGTGGAGGATATGTTTCCCTATGCACTACAACATATGGAAATCTTTGACAAAATAGCAAAGTGGGTGGTGCGACTTCAAGAGTTTGATTATACAATACAGGTTGAAAGAACAACTCGAGCATGCTTAGCCGACATTTTAACAAACAAGTGCTATGAAAAAGTTTTCCATTTGAAGAGAAAGGAACTTCCACCACCTCCAGCTCCAGAGGCTTTGGTCAATGCTTATAGCCTCTACTTTGATGGAGCATACAAGAGAACCAAGGATAAGGCAACTGTAGGCATCGTGGTCTTATCTCCATTGGGAGAGAGGATCCATGGTGAAGGGATCACTCTAGAAGATGTCCACTCCAACAATGAAGCAGAATATCATGCTCTAATTCATGGCCTTTGTTGGTGCCTCGATAATTCAATTAAGAGATTAAACGCTTTTGGTAAGGCAAATGCAAGGTACATGGGCTTGCAAAAATGCCCGTCTCTCTACTAAAATGAGAGAAGCCAAAGCTCTTATGAGGAGATTTAGGGAGGCACAAGTACATCATGTGCCAAGAGACCAGAACAAGGATGCAGACCACCTAGCATCATCAAAGTTAAATGAGTCAATAGTGGGAGCAGTGGCCATCAAACTTCCACTTCAGCAAGGCAAGGAGGACTTGGAAGATATTATGCACATTCTGGAGCAAGGAGAGGCTCCTAAACACTTGAATGCAGGGGAAAGGCGATGGTTAACTAGGAAGGCTACCAGGTATCGCATAGTAAATGATGACTTGTATTGTCTTGGTAAGGATGGTGTGCTTAGGAGAGTGCCTTTGAAGAGATTTTAAAAGCTTGTCACGATGATATGTGCGGAGGACACTTTGCACACGACGTCACTAGTAGAAAAGTTCTAAAAGCTGGGTTTACTTGGCCAAGTCTTCATCATGATGTCAAATACTAGTGTCAAACATGTGATGAATGTCAGAAAGCAGGACCACGACAGCTCATAGCTGAACCTCAGAACCCAATAAAGGTATATGGGCCCTTTGAGAAGTGGGGAATTGATGCCATAGGGCCTCTACCACGCACTCAGTCAGGTAAAGAGTACATCATCATGGGAGTAGACTACATGACTAGATGGGTTGAGGCTATGCCAACCAATAGAATTACTGCAAAGGATGTGAGTCAGTTCATCTTTGAACACATCTGTTGCCGGTTTGGCACCCCTCTTGAAATACTATCTGATAGAGGACCAGGGTTTAGAGCAGACTTGGTAGGAGAACTCATGAAGAAGCTAAATATTCAGCATCAACACTCTACTCCTTACTATCCTCAGTGCAATGGTTTGGTGGAAAAGGTAAATGGAATCATTTGCAAAATTCTCACCAAACAGGTACATGCCAGGCGCCAAGATTGGGACAAACACTTGAATGGAGCTCTATGGGCCTATAGAACCTCCTTCAAAACCACATTAGGGTACACACCCTTTCATTTGGTTTATGGAAAGGAGGCACTTTTGCCCATTGAAGTGAAGTTAACAAGTCTTCGAATATTGGGTAGCCAGGTAGGCTCTCAAAAGGAGAAAGTACATCAAAGGATCATGGATCTAGAGAGGCTGCAATTGGATCGTGAAGAAGCCATCAACCACTATTCTCAAGAAGCAGAGAAGCACAGAGAAAAGTTCAACAAAAAGCTAGCATCCAAAGACATCAAAAAGGGATCTCTGGTGCTTCGATATGAAAATCGCTTCGACACTCGTAAGGATGGAAAGTTTCTTTTCCGATGGGAAGGCCCGTTCTTGGTCACCAAAAAGTTCAAAAATGGCTCTTACAGACTTCAAGACATTGATGGTACAATGCACAAGACCAGGACAAATGGATGGCGTCTAAAGCCTTATCACATCAGGATAAGGTCAGCTCAAGATCAAAGAAAGTAGGCTAGAGGCATAAATACCCCTAGCCAGGTTTGGGGGGGCTATGATCCGAGCCTATCACAAATTTCTGTTTATTATATTTTGTTGGTTTTCCTTGCTTCTAGAGGCTTACAATAAAAGAAAGAGTGAGAACAACCTCTTGGAAAAATTTAAAAAAAAATGATTTGATAGGAATTTTTTCTTGACTAGTTCACCGGAGGTGAAAGGTAGAGGGAGAACCTAGTGGTAAAGGGAAGGGAAAATATGTAAATGTGAAAAGAAAAGATATGATGTGGTTGTGGAGCCATGCACCCATGATTCAAGGGTCATGAGTGGCTCATATCATCATGGCTTTGGAGCCATATGATGATTCAAACAAATGGGACCCAAGTGGAAGACTTGGTAAAGGAAGGAACCAGACACATGATTTTGTTGAATTTTTAAAAAATACTTCCACTCCGATCCAAGAAAAGTTGTCTTCATCAAAGTTGTAGCTGATGAGCTGGAGATTCTGGCCATATTTTTTTAATAATTTTTGCATCTACGGTCTAGGAGATATGGCCAAAATGGCGGACGCCAGTTTTTCAACTGTGGTGGAGACCACCCCCTCTACCTTTACACACACACACCCTTCCTTTTCCACATTGAGACCTTCTCTAAAAATCAGCCATTAGTCTTCTCACCCTCCTCTCCTTCCTCCTCTCTCTCAAGCTCAAAAAACCCATCAAAATTCCTCTTCTAATCACCTCTCAAGTCATGCTTAATCTTGTTGTAATTCATAAGTTCTCATTCAACCCCTTTCTATTATTACTAGATATGTATTGATTTTATGTAGATTCTTTACATTTTAAAATAAGGAAGCTCTTGGACTCAAGCTATGGAGGAAGGAGTGAAGACAACACAAGTGATGATGGAGCTAATTGGTCAACAAATCACTTGGAAGGAGCTTCTTCATTGGTTGAATGTCCCTAATTAAGCTTCATTTGTACAAATTACACTTGGATCTTAACCTCACTCCTAATCACTCTCTTCCCTATATAAAGAGGCCTTCCCCTTTGTAATTTCAAGCCTCCCTCAGTCCCATTGAGTCTTTGTATCACTCACCATGAGCCCATAAGCTCATTCATTCACTCTATTCTTGCACATTCTAGAGTGCAAATTGTTTCATGCTAGTAGTCTCTCCTTCTCTTACTTATGTTAATTAAGAGAAATCTTTTATATATGTGTGAGAGTGCTTGATGTGATCTTGGCTAATCCTTGAGTGGTTGTTTGGTAATCTACATGCTATTTGTGTTGGGAGTGTTTGAAGTCATCCATTCCTTGTACACACACTAAGGTTAATGCTTCATTCATAGTGATCTCTCTCTCTCTCTCTCTCTCTCTCTCTCTCTCTCTCTCTCTCTCTCTCTCTCTCTCTCTCTCTCTCTCTCTGTGTGTGTGTAGCGGTCCTAGCCCACGCTTCCAAGACTAGGTGGTGCCCTTATCTCATTTCCCTTGTGGCGCAATGGAGTTTGTTTTGGTGTAGAGGCCGCCATTCCAAATTTCCTTCGTCAACAGCAACATCGATTTCTTTCTTCAAAGGAGCCTCAACACTTTCAAATAAATGTGAGATATATTTCTTGAATACATTCAATGATAAGATATGCATTGGGTCGTAGACTAAATCTAGAGAGAGATCAAATCCATATAGATCATATAATCTCCAGAGTATGGACTCTCCTGAGAGACCAGCTTCTTTCCATGATGCTTCCTTTTCTTTGTCTGTGCAACATCGTTTAGCCTCATCAAGAGCTTTTGTCATCTCCTCAATGGTCCTCTTTGAAGGTGGATATCTAGCTTGTCGGCGATTTTCATTATAGATGTATCGCCCCTCTTTTGATCCTATACCAGGTCGTACTAGAGTTTCTTGAGGTTTATCAAGCCTGCAAAACTCTTGTCCTCCATTCTTGAAGAAGCCTATTTTGCATTGTGCCAGATGGTCGCCTGTAGCCATCATGGCCATAGCGCGTAGCGTACATAGCTTTGAAAGACCTTGTTGATTGGCACCAAAGATCTTCTCTATGGGATAGTCATACAACACCTCCACACCATTTAGATATAGGCTTTCCAACTCATCTAGCAAAGGTTCCAAAAATGCCCCAAAAACTTCACCAGAAACCTTCATAATTTTCTTGCAACTTTGAGGGATAAACAAAACTGGCAAGATATCAATGGAATACTTGATTCCTGGATTCAACACCATGACCTCTACTACCCCACAACTCTTTTGGGTTGTTTGTGATGTCTGAAATCCATCCCAATGTAGCAACAATGCTACATTTCGAGGATCACCCTATTCACATGGCAACCCAAAAAATAAGTTTGGTTTGAAATCATGAGATCGTTAAAAAAAAAAACAATGTGATGCTTCTATGTACCTTTTGTAGGCTCCTTTTACACACAATGTCCTCTTTACACTCGATGCAGGCAAAGTTGTACTCTTCTCCCACAACATTTTGAAGAGCTTTATAACGTCTACTGGTAGGAAAAGTAGTGTAAGACTTCTTGCAAAGAGGATTAGAGCAAACAACCGGTAGCTCATAAGATGTTGATGGATCCCAAAAGTCCTTGACTTCTTGGAATTTTTGTCCATCCCAAACATCAACAATGCTTCTTTGGTTGCTAATTGCATCTCCATTGAGCCATTTTTCTTTGTGCCTCCATAAACATAGTAGCTCGTGGCAATAAGTGCTACTCTTTGTCAATAACTTTAGTTGAGGCCCGATGGGAATGTAGTCAAAGGAAAGCATTGATTTCCTTGCTTTGGCACAAACTGGACACTTCTCGCAGCATTCCAAGCAATCACGTTTAAGCTTCGATGATAATGATCCACCTTCACATGTGCACTTAAGAACCTCTCCTGTAAAGTTGTCCTCATTGCTTGGTTGAAGAAGCTTGGGTGGATGCTTGGCTACATCACTACCTGTGCAGATGCGATAGCACAAGGAAGAAACCATGCCAAGACCTTTAAGCATGGTTTGCAATTGATCCCAACAAGCCGGAATTTGAATCCCTCCAAGGTCACCTTCCCATGTAGGTTCTTTTCAATCTACAGCAGATGCCCATAAGTCTTCCCCCTGCCCATTTAGATAGTGGATGGTTTATATGTGGTCTATGTCTTACAATTAACAGACATGTGGTCTATGTCTTCCATGGTTCTTTTGCATCCATAGCAAATACCTATGTCTACCAACAATTGGGCTCTAGCCTGTCCTATCATTTTAAAGGCCAACGCCCCCCCCCCCCCCCCCCCCCCCCGGGTCATGGGGGTGGTGTATGTCTTCCTTAGTTGTCGATTATCTCGATCATAGTCCAAAGCCCAAGGGGAAGGGTATGGGCTATGGCCATTATCGTAACCTTTATGTGAGGTCCCACTTGGAGCATGTATGCATGTATACCTATTTTGAGTCATGTATGCCAAAGTGTAGGCCCTCATGTTATGTGCTAGAGTCAAAAGAATATCCCTAGTTCGTTTATGGGGACCAAAGTTTATCTCTCTCTCTCTCTCTCTCTCTCTCTCTCTCTCTCTCACACACACACACACACACACACACACACACACACACACCAAAGTTTCTCTCTCTCTCTCTCCCTCCATAATATGTCCACCTCTACATTGTAAATTGCCAACCCTAAACCGGCTGACATTGTCATTGCCGAGCATCTTAACAGAAAGCCAAGTAGTGTTCGAAAACATTAATTTTCCAAACATACACAATTCCTTTCCTTGAATTTGCCAAGAGGAAATTCAAACAAAAAACGGCATGATATTAAGCTAAGACGCATTTTTACCAAACACTGAGAGCTTTCAAAGAATGCTTAAAAGAAGTTTTATTTTTTATTTTTTTGGGGTGGAGGGACAGGGATCAAATTAAGACACATTTTAATTTGCCGGAATGAGGAACTCTGGTTTTTTCTTTTTTTTGCACGAAGCATAGTTCATCAAAGTTATTGCTCAGATTTTGGGTTTGGGGAGGGGGGGGGGGGATGTTGTCGCCGGATCTGCTGCATTGACTTCCAAGGCAATAATCCGTAAGGCCGTTCGTGAAGGTTTCCTGGATACTTTCCATGGTAGTGTGCATGAGTTGTCCAAGCAGCCTGTTCATTATGTGTATGCTTCTCCATCACCGTCCAAGACCATTGGTCTTTTTTGGGAAAACAATGATGCCTTGCCTGAAATGTATTTGAATGCATGTGAGACGGTAAAGACGACACTTGCTCAAGAGTTTTCAACGCAGGCGGAGGCCATCAAGGAAGAGAACATGCAGAACAAGAGGATTTTTGAGGCTGAACTGTTAACTTTCAAAGAAGATTTCAGCCGTCAGAATTCGGAATTGGTAGCTTTGAAAAGTCTTTGCTTAGAGCAAGGTGAGACCTTAAAGAAACAATCCAAGCTGATAGTGAAGGCACAGGCAAACATTAGCTCTTTGATTTCCACTGTGGAAGATCTCACCGAATGTAACATATGCATGATTACACAGAAAACAGAAATGTTCTTCCCTTGTGGTCACTTTCAGACATGTGAGAACTGTGTGCAACTGTGGCAACAAGCCTTCGGAAACGGCCAGCTTTATTGTCCCTGGTGTGGCTCACGAGTTCACAGACACTTCTCCATTATTCTATAAGCCTAAATTCAAGTTTTCTAGAAATTTTTTTCCAAGTTAAACTGGCAGGAGTTAGTTTTGAGAACTATCATCATAGTAGAGAATGTAATTTTCAACCCTTGAATGGGAGTACTCTATGTAGATTGTTTTCAAGAAGTATTTTGTGACAATTGAATATAACCTCATCAAGGTGATGTTAAGGTTTTCTTTGATGTGAAATCAAGTCCGAAGGGTAGTTATAATTAGTGAATAGAATTCACTCCTTATAATTTTGTAAGCCTGCATTCTACTCATTTTGATAGTTTTGAAATTATAAGTGGAAGTAAGTGATAATTGCTAAATTGGTTGTGTCTATAGGATGATATATATAGCTTTTTTTGTTATCTCAAATTAAATTTATATTTTTTTACATCATGGATTATTTTAACATTCGTGAGCATTTATATATTATTCTTGATAATATTGTTCTATGGCTGGCTTTGAGTCATGTCGATCTGATTCGTTGAGAATATTGTTCTATGTTTGGTTGAGTCATGTCAATTTGTTTCCATTTGGACAAAATTATAACTATTTACTTGGTTTACAAAAACCAGTGAGTTTTGAATGTGCGTTTAAGCTTGAATCTTAATCAAATTCCTTCCCATCCTCTCACCACTGTTGTTCACACATTTTCACCCAATCTCATAAGTGGCTCATGTTAACTTAACAACCTCACCACAACCACAGCCACCTTGCATGATTAGCATCCATCATACACCCTTCACTAGAGCACTCAGAGTCTAAGGATTTATTGTTTCTCTTTGAAGCGTTTGGCTTGCCCTAAGAGGCAATGATGCTACATAATTCCTCTTAAGTGGATGGCCAAGATTTTCTGAACAAAGATTCTTTCATGGGTTCGAATCTCAAAGGATTATCCTAGAGACCTTAACACATTTGCAAGCCCATACATTTGTGACTTAAATGATGATCACATGAGTTGAGACTTTAATCAAGGTTTGTGGCAATTGGCATGTGTGTGAAAAGCCTGGCTGAAAATTTGAAAAGAGGTGTGTTGTCTATTTAATGGTTATGCACTGCATCCTCATGTCCATGCTTCAACCTACCCTCCCTCCCTTAGAGTAGAGATTGTCAAGCCCTACATCAACTTTTTAGCAACTAAGGTGCACAAGCCAATCCATTGGTGGCCTCCCACGATACAATTGGCACTTCAGTCTACATGGTGTTTGCGGCAAAGTTTCAATACAAGAGTTATTGTTTTACACCTTGTCTATGACTCGCTATTCCATGTCAAGTGTTTTCTTTGTCCATTTAGGACACAATACAAGCCCCAAAAAACAATAAAGTTTTGAGATTGAAAATGGAGTGACTAACCACCGTGCAGGAAGGAAAGAGGGCCACTACACACCCACAATAGCAGAACAGATCTTCTACATGGGATCACTTGCCTATCATTTTAAGTAGAGCCTTTGTTTAAATCCAATAGAGGCTCACCAACATGGGTTAATATGGCTAGGGGATAAGTGGTTCAAAATGGAAAAATCACATCTGTAAGTCACCCCACTACTTGCATTGCACGACCAGCTTCTCTTTTTTAACACCCTCACCACACTCGTCCATAACAAAAGAAAACCACCATCTCCCTTATAGCTTACTTACCCATTGATACTTGCCCATTGTCCCATCTCTGTGTCTACATTCTATTAAGAACTCTTTAGCTATGGCCAATGGGTCCCCAAGAATCCGTAAACTTTTACTATGTTGACATTATAGCACATGCATTCCTCTTATGTGTCGCAGTCCATAAATTCAAGGTTAATTTTAGTAGTTTGATTTATGAAGGATGCAGGTTACAAGGTCAATGCTTGAATAGCGCAGTTTATGGTTAAATTGAAGGGATCGATTTCACACTTTCATAACAAAGTTATTGCACTCGCATACCTTTTAATGGATCATTCTTTGACTTAATTAATGTAGTAGTTATATTTATGTTTATGTTTATTGCGTTCACACACACACACACACATACATACACACACTAATTTATTTACATTAAACACACATACTATCCATATTCATACATACATGCACGTTCTGTCAAGTGATGAGTAAGCGATACAACAACAATGGCAACAAGATTGCTGACAGTGTCTTCTCAAAATCTCTTCTGATGTTTTCCAATAAGATTTTATTATTTCTAACTGTATTTTACAATGACTTTATTCTTCACAAAAATACTCACTAACAGGAGCTAGAATAAGGATAAATGCCCAAAAAAAATATCTATCTATATTGTGTATTGCACACACCAAGGATAAAGGAATTCATAACGAGGGGTAAGGCGTAAGTGGCATTTGATGAGGTCGATTGGAAGTCATCTAAAAGTGATGGATGTGAAGAAAACTTTTTTCGCAAGGATCTTGATGAGGATGTCTACATGGAATAGCAAGAGGGTTTTTAAGTGAAACCTTAGAAATTGTACTAGGGTATAACTGATGAAAGGAGCTAGGAAGATCACTACTTGTATACCTAAAAGCTGAACGATAGTTCATTTATCATCTTGATACTTTATTTCAATGAATTGCAACATTTTAATATATAAGGGGAAGGCTACATTGAGTACCCCAATGCAGACATATACAAAACTTAGCATGAAAAATGATCTCAAATGTAATGTTGAGAAAGCAAAAATAGCAAAGTGCTATATTTATCAATAACTACCAATCTTATGTACGCCATGGTAGCCACCAGAACAAACATTGCATCTGTAATGGGAGTGGTTAACAAATTTATGGACAATCTTTAGTGGGAGTGGTTAACAGATTTATGAAAACTCTTAGCAGGAAGCAATGAAAGCAAGGCATAAGCACATCTTGAGATATCTGAAAGGTACGATATACAAGTGCTTATGCCTTGGGAATACTGATGCATCCATTGTGGGTTACATAGATGCAGATTATGCATGTTGCGTGGATAGTTGAAGATCCATATTTGTCTATATATTCCTATTTGCTAGATCAATGATGTCATGGAGATCATGTCTCCAAGATTGTATGTCATCTTCTACCACAAAGACAGAGCATGCGGAGATTTCTAATGTTAGCAAGGAAGTCATGTGGTTAGTTCGCCTAGTGGGAAATCTTGGAATTACGCAGACTTGAGTGTTGTATTATCACAATCAAAGTGCGATTGCATTAGCGAAGAGCCTCGTGTTTCACTCAAAGTAAAAAAAAATAGTGTTCTGTTATCATGTGATACATGACATATTGGTTAGCAAACACATTGAGCTAGTCAAGAGAGAATGGCGAAGGACCTGCGTGACCATGAGGAGAGAATGTTCAAGCTGAAGCAGGAGGAGGACACAAAACGGATGGAGATGTACATGCGGGTTCAAGCTGAAATTGCAAAAGCACTAGGGAATCGACCCAAGGTATGCTTCTTCACCTTCTATATAAAAAATTGAGAGAGGGAGGGAGATTTCACATTGTGTGTTCATGCTCACGTGCAAATGTTCATTTCTATTATCTTTGCATTTAACGTGTAGGATGGACGAGGCCGTAGAAATATTTTGGCTAATGTCCTCTAACTGGCATAGCATATGCCCTATTGATGAACACCTCTCCCATATTGCATGGTCGGCTAGGAGTACTCCAAACACCTACTTCTTGTTCTTATCTTGCATGTTGTTACTTGTATCATCTGTGTGTATGTTAATTGAAGATGGTTTATTGTCCATTCGGCCACGCATATGGTGGTGTTATCCTAGGCAAGTGACATTCTGGCAAGCAATTCACTCTGGCTTTTGGAGTGCAGCTTGTCTTGAAAACCAAGCCACATTCAGGATGTATTATATAATGTCATATGAGGCCTTCCATGAGTTCAAGGATCTCATTTTCCCCATCTACCATGTGGAGAGGTACGTGAGTTTCGTAGGGAGCCTATCCAAGCTGACCTTGCCCTTGCATGTGTGCTTTGGCGTTTTTCTCACGGTCACTCTTCTCATACGCTATCGCAATTGTTCGGGCTTGGGGACTCCACTATTCGAAAGTACAGCCATTTGATAGTGGGTATTCTATGCAGACAAGAAATGTTGCGTAGATGTCAGATTGAGGTTCCACCTGGGGCACGACTAGCCCAAATCATCAGTGAGTTTGAGGCTATCACTGGCCTTCCCAACATGTGTGGTGCAATTGATGGCACACACATCAAGATTGCCCGCAAACCAATTCAAGACTATTTTCCTGCACAGTACGTTAGCCGCCATGGATTTCACAGTATTTTGTTGCAAGGCATAGTAGACTCCAAAAAGTTGTTTTGAGACATTGTGTATAATGCACCAGGAGGCTCACACAATTCAATTGTTTTCAAGGGTTCTCTAGTTTATAGAAAAATGAAAGCATGTCAGGTATTGAGTGCACCAATTATAGATTTGAATCAGGTGTCCATTAGACCTTACATTGTTGGTGACTCTGCATATAAGCCCACAAGCTTCTTACTAAAAGCATTCAAGTTAAAAGCGCGACAAGACTTGGCTTCAAAGAATGCATTTGACAAGCAAATTGCAAAGGGCGGGATGAAGGCAGAGAATGCGTTTGGCATTTTGAAGAATCGTTGGTGCATCTTGCGTGATCTCAATGTGAATTTGCCTTTTGCACCGACAGTAGTGATAGCATGTTGTGTGTTACACAATTATGTCCAATTAAAAGGAGAACCTGAGCCTAGTAATTCAATTAATCCACATCCAAATGATGATGAGCCCTTAAGAAGGCGATCAATAACCTGATAACGGGCTCCGGACTCAAAATGCGCGCGGCATTGTTCAGTGATTTTGTTAGACGTAATTCTAGTCACGCTTAAGATGTTTGCAAGTAATTAGGAGTCTTGAGTGTGCATGTTTTTTACTTCGATGGCACTAACTGCTCATTGTTTATGACATGTTTTTACAGGAGTGATGATCAGGACTCACCAGTAGGTTGTTTTATTTTTTTGGATAGGTTTAGGGTTTGTATGTACGATGCATGGCCAACATTTGCTGCAATTTTTGTTGTGTATATATAGTTATGTACATGTGTGTGTTACCATCCATTTTCATCACCCAGAAAATGTTTTTCTTTTGTGTGTGTGCACTGTGTGTATGTGTGTTTCTGTGTGAGCATGAATTTGAAAAAACCAAAGAGAATTTTTTTTTTTGCATGTGTGGGTGCACATAAATCACAAAATGATCCAAAAAAATTTGCATTGTGAGCATTGTGTGTGTGTGAGTGTGTGCATCAGTCTATGGGGGTTTGGGCACCCCTCATGGACTATGTGGGCATGGCCTGTGGAGGGACCGAGTTCGATTCTCGGGTGACTTTGACGGATTGGATCCCCCCCCGAAAAAAGGAACTATTTAATCCTTCTATGTGCTCTCTTTGACTACTGCCGGCCGGCCACCATGTGCTCAAACCTCACGGTCGACGACCTTGCTTTATAAAAGAGTCACCGGCCAATGGCCGGCTGGAGCCTTTGTGCTCAAGATTGCCGACCGGCCATGGAATATTCCACAGCATCATTTGGTCGCAGCTAATTGGCCGCACGGCTAGATATGCTAGTGCTATCTCCCCCCCCACGGGTTAAACGGACGGATATTTCCAAGTGTGACATGAGCCCTCCCCCTAGGGTTTGTAATATATTGAGCGTGGTTTTTGTTATTCTTCATTTCTTGCTCTCCCACTCCCCATCTCTGTGCGCACGATGTCTCTCTCTCTCTGAGTCCAGTAGGGCGATGATGAACCATGTGAGAGCTTAGTAAGGAGCCAGAAGCACAAGGAGTGCGCTCCCCATGAGTTTAATCAGCCTTTCTCTCTCTCTCTCTCTCTCTCTCTCTCTCTCTCTCTCTCTCTCTCTCTCTCTCTCTCTCTCTCTCTCTCTCTCTCTCTCTCTCTCTCTCTCTCTCTCTCTCTCTCTCTCTCTCTCTCTCTCTCTCTCTCTCTCTCTCTCTCTCTCTCTCTCTCTCTCTCTCTCTCTCTCTCTCTCGTGCGCGCGCAGGGCGATGATGAAGATGCACATTTGGAGCCCAGGCGGAGGGTTGTTTCATACCGCTGCGCTTTACCAAGCTATTCATGTCTCCTATGGCAAGCTACCCGCATAAACAATGATCATCCGTTTTGTGAGATTACTGAAACGGGAGCCAAAAGGAAAGTGTTAGCACGGTGAGGACTGCTGCTAGCTCATTCTTCCTACGTCTTACTGGTTGCGGCCTGTATTCGTAGCATTTGTGCTTATATGCCCCACATGACCTAAGAGCCAGGCCGCTCAGAGATTAGTGAGTGAGGGGGGGGGGGGGGGAATTGGAAAACACCAAGCTATGTTTTTTTAAACTTGTAGCCTTGAAAAACAGGAACTAAACGTATTGGTTACGTGAGCAATAGAAGGGCAATCTTCGACCTGGCTGGGGTTTCAATGCGAGCATACCCTTTTACGTGGGTAGTGAATCATGGAGTTTAGGGTAAGGGAGCATACCCTTTTACTTGGTTGGGTAATCATGGATTTGAGGGTTCGAATGCGAGCATACCCTTTTACTTGGGTAGTCAATTATGGACTTGAGGGTTACTTGGGTAATGGATCGAGTCAGTTGATGGAATCTCTCTCTCTCTCTCTCTCTCTCTCTCTCTCTCTCTCTCTCTCTCTCTCTCTCTCTCTCTCTCTACTTCCATTAACCGCACACAGACGGATTCGATTATCGTTGGAAGCCTCTTTCAGAGGCGGTGGGCGGTGGCGGTGGCCTTATAGGCAAGGGGCAAAGCTCTTGTTTCCCGCAGCATGAGAGCACTGAGAGACTGGAGGATGGTGTGGTCTCTCTCTCTCTCTCTCTCTCTCTCTCTCTCTCTCTCTCTCAAAAAACGCAGCCGTTTTTTGACCTAGTAGACAGCAGTCCACTCTTTTGATCATAACTTCTTCATCCGAACTCCGATTTGGGTGATCTATAGCCTCAATCGAAGAGCACGAAGTCCTCTACGCATTGATGTAAAGACAGAAATTTTCAGAGTTATGGAAGGCGTTTCTATAGCAGCATTTTCGAAGTGAACAGGTTCAACAAAATTGATTCTCATCTCCTATTTTACATACAATGTCTTCCGGCACTCGTAAGGGTTCTTCTTCTTCAACAAGGTCCACAATCATTGTGGAAAATGATCCAAAATCTCCTAAGTGTGGAGATAGCAACACAACCACCCAACCAACGACATCGGAAACCATGATCATGGCGTACTTGGTATCATTGCAAGAGACCGTAAACAAACAAGACGAAGACTTACGAGCACTTGCAATGGAGAATGGCACACTAAGGGTACTTGTGGTTGAGAATGAGAATCTCAAGAGGACACTTGAGATGCAAACAACACGTTTGATGCAACTTGAAGAGGAAGTCAAGGAATGTAAACGCTCTCTTGTGGACTTGAATGCTTTGAAGGAGTGGATGAGCAAAGTAGAGCATGACCATGTATTGAAAGAGGAGAAATTTGACACTATGAGCCGGGATGTATGCGACATGAAAAATGTATGCACAAACAAGTCTTGGGCTGATGTATGTGGTTTTCAATTCCTCACTCATGCAAGCTATGGTTCAAACAAAGAATGTTGAGAATGTGGATGTGGAGGAGTTGAAGGAATGGGAGCGACGTTCCAAGAACATTGTTATTCGTGGAATTCCCGAAGAGAAGTTAGAGACACCTCCTTCTCTTGCCATTGTTATTGAAGATTTCTTCAAAACCCACTTTGGCATGTCCGGAGTTATGGTCTATGGAGCACATAGAGTGGGGAAGCAAGGAGCTCCTCGCTCGGGAGAATGGCCAATTGTATGCACCATGCCGGATGAGACCAAGCGAAAGATTATCCTTGATAATAGTTGGATCTATTTGAGGGATACAAAATGTTTTTTATGTGAAGATCGCACTATTAAGCAACAAAATATGCGTCGCAAGGCATATGAGGAAAAGAATAATAAAAACAAGGAGATCTCTCATGAAGAAAATGTGCCCAAGGAGGAGGCAAGTCTCTCAAGCAAATAGGGATGCGTGACCTATGAGACCGAGTTACAATTGAAAATATGCTTTTGGAATTGTAATGGATACCCATGGAATGCAGGGGTTGGCATTGATGAACTAACAAGCAAAGCCGATGTTGTACTTCTTGTTGAAACTTGGGAGCATGATACACAAAGGATTAACGGCTTGGAGGATTACAATGTACATTCATTGATGTGGTCAAAGAATCTCAAGCAACGAAGAGGACAAGGAGGGTTAGCATGTATGGTTAAGAAAGGATTGGAAGATTTTGTATCAATTGTGAAAGATGACAAGTACAAACGTTATGTATGGCTGAAAATTATGACACCAAAAAGAGCACCCATTTTTGTAGCCGGTTGCTACATTCCTCATCATGATTCTCCCTTTTATGCTTGCATGGATAGAGATCAACCATTTTCTGATTTGGAAGAGGACATTGCTTATTTCAAAGGTGAAGGTGATGTTATTGTATTTGGGGATATGAATGCTCGCACAAAAACATTGCAACATGATACTCAACAATTTGATATGCCATACATTTCAAGGGAGTTGGAGGAAGTTTACTTGTATGATCGTACTTCAATGGATGAGAAAGAGCCGGATCACTATGGAAAGTTACTTTTACACATGTGTAATAGCACGGGTATGCTCATTGCCAATGGTGTATCTTTGTGGAGTGGAACCAATGGATTTACATGTAGGAGACATAATGGGGATAGTGTGATTGACTATATGCTACTCTCTGAAGCCATCATGTATCGCATAAAGAGTTTTATGTTTGGTCAATGGACCCCGGAATCCGACCATTGCACCTTATGTATTGACCTTTCATGTGGAGAAGCAACTAAGCATGATAATCTCAGCCAAAGGAAAGAGAAGTTATCACTATGTATGGATTTCAAACGGGCACCAATGTACATTGAAATGGTTGAGCAAAAATTATGGATGACAAAGCTTCAATGTGATGCACCATTGGAAACTAAATGGGAAGCTTTCAAGAAAGCTATTTGTTCTTGTGCGGAAGAATGCTTTGCCATAAAGCATTTCCATGGTATCAACAAAGATAGATCACGCAAAAGGTGGTTTGATAAAGAATGTCAAGATGCTCGAAAGTCCTTGATAAAGCTTGATGCAACTATGGATAAAGACAACTATCAAAGTCATTTGCATACATACAAGGCATTGATTCAAAAGAAGAGAAGAAGATGGGAAGTAAAGCAACAAGAATTTCAAGTCCAAGAAAAGGCACATGCATGTGGAAGATTTTGGAGAAACTTGAGAGGCAAACGGGTTGAGAATTTTGTTAACTTGAGTCTAGTGGATATGTACACACATTGTAGGCAATTATATGAGCAAGCAAATACTGAAAAAATGCCATTTTATGATTCACTCCCATGTATGCCGTCTTTTTTTACTATTGAGGATGTATGCGGTGGGCTTGAAAAGTTGGCCACTCGCAAAGCGGGAGATCTTCAAGGTATCAAGCCGGAGATGATCAAATGGACGGGAGATTTTACCCATGAGTGGATGTGTGATATGTTCAACCTTGCACTTCAACATGGTATGCCTTATGATTGGAGTACTAATTGGGTTAAGCTTTTGCATAAAGGAGGGGATGTAAAGAATGTAAGCAACTACCGGACTATAATGATTGGGTCTCTTATGGCAAAGTTGTTTGGGTGCATAATGGAGATGAAATTGAGTGATTGGGCTGAAGAGAATGACAAGCGTGCAAAGGGACAAGCGGGTTTTCGTCGATGCCATAGCACCATTGATCATCTTGTCACTCTTCGTGTTCTCATGGAGGAAAGTCGGTTGAAAAGCAAGCGATTGTATTGTTGTTTTGTGGACTTTAAGAAAGCCTTTGATATGATTCCACGTAACAATTTGTGGAGAAGAATGGAAGAACTCCAAGTGCCAAGTGAGTTTATGCTTACGGTTTCTCGAATCTATGAGAAGGTGATTTGTCAATTGCGCATGGGAAGAGAAATTTCAGAAATTTTTGTAAGCACTATTGGGGTTAAACAAGGATGTCCATTGTCACCAACTCTCTTTGGTCTATGCATCGATCAATTGGAACAAATGGTACTTGAATTTATGCAAGAAGAAGGCATTGAAGAGGTCACTATTTGCAATGCGGTAATCATGCTTTTGTTGTATGCGGATGATGTAGTGCTTCTAGCACACACTTTAGAAGATGCACAAAAGCTTATGGTTGTCCTTGAGAACTTTTGCTTGCATAGTGGGCTGATTGTAAATGAATCCAAAACAAAGTTTATGCTTGTGAAAACCGACCATAAGGAGAAGCCATGCATTGTGTACAACAACGAGAAACTTGAAGTTGTTGAGAGCTTTAAGTACCTTGGCCTTGAGGTTCCATCCAATCACAAGTGGCATGAATGTGCTATGCGTCGTTTGGAAGCGGGAAAGAGAGCATATTATGCATTTGAGAACATGTGTAATGCGGGAAACATCAAGTGTTGGGTTCTCAAGAAGTATCTTTTTGATGCATTGGTGACACCGGTTCTTCTTTATGGAGTTGAAGTGTGGGACGGGAGCATCTCAAAGTGTACTTGGAAAGAGTTTGAGAATGTCCAAAAGCGTTTTCTTACAAACTTTCTCCAAGTTAAGACACAAACACCATATATGCTCCTACTTCTTGAGTCGGGATCTCTTCCAATTGAGGTTATGGGCATGGAAAGGGTTGTGGAGTACATGATAAAGATGCGTCAAAACCCCTCACATCGACTTCCTACAATTGCATGGGAAGCAAGCAAAAAAGTTCAAAAGACGCATAAAAGCAAGATCTTGAGCACGGGATGGATGCAAGACATAAAGAAGTGGTTTGGGAGATGGGATGCATTACACTTGCTACATGATGCTTCAATTGACTCTCAAGTGAATGAAGCTTTTCTACAACGCCAATGTATTACGGCTTCGGAGAAATCCGGTGGGTCACGCTTCATACATTACACCACCTATATTGCCCCCAACTACAAAACCATGTTCTTCGCTGAGAGAGGAAACCGTACTCACACTTACATGCTTGAGCCTATTCCCTTGTCCGCGATACGCACTATCGCAGCAATTCGGCTTAGCTCCCATTTCCTTCGATGCGAGATAGGGCGTTGGAGCAATGGAGAAGAGTCAAATCGATTGTGCACATTATGCTCACTGCAAGTTCGAGAGTCTGAGTACCACACACTACTAGAGTGCTCAGCTTTTGATCACATCCGAACTTGCTTCTCTCACATTTTCAGCCATAACTTAGACCTACACACTTTCCTCTCCCAGCCAAAGTGTGGGCTCTCCATTGCGACTCTCATCACTACAATTTTGGAGCATCGAGAGTCACTCATCAGCCATACACATACTACATCACATGTAACTTTGGTCCCATAGGTCATATTTGACCTCCGAGGACGATAATAAAATCTATCTATCTCTCTCTCTCTCTCTCTCTCTCTCTCTCTCTCTCTCTCTCTCTCTCTCTCTCTCTCTCTCTCTCTCTCTGTGTGTGTGTGTGTGTGTGTGTGTGTGTGTGTGTGTGTGTGTGTGTGTGTGTGTGTGTGTGTGTGTCGCAAGGACATCCTCTGCGTATGGGGATGAGCAAGAGGGCCTCAAGTTGTGCAGCTAATCTCTAATGTCAATGCAAAGCTCTCCATGTCGCACAATTCCCACCATGCCTTCAGCGTGGCGAATATCCGGAGGCATCCTATCCCTTGATGGGATTAGATATTAGCAAGTCAGTATATCTAATCCCATCAAGGGACAGGATGCCTCCGGATATTCGCCGCGGTGCCGGTCCCCAAAAATAGTCCCTCACCCAAAAAGAAGTCCACGTCAGCCTCGCCCCTCCCTCCTCTCTGCGTGACTTGCTGCACTCCTGCTCGCCATTCCCAGCAGGTACTACTGCCTTGCATAATCTTGCAGTCTCCCTTCGGCCGCCTGTCGTATGATAGAACCAGAGAGCCGAAGGCATGGTGGGTATTGTGCGACATGGCGAGCTTCGCATTGACATTAGAGATTAGCTGCATAGCCTGAGGTCCTCTTGCTCATCCCCATACGCAGAGGATGTCCTTTTGACACACACACACACACACACACACACACACACAGAGAGAGAGAGAGAGAGAGAGAGAGAGAAGGACACATAAAAGAAAAAACGACAGCTGCCAGCCATAAACTTTAAAGAAACAATATAAAGGATCTCTTTAGGATTCTTCACTTTCTGAATTTTTCTGAAACGTGCACGCATACACCTGGTTCATCACTTATTATAATCATTAGTTCCCCGATGCTCTCTGAAATTCCATCAACTGAATGATCCATTACCCAAGTAACCCTCAACTCCATGATTGACTACCCAAGTAAAAGGGTATGCTCGCATTCGAACCCTCAAATCCATGATTACCTAACCAAGTAAAAGGGTATGCTCCCATACCCTAAACTCCATGATTCACTACCCACATAAAAGGGTATGCTCGCATTCAAACCCCCGCCAGGTCAAAGATTGCCCTTCTATTGCTCACGTAACCAATACGTTTAGTTCCTGTTTTTCAAGGCTACAAGTTTAAAAAAACATAGCTGAGTGTTTTCCAATCCCCCCCCCCCCTCTCACTCACTAATTTGTGAATGGCCTGGCTCTTAAGTCTTGTGGGGCATATAAGCACAAATGCTATGAATATAGGCTGCAATCAGTAAGACGCACTAAGGATGAGCCAGCAGCAGTCCTCACCGTGCTAACGCTGTCCTTCTGGCTCCCGTTTCGGTAATCTCACAAAATGGATGAGCATTGGTTATGCGGGTAGCTTGCCATAGGAGACATGACTAGCCTGGTGAAGCGCAGGGGGATGAAACAGCCCTCCGCCTGGTCTCCAAACATGCATCTTCATCATCGCCCTGCGCGCGCGCGCGTGTGAGAGAGAGAGAGAGAGAGAGAGAGAGAGAGAGAGAGAGAGAGAGAGAGAGAGAGAGAGAGAGAGAGAGAGAGAGAGAGAGAGAGAGAGAGAGAGAGAGAGAGAGAGAGAGAGAGAGAGAGAGAGAGAGAGAGAGAGAAAGGATAATTAAACTCATGGGGAGTGCACTCCTTGTGCTTCTGGCTCCTTTCAGTAAGCTCTCACATGGTTCATCATCGCCCTACTAGGCTCAGAGAGAGAGACATCGTGCGCACAGAGATGGGGAGTGGGAGAGCAAGAAATGAAGAATAACAAAAACCACGCTCAATATATTACAAACCCTAGGGGGAGGGCTCATGTCACTCTTGGAAATCTCCGTCTGTTTAACCCGTGGGAGGGAGATAGCACTAGCATATCTAGCCGTGCAGCCAGTTAGCGGCGACCAAATGATGTTGTGGAATATTCCCTGGCCGGCCGGCAATCTTGAGCACAAAGGCTCTAGCCAGCCATTGGTCGGTGACTCTTTTATAAAGCAAGGTCGTCGACCGTGGAACGGCCGTGAGGTTTGAGCACATGGTGGCCGGCCGGCAGTAGTCAAAGAGAGCACATACAAGGATTAAATAGTTCCTTTTTTTGTAGAAGTTTAGGAGCGTGCTATGAGGGGATCCAATCCATCAAAGTCACCCGAGAATTGAACTCGGTCCCTCCACAGGTCATGCCCACATAGTCCATGAGGGGTGCCCAGACCCCCATAGACTGATGCACACACTCACACACACACAATGCTCACAATGAAATTTTTTTTTGGATCATTTTGCGATTTATGTGTAGCCACACATGCAAAAAAAAATGCTCTTTGGTTTTTTCAAATTCATGCTCACACAGAAACACACATACACACAGTGCACACACACAAAAGAAAAACATTTTTTGGGTGATGAAAATGGATGGTAACACACACATGTACATAACTATATATACACAACAGAAATTGCAGCAAATGATGGCCATGCATAGTACATACAAACCCTAAACCTATCCAAAAAAATAAAACAACCTACTGGTGAATCCTGATCATCACTCCTATAAAAACATGTCATAAACAATGAGCAGTTAGTGCCATAGAAGTAAAAAACATGCACACTCAAGACTCCTAATTACTTGCAAACATCTTAAGCTTGACTAGAATTACGTCTAACAAAATCACTGAACAATGCTGCACGCATTTTGAGTCCGACAGCCCGTTGTCAGGTTACTGATCGCCATCTTAAGGGCTCATCATCATTTGGATGTGGATCAATTGAATCGCTAGGCTTAGGTTCTCCTTTTAATTGGACATAATTGTGTAACACACAACATGCTATCACTATTGTCGGTGCAAAAGAAAAATTCACATTGAGATCACGCAAGATGCGCCAACGCTTCTTCAAAATGACAAACGCATTCTCTACCTTCACCCTGCCCTTTGCAATTTGCTTGTCAAATGCATTCTTTGAAGCCAAGTCTCGTCGCGCTTTTGACTTGAATGCTTTTAGTAAGAAGCTTGTGGGCTTATATGCAGAGTCACTAACAATGTAAGGTCTAATGGACACTTGATTCAAATCTATAATTGGTGCACTCAATACCTGACATGCTTTCATTTTTCTATAAACTAGAGAACCCTTGAAAACATTTGAATTGTGTGAGCCTCCTAGTGGATTACACACAATGTCCCAAAACAACTTTTTGAAGTCTACTATGCCTTGCAACAAAATACTGTGAAATCCATGGCGGCTAACGTACTGTGCAGGAAAATAATCCTGAATTGGTTTGCGGGCAAGCTTCATGTGTGTGCCATCAATTGCACCACACATGTTGGGAAGGCCAGTGATAGCCTCAAATTCACCAATGATTTGGGCTAGTTGTGCCCCATGTGGAACCTTAATCTAACATCTACGCAACATTTCTTGTCTGCATAGAATACCCACTATCAAATGGGTGCACTTTCGAATAGTGGAGTCCCCAAGCCCGAACAATTGCGACAGCGTACGAGAAGAGTGACCGTGAGCAAAACGCCAAAGCACACATGCAAGGGCAAGGTCAGCTTGGATAGGCTCCCTACGAAACTCACGTACCTCTCCACATGATAGATGTAGCAAAATGAGATCCTTCAACTCATGGAAGGCCTCATATGACATTCTATAATACATACTGAATGTGGCTTGGTTTTCAAAAGACAGTTGCACTCCAAAAGCCAGAGTGAATTGCTTGCCAAAATGTCACTTGCCTAGGATAACACCACCATATGCGTGGCCGAATGGACAATAAACCATCTTCAATTATACACACAGATGATACAAGTAACACCATGCAAGATAAGAACAAGAATTAGGTGTCTGTACTCCCAGCCGACCATGCAATATGGGAGAGGTCTTCATCAATAGGGCATATGCTATGCCAGTTAGACGACAATAGCCAAAATATTTTTGCGGACTCGTCTATCCTACACGTTAAATGCAAAGATAATAGAAATGAACATTTGCACGTGAGCATGAACACACAATGTGCAATCTCCCTCCCTCTCTCAATTTTTTATATAGAAGGTGAAGAAGCATACCTTGGGTCGATTCCCTAGTGCTTTTGCAATTTCAGCTTGAACCCGCATGTACATCTCCATCCGTTTTGTGTCCTCCTCCTGCTTTAGCTTGAACATTATGTCCTCATGGTCACGCAGGCCCTTCGCCATTCTCTCTTCATGTTCGCGTCTCTCTTTGTTAATAACCTTTATCGTGTCCGACATCCCTTTCCACCCATCCCCTAAAGCGCGAGCAAAGGTCCCCAATGAAGCACTCTTAGGCTCCTTCACTTTTTGTGCTTTAACGCCTTGCCCCAAACCTCATTGCTATCTTGAACTGTTGTGTCATCGCTCCTCTCCCCTATCGTGCCACCGACCTCCCCATCATCATCTAAATCCACCTTCCGCCCTGCCTCTCTATCTCCCTCACCATCCTCCTCAGGCACCACCGGGGTCTATGAGCGAGAACTATCAAATGCACCTAGAATGCCTGCACATCGTGGAGTTGTTAACCATAATGTGTCAAGCAACTCAAAATACTCCCAAGTTGAACTCACCCCTCCCATGGCAGTCGTCTTTCCCATTTCCTTTTTATATTTTTTTCGCAAGGTGTCTATTTTGTTCTTTACTTGCTCGCAGCTATAGTCCATCTCCACCTCTTTATTCAATTGAGCAATCACCTCATCCCAATCTTTTGATCTCAGATTACCCTTCCTTACATGCACCCACCTCTCTTCGTAGTTCTTAATGCATGCTGCAGTAGCAACATCTGTCCACTTCGCATCGACTTGTCGGGGCCTCTTTCCCTTGTTTTGTGACCCAACGCTAGGCAAAGGTGTTGTGCTTTGGCTAGACACATTAGCAGTTGGAGATGGTCTTGCGATAGCGGGAAGCACTATGGATGGAGCAACTGGGGGTGGTCTAACAGTAGGTGGAGGTCCTATGGCCGCAGTGGAAACGTGAGCAACATGGGGTGTATGAGCTACAATAGAAGGTCCTGAAGCTGTACTAGAGCCTTGGGCAATGGGAGGGGGACCACGAACTGAACAAGAACGTGTGAAAGTACTCGCAATAGGTGAAGGGCTGACACCAAAAACCTGCACAAACGGAGCCGATCGTGCACCAATAAGCAGTTGCATGGGAACCCTAGGAGCTAAGAATTGGGCATTTGGAGCAATAGGCTGCAAATTAGGGGGGAAACCTAGAGTCGCAGACACATGGAGTGTATGGGGATCATAAAAAGTTGCACTATGGTCTTGGGAGTCCCCGATAGAATCATTAACTTGGGAATCTAGCCAGTTTTCGTCCTAAAGAATACTCAAAAGCTCGCATCACTCCCCACTTGCGTGCTCAAGACCACGTCCTCTTCCCTAGACTCACTCTCTTCCTGAACGTTATTTGGCCTAGTGCCCCCCGGGATCGTTTGGGAATGCGGACATTAAAATGGCTCATTGTTCACCCTGGCACCCACACATCCGTCCAAGTCACAAAACGTTATAGTGCAATAAAACAAATTTTAACATTTTCATTGCATTTTTAATAGTGTTTGTTGAACAGCATGTATCCTTCAAGTATCATAGAAATGTTAAAATTGTGTATGTGAGACTTCATAACCATTTGGTAAGCAACTATGGAAAGCAAAAAAAATTCACGAATGAAGATTGTATGTGTGGATGTATATAAGCTTCATTTGTTAAACAATTCCAATGGGAGAAAATTTCAATGGAAACTTTAGTTAGTCCCTTGAAAATCAATGATAATATGCAAATTAAAAATGAAGTGAGCTACTCACTAAAACAAATACTCATACCAGGCAGCCAAATAACGATTGAAGACAACAATTTGATGTTACGCCAAAAATATAAAATGAAGACAACAAATTGATCGAGATGAGTTGGTAACCTGGCGGCCCTGGCCTTGCAATCAGCAGTGGGAGCTCGCAACGATGGATTGTGGGCGTTGCAGTAGGAGCCCTCCTTGCTACAGGAAAACAGAGAGCTGCGCATATATGAGATCCTAATTACGACTTAAATCCTGAGGTAATAATCTACACCAGTAGAGCAGGGCTGAAATGGAATTGCTATAATGTTAGAACGATTAAAGCAATCTAATCACCTCAGGTATAATTGCAGTAGAATAAGCTTCAGGCTGACGAGATGCAATCACAAAATCAATGCAAGCTGGAAACAGTGCGCTCGATATCGTAAGAGCTGCACATGCACTTGGGCATGCGAACCCTGGAGAAAGCAGGCAAGCTTGACTTGCAATCACAGAACTGCACGAGCTGCATGCGCTATGGCAGGTTGACGAAGGGCAAGAAAACAACTGCGGGTGCGCATGTGAAATAGCCGCGAGAGGATCAGGGGAAGGCCGTTGGCAAGGCGCGCGTTGATTGGTTGGAATGAATGCCACGGCCAAAAAAAGCATGCGCCACGTAGGCACATGCTCCTGTAAGATTCTGTTTGGCTGGCTGGCCGTCCCCTTGTGCTCATGCTAAGAGAGAGAGAGAGCACGAGATGAGTTCACACACTCCCTTTCTTGTAGGTGTATGCACACATACACACGCACGCATCCGCTCACAAGCACTCATCAATGGTATCAGAGCTACGGGTTGCTCGCGCGGAGCTTGAGCTCGCGAAGATTGAGAGAGGGAAAGGATTCATCCATCAAAGATTTCATGGAAGCTTGGAGCTCGAGGAGAAGCTCGGAAGAAGTGAGCTCGAGGTAGATCGCAGAGAGCTCGAGCTCGGAGTGGAGATTTGAGTGCTCGAGGAGAGTTCAGATCCCAGCCGGGAGCTCGAGAGAGCTAGATCAGTGCAGCTCCATATCCGGCCAAGCGAGGGCTACATACAACCATAGGCGGGATAGTGCTCGGTAGTAGTCGGCACAGTTGGAATTGAGAGCAGGAAGTTTGGCTTAGCCATGGTAGCCATGATGTGCGGAGCATAGGAGTAGAGAGAAGAGAAAATCTTGGGAGGCAAATCAAACAGCCAACAGCAATCGAGAGTGGATCTTGGAGAATTACATCAGCGCATACAGTCAAG
Source organism: Adiantum capillus-veneris (assembly GCF_014529385.1). NCBI lineage: Eukaryota > Viridiplantae > Streptophyta > Polypodiopsida > Polypodiales > Pteridaceae > Adiantum > Adiantum capillus-veneris. The sequence goes on along the minus strand of NC_140937.1, from coordinate 97,172,078 downwards.
GGCTTAGTGCTTGCGGCTAAGAGAGACTCGAGACAGCAATACAAGCAGCCATAATAGTTCATCATTGGCACAAACACAAGAGCTCTGACAACAAGCATTCGGGCTGCAATTTAGCAGTAGAAGGAGCACTCAATTGGTGGTGTTAGGAGGCAATCTTCGTCAGCTGAAGGGGAGCAACCCACCAATCAATTTTAGCATAGCAACATTCACGTGAGCACATTTAAAGCAAGCAGAGGGCAGCTTATTTAGGGGCGCACACAGACGGACACTCCATATTAGAGCGGCCAACTTCAGACATGGGTAGTCCAATTAGGCACCGAGACTATTGCCTCCGACATAGTTATAGTCTCCCACATAGTTTTGTCCACCTTCAGCCTCTCCCTACCATTTTGACATGATATTGTCATCGACTTATCGCCATTGGCTCATTGTTTTCTTTTCTCCGTTTTTGGTCCTTACGGCATATTCATTGACATTTATCGCTCGACTTCATAGCCTTGGTCCGACATCCGACATCAGTGCACTATCGGCACCTTCACATTGGATTAGATCCACCAGCGTTTTCTACCGATATTACGACCATTCCCGTAGTCATACAAGAAACTGTCACGGGCGGTTCTGAATCGGCGATACCCTCGTCCTGGCGGCGGGGAAGTGACATCGACTATTCGACAACGACACCTGACCTGATGCCCAATAGCTCACATACAAGAGCTCGGGGGCAGCTTCACACGCTACCACACAAGCCGATAGCAGGTAGTGACGGTGCTTTTTCGCTACGTTATCCAGTCTCTCAAGCGTTAGCGTGCACAAAGTTTTACGACGAGATGCTCAAGCACCTTCCTGTTGACACACAGACTTATCTACACATTCCTACTACACGCACTCACCGACAAACTCCATCATGCTCCAATGGGAGTGTACGGCAGAGAGAGAACTTACAGCCTCTCTTGCGGTCCCTTGATTCCCAAGCACACTGCTCAAAGGCGGAGTTGTCAGCATCGACATTATATGTGGTGTACGCATTGGAGATCCGGCCAACGAGTACTTTTTCGGCCGAGACGTAGATTTCGACTACGACAGGTGGTTTCTTCGCGGTTTACAAGTGATTTGCACTACATTGTGCATGCATGTCATTTTCATCTCGTTTGCTCTTTTGGGAGCTTGATCCTAGCAAGGATCTTGTCACATTTGCAGACTTTATATATGTATGTTGCGGACACTGCTATGCACGACTTTTGTCGAGCCATATTTTGCTAGTCACATAATTTCCCGACTGTTTCTGAGACTGAGTTTCGGAAGAGCCCTTTCTGAGATTGTGGCTAGTGTCTTGAGTCTGTGAAGCCTTTTGGAGGGTCCAATGTGAGGTTGTTTTTGAGCTGGGGTGTGCTCGAGTTTTAGACACCTTCGATGATATAGGTGGTTGGAGTTACCCGATTGTATCCTTGCCATAGGTTATGTATCTCTTGGGATTTTGTGCTTGACGCCGTGTATGGCAGTCTATTCACATTGACAGTGTACAGTTTATGCCCACTTAGTGCAATTGACACATTTATGCTATTTTGAGTTGAGTTTTGACTCCTCATACAAAGGAGGCTGAATTTTCTCGTGAGTCGTTACATTGCATTGTTGGCACTTTTGAGCCCTATTTCGGTTGAGATTTTTCCCCGATACAAAGGTTACTCTACCCAAATTCCTACAGCTTCTTGCCATTGTTTGGCAACCCTGAAACCCTCTTGTCAGCGATGGCTTCTTCTTCAGATAAGAAGGAGTGCTTCATCTACAAGTTTGACGGTAAAAACTTTACCATCTGGAAAGAGCGCATGAAGGATGTTTTAACTAACAAAAGTCTATCACAACCACTAAAAAGCTAACGCAGAGGGTGATGGCTACACACAAGGTCAGTGGGAGCTTTTGGATGCAAAAGCCATGGCTACGATATGCTTACATCTAGTCAAGTCAGTGTTCTCCACTATCATTGGAAAGACAATAGCCAAGGAACTATGGGACAACTTATGTTCAGCATGGGAGAGCAAAAGTGCGTCTAATAAAGTGTTTCTCGTGAAAACTCTTATGAAGCTCAACATGAAAGAAGGTAGCACAGTTTCTGGACACTTAAATGAGCTCAACTCCTTGTTCAGCCAGTTGACATCTCAAGACTTCAAAGAGTTTGATGGCGAATTGAAGTCTATTTTCCTGTTATGCTCTCCACCCAGTTCATGGGATTTCTTTTGCACATCCATTATGAATTCAGCTCCAAATGGAAAGTTAGTGTTCAGTGACGTCATGCATTGCTTACTGAAGAGATTCGTTTGCAAATCCCTTGATGGTGCTAATCATGCGGATGCATATATGGCTGGTAGTTCACAGAAGCAAAGAGGTCATGACAAGTACAAGAACTAGAGCAACAGTAGAGAGCGGGATTCTCGTAGCAAGAGCAAAAACAGGAACGATAGTAGAGAGTGAAGTGCCAGAAATGTTGAGTGTTACTATTGCCATAAAAACGGCCATTACAAAAAGGATTGTTGTAGTTTCTAAGAGAGCAGAAAACCATGCAAAAAAGACAAATATGACAAAGGCAAGTGTACTAAAAAGATCGAGGAGATCAACGTGGTTGAGTCTTCCAAGCCAGCAGTGATTCATGCTGAGGTGACAGCAGCTCCCTCAGGTGTTCTTATCTTCACATCGGATCTTGCTCCAAATGCTTTGGTTGCATAGGATGAGGTTTATGCGCAGAGTTGGATTATCAATTCTGGCATCAGTTTTCATGTCACACCACATAGAAAGTGGTTTTCCTCTTATGCACAGCCCAAGGCCATGGGAGAGGCCACTTGGCCCTCCATTCTGACCTTTCCATCTCGAGGCAGGCAACAATCTTAATAACATTGATTTCTTTTCATCTCATATTTATATGATGACAGGATTCCTGCGAGAATGCACATATCAGAGAATGATGCCAATCGCATCATGGGGCAGCTTTAGATTGTTGAGAATAAATTGGTTGAAGTAAATGCTGCTAAGGCTACCTTGTAGTTTGAGAATCAAAGCCAAAGCAAGGAGCTTACAGAGCTGATTATTGTTGAAGTGCAATATCTAAGGCAAGAATACCATGATCAAGAAATTATGCTAAAGGCTCAATATGAAGTTATTGAAAAGGTGTTGCAAGAGCTTGCAAGCTCTCAGATGCACCTGTAGAGTCCTAGATTCTGTGATTTTGAGTAATTTGAAAATGCATGTCTGTCTTCTCTCGTGAATATTGCGGTTAGGGGTCTTCTGACTATCATTTTTAGGGTTTTGGTGTATGCTCGTGTAGGTTATTCAGATGAAGACATAATCACAATAGAGCTCCTAACTTTTTAGTCTATTAAAGAGAAGAGGACAGCTTCCATAATGAGTGTGCTTCATCAGCACTTCCATTTCGATTGACAGAGAAGGCATACAAGGCCACACTGCAACTTGGCTTCCATGCTCCACAAGCTATTCCCTATCAAAAGGCTAATTAAATTCAATTGATCTAGCCAAGTGGTTTTTGCTATTGCTTGGTCATTGCAGCAGAGAAGAAGCAATGGGAGAAACCGATAGAAACACCTCTCTTGGGAGGAGCAAAAGCGCTAACAAAATTGAGATGCTTAGGAATGCCTCCACCTCTGACGAGTGGACCCAATTGACTAGAGGGAGCAACTGTCACTTCAAAGCAGCCTAACGCCAAGAAGACCACCCAAGCAGAGTACTTGAGACACGAGGGAGCAACTAGCTCGGGAGAGGTTGGCTCAATAAAAGCAACAAGGACGAGTCAGAGCTAGTACGTCAGGAAGAGGGAGCTCAACACAAGGAACTTTGGACATGTTACCATATAGCAACACCCATTGCGTTTTGTGTACTTCCTAGATAGAACTAGAAACTTTAGAGCTTTTTTCTAGATGGATCTAGCAAAATTATTATTTTACAGAATTTCCTATATGGTGAGTTGTAGTTTGCTACATGGAACTAGCAAATTCAAAATGCCTCTAGATTTTCTAAATGGTAAGTATGTGGAGTTGCTAGATCCAAGTAGGAAATTCCAAATTTTTGATATGGTAAGTTAGTAATTGCTAGATGAAACTAGCAATTTATAAGCTCCGTTGGGTTTCCTATATAGTAAGTTTGTAGAGTTGCTAGCTACAAAGAGCAAAATTCTGAGTTTCTATATGGTAAGTTAAGAATTGCTCGATGGGACAAGCAATCTCAAGATGCCTCTAGAGTTTTGTTATAGTAGCTATGTGGTTACTAGTTAGAGACAGCAAATCCTAGGTCCAACACAATTACTGAATGGTAACTATCTACTGCTAAGCATTTACAATGAAAATCTAAGATTAGAATTGGTTTCCTACACGTTTCTTCTGATAGTCTGTTTGTTAACAAAAGCACAACATTTTGTACATTTTATCATGTAGGAAATTATATTCTTTCTTAGTGTATTTGACAGAGTGCTTAACATCATGAGCTTCTAGTGAACATGCACAAATATCTAGTTAGGTGAAGTTATAGAAAGGGGAAAGATAGGCCCTTCAGGCATGTTTAGAGTAGTGTATTAAGGCAACTCAAATGTGGCTTGATAGTGTATAGCTCCATGTCTTGAAACTCTGGCTTAATGTACTGAAGAAAGCAAGTCAAGTGCAATGAGCGGGTTATGAAGCTTTTAGGCATCCATCTGCATGTGTTGTGATGCAAGGTTGCTTGCAAGCCATAATTTACATTACACTTGCCATATAGTCGAAATCGTTCATGATATTGTAAGCACTTTTTAACTATTTTTGGACTAGGCTCTAACACAAGCAGTTCTAACTGCTTTATTTTTGCAGAGTTAATTCAACTTTTGACATCAGCTTTTATCTTCTTTTGTGTTTATTTGTGTTACACTGTATTGCCTTTGCAGGACCAAGGTGTTGATAGAGGGATTGAGCTCTAGAATAAAATATAAAAACTTGGCATGCCTTCCTTAGCTCTACATGCCATCACCCTCAACATAATCGCATGTGCCATATTATGCTACAAGAAATATTAGCACTCTTTGAGCAACACCGCTTGGTGGAAGCTACTTGCCAAAGTTTGGCAAGTATAATAACGAGCTCAAGGCCAACTTCTTCTTCTTTGAGTCTTGCATAAACTTCATCCAAGCCTAAGTAATAGCATGAGTGATTGTCAACAAAAAAACCCTTTTGGTTTCAAGTTTTACACTATTTTCAAATTTCTAGCAATTGTCCATGCAAGCTTCTTTTGATGGACTAGCTTTGTTACTTGTTTCAATGCTTCACTATATTACAAACTCCACCATAGTACTCTTTCCACACAAGCTAGAGCTCAATGATGTAGCTTTTCTTGAACCAAATATTCTAGCTATTCCAATCAGCTACCTCGATCTCAATAGCATGTTCTCTCTTATAGAAGCTTTCAACAAAATTCCTTGGCATGTCATGCATAATGACTTTACCACAACATAGTGAGCTTCTAGAAGACACACCACATATCTAGCTAAGTGTGGTTGATGTCCTGATTCCTCACACCATATACTTACATATGTGCATTTTGAGGGTAGGAAATTACACCGATCTTATGCAACAAAATCACCTATTTTCATACATCTTGACCAAAATGAGAATATATCCTTATGTAAGTTCACTTGTATTTTGATTGTTGGTTGCTATTTTTTTACTCTTTCACTTCTTCAAATTCCATCTCCTCTCTTCAACTGTTTCACACTTAAAAGCTCAATTCTAGGACCTGATGCATGAAGTATATCAAAAGCAATCAATATGTCAAAAGCTTATGATGCCCAGGTTAACTTTTTCTATTCATGAAAATATCCTACGATGGGACTTACATGTTGATCGTTCTTCACCATTAAGTGGCACTCACCATGCTTATGTGTCATGCACCCTTAAAAGCCCACACAATTTGCAAAGTTTGAATTAAATTATGCAACTTAATGTTGTGGCTATAGATTTCAATGTATAATGAGTATTGTCACATACATGAGAGAGAGCAATGAGTGGTGTATGATCATTGTTCACATGTGTGTGTGTGTGTGTGTGTGTGATAGAGAGAGAGAGAGAGAGAGAGAAATGAAATGAAAATGAAATGTTATATTAACGTCTTCAAAAGGCCAAAGTGACCTATGAGACCAGAAAATTACAATGTGGTGGATCTGATACAAAGTCAGAGTAACAAGATGACAAAAATGAAATGACAAATGTCACAATAAATTACTATGGAATCTTAAACTACTAGGTGTGAACTAAGAAGCTAGCTAGGATAGATAGATCACAAAAGATCCAGCATCGGTCTCGCTGGCGGATCTCATCAATCTCCTCCATGGTCAGTAGTCTGACCAAGCGTCGTGCATGTCGAGCCAAAGTGATCCGAATCCTTTGATGCAGCCTCCACCGATGCTGTGTAGTCCTCCACAATCATGGGTGTCTGCATCTCCCCAGCTCAGTCGCTCGATCGAACAGTGTGCCTTTGGTGTGAGACGACGAGCTCTGCTGTGGTAGTAACTCCTCCGGGTGTCCAGTGGTAGCTCTAAAGAAATCTGTGATCTGTCTCTGAGACTGGCTAGCCTCTCCTCTCATCAGGCTCTCTTTGTGTCTGCGTAGCTCGAGCAAAAAAAAACCCAAGCATCCCTGATCCTCATACTGCATGACTCTGGAGAATGGTCCAAAGCCCTCTCTGAACAAGCAATGGAAGTGGCCTCGTATCTAGTAGTAGACGGGGCAGTGGCATGTGTAGTGCAACTGTGAGGCTCGATGTCACACAGGGGGCATGTCCTGGCCTTTGCTGTTACTCCACTGTATCTCCCAGTCTCGATCCGCAGCTGGTGTGAAGATGTGCGTATCTGGCCGATAGCACATCGTAGCCCATGAGACAAGTGGGTGTCCATGTATCTGGGCCTCCTCACAAAACCATCAACCGTAAGCTGAAGGAGATGCTCTTTGTAGAAAGCCATCTTTGTGCCCAGCTCCTGTGCTGGCTGTATCCATGTCCTCCTGGTGTCTAGCTGGGAGATTTGTCAAATCATGCTCCTCGTATTTCAACAGTTGTTGATGGGTGGTATCCTGAGAGAGAGAGAGAGCGCCCTCGTCCTGTCTTGCGGTCTGCAGGAGAGAGAGAGAGAGAGAGAGAGAGAGAGAGAGAGAGAGAGAGAGATGGTAATCTTATTGATGTCTTTCCTCTGATAAAATCCATTAGACAGGGCTGCCATGTTGCCCCTTATTGTATGATGTATGCTATGATGCATTGGGATGGCTGGTGCAGGCAGAATTGGAGGCAGGCAAGATAAAAGGTATCCCACATCCCTAGTGCAGCAATTTGCTAATGATACAAATGCTCTGACGAGGTAGGAATATGAGCGATCTATTACCAGCTAATCAAGGATTAATAGAAGATGGTCAAGTTTTCAGTTGTATCTAAAACAATATGCATGAATGCACCAATCCATTGTTGTTGGTCAAGTCAGGTCCATAGCAAAATCAGGGTATACCCAATAGTTGATTGCTACTGGGGTGTCCATGGTAGCTTCTTCATCGACTTGGTCTCACTATTTCTCTACACTATGAGTTGCAAAGAGGGTGTTAGAGGTATGTCATCTCAAGTAAATTGCCCGATAAAAACCCATTATTTATTTTGGCTTTTAGGGATTTACTCTACTTATTTGTGGGTAGGGAAACCTATAGATGGGAAATAGAGGTATGTTGACTAAATTTGAAGGTGTTCTCACCTTCAAATTCAAATTTAGAGGTCAATCTCAAAATTTATAGGGGGATTACACTAATCCTAGGCCATGGAACTTCAACCTAGAGCGTAGGAGGACATTGGTCGGACACAGTTCAACTTCAACTTAGAGCTTGCGATAGTGGCCGGACACATTTATCCCAAGAGATCTTAAAGATCTATTCGACGAGGAGAGTCAAACTCAAGACTTGTTATTCAAGAGAGAGAGAGAGAGAGAGAGAGAGAGAGAGAGAGAGAGAGAGAGAGAGAGAGAGAGAGAGAGAGAAATGAAATGTTATATTAACGTCTTCAAAAGGCCAGATTGACCTATGAGACCAAACTGATACAAAAGTGGTGAATCTGTTACAATGTCTGGGTACCTTAGTACTAAAGTACTAAGTGTGAAGGTAAATGTGAAAAACTAAATACAAAGTATTAAATAAACTTCTTAGGAGCATTCTGGGTGTCTGGCTAGAATGCTTCTAATCCTTTGTTGTAGTCTCCTCCAGTGAAGTGTGCTTCTGCATCTTGGTCGTGGTCGTCTCGATTTCCTAAGCTCAATCACTCTGTCAATTAGGGTGCCTTTGGTATGAATGTGGGTACTCCTTTGTGTTGTCTGTTGGCCTCTTGCTTCCCCTTCCATTCCTGCTTCTCTCGATTCGAAGAAATCTGTGATCTGCCTCTGAGGTTGTAGTGTTCTTTGTCTTCTCACTAGATTATCCCTGTGCCGATGTAGTTCCAGTAGGTACAAGCCTAAGCATCTTTGATCTTGGTATTGCATGATTCTATCTAGAGGTCCAAAGCCTTCTTTAAAGAGGCAATGAAAACGCCCACCTATCTCATAGTATACTGTGCAGTGGCATATATAGTGTAATTCTGTCTCCGGCTCCATTCCGCATAACTTGCAAATTCTGCTTCAAGCAGATATGGAGCTATGAAACGCAGATCAAAAGCTACTCAAACAGAATGTTCTAGAACTAAAGTGTATTTTAAAAATAAGATCAACATTTACGAGTCTAAAAGAAAAAAAAATCAAAGTTTTCCCAAAAAAGACCATTTTGATTTTTTTTTTCTTTTAGACTCGTAAATGTTGATCTTATTTTTAAAATACACTTTACTTCTAGAACATTCTCCTTGAGTATCTTTTGATATGCGTTTCATAGCTCCATATCTGCTTTTGTTTGTTCTCCCTCGTCTAAGTGCGGCAATATTTCGCTGGTTTCCATCTCCTCTCCCCGCGAAACAATGGAAGCTCTCGCAGTTGATGCTGTCGCTGGATCTGTTGCATTGACTTCCAAGCCAATAATCCGCCAGGCCGTTCGCGAAGGTTTCTTAGATACTGTCCATGGTAGTGTGCATGAGTTGTCCAAACAGCTTGTTCATGATGTGTATTCTTCTCCATCACCGTCCAAGACCATTGGCCTTTTTTGGGAAAACAATGATGCTTTGCCTGAAATGTATTTGAATGCATGTGACGCGGTAAAGACGACACTTGCTCAAGAGTTTTCAACGCAGGAGGAGGCCATCAAGGAAGAGAACATGCAGAACAAGAGGATTTTTGAGGCTGAACTGTTAACTTTCAAAGAAGATCTTACCCGTCAAAATTCGGAATCGGCAGCTTTCAAAAGCCTTTGCTTAGAGCAAGGTGAGACCTTATGAAACAATCCAAGCTGATAGTGAAGGCGCAGGCAGACATTAGCTCTTTGATTTCCACTATGGAAGATCTCACCTAATGCAACATATGCATGATTGCACAGAAAATAGAAGTGTTCTTCCCTTGTGATCACTTTCGAACTTGTGAGAACTGTGTGCAACTGTGGCAACAAGCCTTCGAAAACGGCCAGCTTTATTGTCCCTCGTGTGGCTCACAAGTTCACAGTCGCTTCTCCATCATTCTGTAAGCCTAAATTCAAGTTTTCTAGCAATTTTTTTCCAAGTTAAACTCGCAGGAGTTGGTTTTGCGAACTATCATCATAGTAGAGAATGTAATTTTTAACCCTTGAGTGGGAGTACTCTATGTAGATTGTTTTCAAGAAGTATTTTGTGACAGTTGAATATAACCTCATCAAGGTTATGTTAAGGTTTTCTTTGATGTGAAATCAAGTCCGAAGGGTAGTTATAATTAGTGAATAGAATTCACTCCTAATAATTTTGTAAGCCTGCATTCTACTCATTTTGACAGTTTTGAAATTATAAGTGGAAGTAAGTGATAATTGCTAAATTGGTTGTGTCTGTAGGATGATATATGTAGCTTTTTCTGTTATCTCAAATTAAATTTATAATTTTTTATATCATGGATGATTTTAACATTCATGAGCATTTATATATTATTCTTGATAATATTGTTCTATGGCTGGCTTTGAGTCATGTCGATCTGATTCCTTGAGAATATTGTTCTATGTTTGGTTGAGTCATGTCGATCTGTTTCCATTTGGACAAATTTATAGCTATTTACTTGGTTTACGGAAACTAGTCACTTTTGAATGTGCGATCGCCGATTTAGCTTGAATCTTAATCAAATTCTTTCCCATCCTCTCACCATTGTCGTTCACACATTTTCACCCAATCTCATAAGTGGCTCATGTTCACTTAACAACCTCACCTCAACCATAGCCACCTTGCATGATTAGCATCCATCATACACCCTTCACTAGAGCACTCAGAGTCTAAAGATTTATTGTTTCTCTTTGAAGCGTTTGGCTTGCCCTAAGAGGCAATGATGTTGTACTTCCTCTTAAGTGGATGGCCAAGATTTTTTGAACAAAGATTCTTTGATGGGTTCGAATCTCAAAGGATTATCCTAGCGACCTTAACACATTTGCAAGCCATACATTTGTGACTTAAATGATGATCACATGTGTTGAGACTTTAATCACACCCTTCACTAGAGCACTCAGAGTCTAAAGTTTCTCTTTGAAGTGTTTGGCTTGCCCTAGGAGGCAATGATGCTGTACTTCCTCTTAAGTGGATGGCCAAAATTTTCTAAACAAAGATTCTTTCATGGGTTCGAATCTCAAAGGATTATCCTAGTGACCTTAACACATTTGCAAGCCATACATTTGTGACTTAAATGATGATCACATGAGTTGAGACTTTAATCAAGGTTTGTGGAAATTGGCATGTGTGTGAAAAGCCTGGCCAAAAAATTGAAAAGGGTTGTGTTGTCTATTTAATGGTTATGCACTGCATCCTCATGTCCATGCTTCAACCTACCCTCCCTCCCTTAGAGTAGAGAGTGCCAAGCCCTGCATCAACTTTTTAGCAACTAAGGTGCACATGCCAATCCATTGGTGGCCCTCCACCATACAATTGACACTTCAGCCTACATGGTGTTTGCGGCAAAGTTTCAATACAAGAGTTATTGTTTTACACCTTGTCTATGACTCGCTATTCCATGTCAAGTGTTTTCTCTGTCCATTTAGGCCACAATACAAGCCCCAAAAAACAATAAAGTTTTGAGATTGAAAATGGAGTGACTAACCACCGTGCAGGAAGGAAGGAGGGCCACTACACACACACAATAGCAGAACAGATCTTCTAGGTGGGATCACTTGCCTGTCATTTTAAGTAGAGCCTTGGTTTAAATCCAATAGAGGCTCACCAATATGGGTTAATATGGCTAGGGGATAAGTGGTTCAAAATGGAAGTATCACATTTGTAAGTCACCCCACTACTTGCATTGCACGACCAACTTCTCTTTTTTAACACCATCACCCCACTCGTCCATAACAAAAGAAAACCACCATCTCCCTTATAGCTAGCTTACCCATTGTCCCACCTCTATGTCTACATTCTATTAAGAACTCTCTAGCTATGGCCAATGGGTCCTCAAGCGTCCGTAAACTCTTACAGGTGTTGACATCTATAGCACATGCATTCCTCTTATGTGTCGCAGTCCATAAATTCAAGGTTAATTTTAGTAGTTTGATTTATGAAGGATGCAGGTTACAAGGTCAATGCTTGAATAGCGCATTTTATGGTTAAATTGAAGGGGTTGATTTCACACTTTCATAACAAAGTTATTGCACTCACATACCTTTTAATGGATCATTACTTTTTGTGTCTTTGCCTTTGACTTAATTAATGTAGTAGTTATATTTATGTTTATGTTTATTGCGCTCTCTCTCTCTCTCTCTCTCTCTCTCTCTCTCTCTCTCTCTCTCACACACACACACACACACACACACACACACACACACACACACACACACACACACACACTAGGTTATTTACAATAAACACACATACTATCCATATTCATACATACATGCACATTTTGCTGTCAAGTGATGAGTAAGCGATACAACAACAATGGCAGCAAGATTGCTGACAGTGTCTTCTCAGAACCTCCTCTCATGTTTTTCAATAAGTTTTTATTATTTCTGACTGTCTTTATTCTTCACAAAAATACTCACTAACAGCAGCTAAAATAAGGATAAATGCCAAAAAAATATATCTATTTATATTGTGTATTGCACACACCAAGGATAAGGGAGTTCATAACGGGGGGTAAGGCGTAAGTGGCATTTAGATAAGGTCGATGGGAAGTCATCTAAAAGTAAAACCATAGTGGCTCAACTTAAATGCTTGGCATGCGAGTACAACAGCCAAGACATGATCATGCACGAACTTACACAGCAACACACTATCATAGAGAGAATTATCGAAAGAGAAAGCATAAGGCAACAACTTTGCAAATGGACATATAGTGCTGTAATTAGGTAACAGTGGGATGGGTTTAGCTTTGTGCATCTACACACATGCACACATGAGTGTACTCACACAAAAATGGGTAAGATCGTTGTTCCATGTCAAGTGTTTTCTCTCTCCATTTAGGCCACAATACAAGCCCCAAAAAACAATAGATAGCTATATATACACAACCATTGATTGATGGTGGTTTCATCACTCATGAAAATCTCTCTCTCTCTCTCTCTTTCTCTCTCTCTCTCTCTCTCTCTCTCTCTCTCTCTCTCTCTCTCTCTCTCTCTCTCACACACACACACACACACACACACACACACAAAGGCACATATAATTCAATGCTTGGACCAGGCACAATTTGAGTTTGAAGAGGTTTTTTTATGTAAAGAAAAACTTGGTTCTTTATCACCATAATATCTTGATGGTCTCCTTACAAAGCAGACGAGCGCGTCCTCGCACACGCACGCATACACTCGTGTACTCTCTCTCTCTCTCTCTCTCTCTCTCTCTCTCTCCTCTCTCTCTCTCTCTCTCTCTCTCTCTCTCTTCTCTCTCTCTCTCTCTCTCTCTCTCTCACACACACACACACACACACACACACTCATAAAAAAGATCATATCACTAGCTTCATCAAGCATACATAATCTAAGTTGAAAGAAAATGTTTTTTTATGTAAAGAAAATTAGGAGTATTATTGCACTAAAGTAGTAGTGGGACACCAACATAAACCATAACTATCTCATGTATAATGTATGATGGTGATTAGTCACTGAGCGGGCTACAGAATGTCTAGTATAGACACGATGATGATGGCTATGACTATTTAGGTAGATCTATTATGTTTTTGGATGTATACAAGCAATACAATAATTTTTGTAGTTTCATTTACAAAAATACATTTACATCATGGGCTCCTCAAAAAGATTCAACTTTTGTCTCTTGACATTGGTGGGCATGGTGGGGCATATATGGAAAGTGGAAGTAGCCAAAGGAACAATCAAAGGTTGAGAGGTTGTAGCTGCAGTCATGATCGTTCTCACGATTGCAAGAAGGCACGTAACAAGAGGCATGTACATAACAGAAAAACATTGACTGTGATAAGAAAGGACACATGAAGAAAGATTTCCATTTGTTGCAAAGAGAGAAGGGTAAAGACACAGATCTACACATGTATCTTATACCCCTAAGCAATTTTAGCTAGAATTAGACTATTTATTGGTCACTAATTGTAGGAGAGCCTACCTGTTACCAACAGGCTATTGAGATGGAAGATAGTGTGAAGTGGGAATATGCAATGCAATTTGAGTACAACTCAATCGTGGTTAGTGAAATTTGGGAACCCTCTGAGTTGCTAGAGGGCAAGCAAGCCTTAATTGGAAATGGATGTACAAAAAGTAGACCACAAAAGATCACGAGTCTAAGTATGAGGCTAGATTGGTTGCTAAGGGTTTCAAGCAAAATAAAGACATGGATGTTGATGAAATATTTTCTCCAGTAGTCAAGATGATTACATTGCATCTCATGATTGGATTGGTAGCCACTAAGGACATGGAATTGGTTTTGATGGATGTGAATAATTTTTTTTTGTGAGGATCTTGATGAGGATGTCTACATGGAATAGCAAGAGGGTTTTTAAGTGAAACCTTAGAATTGTACTAGGGTATAACTGATGAAAGGAGCTAGGAAGATCACTACTTGTATACCTAAAAGCTGAACGATGGTTCATTTATCATCTTGATACTTTATTTCAATGAATTGCAACATTTTAATATATAAGGGGAAGGCTACATTGAGTACCCCAATGCAGACATATACAAAACTTAGCACGAAAAATGCTCTCAAATGTAATGCTGAGAAAGCAAAAATAGCAAAGTGCTATATGGTAGCCACCAGACCAAACATTGCATCTGTAATGGGAGTGGTTAACAAATTTATGGACAATCTTTAGTGGGAGTGGTTAACAGATTTATGGAAACTCCTAGCAGGAAGCAATGAAAGCAAGGCATAAACACATCTTGAGATATTTGAAAGGTACGATATACAAGTGCTTATGCCTTGGGAATACTGATGCATCCATTGTGGGTTACATAGATGCGGATTATGCGTGCTACGTGGATAGTTGAAGATCCACATTTGTCTATATATTCCTATTGCTAGATCAGTGATGTCATGGAGATCATGTCTCCAAGATTGTATGTCATCTTCTACCACAAAGACAAAGCATGCGGAGATTTCTAATGTTAGCAAGGAAGTCATGTGGTTAGTTTGCCTAGTGAGAAATCTTGGAATTACGCAGACTTGAGACTTGTTGTATTATCACAATCAAAGTACGATTGCATTAGCGAAGAGCCTTGTGTTTCACTCCAAGTCAAAAAACATAGCGTTCTGTTATCATGTGATACATGACTATTAACCCTTGCGGCTCACGGACACCCTATCGCCTACGACGGATGCCGTATTATTTATTTGGTAGAGTCAGGTACTGGGCTTTTCGGTCCAATAGGAAAAGGGTAAAGTGATCGCCGATGAGAGGCGCACTCTAACTGGAACATTCAAGGATTAGTTGGCTAAGAATGGGCGCCCAAGTGTGAATGGGGCGAGCTCATATAAAAGTCAACTAAGCCTAAAATTCATTCATTCTTTCATTTGTGCAATAGAAGAGTGCTCTTGCTCCATCTCCATCTCCATCTTCTTCTTCTTCACCTCATTGTGTATGTGTGTGTGTGTGTGTGTGTGTGTGTGTGTGTGTGTGTGTGTGTGAGAGAGAGAGAGAGAGAGAGAGAGAGAGAGAGAGTGATCAAGCATTGCGACGACGGCATGATGGCGGCTCCTTCTTCTTCGCGGCGAGGAATCCTCCATGAAGCCCAGCGTAGAGCGGTGAGTGACACACCCTTGCTCTCTTGAGCTTGCTAGATTAGTCTAGTTACGTGCTTGGAGCCATTTGTGGCTCGCACACAGTGTATCAACAAGTTCCTTGCATTGACACGTGTGACAGACGCGCACATCTTTGGCGCCGCTGCCGGGAAAATGCCATGCATTAAGCTCGAGTAGCACTCCTTGCTTCTCCGTGGTGCAATTTCAATCGTAGGAAAGGTAGGGAAGGAAGGTGTGTGTGTTGAGAAGAAGGATTTTGTGTTGTTACTATGCATTTATTTGTTAATGAAGTTTTGAAAGGTTACTATGTTTTCTCTGTGCTAAGGTGTTATTATTAAGGTTGTTAGTTCTGTGTAATGTAAAGTACAGTAAGTAGGAAGTAGATCTGTGAGAGCTAATGAAGTGTGTTAGTGTGTAACAGTAGGTGTATTAGTTGTAAGTAGGTAGGTAAAGTGTGTGTGTGTATGCTCGCACGTAGACCGCAGCGACCTTATCCAAAAAAAAAAAAAAACTTTATTTTTTTAAAAAAAAATAAAAAATTTAAAGGTAGGACCGGGATCGAAAATATCTCCCAGACCCAAGCCCAAGCTCACGCTCAGGCTCAGGCCTCAATCACCCTTTAAAATTACGTATTTTAGCTTCACACGTAGCTAAAAATCGATTTTTTGAGGACCAACGGAGTTTCAGGTGACCGAACGTTGTGTTGTAAAGCACACCACGATCCTTTGAGTGATACGCTCGTTTTGAGCTATCACACACTTTAATTAAAAAATCGATCATTAAAAAACATTAAAAAAACGAGTGAAAACGGACGCCTAAAAAAGTAAGCGGTTAACCTTCGAGGTTATTCGCCGACGCTTGTAGGGTGCCAAAGGCACATGCATCTGTGCTCTGGTCGTGTGCTAGAGATGGAGCAACTAGAGAGAATTTCGACTTACGCGAGTTCTCAATATCCACCTACCTTAGGTTCCGGGCCCTCGGCGGGGACCCAAGGTAGTACAAACCAAGACCCGAACATAGCGACTAGTGACTCTTCCTCTGACTATGACGTCATGGAGGGTTACCCAATGCCTAATCCTGATAGCTCAAGCCAAGACATGCATACCATGGGCCCACGGTCCGGACCGAGCGTGCTTAGCCGCTTGAAGGAAACCTTTAGTAGAGCCACTCGCTCCGAACATGGAGTTAATGATGTAAATGAGGGGGGTGAGGAAGTAAATTCTCCATTCATGACCAACGTAGACCCTATGTCCTTAGAGAATGTGCACGTGAATACTTCATTCACTACACCTCCTGACTCTTCAGAGCTATTTCCCTCCGAGGTCATATTACTCGATGCTAGAAGCCTTGTGCAAGTGCAAGAGGCTGAGCGATATATCATCGCGGCTAGGGAAAAGGAAGTTGAGAGCTGACGCAAGGCGGAGCAACGAAGAGAGCTAAAAGAGAAAGCTCCTATGCCAATATCATTGCTAGGAGAGCAATCAAGTGCTCTTGGATTAGCGACCACTAAGGGTCAATCCATAGAGAGCCACATTGCATCTAGTTCAAAGGACACCCCTAACACCTCTATCCTAGATGGAGCATTCTTAAATGAGAAATGGGAGTACGAACTACAAACGTAAACTCTAACCAACCTATACACAGGTCACACCTATCACGTGTGTTAGTTAGATGTCCTACAATCCACAACAAGTGCTACTAGCGTGGAGGATCAACAACAAAGAGTTTGTGAGGTCATCCATAGGGTTATTGAGTTAGAGAGACAGAACCAGGGGATTCACATGCCTTCAACGGGTCTCATGAGATTCTTGGATACAGGGAAGGCTAAACAACCAACCTTATCGCAAATGGAGACTCCCTCGGTAAGTCCGATAGATCCCCCATATGTTGTTTTGCCAGGGGTCTCAGTGCAATCTGAGCCTACAAGTGATAGCTTTATTTTTCCAAGTCTAGCGCATATTTCCCTTGATGACACCACGGCTACCATGCCTACCCCAATGATGGGCATGCCAAGAAACACGCCGTGGACCTCATTTGTTAGTAAAGCACCGCTACATGGTAGCACAATGCCTGCAACAGTACCTACAAGTGTGTACCAATCGTATGCACCTATGGGTCCACGTACTCATGTAGTCCCTACCCCTCCCATTGTTTCAACAACCTATGCTCCACAAACACAACACCCAAGCTCTTATTTTCATGGGACCATACCGGCTAGCATTAGCATGTCACATCCGACGTCTACTATGCCTAGGGCCACACATACGAACTTTGGGTCGCCACATGACACAACACCGTACCAACCGTGGAACCCAAGGGTTTCCTATACACCAAGCCCAATGCCAATACCTACTCCACATGTAGTCTCTGGAGTGCCTTCACCGACGGTGCCTGCTCACTTTAGGTGACTTGGCAACATTTTCTCAAGCTATCGATCGATCTATTGCTGAGAATATGCGTTACACGTCTGATAGATAAACTAGAAGTAAGGCAGTACAAATAACCAAGCTCACACAAAAATTCAGTGGAGACGGGGATGTGCGAAAGCATATTGGAGTGTTTGAACAAATATGTGATTCTCTAGGAGAACACAATGACCTGCATAAGAGTAATGCTTTAAGCCTAACCGTAAGTGGGAAGGCAGGGGATTGGTATAGAACCCTAAGGGTGGAAGAAAAAAGTATTTACCCTACTCTTAGGAGACTGTTTTTGAAAGAATACATACGAGAGAGAGTGCTTTGGGGTGTAGCCTCTCAGCTCCAGAAAGCCCAACGAGAGGAAGGAGAGTTGGTGAGAGACTTTATTAGTCGCTTAAAGAATTTGAATTCTCATTGTAATTCAAATGAGTGCTTCAATAATAATCAATTTCTTGATAGATTCATTAGGGGATTATGACATGAGGATATCTACAATGGCCTTGTCATTAGAGGTATCACCACTTGGGAAGCAGTCACCACCAATGCGATCCAATTGGAGGATAATTGAATGATTCAAGGAGAAACAGTGTCTGTTGAACCTAAATCTTTTAGCTCGCAAGCATCGGGGCATCAACCAATGACCCTAAATCCTATTGCTAAGGAGCCAAAGATATTTGAGATGACTTTAGCAGATCTCACCAAGGCTATTCAAGAGAGTCTTAGAGACAATTGTGCTCCGCAAACAATCATAGGTATCCAAGAAGGGAGAAACAATGGTGCTCAGTATGCTATGGTCCGCATAGTACCAGTGAATGCCCTACTTTTAGAGTGAAATTCAATGGGAATTGCAATGCCTGCGGGAGGTATGGTCATCAAGCTAAGGATTGCATAGTATTTAAGCGCGCGATGGCCAATAGACCAACCTTAGCATGGACAGACACACCTCGAGTGCCTGCATTGATGCCAGCCCCACCTCTTGAACAAACGTCACAACACATGGTCCCTAGGGCCCAAAATGTTGTTCAAACAACACCCTTACCACCTCCAGTGCTAGGACCGCAACCACCACATCCGAGAATCACTTATGTGAATCAAGTGGGTTGTGAGTCATCTATTGCTTGTTTGGAAGGTTGTGATGACGATATAGACCCTAATATTGCCTATGGGATGGATGCGCTTGAAGAAAGTCCACAATACTACATGGAGGACTATTGGGGACAAGTCAAACCTGTCTATCAAGTAGTTGCCCTTGCTGCAAGGGGCCAAAATATCAATTACATTGCCAAGAGACCACCTCTTCAATGCTATGAGTGTGGAGGTCCACATCGTGTGGCCGAGTGTCCTATTAGGCTACAAAAGAACGCCACACTAATGCAAACCAATCAAACAATCACGTCTACAATGCCAATACTCATGTGTAATCGATGTGGCACAGATCATTTGATTGCCCAATGTCCAAATAATCCAAATGCACCGAAGATCACGTCGTTAAACTTGATTGAGGTTACTGAGGAGCCATCACAAAGTACACATGTGGTAACAGTGAACATACTCACACGATTGATGCTCCAAAAACAAAATTATATTCTTGAAGAAAGAGACACATCATCAATTTCCCAATCTCAGAAGAAGAAGAAAACACGAAGGAAGAGATCGCAAAAAGCAATGAAGTTAGACCCCAGCTCAAAGACCAACATAGGAACTGGTGACGATCCCGTATATATAAACGACGCTGAAGAGGATTCTGATTCAGGTGAAACCATGGAGACCAAAACGACCACTAAGAAAGAAACCAACAAGGAAGATCTTCATGAGCCACAATGGCCAGGATCCAAGAAAAAGATAGGAACTTATCCAAACCCTACAGAGGAGATCGAGCTAGACAAGCAATTAAGGAGTTTGGTAGAAGATACCCAAAGGGATCTAGAGCCAGCACCTAGGTAGATCCAGATTACAGACACAATGTCCCCTACGCAACAACAACCTCAGAAAGTCCATAGACCCTTAGCCATACCTAGTGTCATCCAAGAATAAAGTGACTTGAAGTCATGGGAAAGTGGGTGTACTCACTTGTTGTTGGAAAGAATGTTTACAGAGGGACTACCCGACCCTATCGAAGAAATGGAGATCCCATCTTCCCCACGTCAAGGGACTGAAGCCCAAAAGGTGCCGTTAAATATTGCCAAATTGATGGATTTCATGGCTTCCGAAGTTAGAACCGCCATCATGTCCAAACTATATGGAGACCCTGAGCTATTCTTAGTTCTTCGAGCTTTCTTCAATGGAGAACTGAAGGTTGGGCTACCACAATTTTCACAGATGGATGGAGCTAGGGAGATTCCAATAGAGGAGGAACACTTAGATCCACAACCCAACCTAGATGAGAACCTTGTTATAGAAATACCTGTTAGCAAGTTGGGACAATACTTTGAGGGTGATGAATCCAATGCGACTATACCAATCACTACTAAGGGATTAACTATGAAGGGAATCCTTGATGGTGGCGCTGGGGTTAGCATTGTAACTAAAAGTTGTTGGGAAACTATGGGAAGACCTCACCTTACAACCACGACCATAGTAGTGAAGAGGGCCAATGGGTCTATTGTTAAACCTATTGGGATGCTAGAAGACCTCAAGATCAAGTTCTTTGGACATAAAATAAGAGTTACCTTCATTGTTATGGATTTCTTGAAGCACACTATCATATCGGAGATGATCTTAGGATGTCCTTTCATGAGGGAAGCAAAAATGGTGCATGACTGGTCTAAAAACCATGTCTACTTGTAGTTCCAAGATTCTGTTATTCGACTAGATCTTGTAACTAGTCGAGCACATCCTATAGGAAACAGGTTTTTAATTGATCATAGATCTGACACCACAGTTCACTCGGCCCCATGGAAATATTGCTATACGTGTAAAACGGACACTGATGTTGGGGAAGATTCTCCTTATATGGATGTACTACCTGGGATGAGTGAGTCAGACAATGTGGATTGGGTCCACCTAGCAGCAACCATAGATACTTGGGAAAACAGGGGGACAACCTGGGTAACACATGAGGGGAATGAAATGCCACCTCTCGTACCCTTAAATATGCTAGAAGCAATGCATATAGCTTCTGACGAACTACAAGATGAAGGTTTGACTGGCACTGGGACCAATAACGTCTCACAAGACTATAGCCCACACGATTTGGGGTCAGAATCATCAATTGAAATTGACTCTAAGGACGAAGAATCTAAGTTAAATCTTAGTGCAAATGTGTGGACAAACCATTCAGGGCCCAGTGGTACCCTAGATGACAATCTATCCAAGGGAGCAGAAGACACAAGTAGTGATTCATCTAGTGACTCTTCACTTATAGAGATCGACCGAAATCAAAATTTAGACAAGAAGATTAAGAAATTAAGAGGCGACGATATCGAGCAAATGTGCGTGCTAGAATAAATGAAAAGAAATCTACCACAGAATGGCTTAATTATATAGGAGCATGTGATGCTCATCGGAAGTTGGTAGATAACTGGGTTGAATACCTTCAAAGTTTTATGTGGTGTAGTCCACAACCCATTGACATCGCACAACTAGAGGCTACAGAGAAGCCAAAGTTGAGCCGTACCATAAGGAGACGACAAAATCGAGAGTTATCTCAATAACAAAAGGAATCGGAAGTGAAATCACAGTCTACAGAACAATAGGATCCCACAGACCTACACCTTGGACCTGAACATTTCAAATCCTATACCACAGAGGAACATAAGGTTGTGTATACAAAGGCTCAAAGAAAACCTATTGATGGAAGCAATGGAGTCTATGACGGTCCAGCGATAGTTAATGAAATAGAGTTACCAGACCAAGGAGATGAGTCCAAACCTATCTTCATTGCCCAAGATCTGAAAGAGACTGAGGAGTGTATACTTAAAGAACTTCTCAAGGAATTCAGGGATATATTCTCTTGGACATATCATGATATGAAAGGTGTTCCACCTTCCGTGGTGCAACACACAATCCCCATGAATAGCATGGCTAAACCAGTTCAGCAACGACCCTACCCAATGAACCCTACATATGCAAAGATAGTTCAAGAAGAGATTGAAAAGCTTGTGGAATGCGGATTCATATACCCTATTGAGCACTCAGAATGGGTGTCTCCAATAGTGATTGTGCCAAAAAAGAATGGGAAACTCAGAGTGTGCGTGGATCTCAAGAAGGTCAATGCCGCCACTAGGAGGGACCATTACCCCTTGCCATATTCAGAACATGTGCTTGAAAGAGTTGTAGGGAAGAAAGCTTATAGCTTTTTAGATGGGTACTCTGGCTACAATCAAATCACAATTGCGCTAGAGGACCAAGCTAAAACAACCTTTATAATCGAATTTGGAGTGTTTGCATTTCGTGTTATGGATTTTGGCTTAACCAATGCCCCTGCTACCTTTCAAAGATTAATAAACACTGCTTTTAGAGAATATTTGAGGGAGTTTTGCGAAGCTTTCTTAGATGACCTTTGTGTTTATTCCTCTTGGAAAGAACATCTATCATGCTTACGAAAAGTGTTTGAGAAGTGCAGATTGTATCGCATCTCCTTAAATCCTTTCAAATGCCAATTTTGGGTTAAACATGGAGTCATTTTAGGGTATATAATGTCCAAAAATGGTATTTCCACAGATGAGAGCAAAATTAAAGCCATTGCTGAATTGCCACCACCTACAAACTATAAGGGAGTTCAAAGGTTCATGGGCCATGTTGGTTATTACAGACTGTTTATTTTAAACTTTGCCGAGATAGCTCGTCCTTTGTACAAGCTTCTTATTGAGTTCCAATGGACTGCAGAGTGTGACCATGCTTATGAGTCATTGAAAAAGACCTCGACTAGCGCTCCTATTCTACGAGTGCCAGATTAGAATGTAATTTTTCATGTGCATATTGATGCATCAAACTTTGCTATCGGGTGTGTTCCAGCTCAACGAGGAGAACATAAACTAGATTACCCCATTAGCTTTGCAAGTTGTCAATTGAATGATGCCGAGAGAAACTACACCACTACAGAGCGAGAAGGTTTAGGTGTGATTTATGTAGTGAAGAAATTTTGCTACTATCTTTTGGCCAATAAGTTTGTTTTCTATGTTGATCATCAAGCGTTGTTGTATCTCGTAAATAAACCTTGTTCCACGGGAAGAAGTTTGATTTTACCATTGTGGTGAGACCTGGTAAAAGACATGTCATGGCGGATCATTTGTCTCGCATACCCAATGGTGAAGCCCCTACTGGAGTCGATGATGAATTACCCGATACTTCTCTATTCCTAGTCGAAACCATACCTGAGTGGAGTGAGAAGATTGTGAACTTCCTAATTAATGGTTTTCCACCCAAAGAGCTTCATAAGGACATAGCTCGAAAAATGTTAAAAGAATGTGAACCTTAATCTCTCATTGCAGGAACTCTCTACAGGCTAGGGAAGGATGATATTCTTAGACGTTGTGCCCTTGAGGATGAGTATTTGTACATACTAGAAGAAGCCCACATGGGTATAGCCGGAGGACATTTCTCGGGGGAACTAACAGCTAGAAAGGTGTTTCAATCAGGCTATTGGTGGCCTACCTTATTCAAGGATGCATCACTTTTTGTAAAAGGATATGATGAATTCCAACGTTACAAGATCACGCAATGAAAGGATAGGATGCCCTTACATCCTATTAAAGTGACTCAACGAAAGGATAGGATGCCCTTACATCCTGTTAAAGTGACTCAACCATTTGAAAAATGGGGTTTGGACTTTGTAGGACCAGTTAGTCCGGCAGTTCGCAGTACTCAATCTCGATATATTATCGTTGCCACTGACTATGTAACAAAGTGGGTGAAATCCAGGGCGACACGTAAGGCTGATGCAATGTCAACTGCCAAGTTTCTCTTTGAGAACATTATTACAAGATTTGGTTGTCCCTTTGAGATTGTGAGTGACAATGGTACTCATTTTTTAAATGGAGTAATCAAAGAACTCACTACCAACTTCATGATAGCCATAAGTCCACACCTTATTATCCACAAGCAAATGGCCAAGCTGAGAGCACCAATAAAACCTTAATCTCTATCTTGACCAAAACGGCGGAAGCTCATCGCACAGATTGGGATTTAAAGCTAACTTCAGCTTTATGGACTTATCGTACTGCGTACAAAGTTGCCATTAATTGCACACCGTTTAAGATGGTGTATGGCCAAGAAGCGGTTATGCCATGGGAGTTTGTCGTTCCTAGTCTTCGAGTAGCTTCTCAAGAAGGTTGGGATGGTAACCCCTTAGTTGAGCGATTATATATCCTTGAAAGGCTAGATGAAGAGAGGCAATTAGCTGTGCAAAATGCACTTGTGGAGAAAGATAGGAGGAAGAAATGGTTTGACCGTCATCTAAAGAACAAAGATATTAATGTTGGTGATAAAGTCCTTATGTATGGAGTGCATAACGAAAAGAAAAGTTGAAATATGCGGGAAAAGGGCCATATAGAGTATCTGAGATCACCCCACAAGGAACCATTCGTGTGGAGACTCTTGATGGAGTTGAAACCATTGGATTCCTCAATGGGAGAAAATTTAAAAGGTACTATGATCCTCTAAGCCAGTAATAGCTACGTGTCATCTATCAAAAAAAGGTAGCCAAGGCTCAAACATAATTGAAAAAGATACAAGCTCAAGCTGAGGTGAAAGAGCGCCAACAACGCATAAGACGCCAACGAGAGGCTAACCTTGGAGTTACACATGCATTCCACATTCAAACAAAGGATGATCGGTTGGACTCTGACACGCCTCTACAATACCCTATTGAGTTAAATAGTGTCTATGGAAAAGTGCTATATAACGCCTTATTGGACACGGGTGCTAAGTATAATTTGCTGTCATATGGAGTTTGGTGTCAGTTAGGGAAGCCACCTCTATCTGAGAGTATTATCCAATTCAAGGGTGTCAACAAGAAAAAAACGGCGGTTTTTGAAATCTGGCACACTTCTTTTAGTTATGACAATGGGGTTGTAGCTCAGGACTTTTTGGTCATGCCTACTGGAACTATGGAGGGTAATATAAACCTAGGACGCACGTGGATGATAGCCACCAAATGCACTATTGATTGGGGGACTGGGGGTGTCACAACGCAAAAATCAACTCTTAGCCCTACCACTCAAGACATAGTCCCTGAGATATTATCTCTTAAGGAAATAAAACCGAAGACATTGCATGTCCAGGAGGTTGAACCATACGTCCCCATAGCCCAAGTCTCTAGGGCTTCAACTGATGTAGTTGAAAGAAAGCTTGAGACACACAAGACCCATCCTAATATAACAAAGAAAACATACAAGTGGGTCCCTAAAGCTTCTTTAGTGACCATGGTTGATGCTAAAAAACAGAAGCCTCATAAAAAACGTCCCACTCTCTCCAAGAAAAGTAAGAAAATGTTGCGATGGATTCCTAAAAAACTATTGGAAACCCAAGGATACTATGAAGGAAATGATCAAATCTGGGTGCCCAAACGTAAATTGTACTCTTACCTGTCACCTGGCCCATGTAAACCCAATCCTGTGGCTCCAAAACAAATTGAAAATCGCGAAAAGGAAAAAATCACGAAATTCTATACACCCACTCCAGAGCTAGTTTGGGTACCAAACAAAGAACGATTTATTCCACCTAGCTCAGGAACATGGAAGTCAAATGAAGCTTCTTGCTCTTCATGTAGTTCCTATAAAAAAATAGAAGCTTTGACACAACCTCCACGTACCATTGTACATATCCATACGAACAAGGAAGAGTTTGCACCTCCCGTTGTAAGTTCACCACCTACAACAATGTTGCAAATAAAATCATGGGAGAGTACCTTACCACCCTTGTAACTAGATGAAACGCATAGGGTGGTCAAAAACTATTGGCTAAAGCCTTCACCCATAACAACTTGGAACAATTGGTTTCAAAAGGTGACGATATCATTTCAAAAGGTATGATCTACCCAAGGAAGGGGGGAGTGTTTGCTGACATCCATCATTCACTTTCTTCCCTCTCAACCTTCCTCCATGACCTCCTAATCTTTCAATCTTAGGGAATGTATATATAAAGCCTTATACGCACAAAATATAAAAAAAGTAAAGAGCAAGAGCAATTAGCAAACGAGTATGCACAATAAAAGTCATAACATTGACCAGACCTACACATTCACATCTGGTACACTGAAACAAAAACCTATGTCATCAAACACCTTTGATCTTCCATCACTCAAGTGATGGAGGGTAGGTAGGATTAGTACGATAGGAGTGTTTCTGTTTTAGAGTTTAGTGATTAGCAAAGTTCTTTTTTCCCATTGATGTGTCTCTTGGAGGTATTGTTTGTGTTTCATAGTGTGTACAGGAACGTGTTGCTGCTGTTAGGATTTGGACCTTCATGCAATATTTCTCTCGTTCACACTTCAAACCAAGCGCGATCAGCAAACAAACAGGTGTTTCTTGTCCATTAGCATTGTCCCTTATCTTTTTTGCATCCATGTTTGTCTGCTTTAATTGAGATTGGTAGCATAATATTCATCGCATTTTCTTATTATCAAACATTAAATTCAATGTAATTTTTTGTCATAATCACTTGTCTACGTTTAAAAATCAAGCAGTCCGACTAAGCTAGTTTGACCAAGTTAGGTGTTAGAGATCTTCTCTTAATACCATGGGAAATGCCTTCCTAATAATCAATGGCTACTTAGGTTCTTAATCTGATTTAGGCAGCATTGTGTGAAATGTACTAGGGCTTTCTAGTGGGCTTATTCTCTATTGACCTGTAGCTTAAGTATGATAAAGGGAGTTTACTAGTGTGATGAACCTGGGGAGGGTAACTGTGTTATATGAACCCCCAAAGCTACAAAATTAAAATGATGAAAACGAACAAAATAAAATAAAAATCAAAGTGCCACAATGTAAAATCTTAAGCTGGAAGAGAAATCTCAGCTTGATCTCGCACTTCACTCACATGTATCGCCTATGGTACTAGAGCCCTAGAGGTTCCCAGTGTGGGCGTTTTTCTTTGAAAAGCAAAAAACCCAAGGCATACAAAATAAGCACACACATCAAATTTCTATCACTATGAAAAGACTTTGGGGGGTCAAAGAAAAGCAAATAATTCAGGCGATGATTTCATGAGAAATTCTTTTTTATCGTAGATTAACTACAAGGTCTTCTAGGTATAGCCTCCAGTCAGCCCTCGAACATGAAATACTTAGCTCTCGCGATTAAACAACTTAATTGACCAGAGAAAATTGAGAAGCTTGCCCATGGTATTAATAGTTGACCTCTAGTGTCTTTCGATCGTTAAATTAGCGACCCCAGACATGTTTAGTTTTTTACCTTTACAAATGTTTATTCATTTGATTATATTACAATTTAATGTTTATTGCTGACAAATGGGTAAAAATTCTGCTACCAATCAATTTGTATGTCTACAACTATGTATGTTTTTTAACTATATATGAGAATGCAATTACTGTGCCAATGTTGTTTGATTTTGCAGTGATTGAAGAAGGCTAAGGATATTCATCTCAAAATTCTCTTCCACCTCGACGAATGAGCTTCAACTAAATATCTTCCGAGGACGGAATCTACATAAAAAAGGGGGACATGTTAATTCTCACGGCTCACGGACACCCTATTGCCTATGACGGATGTCGTATTATTTATTTGGTAGAGTCAGGTACCGGGCTTGTCGGTCCAATAGGAAAAGGCTAGAGTGATTGCTGATGAGAGGCGCACTCTAATTGGAACATTCAAGGGTTAGTTGGCTAAGCATGAGCGCCAAAGTGTGAATGGGGCGAGCTCATATAAAAGTCAACTAAACCTAAAATTCATTCATTCTTTCATTTGTGCAATAGTGCTCTTGCTCCATCTTCTTCTTCTTCACCTCCTTGTGTGTGTGTGTGTGTGTGTGTGTGTGTGTGTGTGTGTGTGAGAGAGAGAGAGAGAGAGAGAGAGAGCATTGCAACGATGGCACGGCGGCGGCAAAGCGGTTGAGCGTGGCACTGCGGTGGCTCCTTCTTCTTCGCGATGAGGAATCCTCCACGAAGGCGAGTGTAGAGCGGTGAGTGACAAACCCTTGCTCTCTTGAGCTTGCTAGAGCCATTTGTGGCTCGCACACAGTGTATCGGCAAGTTCCTTGCATTGACACGTGCGAGAGATGCGCACAATGACATTTTGGTTAGCAAACACATTGAGCTAGTCAAGGTTCATATGGATGATAACCCTACAGATGCTCTCAAGAAGAGTCTACCATTAGAGCGGTTTACAGATTGCATGGAGATAGTGGGTGTAGGGTGAAGCCACATGATTTATTCAAGGTTGTATAATTGTATATATACACATTATCCACTTGGGCCGCACTAGACTTCAAGTGGGATATTGTTAGGGTTCAGGCCAACTGGCTAGACACCCATTGTTATGAGCGTGTCTCATGCTAGAAAAAAGAAAGAGGAGGTGCTCACAATATACAAGAGCTTGAAACTTGAGCACAACTTTAATCTTGACTACAAAACTTAATACTTGATTACAAAACTTGCATTACAATGCTAGAGTACAAGACAAGACTTGATTACAAGAATAAACTCAAACACGAGACAAGAACTGGAAGAGGGCTTACCTCTTAAGAGCCTCACAATTGGTGTTGGCAAGACTAAGGGGCTTGTGGCCCAAGACCTCTATTTTACTAAGGACTAAGGAGGTTAAGTTCCTTCTAGACTCTTCCTTCTAAGGTTGATAAACTTCTAGGTTCTTCATTCTAGAATCTTCTAGTGATGTTTTCGGCAATGATATTGGCAATGACATAAGCAATGATGTAGGCGATGACATAAGTGATGATGCAATCCATCTTCTAGAACCTTCCAAAAATTTCCTCATCTAGAATCTTCCACACCATTCTTTTGAAATCTTCCGGAGCCTTCTAGAATCTTCTGTGATGTCTTGTAGGAAACTCAAGAAGACTGACTCTTCAACATCCATGACATTATCCCCCCCCTAGCAATGCATTTCGACGAGGAAGTGGTATTTGTATCAATTGGCTTTTGTTTTCATGGATGTCGTTGGCGGAATTCCTGAACTTTGAGGGGTCCTCTGAAGATTAGATGTTGGCTTTCATGTTCTCTCACTAGCATTATATCCTTTCTAGTGTACAAGAATTTTCAGCCTACCTTGTAAAATTCAAGAATCAAGTACGTTATGAACTTCATCTTCTTCTTGCCCATCGATCTCAACTAGAGGTGGGGGTTGGTCTAACTAAGCCTCATACACAAACTTTAGCCATTTTTGAGTGTGAAACGGTTGTCTCAGAGTTGTCTTTTCGACTTTGTTCTCTAGCATTTGTGATATTTCTTGACTCTCTGGTAGTGATTAGTTTTTTTCATCTTGAAGCATTTGGGCTTGTTCCATATGTCGAGTAGAACCCCCATGTTGAATTTGGGTTAATTTGGAGTTGGTTAGTGGCATTTGGTAAAAAATAATACTTTATGTACCTTCGACCCATTTTCTAATGTCATAGACCCTACATTGTTTATGGCACCTATGGGGAAGCCTTCTATGATTTCAAATCTCAATTGTGTCATTGAGAAAAATTTGGACTTATTTTCTATAGAACCCCTTGGACTTCACCAAAACCACCATCTTAACCTCAAGTGTGGTGTCATAAAATCTAATATCTAACCAACCCAAACGATTTTCTCATATTAGAGTGATCATTTAATGTGGGAGAATAAACAGTAACAAGGTAGAATATAGCCATGTGCTTACAGATCTATCTCAACACGAGGCCAATGGCAAAGGGGTCCAAATGAGAGATGGTTTGTCAAAGAGAAAGGCTAGCTAATGGAGCTTAAAGACCTTAGGGTTAGCTTAATTAAAGACCTTAGGGTTAGCTTCATTAAAGACCTCCAATGGTTAGTGTTAAAAGTACTTTGACCTTAGGCAAGCTAGGGTTGTGCTTGAGGTGGGAACCCGGCCCTAGCTTGAGGTGCTTGTTGTGCTTGCTGACTAAGGTGCTTGAGGTGCTTGTTGACTAAGGTGCTTAAGGTGCTTGAAGTGCTTAATGACTAAGGTGCTAAGGTGCTCCATGACTAAGGTGCTTGAGGGTAAGGTTTTTAAAAATTCAAAGCATATCCCTACTCATGAGGGGGCGAGTCCTCTTTGTAGGAGATAGAGAGAGAACACACACACACTCGCACAAGGAAAGCTTGGTACGAAGAAAGAAAATAGGACACTTGTAGGGTGAAAGCATGTTAACCTGTCGCGCTTTTTGTGCTAGTTAGCAGTTTCAAATTAGCACATCTTCGAAAAGTTGGGCGTCTAGTAATTTTTTTACAAATAATATCAAAATTTGTCGGAGGTTGTACATTTGGATTCCTTGTTTCAAGTGCTTTCTATTGATATATCATATGTCATAGATCTTGGAGATGTAGCTCAAGTTATTGTACTAGTTAGCATATGTCAAAATTGTGCTAGTTAGCATTGTCCGGGACATGAAAAAGCATGACAAGTTAACATGCTTTCACTCTGTAAAGCTCCTCTTCATGTTGCCCTCATAGTGTCCCTAAAGCCTATTGGTTGGCCTCCCAAGGGGTCCAATGATAATTTATTTTATTTAATTAATTGTTTATGCATTTATCAAGTCCTCTCTCTCAAAGGGGAAAGGGGGTCACTTGTCCCAAGGCTACCCTAAGCATGTGATTGGCCAAGCTTGAGGAGGTCCAATCAAGTGCAAGCTAGTGCTAGAAGAGGGGGTCGACCAAAGCAAGGAGGGCGCTAGCTTGGGTGGTAACCCCCCCCCCCCCCCCCCCCCCCCCCCCACACACACACACACACACACACACACATTGTATGACTTGCAAAGTGCAAGAGCTCCATCTCCTTCTCCAAGCTTGTAGAGAAGTTGAGAGCCTACACCAACACTCTTGGCTATGGAACGCAAATCCAACCAAGAGCCATGATTCAATGCTTAAGCTTGCCATCTTCTCCATATTCATTACTATGCTATTATGTATGCTAGCAAGAAGAGTGATGATAAGTGAGGAACTCTCTCCTTCTCCTATGAATGATTCTTCTTCCTCTTCCCTACTTGAGCTCATTCCCCGCTAGCTCTCTCCACCTCTGAAGGTGTTTGAGGCCTTGGGACTGAGGCTGAGGATGGGTAATTCTTTCTACAAGCTCTATGCTATGCTCGTGATGCATGAAGCTTTCCATCTTCATTGCATCACCTAGGTCACAAGGAACACAAAGATTGTATTGTACCAAGTCTCTCTTGATGGGATAATTTATAATACAAAAACCTATTGGAGGGGGTACCGTCGGCTCCACATAAATCAAGTCCTCAACTGTTGTCAAGTTCTCTAAACTCTCTCTTGCAAAAGTATTGTTCATGCCAAGTTAACTAAGTACTATGGTTATGTTGCTACTGCTAATTAAGTTCACCTTCTATGTTCTCAAAGTAGTCTCACAAAAATGCTCACTCTAATTATCCTAATTTCGCTATTCTCAAAGTTCATGGGCCATTTTCATTACATGTGTCTTTGAGAAATGTCGTCTATATAGGATTTGTCTTAATCTCAAAAAGTTTGTATTCATGTCTAGACAAGGCAAAATTCTCGGACATATTGTCTCAAAAAACGACATTGCAATGGGTATGAAAAAGGTGATAGTGATGCTGAAATGCTTAGACCATCAAGTGTCAAGGAATTTCAAGCATTCTTTGCACATGGTGGAGACTATTGTAGAATTATCTACATGTATGATGTCATTTCTAACCCATTTATGGCCTTATCACTCAATTTCTATGTAACCAACTACTCCCAATGAAAAAAGAGAGCACCGATACCACATGCTACGTTGTTCCAAGTATCTATTGCACCTAGATGGAGAAAATATCTAGTGTAGTACTTGGAGAATAGAAAACTTCCTAAAGACAAGAGTAAATGAAGACAAAGAGCAATCGAAATTCAGGTTGTGAATTACACCATCAGCAAAGAACTATATAGGAGAGGAAATAACAAACATCTTAGAGTGTGTGCAAGAACAAGCATATGTGGGTCTAGCAAGCAACCATTTCTCTCATGAAACTACGACTAGAGAAATATTGATGGCTAGCATATGGTGGCCAACTCTATTTGCAAATGCAAAAGAATTTTTTTGAAGATGTGATTCTTGTTAGAGAGCTCAAATCCCAACTAGAATGAATAGCATGCCATTGTGACCAATGATAGGAGCAAGAGAATTTCGTAAATGGGGTATAGAACTTGTTGGTCCTATACAACCACCTGCTTACAAGACTCAGACACAATATACTATTATAACCACTGATTATCTAACCAAGTGGGTGGAAGCTAGAACCACTAGGAAAAAAGGATGCATGAACCACGGTTGCATTCTTGTATGAATATATATTCACGCGATAGGGAATTTCTATTAAGTTGGTTAGTGATAGAGGGACACACTTTCTCAATGAGGTGATAGAGAACTTGCTTAACACACCCTATCATCCTCAAGAAAATTGGCATACAAACAAAATCCTTAGCTTTGTGCTCACAAAGGTTGTAAGCTCAAGAAGAACATACTGGGATATAAATGTTCATTTAATTCTATGGGCTTATAGGGTTTCACATAGAACAACTTTGAATGCCACTCCATCTATAGACTTGACGCTATATTGCAAATGGAGCCTTTTACTTCTAACCCTTAGAGCTGCACATAACCTAGAGTGGATGGGTAGGGAACTGTTGGAATGACTAAAAAATCTTGAGCAATTAGATGAGCAAAGATTAGCAATTATTGTGCACATTATGCCCAAAAATGAGATAGAAACAATTCTTTGACTCACATCTATTGACAAAAATCTTCTAGCAAGGAGATCTAATATTAGTCTAATCCTTGAAGCAACACATCCCCAAGTTTAAGATAAAGGGGCAATCAAAAGTGTTTCACCAAGTGGGGCGGTCAAATTGGCCACCTTGGATGGTGAAATAATGAAAAATTGGATTAGTAGATGTCATTTGCAGAAGTATGATATACCACTGACTATTGATCTCTTATAATAACGAATGCATGCAACAAAAGAACTCAAGATGAAGTGACAACATGTCATTGAAGAAGCTTAGGAGGAAGCTTGCATTCAATCTTTAAAGAGGAAAGCATCAATACGACCAAACCCTGAAGTAATGCTAGTCAATATGATTCAAATTGAGACTCTACATTTCACTCAAGACCTAACAAAATATGAGGTAAAGTTAGATGATAAATGACTAGATGGACTAGACATGAGGATAAAAATGAGCATGGTAGAGCCAATCACAGCTATACATATACACGACTTATCAACCCATGCACAACACAGCCTGGGCTACACATTGTCGTTTTGGAGAACTCCAATGAGGAGGGGAGAGGCGTTCTAAGTGTGGACCCAAGAAGATGAAATCGGCTAGAAAAAGGGCAATGTTTGAAGTGTTTATATATTAACCCGTGAATCACAAAATCCATGAGAAATGTCCTGATAAGAAAACAAAATGGAGATAATGTAATATGATAAACCTTAGATGTGTGCACATAGTAAAAATATTAGCAAAAAAGAAAAAAATATTACAATTTTTAATATTTTTGCATGTTTTTTCGCCAAAACAGTGAACAAAATGGATAAATACACAAAATTATGGCCAAATATAGTGTTATTGTGTGTTTAGGTAATTTTTGTATTTGTTTTGTCTTTTTTAGTTTGGATTTATAATCTTCTTTTAATTTTCACAATAAAGAGTAAAAAATAATAAATAAATAGCAAAGAGGCTCAACTTGACAATCGTTTATAAGCTGTATGCATAACATGAAGAACCAAAATCTATGATTGTCTATGTACCTATAGCCACAATGGGCATACAAATAATCTCACTCTTGCAAGAGTGGATACAAGAACACAAATTCGTGTTTAAAGCTAACAAAACCTATCAAAGTGAGTCAAAACTCTATCACTATCAAAATGGAAGTACTGCTCAACCACTATATGATTAGAGACTAAATCCAAGTTACGAAAAGGATCAAAGAAAAATGGGGCAAAGTTTCACTTGTAATTTGATCCAAAACTCAAATAAATCTCTCAGCCAATCAAATTAGCATACCAAAAATGCATAAAAGCATAAAATGAAGCCAAGCAGTCTATGGGCATAAACCAAGACTTAGTCTCTCATCCACTGACGTCGTACTTATAATTTAAACATGACCATATGGAACTTTAAAATCCAAAAAGAAGCAAAATCTATGTTGGTAATCCAAAGTGCACAAACCATAAATTGACACTCAATGTATCAACACAAATCTATATACGGCATACATAAACCGCCAAAGTGCATGTTGGTAATCCAAAGTGCACAAACCATAAATTGACACTCAATGTGTCAACACAAAGCCATATACGGCATACATAAACCGCCAAAATAGGTCCCTCCTGAATGACTGGCTCTCTAAACAATTGTACCTATCCAAAATCTTTGTACACCTGTGAACCTATCAATTGCAAGCACAAGAGCTCAAATGTATTTGCATATGTCATACATGACTAAATCACACAAAAACCATGTGCATAAGCCTCTCTGATAAAGCACAATATAAATGTGTGCTTTGAGGAGTCTATCTGTGAGTATAAATTCAAAAAACTTACACACATAAGCCTCAATAAAACAATAGACTTGCATATATTTATAAAGGCCACCAAGAAACCTCTCAGCATTGTGCCCAGGAAAGGTACACCTTGTCCTACAAACCCTTGTAGTTTCTTATGTGTATGTGAAAAAAATGCCATTCAAGAGCCAATGTTTCTTGTTGAGATGCCTGCTTCAAAGTCATCGGAGCCACAATCAATATCATTCAAATGAAACACTCTCTATCAAGATCTTGCTTTGATAAGGTTCATCAGAGCCATGCATGTGTGTGGAGAAAGAGGATCAAGTTGAAGAGTTGAAGCTAATGCTGAATCCGATGTTTGAGTCATGCTCTACCATGGATATGTAGTTGGTTTTAAAACCGCTTTTCCCTCCAATGAAACATGTTCTCTCTTATTCGAGTAATTGAAGTTTTGGTTTCCCAATGATGAAGGATTATTAATAGTACAAGTTTTTAACAAGATTTTCTAATGTATATTCTTTGTCTTGATCACATTACAATGCATTGTTTTCTAGTTTTCATTTACATTGTGTCATGTGCTATCATGTTATTGAGGTGTTAAATTGATCCACTTGTGTGATGATCCCAACTGTCTTCTATCTATTGATGGAAAATTGGTTGGGATGAGGAAGAAGTGAAGGAGCAGTTGTGATGCATGCATGGTGAACAATTTCTTGCACATAGAGGATAGCACCACTACAAAACCAAGGCCTTTGAGCAATTGATTGTGGAGGCAAATTATAAAGTGATGCCTTATGCATTACAAGTAATATGAAATGTAATGCTTTCTATGAATGATGAATGTTCATTTTTTTGATGTTTTGATCAAATTATCCAAGATTTAAGAAATGGATCATTCTGATAGAAATAAAATATATGTCTGTCTCACATGATCTATGTTCTCTCTCTCTCTCTCTCTCTCTCTCTCTCTCTCTCTCATCTTCAAAATGTTTTTCACTTTACCTCTCTCTCTCTCTCTCTCCTCATCTTCAAAAAACTTGAGGGGGGAGAGAGAGAGAGAGAGAGAGAGAGAGAGAGGTAAAGTGAAAAAATATGGAGGTAAAGTGAAAAAATACGTCGGATATGCACTCTCTCTCTCTCTCTCTCTCTCTCTCTCTCTCTCTCTCTCTCTCTCTCTCCATATTCTCTCTTTAGAATCTCTTTGGAATCCACTCATCAAATTCCAAAAAGCACTTGCTAGGAAATGCTCGCCAAAAAAAAACCTCAAAGACCAAAGACAATACAATAATCCAAAGCTAGCATCTCGACCAACTGAGTAGCCTAGGAAGGCCTTGTGTTTAGGATGTGTGCGTTCTATATTAAGATAATATTCATACACAGAAGAACATATTGTTCAAAAGAAAATTGTATTTAGAGATTAGGAAGGTAGTTTGCACAAAAAAGAATCTATATTCGACTCACTTTTGTACAATATAATTAGAATGCAATAAAATTCCTATTATCCGATACATCAAGACTACACAAGGTTATGAGGACGGAATACGCCTTCATGTCCAAGGTCAGGACTGTAACAAAGCTAAACATCTCTAACAAAAGATAGAATTTTCATATGCACTCATATAAAGAAGACAACAAATTGTTAGCCTTAAGCATGTTTTACAAGTGTTAAAGAACCTATCGGTTGTTATCCTTATCCTACTTAAAGATTATTAGGATATCTATTGTCTTAACAAATGAAAGAGTTTTCATTGTATTTATTTCATAAGCTTTTTGACCATCAGGAGTTTATGGAAGTAAAGTTTTAAGAATGGTTAATTTTACTCTTGATAACCATCAAAAGTCCATTACCCCTTTTGATGGGAATGGCAATGAAGCTTACTACATAGTCTAAAAATATTTAAAGTGTAACATATGTTCTTCAAAGAAGCTTGAAAAGTCTTTATAGAAGTATCATTCACCATAGAAACGAAGTAATCAAGCCAATCACAAAAATTAATCCATTCAACTTAGTAATTTGGTGTTGCAAAAAGACTCAAAAACCAGCTTTGTGTATCCATCCACAAAGCACCAAATCTCAAATGCAGAGCATTTTTATAATCTTTTCAAAATAAAAAATTGATTAAATCTACTCTCTCTAAGGTCTTGATCTAGTAACCCTACTTTATGCACATCCAATATTCAATTAAAGGTTTGTCAAAAGAAGACCAAACAAGATGTGTAAGTGTGCCTTGTTGTTTTAGAAGAAAACTACATACTCAATTAAAGAAAGTAGAGCACTCTTTGCCCCCATTTCCTTAAAGGAAGCCAGGTTGACGAACCTAGGTCTTGTTAGAGTAAAGAGAATCAAAACGTCATAAAGCCTAAAAGAGATAAAGAGATTCTCAAATCAATCAAATAGACAATCCATAACTGGGTCAATAAATGTCAAAAAGAAGTACCAAAGAAATCACAAACTCTGCTTGGGTGGAAACAACCATGACTAAGAGTCTAGCAAATGTAGGTGGTGAATGTAGTATGTCACCTTTCTTGGACCTAAACACATAAAAAACCAAATGAATAGGTTTCTAAGATCCACCAAAACATTCATGTGATTAGACTAGGGAAATGAAAAGCTTATAACTTCCACCACATCCCAAGGATGTCAAAACTAGAAAAACCAAATCAAAGCTAATGCCCAAGCAAGCTAGAGCGAGAACCAAAGATACAAGGCTAAGAGCTAATAGCATCAACAAGTGTTCAAACGGAACAACACCATAGGTCTTTTAAGATCAATATATAATCAGAGAATCCCAAAATCATATCATTATGCTTTAAGTTTTAACCATATGTAGGAGGATTTATAGTTAATCAATTGACGGAAATAAAAACAAATTAACACTTTTCTAGAGGAAAATTGAGCTTGATAGTAGATCAGCATGTTATCACCATTATAATCCAATTGTTTTGGATGTATCAAATTAAAGGTAGGACAAGGAAGATTGTTAGATAGTGTAAAAAGTTATGGAGTCCCAAGTTTCCATAAAGTGAGCATCAAGGTTTTTTTGTAAGATTCAAGTGACTAGGATGATTCACTACCATAAGACATTCTATAAGAAAATAATCATCAGTTTGAAAGTTTTATTTTGAGAGGACAATGCACTTATGAAAAACCAAGATCAACTACCTGAGTCCCATCCCCAAAACCTTTAAAAAATAGAGTACCATGACATTCCCATAGCCCAAGTAGAGCCTCAAACCGAGAATTTCCTACATTTCAGGTACTACTTGATGCCCCATGTTCTTGGTGAAGCCCTGGCTACCACCTTTATGCTTGATTTGGTAAGCTCTCAAATTATCATTCCAATACATATTACCCTTCTGGGGGTTTCTCTAATAAAGGAGCTAAGGACTACAACTCACCACCCCAAGCCTTGATTTTGCAAGGCCTTCAAGTCATCATTTTCCCGGTTCTCTTGAGTCTCTACAAATAGTTAGATCCAAATGATTATTTAAGTGACGCCCTTCTTTACTTAGAAGCTTATATATTTCAACTTTTCAATCTTTATTGAAGGTTTCAAACCACCATAGCTTTGCCCATTTTTTGTCTCTTGATTGTGAGAGAATTGATGAAGGCGGTGAATTCCCTATCCCAAATCTAGAAGGGTGAAAGAATCCCTAGCAAAATTTGACAACCAAGGTTTTTGTGCCTGGAAAGCTAATGTAAAAGGGTATCTAATGAAGAAGAATATATGGGGGAATAGTGAAGCCATTAGCTAAGAACGAGAGGATAGAAGCTAGGGCATCCACTACCAGGTATGAAGGAAGAGATGGAAAATCATTTAGAATTCTACTTACCTCTTTTGAAAATAACTACATCCACTATTTGGATGAATGTAAAACTTCTCAAGAAGCTTGGCTCACCCTAGATCAGATCTTTGGAGCAAAGGCAAAAAGATCTAAAATCGCATTTAAATGCAACTTGATGCACTCACAATGGAGCGATAAGTAGACATAGATTCCATGGTTAATAGGATGAAAATCAATTGAATTCATCTCACCTACATCCAATTCCCTATTGACTATGAAGATAGAGTGGCCATACTTCTCAAAGATATACCTGATAGTACCTTCGAGCAAATAGTGATGTGATGGATTGGAGAGCACACACGTAGAGAGCAAGCATGAGAAGGAGATCAGACCTTGTATAATGGAGTAGTTCTCACACTACAATCTACAGTTACTGTAGTGAGTATTATTATGAATGGATAAAGAATAGGTTGTACACATGGGTGGCAGGACATGGGTAGCACGGCACACTGGCCTTTAACCCAACAATCTCCCACTTAAAGGCAGTGTGCCTTTAAAGTGTCCAATAAAAATTTCAAGCCATATCAATCAATGATCTACAATGTGCAAATCACTATGAGGCTAAAGACTTAGTGAGTAGGTTAGCCTGGTTATTGTCAGTATGTACCTTGACAAGATGGATCCACTTGCCCTCTAGCACCTATCGTATGAAGTGATACCTCACCTCAATGTTTTTTTCTTTACATAGTTCTCAAAGAAACACATGGCTATAAGCGTGATTCCCAAGAAAGTGCTCCACCTGCAATTGTGAACACATAGCCACTAGTAGAATTCCTCGAGTCTACTGACCTTGCATAGTCTAAATGTGCATATCCACACACATACATATCCTGCTCATCATAGCATATGGACAACTTGGAACTCCCTCACCAGTACTTGAGAATACCTTTCATTGCACCCAATGTCATGGGAATGTCACTTGCCTAGGTTAGACATGTACTTGCTAACCACGACAGTTGCATGGGCACAATCTGGATGCGTAGCCACCCTGCATACATCAAGGAACCAACAAGTGATGCATAGGGAATAAGACATCTATGAAAGTTTTGTCATGTTAAAATGATAATTTAATATGGGGAAGTACTAGGGGAGAAAACGCTAGAATATTGGTTAAGCAGGCAGATCGGCCACTATAGGGATCCAAAGGAGGAAAAATAGGGATCCAAAGAGGGGACCATCTGCAAAAGATCAATGTCCAACAATGGGCTTCAAAGACCCTAAGGTTCAACCCATTAAGACTTCCAAAATCCTAAGGTTTGAAAATTCAAAGGTTAGATCCAATGGTCAAAACCTAGGGCAAATTGGATGCTTATGTGAAGACCCTAAAGTCTTCACATATCCCTAGATAGGAGGGGAAGAACCCAAAATGTAGGGGAGGAGAGAGAAACACACACACACACACACTAGCAGGCTCCCTTTACATAAAGGGAATAGGGGACACATGTCAGCTCCCTAGCCCAGTTGCCCCCAAGGTGCATTCAAATCCTATCGGATGGCCATAGAGGTGGTCCAATGAGAATTAGGCTAGAGTAAATCTATTTTAATTCATCTAAAAACACTTGGTAAAAGAATCAATAGAAATTAGGCTCTCTAGAAGACTATTGGAGAGTCTCCCAAGGGGTCCAATGAGTTTTCAGCAACCCAATGGCTTGCCTGATTCTTATTGGCTTGAAGACTAAGGGGTCCAATGAGAGTTTAATTGCATTAATTAAATACCTAAATCTCTCACAAAAGGGGAAAGGGGGACACATGTCATAAGGCTATCACTTATGCTTCTTAATTATCATTGGCTAAGCTTTGTAGGGTCCAATAGGATGCCAGCATGAGTAAAATTCAAGAGGGGTCGACCAAGAGAGAGAGGGGCTTGATTTTGGTAAGGCATTATCACACACACACATACACACACACACAATCTCATGTGTGAATTAAAGAAGACTCTCTCTCATTCTCAAGATTTAATGGAAAGCTCATCATCTACTCCTAGCTTGTGAGAAGGGAGGCCTACACCAACAACTCTTGGCTTTGTGATGCAAATCCAACCAAGAGCCAAGCTCCAATGCATGCTCATCTCCTCAACCATGCTAATTACTATGCTATGCTAAGCTATTATGAGTGATTATGTGAGAAGATATTATTCTTTCTTGTAAGAATACTCCTTCCACGTCTCAATCTACTCTCATACCTCGCTAGTTCTCACCATCTTCGAAGGTGTGTGAGGTCTTGGGTCTGAGACCTTGAGGGAATTGATGTTGTGTTTTATAAGTGTGAGCTTGGTGCTTGACGCTTCCATCTTCATTGCACCATCAAGTTATTGAAGAAACACAAAGTATTGTATTGTATTGTATTGTAAAATGTCTCTCTTGATGAGGGAAACCTATAATACAAAGCCTTTTGGAGGGGGGACCGGCTCCATGTAAATACGGTCCTCAACTGCTCTCAATAGCTTAATTTCTCTCTTTTTTAAAGTATTGTTCATGCCTATCTAACTAGGTGTTATGCTTTTTGTTGCTCTCTCCATCTAAGCACTCTTGCTATGCTCATTAGGAATCTATTCTAATGAAATGCTCACTATGTTTACGCTATTTTCCGCTACACAAGTATCTAGGTCATTAAATGTTACATTGGTATCAAAGCACAAGGTTACTCTTTTCAAGTATCTAGGCCATTAAAT
This sequence comes from Adiantum capillus-veneris, assembly GCF_014529385.1. Classification (NCBI taxonomy): domain Eukaryota; kingdom Viridiplantae; phylum Streptophyta; class Polypodiopsida; order Polypodiales; family Pteridaceae; genus Adiantum; species Adiantum capillus-veneris. Next base: position 97,131,180 of record NC_140937.1, on the reverse strand, counting down.
GTTACATTGGTATCAAAGCACAAGGTTTCTCTTTTCTTGCTCAAGAAGGGAGGTCCTTAAGCTAACTATAAATGGTTGGTATTATTAATTGCAATTGAGTAAGTAGAATAGGGATTTTTCAGCCTTGCAATGCACCTAGTTCATGTAGATAACATGGCATTACCTTTGAGAGCTATGGTCTTAATAGTGGAGTCCTACGGGGCTTGCCTATGGCACCACTATTGAGCTATTAGAAGCTTGACAGATGATAATTATGGCAATGGTACAAGCTATTCACTTGCTTTGAGCCTTGGCATAGGATTCATTGGGCTCCCTTAGCACTAACGACTTGAGTAAATAATCACTCAATCCTTCAATGTTTCTACCATGGACGCCTTATTCACTTTCATATACATATGAACATATTACTACTATATCTACAACATGTATGCATAGTAATCTACATAAATTCAATGTAAAAAGATGACCTCCATTACACCCATTAGGCTAATATGGTAAATTGCCCAGCATTCTCTTTATACTAGCACATGGAATACAAGTCTCAAAATGAAATATTTTAAGAGACAAGAGGAACTTCAATGCAATCCTCACTATTGTAGTTATCCCTTTCCTCTGCATTTTCTCTCCCTAATAAGCTTGGCATTCTAGCCAAGCCAGTCTATGTTGGCTTTTACTTGCTTAATGTTTCCCTCAACATCTTTCAAGGCCTTACTATATTAGATGGTCTTTCCCTCCTTCTATAATCTCTCTAGCTGGCCATCAAAGTTTCCTCCATTTCAAAAGAGAAATATGGAAAGAGGTGTGCATGAGGGGTGGGGACAATCAGACTAGCAAAATGATGTTTGCAAGTCTGTCAGACACAATATTTCCCTCACGATAGGCCATAAGCTCAATTGCATCATTCAACTACCCTTCTACTATCTTTGTTACCTAGAAATCATCTATAAATCCATCTTCAGCACCTTGACCTTAACAAGGATTCCAAATCTACTCTCACCAACATTTGTAGCTGCTGGCAAGAATTTAATGCATGCATGGTTCAAGATGTGGAGCATACAGGAGACAATGTCACCTATATCTAGTGGTAATGAGGGTAATCTCACCCCCATCAATTATTCTTGGGCCTCTCTACTACCACAAAATGCATCATTTGTGCATGGATGCTTGTCCTTTATCTTACAAACACAATAGAGGCCTCTACTAGCTTTATGTGATAGCCTAGTTGAGTCTTTACTTCTTGGTTTATGGAATCAACAACCCTCATGACTTGGCCAAAAATTCATGAGGCCTCATTTGCTAACTGCCCTCCTATCAAAATCTTGATGCCACTAGATGCCTCTCTCTAAACCATAGCATTTGACACATTCTAGCATAAAATGTCAACTAGGGGCTTGAATGTTGAAGCTGCAAACAAGCTCTAGAGATTGTCATCTTGAGTTGAATGAAGCTGCATGCATAAAACTCATCTATAAATTGTGTTCTGGTTTTGTGAGCATCTATGCCATGATGTAATAAGCACCTACATCAAATATGCATCATTCACAAAATCAAGCATCAAAAAAATGTAAGCAATGGATAATAAAATAATAGTTTTCATTGATAGGATGACAACTGATAAGATGATGTGATTCATTGCGGCCATACAACAATGTAATCAAGCAAAGTTCTAAAATGATCAATCACTCAAGAAACCACAATTCCAACCAAGAAAACACCAATGGTAAAACAATTGCAACCTTGCCCATTGTATGTATCTAGGCCACCTCAAGATCAAATGTCAAGGTTTTTAGCCAACAAGGGAGTAACCGTGGATCTAAACACAGAGAAATATTACATTGAAAGTAAGTCATTATGAGTAGTGACATTGGTTCTCTCTTTGTAAAAGACAAGGCAAATGCCAAGGATTAGAATGCAGATATAGAAGCATGTAATTTGATAGCTCACACTACATTAGACTTATAATAACCCTAAAAAGCACTACACAAACTAAGAAGCACACTAGGCGAGTCAAATAGTGTGCATGTTTATGGTCTCCTACAACAACACTTGAAGTAGGACCATTATTTGAAAAACTTCTCAAGGATGTTGGTTACTCCTCCAAATCTTTGATACCATGTCAAAATCCTTGCAAGTTCCTAAACCAAAGAGCAAAGCATGTGTGTGTGCGTGTGTGTAGTCTAATTGGGCGTCATGCAATGTCAAGCCTAAATGATACAAATCCTCCATTAATGCTCTATAGTCCTTTGCAATCATGGGTGTCTGGATCTCCCCAACTCAATCACTTGATTGATCAACGTGCCTCTAGCGCGAGGAGAATATGGGCTTTTTTGTGGTACTAACTCCTCCAGTTGTCCAGTGTCTACTCTAAAGAAATATGTGATCCATCTCTAACATTGACTAGCCTCTCCTCTCATCATGCCCTCTTTGTGTTTGTGTAGCTTGAGCAAAAGCAAACCCAAACATCTATGGTCCTTGTATCCCATGACCCTAGAGAGTGGCCCAAAGCCCTCTCTGAACAAGTAGTGGAAGCGGTCTTGTATCTCATAGTAGACTGGGCAGTGACATGTTTAGTGCAAATCTATCTTAGGCTCCATGTGACATAGGGGGCATGTCCTGGCGTCTACTAGTACTCCGCTGTATCTCCTAGTCTTGACCAAAAGTTGATGTGAAGATGTGTGTATCTAGCCAATAGCACATCATATCCCATGAGACAAGTGGGTGTCCACAAAGCCATCATCTATAAGCTAGAGAAGATGCTCTATGTAGAAAGCCATATTCATGCCCAACTCCTGTGCTGGTTGTATCCATGTCCTCTTGGTGTTTAATTAAGTGAGGTTTGAAGTAGAAAATGATCCTGGTGATCTTGGACTATGTAAGAGTCGGAGAGGGTGCATCCAACGAGTACTGGAAGGGGGAAAATCTATCTATGGTGAACCGATGTGCCTGACCTAAAACCATGTTGTCATCTCCCCATATCAGCATATTGTATCTCCCTACATGGCTAGCTGTCAAGAGGACTCAAGTGCTAGGCGGGCGTATTTGTCTCTGGGAAGTTCCCACCGGCGGTGTATGAAGGAGACTAATCTGATGAGCACCTCAACCACTAATGGGGGGGTAGCTAGGTCTACTCGGATAATGTCACGCGATACTTAAGCCTTGGCTCTGATAAGATGCACTAGGAAGAGGATGGGGTCTAGGAGGGCCTCTTTATTTGCCATGAGATTATGGAGGTGATTAACATTCGGACGAATAGATACATGCCACATGTGCAAGAATGGTGGGTGTGTAAGAGAGGTATAAGAATGGTCAAAGGATGCACTTTTCCCCCCAAAAAGAGGGAGGATAAGTTTATGATTTTTGGCCTTCCATAACTCCTACATATGATCTCCAATTTGACTGGAGATTATAGATCTAGAATCTACACATCGAGCTCTCTCCATAGATATGTTACATGATATACTTTTTCCTGCTAGATTTTAAATTCTATTTTGGGGGGAAAATTTGAATTCAAATAATTAGTCATTTTACGTGTTTGAATTCAAAATTTGTCTTTGATTGCTTCCTTAATACTAAAGGTTTGACTCCCTTAAACTTCCAAATAAAGAGGCCCTCCTAGACTCCGTTCTCTTCCTAATGTGAGATCATAGAGAATAGAGGCTTCTCCATGTCCCCCCATCCATCAGTGCCACCCGACCTCCCATGATGATCCAATGAGGGTCCCCAAATTTGAGCTCCATAGAGAAATGCGGAAGCGACCAAAGTGTCAAAGAGCTAGAGCTTCGTTTGAGGCTCCTGAAACTGAACCTGTGAAAACATCCTCTCCAATCTACCCAATGCTGCATGGGTTTTGATCAAGGCTAGTCTTTGATTCTCTCTTCAATGAAAAAGCTGGTCCACAAAAAGCCACCCCAAGGTAATGTTGAGATGTCAAGCTCAACATGTACGACTTTTGGATGACTACCACTGACAATCATCACTAGCATGCCTTAGTGGATACACATATCTTTGCCATTGATATTACAGTTAGACTACACCAAGCTGGTCTACCTACCAAAGTGATGGCACAATTATCCACTTACCTCACCCACTAGTGGTTCATACTAGAACATTGTACTAGTTCCCTTTTTATGTTGTATTTTCCCTTATGTTTTGTAGACCTCCTATCTTTAGTTTTTGAAGAAGTCTTTTGCATCTTTGTGTGTGTGTATGTGTGCGCTTTCAAGAGCTCAAGCGTTTGCATAGGGGAGGAGTCAACGCCCAACCAAGCATGGAGTTTAGGCCATGAGACGGACTGCATCCAAAGGCACCTAGTGACTAGTGCTACCCCTAAGTGGGTGTTACGAATGAAAGCATACTCAAGGAAAATATAACATTGTGGAGGGTGAATATATGTGTACACCACATTGCAAGAAGAGAGAGAGAGAGAGAGAGAGAGAGAGAATATAGTAGAGGGTGAAATAGAGTGCATAGAGACATGAGGGAATGACAACAGAGAATCTTTAAATACCCCATCTAAATGAATTCAGAAACTATGTATTAATGTAATGAAAAAATATGGGTATATCATAACATCAGAAAGATTATGACAAAACAACTAGCAGAGCACCGGACCCTGTGTAGCAATCAACCAGTCCACGCATCCACTTTCGCTCTACTACGACATAGAGAACTTCACTTTGTCTCGGGAGCGAGCCAAAATACCTTGAACCTACGTGAGCCAGACATAAGCTGAGGCCGCTTCGCCTCCCTCCATGAATCCAAGCTATGAGAGGATCCCAAATACCTGTAGGTGGTAGGGTATCAGCACCAACCATACCAGTTTAGGTGCCACGTCTCTTCAATGCCCAACATCGAGTGTTTAGGAAAATCCAATGCAAAATCCCCGACGCGTTATCCGTCTAGGTTGTTCAAACCTCGATGCACTACGCATGTAGATGAGCTTAACAAAAAGAAGAAGACCTAGGCAACACCCCTGATCTAGAAAAGTCCCAGGTCAACGACCCTTTTATCTAAGGCTAAGCGATGTAGGTGATCCTAGTCTTGAAGCAAAACCATGAGAAACATAACACGCGAGTCCAATCACAATAGCATCTTCCATATGCACATACAATCTTTTCCAAGCAATTATATTGTACAGGGTCTCTACACTTACACGTCTACCATAAACCATGCAAACCACTTTATGATCTAATCCTAAATTTATAAACAATAATCCAATCACATCATGCGAGCGATCCTTCAACCCAACTTGGGTGAGGCACAACCAATCCTACATAACCACTTTAGAACATAACATGGCTGCAAAAATTTTGACAGCATAATGATATCCAAAAAAAAACCAAGAGACACACCAGCTTCCACCATAAAATTGCAACCATAATCCATGAGGGATCTCAGCCCTTATCCATAAATCATATTCATACTAAACCAACTCCCACACTTGGAGTTTGACATATCCACTGCAGTCAATCGGACTCCACAAATTGTATATTTTGAGCATAGACCCCTAAGAAGGGGTATCTCGCACCTCGTATTAGAGCCTATGCTTAAGGTTATGGCTTGAATTTTCTTCTTGAATGGAAGTATTTGGTTGAAAGTATTTAGCAATGGTGTTTTAATTTCTTTGAATGGTTAAAAGAATATTTAGAGAGTTGGCTTTGAAAATCCATAATATTGTAATGGAATTATAAAAATTCAAATTTTGGTGAATAAAAAGGACATCTTTGGTTCACATGTGTACTAATTTTTCTCTCTCCTTGTCTTGTTTTTAGATGGATCTTCTTAATTTTATAAATGAACTCCCAAGTGATTTGCCACAAAGAGTATTTTTCAATTACGCGGTCCGGTTCAATATCCATTGGGGAGTTGAAGTGGTTCGTGCTTCAAAGGGGACTAGAGACTACCTTGTTTTGAACACTTATGTAGCATGGGAGTTGTATGTTGAAGCCCAAACTGAACATCAGACACAAGTGCCTAATAGGTTTATGACCGATCCACAGCTTTGGATCAAGGAAAAGATCCAAGAAGGTGACGTCAAAGTACAAGGATATGTTCTTTACCTTAACTTGTGTTCGCTTTTGAATATACCAAGTTGAGAGATCATTCTCCGTAAGAAGGCCCTCATGCTAAACCAAAGATACGGATTTTGTGAAAAGGTCATAATCAAAGTTTGGAAGAAGTCAAATGGCAGCCTGAGGGAGTCACCATGGAAAACTTATTGCACCACGTAAGTGCAGGGGAGGGGTTTTTTTTACAAGTTACATAAGTGTATAAGTTAGGGGAAGGCCCCCAATAATTTATCTCCCAAGCCGAGGTTGATTACTTGTAACGATTTGTTACCGTTGTGCACTAAAACTCAAATTAATTTTAGGGAATTTTTTATCATGTTACACATCAAAATTTGCATCAATCCAGTCATAGATAAGGGGCTGATTTGGAGCAGGTCAAGGGTTGATTTACACCAGCTTTGGATGGGTTAAAATTGGATGAGTAGCCAGAGTGTGGGCTAATCGAGCACATAGTTTGAAAGTCAAACTAACACACATTGAGGGTACATCTAGTTATCAACAAAAGTGGATCCTTATTAGTATATTACCAGTCACTATGTTACACACTCTTTGACTAATTTTACTCAGTTAGATCATGTGAGACGTAAATTTTATATGTAAGATAGGGGTATGATAGTTTTCTACATTGATTGTTGTATAAGCATAGAAAGGGGGGTCATATTTCCTAATATAAGTCGTATATAGGGGTTTTATCAATTTTTTTTTCTTGCAGGTGGTGTTCCGTTTTGTATATAGATTGAATCCCTCGAGAATGGCAGCAACCGATTCTATTATGTACCCCAAGACTGGTTCAATAGAGTCTATGGACCCATTCTCAAATACAATCCTCACAATGTCACTATTACCTTTGATGAATGCATTAGTGACTTTGCTCAAGCTCATCCAATGGCAGTGAACTCGAGTAGATATTTCTATAGGGATAATATAAATGAACGGCATGCTCATATAGAAGTTGAAGTTCTAAAATTTAAAACTCGAGATGTGAACAATTATAAGGGTAGGAATCGGTTGTAGGAACCAAGAATTGGTTCATATGGCCCTTTCATATTCATGTATCTTCCTAGAGACACTATGTATCTTTTTGGTTTTCTATGGTTTTAAAAAAAGTGATTTTGATATGCCTCATATTGTTTTGAGGTCATAATAATTGAGTTTGGATCTTGGTTTTATCATTCAAACTAACTTGAGTGATGGAGTGTTTGTAGATGACATCTTACCTGAAGGGATATGGGCGGATATAGTCTCCTGCCTTATGGTGGAAGAGCACCTTCAAACAGGAGTGGAACTACAATTACCATGAATAATGGGAAAGAGAAGAAAGGGTTATTGTCCACGGATTGTAATGTGCCTAAAACATTTCAAGCTTGGTACCATTACACTGCAAAAAACCTCAAGTTTAGACCACCTAGGCATAAACCCTCGTCCATTAGGTGTATCAAATGGATCCAATCCAAGTTAGGAAAGGAGATCATTGTCACTAACCAAGTGTTGTACATAAATGTTTATGAATATACCTTGAGATCGATAAAGGAAACATGGATATCTAGGAATATACTTTCCTTAGTAATGACTACGGATGTTTTAACATTATCTTGTTCAATGTATAGGGCCGTCAATGCCAGACGAATGACGAACATTCCTTTAGCCCAATACCTTGAAAGTTTTTCTTTGACTTGTTTGGAAAGTCCATAATCCACAATCCTCACCATGAAAAAGTTTTATACAGTTCCTATAAAAGACCCCAGTGCCTTGCAAATTGTGAAAATATACACAGCTCTGATGGGTGGGACATATCGGATGTGTTTCCAAAAGAATCTGCTTGCTTTGACGACTACTTCGATTACAAGAAGGCAATAGTTCACAACAAAATGGGAGTACCTGTAACTAATCGATCTCTTACCCAACAATGATATTATTCGCATTATAATGAGAAAATATTTTAACCAAAGATAAAAAAGGATTACTGGGATCACCCATCCAATATACTCAAAGAATGGAATAGCTATGCTCCATTGGTGGAAGGATTTCACAATGGCTACTACTGGGTGAATTATGTCAGAGCTATTAGGATTTATTAAAAACTTTCAAGACACTTTGTAGACTTTTTGGAACCCCAAAGTTTTGTGATATAGAAACTGGTTTAATTTATTCGTTATTCTTTCTCTTTCTCTCTCTCTCTCTTATCTTATTCTCATCCGTCTATTTTTTGTTTGACTTAAAATACTTCGAGCGGGTTAGCATATTGTACTAAGTGTGACCTTGGTTGATATGGTGCAGTAAGTTACCATGCCTCCTAGAGAAAATGCGGCTACTGCTAAAGCAAATGCGTGTATTTTTTCTCAACACGCCATCATTGATAGAGACATTGATTCTATGCTTTGCAAGTCTCAACTTGGAAACTTTAGCAGGAAAGGCAAAGATATAGACAAAGTTCTTAAAGATTAGATTGAGTGCATGGACGATTACTTTGCTCTGGCTCATTCATCTACAAAAAACAAAGCTATTATTGCCAAGTTCAAACTAGAAAAAATAACCAAGCGTTGGTGGAGGGACCATTGCATAGAAAACAATGTTGATCCTAATGCAGCAGCTTGGGATTATCTTAAAACCCAACTCAAAAAGAACTATCAGAACAAAGTTTATCATTCAAACCGTATGAATGAATTTCTTGATTGTACTCAAGGAACCAAATTTGAAATCATACTATCAACATTTGTTGACCCTTGTCAAGAATGCTCCAGCAGGGATGACTCAAGAGATCAAGGTAGTTTGATTTGTGTCAAGATTACATAATCCTATGAAGACTAGACTCCAAAGTCTTCATCTTACCAACTTTGCAGATGTCCTTAATGCAGGCAAACCCATTGAACTAGAGTTATCCAATACCAAAAAGAGAACACTAGAACCTGCTCCTATTCGTGAAATCAAAAGGCCTTATCCCAAGGAAGAACAAAGGTCTGAAAATCCACAGCAAAGAAGAGAGATCTTATTACGTATGAAGGCTAGAAGAGATCATTTGTGTTACACTTGTCCTCATCATGACCACCCATCTAGAGATTGTCTGTCTAACAGTTCAAGCTTCACAGGATTGGTGGAAAATTATGAGCCTAGAAACTTCAACCCGATTTGGAATTTTGGAAATTTTAGACCTAAATCGTTGACAATTCAGAGGAACTTCAATCAATAGAACTTTAACCAAAGTCAGAGACAAATTCAAAACCAAGGGAACTTTAGATCACGCAATCCATCTTTTTTTTGGAATGAACTGCCTACCAACAATAACAACAATGAAAATGTTACTCAAGGCTTCAAGGAAATGCGTATGTCATATTGCAATTGAACATCAGGGAGTGAATAAACAATTTTCAATAATTCAAACCCCAGTGGAGTATCAGGATAACCATTTTACCTTATTGATTGATTTTGGGAGTACACAGTCATTCATATCTCCTAGGTGCATCAAAAATCTCACTTTGCCTAAACACCCTGATATAGACCTTACAATGGAATTAGCTATGGGTAGGAAGGTTAAATCTTCTAGTTCAATGGATAACTTGAATTTTGTTTTAGATTGTCATAATACTTATGCAAACTTTAGAGCCTTACCCATAGGAGTCTATGATGAAATCCTAGGAACGGATTGGCTTAAAGCCAATGATGCTCACATACATCGTAAAGATGCTTCATTGACTTTCAAAAATGACTAAAACTCTAGGGTTACAATTACAGAGAAACGAGGAAATCTTAAACTCAGACTAGTGAACTATACCAAACTTATGAAGAGCCATAGAAAGAATGAAAGAATTTATGCAGTAAAGCTTAACCCTAAGGAGAAGAAGTTAGATTCACCTAAACCAAAATGGATAACAAAATTTGATGATGTATTTCTCAAATAACTTTCACAGTTACTGCCCAAGAGTGATGTTGATCATGCTATAGAGCTTACTCCAGAAGCTCAACCAGTTGCCCATAGACCATACAAAATGTCAGTACCTCAGGAATCTGTGAGACTCAAGGAGCAACTAACTCAACTTCTTAAGCAAGTCTTCATTCGACCCAGCATTTCTCCATGGAGTACTCATGTTCTCTTTAATCTGAAGAAGGATGGCACTATACATCTTTATATTGATTATCGTGGATTGAATTAGGTAACGATAAAAAATAAGTATGCAGTACCAAGGATTGATGAGCTGCTTGATCGACTACATGGAGCATCTATCTTCATAAAAACTAACCTTAATTTAGGGTATTACCAAATCTGAAGCAAGGAGGAGGACATATGAAAGACAGGATTTAATAGTCGTTTTGGATATTATGAATTTACAGTTATGCCTTTCGGACTTACCAATGCTTCTGCAACTTTTAATTGTCTCATGACCGATGTGTTTTGAGAGCATCGTGATGATTTTGTTCTTGTCTTCTTTGATGATATCCTGGTTTACTCAAGAAACAAATAAGAACACAAACAATATGTGCGATGAGTACTTGAACTTCTTCGTCAAAATCAACTTTAGGCTAAACGTAGAAAATGCACCTTCTTCACTATGACAAGGTGGAATATTTGGGATTTATTGTATCCAAGGATGGTGTTTCTATTGATCCAAGTAAGATCAAAGGTGTTATAGCTTGGCCTACACCAAAATCAGCACGAGAAGTACGTGGCTTTCTTGGTTTAATAGGATGGTATTGTACATTTCTCCAAGGCTACGCTAAGATTGCATCTCCATTGACTAATACACTTAAGAAGGCTAAAGTGTTTACTTGGAATGAGCGCACTCAAGCTGATTTTAAGAAACTCAAAGAAGCTTTCGTGAATGATCCAATACTAGAACTTTTGGACTTCTCAAAGACATTCACTGTGCTCATTGATGTGAGTGGGCAAGCAATCGGTGGCGTTATATCTCAAGAAGGAAAACCAATAGCTTATGAATATCGTAAGTTAAGTACACATAAGTTAAATTATTCTATACATGACTTGGAATTATTTGCCATTGTGCATGCTCTTAAATATGGTGACACTATCTTCTTGGAAGGAGATTTGAACTACATACCGATCATAAAAGCCTCAAGTGGATCTACACCCAACCTGAACTTAATATGCGGCAACAAAGATGGATTGAGTTGTTATGCAAATATGATTTTGGAATCAAATATAAACCTGGAAAGAAAAATCTTGTGGCCGATGCCTTAAGCAGGAAGAGTACTGTAGCGACTGTCATAACCTCTACTACGTCCTTAATTGACCTAATTCAGGAAGGTATGTCTCAGGACCCGTATTACATAAAAATTTAGTACTTGATGAACTTAAATAATCACATGGAAAAGCAAGAGAGACAAATCAAAGGCTTCCACATTGAAGGCAATGATCTTTACTTCGGTAATCGTCTTTGCATCCCAAATCAACGTGGGATCAAACTTTAGATACTACAGGAAGCTCATGATATACCTATAGCAGGACACCCAAGATACATTAAGACTTACTCTACTGTAAGGAAGAGTTTCTCTTGGCCAGGATTAAAGCGTGATGTATTGAACTATGTTACAAGATGTTTAACATGTCAACGTATTAATGATAAATATATTCGATACCCCGGTAAGCTTCAACCTATTGATGCACCACAAATGAAATGGGAGTGTATATCCATGGATTTTATTACAGGACTTCCTACATCTCTAGGATATGACTCTATTTTTGTGGTTGTTGATATGCTTACAAAAATGATCCATTTGTTTTTTTTTCAAGACAACGTTTATGGCTAAGGATATAGCTCAAGTCTTTATGAAAGGTCTTTTCATGTATCACGGTTTACCTTGACGGATAATTTTTGATCGCGATGTGTAGTTCACCTCAAATTTTTTAAAAGCCTTATTCTTAGCTACAAGAACCCAGTTTGCCTTTAGTACTGCTTATCATCCTCAAACTGATGGGCAGACAGAAAGGACCAATCAAATCATTGAAGACATGTTAAAGATTATTGTATGCAGAAGCAGGGTAAATGGACTTGATATTTGTATTTGGTTGAATTTCCGTATAATTCTTTATTCTAATGCTCAATTGGAATGTCTCCTTTTCATGCCTTGTACGGACAAGAGTGTCTTACTCCACTCAAATGGATAGACCCTCTCATACGGGTTCAAGCATCCAAATAAATGTTGGCTGAAATGTAGCTACAATCCAATCTTATACGGCAGGATATTAAGACTGCTCAAGATAGACAAAAGAGTTATGCTCACTCTAAATGATCTATCAGACTTTTTGAAGTGGGCGATATGGTATTCTTGAGAGTGAAACCCAAACGTAGCTCCTTATCAATGGATAAGTGTAAGGCACTCAGTGCCAGATATTGTGAACCTTTTGTAATCACAGAGAGGATTAATGATCAAGCTTAGAGACTCTTGTTGCCACCACACATAAAATTATATGACGTTTTCCATGTCAGCTTACTCAAGAAGTATGTACCTGATCCACAACACAATCTTGATGATTCTCTATTATCTATTTCTATTGATGGAACTTTTGAAGTATGTCCCAAAGTGATACTTCAAAGTAGAACTAAGCATATACATAATCGGACCATTATTGAGCATCTTGTCAAATGGTCAACATATCCTGAGGAAGATGCCACTTGGAAATGTGATGATGTAATGAGATTAAATTATCCAGGTTTCATGTTGAGATGAGGACACCTCAAATTTTTCAAGTGTGGAAGGATGTAAGATCCCAAAATTTTGGGTCTCTTTTGAAAATAAAAAAAACAGATTCCAATGTTCGTTTTGTCAAATTTTGATTTAAGATACTTGATTGACATTATTGTAAGGTTCTAAAGTAAAAAGAAAAGTCGTTTCCATGTTCCAATAGGTCGGACGGACGTTTGATTCAGCTTTGAGAAAATTCAATATTTCTAGTTTTTTCATGCTTTTTATGCTTTTAGGTGCTTTTTTGCGAAAAGCGGGGTCAGATCCTTAACCTACGTGTTCCAAGGAAGATATGGTTCAATTTTTTATAAATTTGCTTTTCGAGTGCTTTTCATGCTATTTTTAACTTTTCATGACTTTTAGTACTTTTTATAGAAAGCAAGTCCGCTATCTTATTCCAGTGGACAAGGAGAACTTGTGGTTCAAATTGTGAGTTATCACAAAAGCAATGTTCCTATCGCTTTTATGAAGTGAAACAAAAAGTGATTTTTATGCACGCACGTGATCATAAACACATTGGGTGCATAAATCAGCGTGTTAAACATGATGAAATAATCATGGGGTAACTTCATATACACTCAAAAAATCCATACATACACTTGCATATGAAAAAAACAATCACCGAGAGGGTGTCTACTCAAAAAAACGACACAGAGAGAGAGAGAGAGAGAGAGAGAGAGAGAGAGAGAGAGAGAGAGAGAGAGAGAGAGAGAGAGAGAGAGAGAGAGAGACTTTAGAGCTTCTCACCGTGCTTTAGAATTGATTAGGGGCTGCAAAAAGGCTTCTTGCTTTGTTGCAAGAGAGCGGTGATGAGAGCTATGTAGAGGTGTTCACCACAAGAGCTTTCGAGGAGCGCGTACACCGTAAAACAAGAGAGGAGATAGTAAGGAAGTAGGCAGAGAGTATCCTTCTTCTCCTTCTTCCTGTAAACAAGAGAAAAGAGCTTATGGAGATGGTGATGAAGAAGTTACTCCACTCCTTTTAATAAATACGTATTGCCTTGCGGTGGTAGACGCAACAGACAAAACTGAAAATTGAGCAATGCAAATGATTTTATAGGCACTAGGCAAGGCTAAAGTGAGTCCCAAGCCAAAAACTAGCGCTACCTTCTCAGCTAGAAATAACTACACAGCTTTTGGGACTTTTCTAAAAACAAGGCTTGGCTTTTGGTGGTCAACTCTCCCACTTACCATTCAATTTCTACAGTAAAACTGACTAGTTCAACAGTATCCAGCCAACATATGAAACCTTGACTAGACTATGCCGCATTGTGATGTCCCCACATAACTATGACTTTCCTGTATTGCCCCAACATGTTTACGGTTTGCTTTTTATAAAAATAATTTTTGTAAAAATCTCGTTTAATCCCGTTTTTGCTTTGGGTGGTCATTTTTAAATCCGACGGAGACTAAAATTATTATTTTTATGTTTGGGTCATCCTAAAAAGCACATTGCTTTTCAAAAACGCCAAAAAGCATAAAAAGCTAAAAATAGCATAAAAAGTAGAAAAAAACATTCTAAATTTGAACCACTGGTTTCCCTTGTCCACACTAGAATAAGAAGAAAGCGGACTCGCTTTTTATTAAAAAGTACTAAAAAACATGAAAAGCTAAAAAAGCATGAAAAACACTCGAAAAGAAGATTCTTAGTAAATTGAACCATAGCTTCCTCAGAACGCGTAGGTTAAGGATTCAACCCTACTTTTCGCAAGAAAACACCTAAAAGCATGAAAAAGCTAAAAATAACGTATTTTCTCAAAACTGGACCAAACGTCCGTCTGACTTGGAACATGGAAACGGCCTTGCTTTTCACTTTAGAACCTTACAATACTGTGAATCAAGCATCTTAAATCAAAATTTGACAAAACGGACATTAGAATCTGTTTTTTCTTATTTTCAAAAGAGACCCAAAATTTAGGGATCTTACATATTTTGAATTATGAACTCTTTTATAGGGCTGATGTGGAGTTGCAACTCTATGGATACACAAATGCAAATTGGGATGGTAGTACATATGATCAAAGGTCTACCACTGGATTCATGTTCTCACTTGAAAGTATTGCTATCACATGGAGCAGCAAGAAGCAACCTAGGGTTGGTGTCTCGAGTATAGAGGCAGAGTGCAAGGGTGCTATAGTGGCAACATGTAAGGTAGCATGGCTGGGATTGCTACTTCATGACTTTGAAGTATAGGTACAGAGGTCGGTTGTCATTTATTGTGACAACCTCAACAACATACAATTGGCACAAAACCCAGTGTTTCATGCTAGGATGAAGTACATTGAGGTTCACTACCACTTCATAGAGAGTCTTATCAAGAAACATCGACCTGGAGTACGTGGCGACAGATGAGCAGGTTGCACATATCTTCATGAAGGAACTTAGAGCGGCAAAGCTATGTCATTTTTGAGCAATTCTTGGCATATGAGAGATGTCATTGAGCTTGAAGGGGAGTGTTGAGATGTCAAGCTCAATATGTACCACTCTTGGATAACTACCACCACCGAAAATCATCATCACTAGTGCACCTTGGTGAATACGCAATCTTTGCCAATGATATTACAACAGCACTACATCGAGTTGGTCTACCTACTGGAGTTATGACACATTTATCTACTCACCTCCCTCACTAGCGGCTCATACTAGACCATTGTACTAGCTCCTCTTTTATGTTGTATTTTCCCTTATTTTTTGGATACCTCTTATCTTGAGTTTGTGAAGAAGAAGAAGTACATTCTTTTGCCTCCATCTTTGTGTGTGTGTGTGCTTGGAAGAGCTCAAGATCCACATGACCACCAGAGATTGTTTTGTTCAGTACCTTGATCTTCCCATATATCCAATGCATAATCATTAGACCTGTTAGTAATCTACTGAGGAAGTGGAAACATATAACCTCCCATCCTTGTTTTCCTTGGAAAAAGTAGTACTAATATGACCAAGTTATCCACAATTATAACATGTAAGGATGAACCTCCTTTGTGGCTCAAAGACACCTTTTCCACAACCCGCATTAGCATTAGGCTAAGCTTCACCCGGCTGGGCCATTCCTCTACCATGACCATGACTACCTCCAAGAACACTGAGCCACAATTCTTGCATTATGGTCATCATGTCTTGCATATTTTGCTGCAACTGTTCAGTGTTTGCAACCCTTTGAGGGGTTAATTTTATTTGCGAGTTAATCAATTCGTGTTTTTTTTGCTAAAGGTGATGTTTTTTTGAGTTTATAGAAGCATGGATTTCACTCATATGTATGCTCTCTAAGGTGGCGTTGTGGTATGTGAAATAAGTACCGAGTGAAGGAGACAGAAGAAGGACTAGACGGAGAGAGAAAAACATACTTGTGAAATAGAGATAGGCTCGGGGTGTGAGAGTACCAACAACGAGAGAGAGAGAGAGAGAGAGAGAGAGAGAGAGAGAGAGAGAGAGAGAGAGAGAGAGAGAGAGAGAGAGAGAGAGAGTCTGAGAGTGGGAGATGAGGGGGAGAGAGGGTGCTAGAGAAAAGATAGGTTCAAAATGAAAAATGTCCGGCTCAAGTTTGGGCAAGAAGGTTCTCAAGCCGGTTCAAATTATTTCATTTAGTAACTTGGTATAGAATTGTTTATGTGTTGGTTTAATGTATACATTTTATAAATATCCCACATTTTAATTGAGATGAAAGTAGAGTTAAGTAAAAGTGGAGTTTTGTTGTGAAGAAGGAGGTTGTGTGCACGTTTTCTGCTCACGTGTGTGTGTGTGTGTGTGTGTGTGTGTGTGTGTGTGTGAGAGAGAGAGAGAGAGAGAGAGAGAGAGAGAGAGAGAGAGAGAGAGAGAGAGAGAGAGAGAGTTTGCCTGTTTATATGCGTATGAAAAGGTTCGAAAGCCGGGTCCATAAATAATGTTTTCCGAGCCCTTAGAGAGGCAATTAGTGGTGGTTACTCATTGCACTATTATATGCTTATAATATTCATAGGGGAATAATAATCATAGTGTTTCCTGAGCCCTTAGAGAGGCAGTTAGTGGTGTCTACTCGTTGCCCTATTAGATGCTTATAAATTTTATAGGGGAATAATAATCGTAGTGACAAATCATGCATATTTTATTGCATGCTCCACTTTAAAAGTTAGTAGTGGACTAGTAGACGATAATAATATTCATATTGACAAATCATGCATATATTATTGCACGCTCCACTTTAGCAGTTAGCATATGCTTTTCGAGAAGTGGGACCCCTCATGCCAGTAACACATGCCACTCTTTCATCACTATCAATGCTTTTTGAGAGCATGCTGCTTTAGCCTATATAAATGTTACAAGGCAAGCAACATATGCAGTACAAGTGAATCGGAGGTGCTAATCAAGAGAGATTTTTTCATTTTCCCTATACTTATAAAATGCCTATAGGATATGCAACTACTGGTAATGAGGTAGTTGGAAAAATCCATGAAGAGCTTCACAAACTCCCCCCCAACGTACCCCTTGAAGAAAAGAAGATGTTTACACAAAGAGAGCGTGACACAAACAAGGCAATCCGGATGTTCAACCACCTTAATCGCGCTCGCAACACCGGAGACCAGGAACTCAATGATGGATTTGAGACAATGCAAGAAGCTCTGGGCAAGTGGGAGACATGGGGGTACATAGATAGCTCTCGGAGAGCCGCTTTACAGGTAGAGATTGACCATTTGCTTGTCTGCAAACGCACGATCAACCTGGTCGACATCTCTGGCTCTAATGTGGTAGAAGATTGAGGCAAGATTTAAATAATTATGCACTAATTAATATATTTAAATAAATATGCACTAGCACATGATAAATTGTACTAGTGTGATGCAAGTTGACATTCTCGACACTTTTGCAAGTTGTACTGTGTGTGTGCAGATTTGATTCCCTACCTAATCATGTAAACAACTTATTTTAATTATATGATGCTTATTTTAACTATATGATGGTGTTCCACTCTTCAGTGCCTTGGCGAGAATAATTCATATGTCAAGGTTTGGGATCAGCCCCTCCCTCTGTCTTACTTATTATTATTGAAGTAGCTATGATACTTTTAATCGTCCTGGTCTACTAACACATCTTCAAGATCTATCATAGCTTAGGGTATTGTTGATATCTTCTAGCTAAACTGAACCGTCAAATGTAACTAGTTACAAGCTGTTTGAAAGCCACAACGTAAAGAAAATCTATCTGAGTTTTTTATATAATTCAAGACAAAGATGAGCATGTCTTTAGTATTTACCCTACTTTTAGTAGAATGTTGTTTCTTGTCCATGTAGGTGTTGTTGCAAACAAGGATGAATGCCTAATAAGCCAATTTGAAACCAGGAATCTAAAAAATATTGATGGTTGTACTTGTTTGGGCAGATACCTCAAAGTAATGATACATGCATAGACTCTTGCATATAAAATAGTAATTAAGAACACTTTACTGAGTTGAAGAACTGCATACGTACATAAACACACACGTATAATTAACTATATATATTGTATAAACAAGTTCTTAAAAACACTTTACTGAGTTGAAGAACTGCTTACGTACATAAACACACACACATAAATAAATAAATAAAAAGATTATATATATATATATATTTTTTCTTAGACCGACAGTGTAAAGAAATACTGACAAGCAATCAAAATTTTGACAGCATAACGTGAAAATTTATAAAAAACCCATTCCCTACTTGCTTCCGTGAAAGCTTGCCTAACTTTCGTTAAGCTTTCCCATTCTATACTTGCTTCCGTGAAGCTTGCCTAACTTTTGTGTATACATGAAACCATGATTATGTTTCTAAACATGAACAAAAAGCATGATTATATTCACAAGCAATCAAAATTTCGACAGCATAACGACGCGAAAATTCAAACAAAAAAAAATCCCATTCCATACTTGCTTCTGTGAAGCTTGCCTAACTTTTTTGTATACATGAAACCATGATTATGTTTCCAAACATGAACAAAAAGCATGATTATATTCACAAGCAATCAAAATTTTGGCAGCATAATGGCATGAAAATTCAAACAAAAAAAAATCCCATTCCATACTTGCTTCCGTGAAGCTTGCCTAACTTTTGTGTATACATGAAACCATGATTATGTTTCCAAACATGAACAAAAAGCATGATTATATTCACAAGCAATCAAAATTTCGACAGCGTAACGGCATGAAAATTCAAACAAAAAAAATCCCCATTCCATACTTGCTTCCGTGCAGCAGCCAATGCTCACAGGAAGAAGAAATTACATACGCAAAAAAGCATGTGTTGGTATATTACTTTGGTAAATCCAAAGCTCTCAACTAACTTCTATCTAGCATAATAAATATGAAATCATGGCTGAATTGATAAGGACGATCAACACCAACAACATGTCTTCAATAATACCAAAAAAGTGGCACCCAAACACCATGGGCACACGTCGTTCCATAAAAATCACAAACTAGAAAAAAAGATAGATAATACCGATGTTGATGTCAATCAAGGGTAGTGTGATCCGGGCTCATATTGTTGCCAGTTGGCAGTTAGTCTCCTCATCGCTATCTGCATCAACTGCTGAAATAGCACGTACACATGGACCCTTGAAGCGTGAAAGATGTTGCTGGAAGACCTCTGGATCACTATCTATGCAGAGACAGTGTCTAGACAACTCAGCGCTAACATTGCCCAAGCCACCACATCCAAAAAAAATAGCAACAATGTAGGTGTGCTCCGCAGTAAATGTCCACACAAGCCAGCTAAAAAAAGAAAGAAAAAATGAGCATTTTTACTTTATGTAACATAGTCCAATAACGCATAGTAGGAAGCATATATTCTTACCGAAAGAAGTCAAGGCTATGCTCGACGGCACCTCTAAGAGCATGTCCTCCAATGTACTCTCCATCGGCGCGCTCCACCAGTATATTCCAGACTCGGCATCGAAAGAGTTGTTGTCCACGCTCTCTCCATCTCGTCGATCGTAGATAGGACATTGACCCTTATGATAAAACAATCCTAGCAATAGTGTTTCCACCTACAAATTACAATTAGAATGTGATCTAATTGAAGAAAACTACGAGCATGCTTTTCAATCAACAAATATATTTACTTACTCTCTCAATCTCAATGGTCTTTCACACATAACCATTGGGGATCAAAATAAGGATGGTGTGCATCATTTTGAATCCCATCTCGATGGCATGGCTAGACACAATGCCAAAGTGATCACTGGAGCTTAAGGTGATGTACCACCCATTGTCTGCCACATACTTTGAAGCTATTATGGCCACTTTCTTACTTAATTTTTGAGAGAATTGATTCCATGGAGGGGCGTGCATAATATGCATTATTAATTTAATTAAAGTTCCAAAACTATCATAGACTGTCCATTGTGGTTTTGAAGAATGCATACCTTGTTCTCCGAATAATTTTCAACTTTAAAATTTGTTGGAAAATCCGCAAACAAAAGAGAGGCCACTTCATTGCTCTTTTCCCCATCAACATGGGCTGAATGAAGAAAATCCAAGATCTTGCATACGATCAAATACATGCATTTCAAACATTCACAACACACACCACACATAGTTAGTTTTTCTTCTCACATGTGTTTACCATTTCTCATCATCGAGAGAAATTTTGTAAACATGTAGCTACAGAGGATTGTGATGAGGCCCAGGCTCATGTCTCTCATTTGCAGAGAGTGACTCATCGATTTCATAAGGAGTGGCGCAGGATGTGTTTCTGGGTGGAGACTTTGGCTCACTCTTTCTCCCTCAGTTTACCCCCATGTCCTCCATTTTGGTATGCCCTCAATAGATACCTCTCTCGTTATTATCCTCTACATATGCCTCTTGCCCCTTTGCCGCAGGCACCGCAGTCTATTTCGTTGCCGAAACAGTTTATTCCCAGGGCTCCTTGGCCGGAACACAGTGAGATAGATCCACATCTATTGGCTGAGGTGTATCGGGCCCATACCGCAGATTTTCAAGGATTTGGATATATCGACATTTCGTCTTCACCAGAACAGGTCTAGAAGAGAAGTCACTACCTTTCTCCTTCAAGGATTTACGATCTCTTCTTCCAATGGTAACGCGCATAAATACTATCTCTCTAGAATTTATACTTTCTCTCTTCGTCAACCACACATATATGGAGTCTTATGATGATTGAAAATTACATTAAATAGATACTTTATGCTATGACACATGTTTGGTTAAAAAAACTCTAAAGATTGCTAAAATTGTCAAAAAAAACTTGAAATGAAAAACTCGCAAATGTTAAATCCCCCCCTTTGAGCGGGTTGGGCTCCTGCCTCTGCATGATTTTCCTCATTTTGGCCACCATTATCTTGCACATGGATCGTTTTCCCATACTCATTGAGTCTTTGAGATTTCCGTTCTTTCTCCCTCGCTATAGTGACTGCTTTCTCGAAGGTAGCAGGCCTTTTCAACTCAACTTTGAACTTCAGATTTTCCTTTAAGTTTACCACAGAATGTTCCTTCTTTAACATGGCTAGAGGGATTTTATTTTGGAAATCTCGGGCCCATTTATCCCATAAATGGGTGAACTGTATGACAAAATCATCAAGGCTTTTATAAACCTTTTGAGTGTACCCCAAAATTTCATGCCAAACTTCATCAGTTACTTCATTGGATCTGTATTGTGCTAAAAAACCTTGTTGCACATGGTTGTAATCCAAAACCACCCCTGGAGTTTGTGCTTGCACCAGTCCTTCATAATTTTGAAACCAAACTTTTGCATGATCCCTGTAAATTGTATTGCAGCAACCGCAACAAAATAGCTTGATCTAGTATATTTTGCAGTAAGAAATTGACTTCCAATTTATTGATGTATCACAATAGTACCTAATCCACCTCGCATTGGGTAACCCGGCCCCCAGTGCTTGGCTTCACAAAACCTCACGACCCTCCAAAGGCTGCAATCCAATTACACAACCGCATCAACTGATGTCCACAATTTTCACATATATAGGCGGTTGTCCCATTAGGACCCACATCCCCTTTACATTCTCTGCTTATAAAATATACATATTTCACCAAAATTGGAGCACAAGAGAACTTTCTCCTTAGTGGGGGAACCAAATTGATGTTAGCGTGCAAACCACAAGGAAAACAAGTGCCTCTATAGCCTTGCATGAGTCACACCGTCGGAAGGAAGAACTATTGCACTACCAAAACAACCTGTGATAAGCAGGCTATAAAGATTTATGAAGAACCCTTCAAGAGTGAAACACACATAGAATTAGGAGAAACTGATGACATCATGATGTATCTTGTCTTGTGGATATGTCCATAGAGTATCCATAGACAAAAAATAGATGAAAGATGAGAGAGTTATGGCCGCTCGAAACCGGGGGTGTACTCTGTCTTGCTAAAAAATGAGCTCTCTGGAATGTTTGCAGGTGTTGCAATAATTTCCACTACTAAAATGAGGGCCTTTCTTATCTTTTATCCCCAAATATTTTCTCTCTCTTCTCAGCTGACAAGGCTCTTCGGATTGGTCCATTTTTGGCCTTTTTTGGGTAGAAAATGAGGTGTCGGTGACCTTTGACCCAAGGGAGTGGGGTGTGGCAAGTGTCGAGGGGACCAAAAATAAGATCCAGTGCCTGGGCAGGTAGTGGGAACCCAAAACTGGCCATCTTCCACCCCATGTAGCCCACGAGCCCCCATAACCAAGCCTTGAGAGAGCTCCTCTCACCTTTAATACACCCTTAATGGGAACCCCATCCTCCCCTTATAACCCTCTGCTTTCCCCTTTCCTCTTCTCATGTGGGATAATCTCATTTCCACATGGCACATTCCTCTTACTCTTCCCCAAGTCCCTTCTCTCCCCACAAAAAATTTCCAGCTTGACCCCTTCTCAAGAACAACTCCCCGGGAGCATAGTGCACTGCTCCGGCCACCAAATGCGATGCCGTAAAAAGCACGGATTGGAGTCCATTACCTCCAAAAATTTAAAATCTCAGAATTTCTAATTTTAGATCATCAAGTTGGCCCAGTTGCCTTTGCCGCATGCATCTGCAACCACTTTCTAAGTCGAGACCACCCATTTCAAACGCACATAACTCACGATGTACACGTCCGATTCACAAGCTATAAAGCAAGGCTGAAAATACTTATTGAAGACCATGTTTTGGGGACTTGAACAACCCAAAAAATCAGCACCCAAGCCCGGGAAAACCAAACCTTTGTACATTAAGTTTTATATGGTCCCTCTCAAGACTTGTAGCACTATGCACACATATATACATGAGGCTAGTTATTAGCAAGCTTTATGACATGATCTAATAAATTTATGCTCATACAAAAAGTGCTTGACATAGCTTGCCAACACCCCCTATCCTGATTGATCATTTATGACAAGAAAAATTTTATAGGGTGAACAACTGTTGTAGCTCATTCCTAGAAACCTCATTCACATTCTCAGATGTCTTCACACTATCCTCCTGCATTGATAGCATCTCATCTGTCACAATTTTCGTCAAACATGCCAGATGTTTCTTCAATTTGTAATCATTAACATGGTATTTATGATGTGCACCACTCAAATATGCCAAATGATACGTCCCATTGTCAAACTTGTTCACAACAATAAAAGGATCTTCCCACTTAGTTTGAAACTTTTTCTAAAAGGTATTGTCCAACTTACTATTGTATCGCAACACAAGATCACCCTTTCAATTCCCTTATCTTTCACACATTCATTAGACTTTATCTAATCTTTCTTGGACACTTCCTCATAGTAGCTTAAAGCCAAAACTCTGTCCAATTGTAAACATTGTAAGTCCAATAATCTTTTTTGCCAAGTATCTGTTTTCTCTTCATCTCCCAATGATAAAAATTTGAGTGCAGGAATCTACACTTAAATTGGCAATAAGGCTTCCTTACCATAGACAAAGTGGTAAGAGAGAACCCTGTGCTCGTTTTGATAACAATTCTATAGGCCCATAATGCACAAGGCAACTCTAAATCCTAGGTTTTCCCATGTTTCTGGGTCATCTTTGTCAAGATTTTCACCAACTCCCCATTGAACCTTTCATTGAGACCATTGCATTGTAGATAATAAGAGGAACTATACATGTGCTATATATTGAGCTTCTTGCATAGGAATCAAACAACTCTCCTCTAAATCCTGGTCCTCTATTAGAAAGTAGTTCTAATGGCACACCAAATTTGTCGCATATATGTTCATATACAAACTTTCCCATTTCCTTACTGGTAATTTTTTTGATAGCTTTAGATTCTGTCCATTGTAACAAATAATCCATTGCTGTCAAAATGTAAGCATTCCTTTTGCTAGTCATGGATAAGGGTCCAATAACATCAAGAACCCATTTTTCAAATACATTAAAAGCTAGAATTGTCTTTCGTAATTCAGGCTTCAAAATTCTCTTTCCCATTTTCTGACAAGGCAAACAAGACTTGCACCAATCTTTAGCATCCCGTTGAATGCTTGGCTACACATAGCCTTCTTGCAAAATTCTATGCAACACAATCTTCATGGCAAAATGGATTCCACAAGATCCCTCATGATTTTTTTCCAAAATCTTTTAAATTTTCTCTTTCTAGGGTACACGATGCAATACTAAATCACTTCCTTTCATGTAAAGCACATCATCAAGCATTTTGTACTTTTTAGCTTTTCTTATAAAAGCATACTTTTTGGATGATCGTAGACCTTCTAGCAAAACACCTGTCAACAAAGACACCATCAACACAAACATACAAGTGATCATTTCTTGGGTAGCATCATGAGCTTCTTCATTTTGAGACCTCTCAATATGCTGCAAACTCCATGCTTCAAAATTTTTATGCAACAATTTCACCTTGAAGCATAAATTCTTCATTTTAGGATTCTTATTCTTCCATACTCCCAATACTTGCTTCACGACCAACAAGGCATCTCCTTTGATCTATAAGCGTCTAATTCCCAACTGTAAAAAAATGTAAAAACCACCTTCAAGAGCGATGTACTCTGCTTCATTATTACTTTTTGCATCAAGTTTTAGCCCTTGTTTCCTTACACGTTTTCCTTGTGCATCATAGATTACAATTCCTCCAGAAGCAGCATCATGACTTCTTCAATAAGAGCCATCAAAACATAACAGTGAAGCATTGGATATGGCAAGAGTTTCAACCTTCTTCCTTTGCACCACCTCTTTCTCAACCAAAATAGAAGTTTCTTTAAGTGAGTAAATCTGTCAGGTTCAAGTGCTCTCTTCTACCAAAAAGGTGAAGTGGAACTCCTGAAGTTCAATAACCCATCTCATCACTATTTTTGGTATATTTGAGTTATTAAACATCTGAGGAAGCAATGAATAACTGGTGACTAAAGTGAACAGCTTTTGCAACAAGTAATGTCATAATCATCTGCAAGCATAAACCATACTGGTCATCACTAATTCAATTTTTGAGTAATCTCTTTCATGAGGAGTCTTCACTCTGCTATCATAATGAACAAGCTTCATATACTGGGATTCCTTCCCCCTTTGCAACAACATCGCTCCAATGGCATCATCTCCCATTGATGGGTTAACATAAAACTCCTTTTCCCAGCTAGGAGCATGCATGATGGGTAGTGTAATCAAAACTTCTTTAACTCTGTCAAAAAATCTTCACAACCACTTTGCCGTGCTTTGACACGTACATAGTGGGAATGAATGCTACAATATCTATCTTGTGACTTTTTAGATACATAAGTATATTTTCTATAATGTACACATGCATATCTAAGTATAATAATTAGCTTTCTATCTCATACTATTATTTATCTCAAGGGTAACATATTCTTACTTTACCATCAAAAAGTACTATGGGAAAAAGAGTCAATAGCTCCGCCTCTTTAACTAGGGGCAAAAAGCTTTGGTTCTTTCTTTCTACTATCTCATTATTATCTCACGCCCTAGCTAGATCCTATATTTAGGGTAAATTTCAATATATATATATATATATATATATATATATATATATATATATATATATATATATATATATATATATATATATATATATATTAATGTATTTTTTATATTTTTGTTATATTTCTTTTTAATAGCTACTAGGAAGCAATCAAACCCTAGTGGGACACTAGCTTGCACGATTTTCAAAGATACACCTATTTTAATGCATTATTGCAAGAATGATTACAAAACTTTGTCAAGGAGATTTTTCATGCTTTCATATTGCATGAGGTGTCCATTGGAATCAAATGAAAGTCTAGGCTAAGGGGACCACAACAAGACTTTGCTGCCAAAACTATACCCTATTTTGATTATTTTCTTACACAAGGTTTCAATCAGAATTGGAAAAAGTATATAAAATGGGAGTTGTAGCTCATGAGCTGAAATTTTTGCCCCTATTTTTACTTTTTTATTTGGATCCATGGTTGAGGAGATATGATCAAAATGTTGTACCCTAGTCTGCCCACATCATGCACGGACAACTCATTTCAAACTTTCTCAATTTTTGTTCACACTGGCTCTTCTCTTCTTGTGTAAACCTTGGGAGTTCCCTTCACCTATAAAAGGGAACCTCTTCTTCCTTGAAACCATTCAAGCCATTCATGAGGGAGTGAGTAGTAATGCCTAATTGTACTTAGGCATAAACATAAGCCTAAGCCTACACTTACTCCTAGAAGAAGACTAGCCAATCTTGTAAGCTATTGTTGGAATATAAGCTCTAATCAAAGAAGGACTTGAAGTTGGTGCATCAATCAAGGCTTGAAGTCTTCCCTCTTCTTCTCTGTCCATAAAAAATGGTGAATAACTCCCGAAGGGTTTGTCAAGTAAGATGTGTTCTACTTTGATATTTTGTTGATTTCTTGTTGTTTTCTTTTTCATCTCTAATCCAACATATATCTCTAATTTCATCTCCCTCTCTATCTAAACCTATCTTTCTCACTCTAGAACTTCATTCTCTCTACAAATTCTAGGTTCTCCTTGCTACAAGTACATCTCTCCCCACAGTATCCTTATTGCATACGGGCAAGAATAGGGCTTGGGAGGGAAACTTCTCATCTCTTCACTTCTCTCATATATACATTTCTCACATACTATCCTAGATGAATAATCCAAATGATGTGAATTTTAATGGTTTCCACTCTGTGTGACCTATTAGAATCAACGTATGGATTAGCCGTAAAATACACTTTCAACAACATATAGTGTTTCTCTTTGGACCAGAAAGGCTCAATGAAATACTTCTTTCACTGGATCCCATCATACTACCCCTTATAGACTATAAATTTTCTTTTGACGTAAGTGTAGTTATCTTGCTATGAACCAAGAGGATTTGTACACACAATTAATCTCAATCACTAGACAAAACATATATATTATGACAAGCACAAAACTACAATTCCAAAGAACAATTCGTAGTCTGTTTGATTGGCAAAGATTGAACGCAACTAACTCATCTATTAATCCTTTCATATTACCCATGATACGATATGATCATAGCCTTGATGTTTTAATCTTTGTGTTGTTTTGATATTCTCTTTTCTGTTCTTTCTTTGTGTGTGTGAGTGCAAGAGAGAAAGAGTGGGGCTTCTTTGATTGTACTTCCTTCCAAACCCTAGACTTCATGGCATGTATGGTTTAACTCCTTCATATAGTTTTTGGAATTCTCTCACAAACTCTCACAGCCAAAAGCCCAATGCTTTCCTGGCAAGACCACAAATTTCTCGATATATTTTTGGTAAACCCAATGCAAATCTGCTAGGGTGAGAGTTTTTGGGTAACCATGGGTGATCATGTTGAGCAACAGGGTATGCATTCTGACCCATTAACAATGCAAATGTTTCAAGCATTTACAATGTTCATGCAATAGCAACATGCCATGAAAGAAGGGAGATTTTAGCAACCAAGGCCATATAAGCAGTTGTCAAAACAGAATGGATCAGCTCAATGGAAAAGATGTAACCAAGTATCTACGCGAGTATGTGAAGGAGATGGAGGTGAGATGATTCGAAGCTTTGAGCTAGTTGTTGCTCCAAAAATTAAGGAACATGTTAGGGGAATTAAAGATGGGCATGGGAGAAACTGGGAAGAACTCAAAGTAGATTTAAAGGAGGAATATTTCATGGAGGACTCTAAGAGAGTGACCAAAAGGACATTCTTAGAATGGGTAGTCAAGCCAAAGCAAGGGGACTATCAATAACAGAGCTACTTAGGGAATTTGAGCGGTGCTATGCACAACTCACCAGGACAGAAAGGGCCACACTAGATGCACAGAAGACATATCTTTTCTTACAAGCTACAGGTAAAGAGTTTCAAGAAAATTTCAAGCTTCTTCTTGAAGATAAAGATGCTAAGCAAGGACTAAAGACCGACAAGAATGAAGTTGAAGGTGCTGTCTCACTACTTGCCAAACAACAAAGAAGAAGGGACAAGATGAAGGTAAAGACTATAAGTTCTTCCACCTCAACTTCTGAAAAGATGGTAAAGCCTACTTTTATAGTTCCTAAGTTTGATGAATCCATGCTAGATGAGCTTGTGAAGGGAATGCGTGACTTGAAGGTGAAGCTTGAAGAAAAAGGCCCACCATCAGGGACAATTCCTAGGCAAAGACAATAGCCCAAAGAAGTATTTGTTAATAGATGTATTTGGTGTGATAGTAAACAGACCATGTAAGAAGGGATTGTGATAGTTTTAGTGATGCTTTGATAAAAGATGTTGTCTTTTTTAAGGATGGTAAAATCCACTTAAGAGAGACGTGCCTACCCTTGAGAACTAACTTTGGGAAAGGAGGAACACAAACCTTAGTTGAAGATATGGCAACTAACCATCCCACCTTTTTAGTTGAGGCAGCTAATTATGGAGTAAAAATTCAATATCTTAGTGATGAAGAGGTGAGTGACCATCATGGTCGACTTTGGCCAAATTTCATGCAATTAGCTAAAAAGGGAAAGCTTCCAAAAGAGATTCTACATGAAGCAGGTGATTGCATACGCCTAGAAACAGGGTGGAGTGATCCAGTGGATTCAATGTCTATCCATGCCTACATTACAAATTGCCAAAGCCATGAAGCCATTGTAGAAGATAAGCGTAGGCGTGAAAATGGTGACGAAGGGCCTTCAAAAAGAGCTACAAGAAGTGGAGGGAGGAATGATGCAGCACCTTTGCAAGCACCACCAACACAAGAGGCACCTTCACCAGAAGTGACCATGGAGGAATCTACAATAGGAAAGAAAAAGGAACCAACAAAAGGTAAGCCAAAAGGACCAGCTTACAAACTACAATCTAACATTGAGCTTGCTACAGAATTGAAGAAAGTTCTAGAGGAAAGTATTTTGAATAGCAAGGTCGAGTTTACTTTGGGTGAGGTGCTTGGTATAGCTAAGCATGAATTCCATGAAGAAACTATTGACATCACCAAGAGAAAGAAGCAAACACTTAGAGAGTCTATTCCCCACAAGCTGAAGGCGATACTGTGAAGACACAAGGAGTACAAGTGCATGCTAAAGAAGGTGATGAAGCTATGGTGGGATGCTACCAGTCTTCTTAGAATGTAAGGCAAGTGAAATTTGTTGATGATGGAAAAGAATCTCAAAGTATTCCTAGAAGCCACTATTCTAGAAGCCATTGGGCATGGGCTACTACAGAAACGTTGATCAAGGTAGTTGATCTTGAAGAACCATTCGTTGCTTTAATTGACCATGGTTTTGAAATAAATATAATGTCAAAAAGTCTTTATAACAAATGTAAATGGCCAATGGACACATAACATGGCTGGATGGTCAGAGTGGCAAACAATTCATTAGGTGAATTACAATAGGTGATGTAAAGGTTGAAGGAAACTTCTTTATACATGACACATCTTCATATCATCTTATCCTTGGATAACCCTACATTGTGGGAGTTCAAATGGAAACAAAGGTAATCGATGATGGTTCAACTTATGCCAGGATACGAAGCAAAGATGGTAAACGTGTTGTTCATTTTCTCACAGTCTTTATAAACCATGAAAGAAATCATGACAACCTCAGAGATCATCCTCTTCCAAAGGTCAGCAAAGAGTTTCATGATCTTAGGGAAATGTTGGGTTTCCAAGTACCATTGTAAAGCGGGATTGCAGTGGTACAAAAAGAAAAAGAGTCTCGTCTGATCCAAAAATAGTTGAAACTCTCTCAAAACGGGCTCCTTGGTAACAAGGAATGGATCAGTATGTTTTACAAAACTTGAAGATTTGAAGAGATATGAGAGGCAATATGTACATAATGTACAAATAGGTATGAAAGAGAGTGTGTTGCTAAAGCCTATTGAAATGGTTTTGGGTTTGTGTGAACAAGTTTCTTTTGTAGATACTATGGGTGAGCTTGATGCTATAATGAATTTTAGTTTGAATCTTGAAAATGAGGTTGTGAAAGTATGATATATGGAGTAATAGAAGCCTTCAAAGAAAACCAAAAACTTGGCCCAGAAGTCCATGTCAAAACTAAAAACAAGAGTCTCATAAAATCTAATATCTAATTGACCCAAATGATTTTCTCATATTAAACTGATCACTTAATGTGGGAGATTAAACAGGAAAAAGGGTTGAGATATAGAAATGTGCTTATAGATCTATTTCAAAACGGGGCCAATGGTAAAGGGGCCCAAATGAGAAATGGTCTATCAAAGAGCAAGGATAACCAATGGATCATAAGACCTTAGGGTAAGCTTCATTAAATACCTTTAATAATGTGTGTAAAATTCCTTTGACCTTAGGTAATCTAGGGCTGAGCTTGAGGTGGGAACCCGACCCAGCTCGAGGTGCTTGTCCTGCTTGAGGTGCTTGTCATGCTTGAGGTACTTGTCGTGCTTGATTAAGGTGCTTGAGGTGCTTGCCCTACTGGATGATTGAGGTGCTTGAGGTGCTTGTCCTGCTGGATGACTAAGGTGCTTGAGGTGCTTTGTTATTCTTGCTTGAGAAGCTTATGGGAACACTCCCAAGCTAGAAGTGCTTTGTCATGCTTGATGAGTAAGGTGCTTGAGAACCTAAAGTCAAAATGAGCCCTACATAAGAGGGGGCGAGTCCATATTGTAGGGGCTAGCACACACACACACACACACACACACACACACACACACACACACACAAGGTAACCCCAAGCCTTAAGAGGCAGCAAGGACACATGTCAAGCTCCTACACATGCTACCTTCATGAGGTGCTGGAATCCTATTGGCTAGGCATAAAAGGGGTCCAATGATAAATTACTTGAATTATCTAATTGTTTTTGCACTTATCAAGTTCTCTCTCTCAAAGGGGAAAGGGGGACACTTGTCCCAAGGCTACCCTTGTTGCTTGTAATGTCTCCTGCTTATGATTGGCTAGGCGTGGAGGGGTCCAATGAGCTTCAAGTATGAGCTACAAGGGGGGGTTTACCCAAGCAAGCTAGGGGGTTGCTTAGGGGGTATACTCACCCACACACTCACACACACTCTCATTGTGTACTATGAAAAGTGCAAGAGCTCCCTCTCCTTTTCCAAGAAAGTAGAGGTTGAGAGCCTACACCGACACTCTTGGCTATGGAGTGAAAATCCAACCAAGAGCCATGCTTCAATGCTTAAGCTTTCCATATCCTTCTTCTTCATTACTATGCTATTATGTATGCTAGCAAGAAGTGTTATGATAAGTGAGGAGTTAATTCTTTCTCCTATGAAATGTTTCTTCTTCCTCTTCCCTACCCTCATTCCTTGCTAGCTCTCTCCACCTTTGAAGGTGTTTGAGGTCTAGGGACAGAGGCTTGGGATAGTTAAAGATTTCTTCAAAGTTTATGTTTTTCTTGTGATGCATGAAACTTTCCATCTTCATTGCATCACCTAGGTCATAAGGAACACAAAGATTGTATTGTTACAAGTCTCTCTTAATGGGAGAAATCATAATACAAATGTCTATTGAAGGGGGGACCGGCTCTACATAAATCAGGTCCTCAACTATTGTCAGGTTCTCTAAATTCTCTCTCTTGCAAAAGTATTGTTCATGTCAAGTTAACTAATTGCTATGTCTATGTTGTTATCTTCAATTATGTTCACCCGCTATGCTCACAAAGAAATTTCTCAAAAGTACTCTCATTAATTTCCGCTACTCTCAAGTGAATAGGCCAATTATATTACATTGGTATGAGAGCATTTGGTTTTTATTTTGTTGCTTAAGAAGAGAGGTCCTTAAGTAGCCTATAAATGATTGATGTTGTTAATTATATTAAGGTATGTGGAACCAGGATCTATTATCGGTTTTATTGAGTCCACTATGTGAGGTATGGTGCACACCTCAAGAGCTTTGGACTTAATAATGGAATCTTTTTAAACTTTCCTACGGCTTTACCATTATTGAGCCATAAGAAGTCCAAAAGGAGCTAGCCCTCAGAAACTCTACTATGTTAGACCTACTCCACTACTCTCTATAATTAACCACTGTGAGCCATGGGTGTAGATACTTAAGATCCGATTTTTAAAGGCTAAGAGAAGTGGAAACTAAGGTTTGAATTGCAAAATTATTGTTCATGCCAAGTTAAAACTAATTACTATCCCTATGTTGTTATCTTCAATTATGTTCATCCGCTATGCTCACAAAGTAATTTTTGAAAAGTACTCTCATTAATTTCCGCTAATCTCAAGTTAATAGGCCAGTTACATTACATCGGTATCACAAATTCATATCAATGCAATTGGCCACCAAGTTGGGCATTCAAGATTTCGAGATGGGAGATGGGAAGTTGAGGCTTCATGTCCAAAGCTATGTTGGCAAAGAAGACTTCTTCATCTCTCCTCTCCAACATGAGGATGTTATCCTAGCGGTGCCATGGTTTGATCGCATGGCTGCCAATATGAAGTTCCCTGAAAGGAGAATCTACTTCACATATAGGGAAAAGAACATGTATATAGTGAGGCTTCGAGATTTCAAGATTTCGAGATGGGAAGTTGAGGCTTCATGTCCAAAGCTATGTTGGCAAAGAAGACTTCTTCATCTCTCCTCTCCAACATGAGGATGTTATCCTAGCGGTGCCATGGTTTGATCGCATGGCTGCCAATATGAAGTTCCCTGAAAGGAGAATCTACTTCACATATAGGGAAAAGAACATGTATATAGTGAGGTGGTCCGGGGCAGGCAACAAGAAGAGTGGCCTCTAGACACCCTTCAAGGCTCCCGTGCTGCTCAATGGGGCTGGGGCACAACACAACACAAACCAAAACAACAAACCCACCGCCAAATCCCAACTACACAAGGGGCACCACCTAGTTTAAGAGCGAACTAGGACGCAAAAGAGGAGAATCGTTAGAGCAACCCACAAACAAGCAAGGAATTTACACTAACCCTAACACCAATGGAATACTCTCACACACTAAAACACGAGAGAGAGAGATAGAGAGAGAGAGAGAGATAGTGCTCGGGCTGCTTTGAAACGTATCGGCAATGATCAAGCAAACACAACTATATATTTAAGAAAGAGAGAGAAAGGCGGAGGGGGTTCTTGTTGCATTAATACCTTCTTACAAATCTGTCATCACAAATCA
The DNA here is from genome assembly GCF_014529385.1 of Adiantum capillus-veneris. Lineage (NCBI taxonomy): Eukaryota > Viridiplantae > Streptophyta > Polypodiopsida > Polypodiales > Pteridaceae > Adiantum > Adiantum capillus-veneris. The sequence goes on along the minus strand of NC_140937.1, from coordinate 97,097,942 downwards.
AAGTGAGATTAGTACTTGTTCAACATAGCTTGCATAAATTTCACCACAACACATCACAAGAAAAGCCACCCCAATCACTGTCTTAAGGCCAGGGGAGTCCTCTCCACCCTGTCGCCCTCTTACAGTATGTGGGATTTATGGCTAGATTGATGACAACACCAGAGACAAGCTATCAAGAACTTAACAAAAAAAAAAACACCAAGACACTTACGCATCATTGTTGTCCATTACTTCACGTTGGAAGGGAGACAAAGTATCCAAGCTTAGTCCAAATTCACCCTCCTTGATTCAGCGAATGTTGGGCTTACACTAGTAGGAGAAATGATAGATTTCCTACTCTCAATTGAATGATCACTCTCTCTCTTACAATGGCATAGATTTCCCTTGCTAATCCCCTATTACAACACATGCACATGCATAAGACAATGAGCTTCCACTCAAGAGCTCCTTCTAGAGAGGTTGAGCTTGGCTTCTCAAGCTATAGCATAGTGCTCTTGCTTATGGCTCCCCCCCTCCTTATGCTAGCTACACCCTCCTTTTATAGCAATTTTGAAGGCTAGGGTTACTCCTCTAACCATGGTTGGGTTAGATTTTCAGCAATTTATCTAATTTCTTTTGCTTGGAATTATCAAGAAGTTGGTGGGGAAAGAGAGAGGAGAGAAATGGAGGTGATAGGACTTTTCATAGTGGGTTAGTGTTAGTAGAGTTAGTATTAATTTACAAATGGAATTGAATATTTACAATGGGAGTATCCATGTAGGATACAAATAAGGAAGAAAAACTCTTAAGAGGTAAGAAAAGGTGGATTTCTTACAAGGTTGATGCTCCAAGTGTCTTGAGTAGGGCCAATTTTGACGCTTATTGACGGTCCACTAGCTTTGACGGTACATTTTTTCTCCACTCTTGACCTTCCTTGAGAGACAAGGTAATTGAAGCTGAGTAATCAACCACCATGATGCTGTCTTTTAAGAGAAGAGGCTGAGTTTTGTGGTTTTTTGATAGATATGGGTAATTTGGAGGAGGAAAAATGAGACTAGGTGGTCAATTTTGGAATGGAATTGTGTGTGGGAGGTATGAGTTCACCATGGTTTCTCTTATTTTTCAAGGTTGAGGAGAAGGTGAGTAGTGTGCAGAGAGGAGTGGTGAGAGAGATGGGGATGATGAGTGGAGAAGTGTGTGTGAAAGAGGAAAATGATAAAGTGGAAGAGAGAGTGTGGCTGCATAGCATGGGAAAACTGGGGTCCACTAAAAAAATCATAGCTCACAGCTGGTAGCTCCAAAAATCATGAAAAAATTTGGGGTGATTATTCAGAGCGTGGGCTACATTTTCTCTTTTGACCACCGCTCCAAATTCGGAGTGGAGATAGGTGCCAAAATTCTCACCAAAAAGCCTGTTTTTTATGCCTGCAAAAGTCTTTTAGTGGTCCCCTCCTTTGTTGAATTTGTACAATGCATCCAAGAGTGAGCCCCTCCTTTGTCATATTATAATACAAAGCATTCAAGTTGCCCTTGACCCATGCATGGAGGAGGATTATTGGTGAAATAAGAAATATATACATGGTGGGACTAGTGTATGGACTATTCATGGACTTTAGCTCAATGAGCACATGGTGTTAGAATAATGAGTAAAAATAATAATAAAAATATGGAGGAGTTATGGATATGGAAAGATATTGGAATCATATGATATGGTCCCTCCTTGAATTATTTTGGGTGAAAGAGGAAAAGGTATGCAAGTAAATAATATAATAAAAGTAACCAATGAGTAGAAATCAATTTTTTGTTTTCACGAGGGTGAGGGTGAAAATGTGGGAGTGATTTGTATAAAGGAAAAATATGAGGTTAGAGTATGTACATATTGGCAAAAAAAAATATAATTATGGTGTAAGAGGATGAAAGAAGGTGTACATAGGTTTAATAAAACACACACCTAAGTAGAAATATTTAAATAAAATACCAAAATAATTATAAAAAATCCCTATATTTAGGCCATATATACAATGAAATATTTACACACAAAGAGGCCATAATATACTTTTATTTTTTTATTTTTTTTATTTTTTTTGGCTCACCTAGCCCAGTGACTAGCTAGCTGAGGGTTTTTAAGAAGATATGGGAAAAGTCCCGTGACTCACGCACGCTTATGTACAGTGAAATGGTAGGGATAGCCACAGTGTTTGGGTGATTTTGGTAGGGTGAGGTAACTCACTGTGGCAATTACAAAGAGCCGAAAAAACGGCTATCATTAGCCCTCCCCCTGGATGATGGTATATTCATGTACCATCATAGAGCATCTTTTCCAAAGAGAGTGCTTCAGAGTCCTTGACGAGATCTTCATTGTTTGGCCCCTCAGAATTTTGGCTGGAGCTACACTCATGCTTCATGTAACAATACTTACATAAGACAGCGGCCTTTGGACAGATCTTTGGTAGATCCTTTGGTAGAAGGCGACTCAAATAGGGCTTCAAGCGATACCCGTTTACTTTCCTGGAGTGCTCTTTACCACTCAAGTCCATAAGCTGATAGTAACTTGAATTGAAATCCTTCTTGACTATGTATGGCCCTTGCCATCTTGTTTCAAACTTGGCATCAAAACGATTGTCAAGTCGATTGTCATACCTTAGCACAAGCTCTCCTTCCTTGATGCCTTTGTCCTTCAGTTTCTTGTCATGCGTTTCTTTCGCTTGTGTGGCTTTCCTCTTGTAGCACTCATATGCTGCTTCTCTTTTCCACTCAAGCTCCACTAACGTAAGAAGTCGATCCATCCATACCTCTTGATCATCTTGTGCTCCTTTGCCATGAAGTCGCATTGTTGGAATGTTGAGCTCGATAGGATGCAAAGCCTCTTGACCATAGACCAAGTGAAATGGTGTGAACTCCGTGGCTTCCCTATATGTGGTTCGATATGCCCACAAGGCACCATCCAAGAAGTCATCCCATAATTTTGTCTTGTTTTGCACCATCTTTCTAATGATTCCTGCAATGACACCATTAGCCTTCTCCACCAAACCATTTGACTGTGGGTAGTATGGTGTGCTATGACGATGTAGAATGTGAAGCTCTTCACAAACTTCTGTGAGCAATCCTTTTCTAAACCCTGGACCATTATCAGAAACAATCTCCAAAGGTGTGCCAAATCTACAACAAATGTGAGTGTAGACGAATTTGCTCACTGTCTTCTCATTTACCTTTGCCACACTTTGTGCTTCCACCCACCTAGTCATATAGTCTACAGCCACTAGAATGTAGAGTTTACCATTTTTTGTCCTAGGCAGAGGACCCATAGCATCAATGCCCCACTTTTCAAAGGGTCCATTTGCAAGCACTATTTGCCTCGGGCCATGCACCAACCTTCTATTTCCATTTATCTGACAAGTGTGACAGCTTTTACACCAATGTTGAACATCCACATGCAAACTTGGCCAAACATACCCCGAAAGCAAAATCTTCTTCACAGTTAATTCTTGGGCAAAATGACCACCACATGCCTCTTCATGCAAACCTTTTAGAATGGCTGGAATTTCCTTGATAGTTGGTACTCGTCTGCACACTTGATCCTTCCCTCTTTGATAGAGGGAGCCTTCTAGGAAGAGATATACGCTTGCCTTCTTCAGGAGTCTCCTCTTCTGATCTTTTGTGAAGTCTGGTGGAAACTCACCCTCCAAAATGTAGCCAATGATGGGAGCCAATGACTCCAATCCCTGGTACCTCGGTTGCTTCACAGCAGCCGCCACCATGATGACCTGCACTTCTTTCTTTACACATGCAACGGCTTGTTGTGCAAGTAAATCAGCATCTTCATTCTGTTTCCTAGGAATATGATATAGTTGCACTTCTTCAAATTGATTAAACAATCTACGAATGGCATGAACTTTTGTCCGTAAGCTCTCATTCTTGCATGCCCAAATGCCTAAAATCTGTTTAACAATGAGAAGTGCATCTCCCTTTACCATGAGGCGTTGTATCCCTTGGCCAATGCACATCTTCAAACCATGAAGTAGAGTGTCATATTCTGCTTCATTGTTGCTAGCTGAACTTGGTAGATTGAACTTCTCTTTCATGACCACCTCTCCACTTGGGTTGAGCAACACTAGCCCTCCCCCTGCTTTTCCTGTGGCTCGACGAAAAGCTCCATCAAAGAACAAAGTAAAAGCATTAGGAATACTTTTTGGTGGTGGCAATGGTAGGGTCTTTACTTCAGGCACCTTAATCTCCTTTTCGTGCACCCTATAAGTGAGAATCCCTGCCAATTGTGCACGCACACTATCTTCTACCTTGAAAGAGTATTGAAACTCTTGCAACTCCATAATCCACTTTGAGATCCTAGTACTAAGATTCATTTGAGATGACACCCAAGGGAACAAATTTTCTGCAGTGAGAATTACAAAAGGTTTTGGTAGCAGGTAGGATCTAAACTTTCTCACCGCAAACATGAGAGAAAGCATCATGAGTTCTGCTTCTGTGTAGTCTCTCTCCAAAGCATTCATGACCCTACTAGCAAAGTAGATGGGTCGCATCCTTGTACTGTGGGGATCTTGTTGTAGCAACACAGCACCAATTGTTTCTTTCCCAGCACTAGAGCTAACAAAGAATGTGTACTCCCAACAAGGAGGCATGAGTGTTGGTAGCTCTGACAAAATGACTTTAATGTTACAAAAGTACTCTTCAAGCTCATCAGACCATGCAAATTCTACTTGTTGTGTCAACTTTTGCAAAGGGTGAAGTAACTCCGAGGCTAAGTGAATGAAGCGTGACATATACTTCACCTTTTGAATGAATGAGATGACCTCCTTAAGACTCTTGGGTGATGGTAGCTCAATAAGAGCCTTTGCCTTCGAAGGATCCACTTCAATGCCTTTGTAAGAAACTTTATGACCAAGCAAGATTACTTCATCCTCACCTATCCCGTGTCGTAGAGCTTCTTTAAACCTTCTTCTACCCTTTGTAGATGCAATGATTTTGAGCTATAAATACAGAAATCATCAATGAACACCCTAATTGACTTTCCAAAGAATGCTTGAAACACCATATTCATGAAACGTTGGAATGTTGCAGGAGCATTTGTCAGACCAAATGGCATGACTCTAAAAGCATAACAACCCCAAGGAGTGATAAAGGTTGTTTTCAATTGATCCTCCAGTGCAATCCCTATTTGAAAGTAACCTGAGTAACCATCGCACACAGTGTACTTCTCATGACCAGCTACCTCATTTAGTATCTCATCCTGGAATGGGAGGGGAAAGTGATCTCTCTTTGTTGCCTCATTGAGGGGACGGTAATCCACACACACCCTCCACTTTCCGTTCTTCTTAGGAGTGACAACAACAGGAGAGACCCACTCTGAATTCTCCACTGGATAAATGAACCCTGCTGCTAGAAGCTTTCTTACCTCCTTGAGTAAAGCCTGCTCCTTGATGACTCCTAGCCTTCGTAGCTTCTGAGCCTTAGGTGTGGCCTCTGGCTTCAACTCAATTTTGTGTTGAACAGCATCTACTCCACGCACATCGGTGTAGTCTTTAGCAAAAAGCCTAGGAAACTTCCTTAGCACACATTTGAACTCCTCTCTTTCATCCTTTGTAAGTGTTGTTGATAGCATACCTTCCAGCATCCGTTCATCTTGATCACCTTCGTTCTCTTGAGGACCTACCTCCTCCAAGCCTTGACAAGAGGTCTCTTGGTTGCTTGGCTTAAACCTTACCCCCATGACTTCGATGGAAGACTCCTCTTCAGTAATGCTGCCGCTACTTTCTTCTTCTGAAGTGCTATCGGTCCAACCTTCTTCCGTCTCACTTTGAGATGATTCTTCATGGAGCTCCTCTTGGCGTTGCTCCTTCATGTCAAAGACAACCTTCTTGTGATTGTCATTCCTGCAAATTAGCTTTCCACTCTCCCAATCCTGCAAAGCTCGCATTTTCATTAGCCATGGTCTTCCTAGGATAAATGGGTAACCATTTCCCTTGGTAGACATGACATAGAAATCCACTTCCTTCTTAATGCCAAAGGCCTCCACAAAAACATTTTTACAAATGCCTACGCACCTAGCCTTGCTATTGTTTGCCATCTTGACCCTAATTTAAGGTGTCTCATGGATGTGCATGCCTAGTTTTTGCATGAGTCCCTCTGTCATGATGCAAATTTGTGCACCCCCATCCACTAGACCTTTCCTAACCAATCTCCCTTTGATGTAACAGTCTAGCACCGGTGTAATGTCCTCATTCATTTCAGCTTGTGCAATTTTTACAACAGGCACACTCTCTTTTACCTTTCTCCTAGTGCTAACTGCCCTTGTTAAATCCCTCCTAACTTGTGGACATAATGCAAGAAATTGAGTCCATGAAATATCAGGACCCTTACCTCTCATGTCTTCCAACAAGTTGTACGGAGCCATACCATGTCCAAGAGGGAAGTCTTGGAGGTTGATACGACGTCGAGTCCTCTTGGTTTCCTTGGTTTCCTTTGCCTTCTTGCCTTGTCCATGGTCACTCTGTGATGTGACTCCTTCTTTCTCTTTACCTTTTCCTCGGCCACGCTTAATTCCATTGGCTTCCATGTCAACCTCATTTGAATTTGTCACCTCTACCACATGCACATTTGGATCTGGCAAAGGTGGAACTCCTTCTACCCCTTGTGGAGGTGGTCTTAGTCCATTTGGCCTTTGTAGAAGCCTTGGTTGTTGACCAGTTCCTTCACCTGCATTCATCACTGGGTAATTCAAGTTAGGCCTCCCTGGCTCCCCACGGGGCCAAGGACAATTATACATCCCATGTCCAGACTCTCCGCAATGCCAACATTGCAAGACTCTCCTAGGTCGTGGATCTCGCTCTTCAGACTTCTTTGCTTGTCCCTTTGGACCTACAGCTTGTGCAAGGTGAATTGACAGGCTGCTTAAAGATTCGTTTAACTTCTCAATTACTTCCGCCGTTACCTCAGGAAGCTCCCTCGATGTTGATGCTTGTGACTTACCTTTGGGTCTAAGACCTTCTATTGGAACCTCTCCCCTTAAGCACTTGAGTTTCCTATACTTCTCAGCAGCCCTAGTTTCAGCTGCATCAAAAGTAGCAGGTGCACCCGCCTCAAATTTTACCTTAAGGTCAGGAAAGTGTCCGGCTATGAACCTCTCCTTCTTTAAAAATTCTGCACCATCACCAGGGTTAGCAACATTTCGTATCCATAGAGCCCAAAGACGTAGAAACTCTTGCTTGTACAAGTAGTAGTCATCTAAGTCTTTTTGCTTATGAGAAACAATGTCTTGCCATAGTTTTTGAGTGTTTTGGGGATCAAAGAAGTATCTCTTAAAACGATTCAAAATTTCTGTGTAATTCCCCTTAACTTCCTCAGGCAAAGAGTCAAACCAAGTACTTGCATCTTTCCTAAGGACCACCTCAAACATTTCTACACGTTCTTGATCGGTTACTATCCTCTTGATACAGCAAGACATCTTGAAATTTGCTAAAAATAATTCTGCATCCTCTCCAGGCTCTCCAAAGAAAAGAGGATATCCAGACATTTGGCGTTGGCTCTCCATTATTATGAAAGATTACAACACGAGTTACAATAAGGGATACAATAGAGATCTAGAACCACTCGCCTGCAAATGAAGAAGTGAGAAAATACCACTCTAGGTTTTCTTCTTCAGCTATCCAAGCTTCAATAAGGTCTCGATTTGTTTGATCAAAACAAAAGGGTAGACTATTGATGAGCTCTAAGAAGGGTTGAAATTCTTCAAAGCTAAGGCGATAAACAGAAATCTCTAGAACGTCATTTTCTGGATCCAAAAGAGCAACCACGTCCCAAGTGATAAATTGCACTTGCTCTACAATTCCCAATGCACAAGCGGTTTGTATAAAAACTAGATCTTCATGCTCGTCGAAGGCCGTGAGAAAGTAGCAATTGACTAGGAGCTCCTTTCCTTCGAGTTCCACACAGTCGGAGTGAGGCAACCTTCTCACAATTTCATAAAGAACATCCTCATCAAGTCCGATCAAGTTTGCAAGATTTAAAGACTCCACTTGTGCTACAAAATTCCTGGACAAAAACTCCTTAGGATTATGGTTAAATCATTCAAAAGCATAAAGAGATTTACAATGTCTCTATGAACAAAGTGTCATAGAAAGTAGAGAAGGATGAGAATTTATACAAATTTGCAATCTTTTCTATGCTCTCTTTATTAAGACAAGCTCTGAATAGCTCCCTATCTCCTTTGTTGAAAGCGAAAGGAAGACTATTAATAAGACGCAAATGAGGGAAAAATTCACCAAATGTGAGTCTATGAAGCATGAACTCTGGCCGCAAGTTTCCTGAAGAGTCTTCCTCAATGGTGAAATGCACTCGCCAAACGCCAAATTTCACTCTATTTACCAATCTTAGGGCACACACTAGTTGGATGAATGCGCGGTCTTCCTTAGTGCCCAACAACAAGAGGAAAATGGAATCCACGCGTAGGACCTTCCGTCTTAACTTCACCACCCTCTTGTTATGAGGGAGACGCCTTACTACTTGCTCCTGCAACTCAATTGGTAATAGAGCTAGATCTCTAAGGATTGAACTTTCACTGCACACACATTCCCAGTTAGAATAAATGATCGTTTTTTTTGTTTCTTGTAACAACTTGGACAAAGAAAAAACAAACATACACACTACTTTGCCGGGCTGCATTTCATTTTAAAATAAAATGAACACATGTACATCAAAGGAAGTGTGGTAGTTGATGAGAGGTAGAATGACAGGGTTTGGTGATGCAAGAATTTCTCCTGCTCTTTGGGCACCAAACATGAACACCATTCGTTGTTGAAAATGGATCTTTCTACTAATTGCAACGTTTATTCTAATGTGTGGAGTAAAATGAAAGGGAAAAACCTCTATTCCTGGGCCATTATCCATGGCCTATGCATGTCCTAATGCTTAAAACAAAACAAAAATATAGACGTCCAAACTAAGGTCGTACCTAATGAGAGGCAAAATAAAAGGATTTACTGAAGCGTTTATCTCGGCCAACCTAAGAGGACCTAAAATTCTACGAATGACACGTTGAAATTGCAACTTAGTACTAACAATTATGTGTACCTTTTGCCTTGCAATGGGAATGAAGGGATCATACAAATCTTCGTGATTCATGCAAACTACTTGACTATGCTAAAGGTTGATTCTACACAAAAATACACAAGCCGTCCTCAGTGGGGGCACCAATTTGAGGCGGTCCGGGGCAGGCAACAAGAAGAGTGGCCTCTAGACACCCTTCAAGGCTCCCGTGCTGCTCAATGGGGCTGGGGCACAACACAACACAAACCAAAACAACAAACCCACCGCCAAATCCCAACTACACAAGGGGCACCACCTAGTTTAAGAGCGAACTAGGACGCAAAAGAGGAGAATCGTTAGAGCAACCCACAAACAAGCAAGGAATTTACACTAACCCTAACACCAATGGAATACTCTCACACACTAAAACACGAGAGAGAGAGATAGAGAGAGAGAGAGAGATAGTGCTCGGGCTGCTTTAAAACGTATCGGCAATGATCAAGCAAACACAACTATATATTTAAGAAAGAGAGAGAAAGGCGGAGGGGGTGCTTGTTGCATTAATACCTTCTTACAAATCTGTCATCACAAATCAAAGTGAGATTAGTACTTGTTCAACATAGCTTGCATAAATTTCACCACAACACATCACAAGAAAAGCCACCCCAATCACTGTCTTAAGGCCAGGGGAGTCCTCTCCACCCTGTCGCCCTCTTACAGTATGTGGGATTTATGGCTAGATTGATGACAACACCAGAGACAAGCTATCAAGAACTTAACAAAAAAAAAAACACCAAGACACTTACGCATCATTGTTGTCCATTACTTCACGTTGGAAGGGAGACAAAGTATCCAAGCTTAGTCCAAATTCACCCTCCTTGATTCAGCGAATGTTGGGCTTACACTAGTAGGAGAAATGATAGATTTCCTACTCTCAATTGAATGATCACTCTCTCTCTTACAATGGCATAGATTTCCCTTGCTAATCCCCTATTACAACACATGCACATGCATAAGACAATGAGCTTCCACTCAAGAGCTCCTTCTAGAGAGGTTGAGCTTGGCTTCTCAAGCTATAGCATAGTGCTCTTGCTTATGGCTCCCCCCCTCCTTATGCTAGCTACACCCTCCTTTTATAGCAATTTTGAAGGCTAGGGTTACTCCTCTAACCATGGTTGGGTTAGATTTTCAGCAATTTATCTAATTTCTTTTGCTTGGAATTATCAAGAAGTTGGTGGGGAAAGAGAGAGGAGAGAAATGGAGGTGATAGGACTTTTCATAGTGGGTTAGTGTTAGTAGAGTTAGTATTAATTTACAAATGGAATTGAATATTTACAATGGGAGTATCCATGTAGGATACAAATAAGGAAGAAAAACTCTTAAGAGGTAAGAAAAGGTGGATTTCTTACAAGGTTGATGCTCCAAGTGTCTTGAGTAGGGCCAATTTTGACGCTTATTGACGGTCTACTAGCTTTGACGGTACATTTTTTCTCCACTCTTGACCTTCCTTGAGAGACAAGGTAATTGAAGCTAAGTAATCAACCACCATGATGCTGTCTTTTAAGAGAAGAAGCTGAATTTTGTGGTTTTTTGATAGATATGGGTAATTTGGAGGAGGAAAAATGAGACTAGGTGGTCAATTTTGGAATGGAATTGTGTGTGGGAGGTATGAGTTCACCATGGTTTCTCTTATTCTTCAAGGTTGAGGAGAAGGTGAGTAGTGTGCAGAGAGGAGTGGTGAGAGAGATGGGGATGATGAGTGGAGAAGTGTGTGTGAAAGAGGAAAATGATAAAGTGGAAGAGAGAGTGTGGCTGCATAGCATGGGAAAACTGGGGTCCACTAAAAAAATCATAGCTCACAGCTGGTAGCTCCAAAAATCATGAAAAAATTTGGGGTGATTATTCAGAGCGTGGGCTACATTTTCTCTTTTGACCACCGCTCCAAATTCGGAGTGGAGATAGGTGCCAAAATTCTCACCAAAAAGCCTGTTTTTTATGCCTGCAAAAGTCTTTTAGTGGTCCCCTCCTTTGTTGAATTTGTACAATGCATCCAAGAGTGAGCCCCTCCTTTGTCATATTATAATACAAAGCATTCAAGTTGCCCTTGACCCATGCATGGAGGAGGATTATTGGTGAAATAAGAAATATATACATGGTGGGACTAGTGTATGGACTATTCATGGACTTTAGCTCAATGAGCACATGGTGTTAGAATAATGAGTAAAAATAATAATAAAAATATGGAGGAGTTATGGATATGGAAAGATATTGGAATCATATGATATGGTCCCTCCTTGAATTATTTTGGGTGAAAGAGGAAAAGGTATGCAAGTAAATAATATAATAAAAGTAACCAATGAGTAGAAATCAATTTTTTGTTTTCACGAGGGTGAGGGTGAAAATGTGGGAGTGATTTGTATAAAGGAAAAATATGAGGTTAGAGTATGTACATATTGGCAAAAAAAAATATAATTATGGTGTAAGAGGATGAAAGAAGGTGTACATAGGTTTAATAAAACACACACTTAAGTAGAAATATTTAAATAAAATACCAAAATAATTATAAAAAATCCCTATATTTAGGCTATATATACAATGAAATATTTACACACAAAGAGGCCATAATATACTTTTATTTTTTTATTTTTTTTATTTTTTTTGGCTCACCTAGCCCAGTGACTAGCTAGCTGAGGGTTTTTAAGAAGATATGGGAAAAGTCCCGTGACTCACGCACGCCTATGTACAGTGAAATGGTAGGGATAGCCACAGTGTTTGGGTGATTTTGGTAGGGTGAGTTAACTCACTGTGGCAATTACAAAGAGCCGAAAAAACGGCTATCAATAGATTCTAGTGAGTGTGGTCACACTATTCCACTTGTAACTCCTCCTACTTTTGATAAGTCAATGAAGAGCTCAATTTGTGTGTAAATGGTTTTTGTCAAAGAGTCTCTAAAATACCCTAATGTTTCATCAAATGTAAATGGTAGGAATCAAGAAGAGTTAGACTTGTCTAATTTTCTAAAAGGATTCCAAGATGTGTTCATCGATGATATCCCTATGGACTTACCTCCAAAACGAGGGGATGATGACCATTGTATTGAGCTCCTTCCAGGAAGCTCACCGCCTAGCAAGCCTCCTTATCGAGTCTCTCAAGCTCAACAAGAGGAGATCATGAGGCAAGTACAGGAATTGGTAGACAAAGGGATGGTGAGGCCTAGTTGCTTTCCCTTTTGTTCTCCAGTCCTTTTAGCGCAAAAGAAAGATGGTATGTTAGTGAAAAAGAAAGATGGTACATACTGTGTGTGTGTGTGTGGACTATCGAGCACTAAACCATATCACTCTCAAAAACAAATTTCTTGTGCCTCGAGTAGAAGATCTGTTTGATAAGCTACAAGGATCTACCTAATTCATTAGTAGGATTAGCCTTAAAAGTGGCTATCATCAAATAAGGATAGTGGATGAAGATACCCTAAAGATCGCGTTTCACACAACGTTTGGTCTTTATGAATATCTAGTCATGCCTTTTGGCTTGATTAATGTACCAGCTATGTTCAATCGTCTAATGAAGAAAATTTTTAGACCTTATTGTAAATTTACTGGAGTGCTCTTTGATGATATCATTATCTACTCCAAGTCTTTGGAGGAACAGAAGCAACATCTCCAAGTGATTTTTCAAGCATTTAGGTAGAACAAGCTTTTTCTCAGCCAAAAGAAAAGCAAAATTCTCCTCCAAGAGATTCAATACTTAGGTTATATTATCTCTCAAGATGATATCTGTATGGATCCATCAAAGTTGGAGGTAATAAAAGCATGGCCCAACCCAAGGAATCTACATGAGCTAAGAAGCTTTATTCGTATGTGCGCATACTATAGATGCTTCATAGCAAAATTCTCTCAAGTAGTAGGGCCACTACACGACTTAACTAAGAATAACGTTAAGTATGTATGGACTGCTAAGGAGAAAAATGTTTTTGATAAACTCAAAGAGAAGCTTACCTCCCAACCAGTCCTCATGCTTTCGGATCTCTCAAAACCATTTGAGGTCCAATGTGATGCGTGTGGTGATTGCCTTGGAGCAGTTTTGCTTCAAGAAGGGCATGCCATAGCATATGAGAGCTGAAGGCTCAATACGGATGAACGAGTCTTGGGCATTTATGAGAAAGAGATTTTAGCTATTCTACATGCCCTAGACACATGGAAGCACTATCTATTGGGGACTCCATTTATCCTACAAATCGACCACCAAAGTCTCAAGTATTTCATGACGCAAACCAAGCTTTCCGACAAACAAATGAGGTGGGAAAATTTTCTTTCGCAATCAAATTTCCATATTGCTCACGTTGCTGGTAAGCACAATCAAGTGTCCGATGCACTTTCACGACAACCAAAAGTTAATGCGGTGTCTATCGCTACTCACAATGATCTATCTTCTATGATAGATGAATATGCTACTAACCCTAACTTTAGAGACATAATGTCAGCCCTTGCTTTAGGGAAGAAAGAAAAACCATTCACCTTGCAGGATGGTTATCTTCTCCACAAAAATAGGCTATGTGTTACAAATTTCCTTCGTGAGAAAGTTATGTATGAATCCCATGATCCTCCCTATGCGGGGCATAGAGGTATTCAACCTACTCTTTAAGGAGTAGAGACATATTTCTATTGGCCTATCATGAAAGTGGACATACAAGAGTATGTTTCAAAATGCATAGTATTCCAAAAGACCAAATATGATAGAGGGAAGAAACCTGATTACTCCAGCCATTATCTATCCCAAATTCACCGTGGGAGAGTATATCCATGGATTTCATCTTTTGATTACACAATTCTATCCATGGGAATATGGGAATATGGACAATATTCGATAGGTTGAGCAAGCAAGCACAATTTATTCTTGTCAAAAAGACTATTAAGGCACATCAAATGGAAAATCTCTTCATATCACGGATTTTCAAACACCATGGATTACCCACATTCATTGTGTCAGATAGAGATCCTAGAATGACCAGTAATTTCTAGAAAGGTCTATTTGAAAATCTAGAAACAAGAGTGAATTTCTCTCGGCCTATCACCCACAAATGGATGACCAAAGTGAGATAGCCAATCTTACGATACTCGATCTACTAAAGACTTATGTTACAAAAGTAGATCAATGCTTGCAATGGGAAAAGTACTTACCACTTGTAGAGTATGCTTACAATAATACTGTACATACTTTTACGGGAAAGGCACCTTTTGAGATCATGGAGGGAAGACCTAAAAGTACCTTGCTAGTCAATGTACATGGGAAGATCTTTGCCTCCGGTGAGTATAGCCGTGACCTACAAGAATCTTTTCAAAAGATTAAGGAGGCTATATCCATCTCTCAACAAAGGCAAAAAGCTACTGCTGACAAGCATAGAAGGTCCTTAATATTCAAAGAAAATTATTTGGTCTTACTTAAGTTTCCTAAGGCTGAATTAAGGCAAACGACGAGCAAAAATCTTACGGGACATCAAAAGTATTATGCTAAGTTAGAGAAAAGATACTATGGTCCTTTCTAGATTTTGAAGCCTATCAACAATGAGACGGCCTACCAACTCAAATTGCCCAACCATTGGCTCATACAAAATACTTTTCATGTGAGCCTACTCAAACCCTACAAAGGAGAGCCACCAAGTGAACCAATTACTGAAGGCCCACCCGAAGTTGAAGACCAAGAAGAGGTGCTACAACCTGAAGCTATCCTTCAGCATGAAGACAAGGTACTACGACATGGTAAGATTATCCGACGCTATCTTATTAAATTCAAAAATTATCCTTTTGAAGATGCTAGATGGATGCAAGAAATACAGCTTAAGGATAGTATGCACCTTGTCAATGCTTACAATGCTACATTAGAGTAAGAAAATGTACAAATTTCTTTTAAATTGCTTAGAATCATGTTTGTGATGACGACGTCTCTCAAACACCAAGTATCATTTGTCATTCTACTTTGGGAGAATCAAATGGACTAAAGAGAAGACATGCTTGTAGCACCTATGTCTCCCCGGCACCAAATGGATTAGTCATCCATCTTGGAAGATGTCATAGGGTAAAAAGGGATCCCCTACCCACTAAGTAAGATTGACTAATGACTAAGGCTTTATCTCTTCTACCTCATAGTCAAGGTTGACTATGATTTTAAGAGAGAGGAAATGCCATAAAATCTGATATCTAACCAACCCAAATCATTTTCTCATATTAAATTGATCACTTAATGTGGAAAAATAAATGGGAACAAGGGTTAAGATATAGATATATGCTTATAGATCTATTTCAACACGCGGCCAGTAGTAAAGGGGCCCAAATGAGAAATGGTCTATCAAAGAGCAAGGCTAACCAATGGAGCATAAGACCTTAGGGTTAGCTTCATTAAAGACATCCAATAATGTATGTAAAAGTCCTTTGACCTTAGGTAAGCTAGGGCTGATCTTGAGGTGGGAACCCGACCCAGTTCGAGGTGCTTGTCCTGCTTGAGGTGCTTGTCATGCTTGAGGTACTTGTCATGCTTGATTAAGGTGCTTGAGGTGCTTGTACTGCTGGATGCCTAAGGTGCTTGAGGTGCTTTGTTATGCTTGCTTGAGAAGCTTGTGGGAACACCCCCAAGCTAGAAGTGCTTTGTCATGCTTGATGAGTAAGGTGCTTGAGCACCTAAAGTCAAAAGAAGCCCTACATAAGAGGGGGAGAGCCCATATTGTAGTGGCTAGTGAGACAACACACACACACACACACACACACACTCAAGGTAACCCCAAGCCTTAAGAGGTAGCAAGGACACATGTCAAGCTCCTACCCATGCTACCTTCATGAGGTGCTTGAATCCTATTGGCCAGGCTTAAAAGGGGTCCAATGATAAATTACTTGAATTATCTTCTTTTTTTTTACATTTATCAAGTCCTCTCTCTCAAAGTGGAAAGGGGGACACTTGTCCCAAGGCTACCCTTGTTGCTTGTAATGTCTCCTGCTTATGATTGGCTAGGCCTAGAGGGGTCCAATGAGCTTCAAGTATGAGCTACAAGGGGGGGTCAACCCAAGAAATCTAGGGGGTTGCTTAGGGGGTTATACTCACCCACACACACACACACACACACACTCTCTCTCTCTCATTGTGTACTATTGAAAGTGAAAGAGCTACCTCTCGTTCTCCAAGCAAGTAGAGTTTGAGAGCGTACACCAACACTCTTGGCTATGGAGTGCAAATCCAACCAAGAGCCATGCTTCAATGCTTAAGCTTGCCATCTCCTTCTTCTTCATTACTATGCTATTATGTATGCAAGCGAGAAGAGTTATGATAAGTGAGGAGTTAATTCTTTCTCCTATGAAATGTTTCTTCTTCCTCTTCCCTACCCTCATTCCCTGCTAGCTCTCTCCACCTTCGAAGGTGTTTGAGGTCTTGGGACGGAGGCTTGGGATAGCTAAATATTTCTTCAAAGTTTATGTTGTGCTTGTGATGCATGAAGCTTTCCATGTTCATCGCATCACCTAGGTCATAAGGAACACAAAGACTATATTGTAACAAGTCTCTCTTAATGGGAGAAATCATAATACAAATTCCTATCGAAGGGGGGATTGGCTCCACATAAATCCGATCCTCAATTGTTGTCATGTTCTCTAAATTCTCTCTCTTGCAAAAGTATTGTTCATGCCATGTTAACTAATTGCTATGCCTATGTTGTTATCTTCAATTATGCTCACCCGCTATGCTCACAAAGTAATTTCTCAAAAGTACTCTCATCAATTTCTACTACTCTCAAGTTAATAGGCCAATTACATTACAAGAGTGTAGCAAAACAGGTGAAACCAGTAGCTTCACCCTTACCACCCAACAATAGGGAAAAGATTGACCAGGCTTCTTTGCAACCAAGTTTGAGGGATCCTAACAAAAATGGGCATACCTTCACAAAGGAGTCTTTTTGGGAGTTGCAAATTGGTTGCGAGGAGTTTTTGGAGCCTTCTTGATCTCCATACTCAAATAGGTGGTTCACAATTACAAAGAAGAATGGCTTTCTACGCTTCATCCAAGATATACAACCAGTTAACAATGTAACAATTAGAAATGTAGGTACATGTCCAATTATGGATGAGTTTGCAGAGGCATTTGCAGGGAGGGCAATCTACTCGATGGGGGATCTCTAATCAGGGTATGATCAATTTCAGACTTGAAAACCATGTGGACACCTGTGGGTTTGGTAAGGATGTGTACCTTGCCACAGGGAGAAACCAACTCGGTTGCACATATGATGAATGGGATGAATAAGGTCTTACGTGACTTTATTCCTCAAATCACAATGCATTTCATTGATGATTTTCCTATCAAAGGATGTGACAAAAGTGACAAAGATGAAGCTTTGGATATGAGCGGATGTTGTAGGTTTGTTGTAAATCACATAAATGATTGTGATAAAATTCTATCTAGGTTGGAGGAAGTGAATCTTACTTTGTCAAGGAAAAAGTCTATGTTTGGTGTCAATGAAGTGCTCATTGTGGGGCACATGTGTGGGCCATAGATGCCATCCAAAGAATGAAAGAAACATGCACTAGTGTCACTTAGGTTAGAAGGTTTTTGGGAGTATGTGTCTTTTTGGTTATTTGGATTCCACATTACGCACATATAGATGATCCTCTTTATCAATTACTTAGAAAGAATCAAAAGTTTAAATGGAGGAAAGCACATGTAAAAGCCATGAAAAATCTAAAGGAGTTTCTCCAATCAGTACTAACTTTGAAAAAGGTAGATTATAAGTGTCAAAGGACAAAAATTGTGACAGGTGACACCAATCCTACAGGGATTGGTTGGGCAATAGGTCAAGATGATGAAGAAGGAAACATGTATGTGGTGAGATTTGGAGCAAAGGTACTAAGTGCTCGCCAAAGAAACTATCCTCGGATAAAGAGAGAGTTATGGGGTATGGTTATAACCTTGAAAAATGGGAAAGAGTACCTACATGCGTGGTTGTAGAAACAAATTGTCTACCATTTCTTGGGATGATTACAAACTGCTCAATGCCAAATATTGCTATGTTGCGGTGGATTGTCTACATTAAGTCCTTAAATCCCAAGTTTAAGCACATTGCAGGTAAATAAAATACATTGAAAGATATGCTATCAAGGGCAAGGTATGAAGATGAGTCACAGATGATTGACGAGGGAGATGTAGGCACAAAGTTCTATTCTATCTCTCATGTCAAAGGTAACAATGTTTGCATGACTAATCTACTTGAATTGTTTCTTGAAAGAGATTTATGAAGGTGATTGGCTTCTTATTGAAAGCTACTTGAGTACTCTAGAAAAACAAGATGATAGGTCTGAACAAGAATTCATGAGGATACGCAAGAAAGTATATGGGTACTTTTTGAGGGATGGTTACCTGTGGAAGCATCCTAAACAAAAGGGTGCTACACCACAAAGGGTTGTATGTAAAAAAGAAACTCAAGTAAAGCTCATGCAAGAGTTTCATGAGAATCTATGGGTTGGACATAGGGGTGTGTGGGAAACCTTCTCCAAGTTGAAAGAGAAATACTAGTGGAAGGGTATGTATAAAGATGTATCTCAATTTGTAGAGTTATGTGTAACTCATCAAATATATTCAAATGTTCGACATCGTGATGGATTGCACCCTACATATCCACTAGCCATGCACTATAAGTGGGTTGTGGATCTAGTCACAATTCCTTTAGGACTGTGGAAAATGAGATACTTAGTTCTTGCACAAGAGGACCTAACTAACGAGGTTGAAGGAAGAGCATTAAGAGATAAAACCACAGAAGCTATATGCAAATCCCTTCTTGATGAGGTGATTTTCCGTTATGGTTGTGTGAGGAAGATCACTGCAGATAGAGGTGAGTTGGATGCCGAGGAAGCAAGGAAGTTCTTTTCTAGATTAGGAATTAAGCTTTCTCTTACTATAGCTTACAACCCTAAAGGCAATGGAAAGAGTGTAAGAGGGCATCCTCCTATAATCAAAGCTTTAGCCAAAAGCTTAAGAAGGAAGAGTTGGTGAGTGGCCAAAACTGTTACCATATGCTTTATGGGCTGATTGTATAAAACATAGCTCAATAACTGGCTATATGCCTGCGGAGCTAATGTATGGTCAAAAGCCAGTGATGTCGATTGAAGATACAATTCCCACATGAAATGTACTACCTTGGCAAGAGGGGCTTAGCAAGGAAGATCTCCTTGTATTGCGCATAAGGCAACTAAAGAGAAGACCTGGAGATATTGAGGCTGAAAAAGAACAACTCAAAAATGCAAGGTTGAAAAACAAGGACTACTTTGATAAGCGACAAAAAAAATTGGAACTTCACACCTTTTTCACTCATCTCCCTGACCTTGACACCACAGTTGCCCTCCATATGGATGCATTTTCCAAGATTTCAACATTCATGAAGGAGCACATCATAAAGTATGCCATAACTATCCCCTCATAAGTAGGGATCTAGGTGTCTTGCAATATCTTGCGCTACATCCACAAAGGTGATCACCCATTCTCTAAGCCGTTGAGACGGTTCCAACAAATTTTTGCGGATGTAGGCTATTTCTAAGACGAGCATGCCCCAGGGGTGCCAACATTAAAGAAGCACAAATTGGGGGTGGAGTACCTTTTTTTGGTTGGCTACATTTGTCTTTCTTGTCAGTGAGGAACCCGATTTGGAGGACGTGCCACTACCACACCTTCAGGTTGGGTACATCATCAAGGATGCCAAGGAGCAGGAGGGTGTCCCCATGAACCCTTCAATCAAAGGCCAGGCACATCAGCTCGTGTACCCTAGGGGGCTTAAGGAAGTGGTTGAAATACCCATCATTGTGGCTAGCACTAGTGTCACTCCAAAGGAAGTGCCACTGATGGATGAGGCAATCCCAAAAGTAGAGATCAATCGCTTATCAATCAGTGGTAGTGGATGAGGAGAAGTTTCTTTTTTTGCATGACTTGGAGAAAGCATTTGACCTATTCATGGATGAGTGCCTGAGTGTGCTATGAACCAGTTCCCAATCTCCCCTAGACCACATGCTAGATGCCCTTGAAAGCAATTTCATGTCACTCAGTGACTCTGTCAGTAGCACTAGTGCACTTGTGTGTGCGGAGGTTCTGGCAACATAGCAGTTGCACGTGGCTGAGGAAGATTTCTAGGCCACTAAAGACAAGGTTGTGGTGGCAAGGATTCATATTCTAGTACAACCCCCCCCCCCCCCCCCCCCCCCCCCCCCCCCCCTTTGATGAGTCAAAGTTTGTGGATGCAGTGAAGTCATGCAATATCAACTCGGATGCCAAGGGCAATAGAGAGGAGGAGGACAAGGAGCAAGAGGTAAATTCTACCCTACTTTCAAAGTTGTTTGTTCTCACCTTAATTATCTTTTTCTTACCCTTGATAGGTCTATGATATGATTTCATGGATCTTGATGGGTTTGCATATTACATAGTAAAACTTCCCCCTGGTGATGTTTCCATTGTATAGTTTACTCCCCAAGGCCATATCATAATGTGGTCTTTGAAAGATTTGAGCAAAGTTGTGTGGTTATGCACCATTGATAAAACTGTTCATCTTGTGTTCCTAGTGTGTAGATCCCTTGTATGAACTACATTTAGAATTGGCTTCCGTGGCAAGGTGCTTGCCAAAAAAGAGATACATGCCTCTGTTGGCTCAACTGACCCTGATGTGATAGCGCACTCCCTCTTGGTCGGGAAGTTGCCTTATGTGGAAGAGAGATGCCAAGAAACAACTAAGAACATTATGGGCACCTCAAAAGAATGATGTAACTTTCTTCCTTCTCAAAAGTAATGAAGTATATGGAGTTGTCTCTCTATCTTGTTACTACATACTAGCTCCTTTAACATTTCATTAGGTAGAAACTTTGAATATTCCACCCTATCTTATCCTAGTTCCAAGCTCCAACAATAAAATTCAACAACAAACATGTCAATCACGATTCCAAGTCTTGAGCACACTACATGAGCAAGGAAAAATTGTTTCTCTAACCAATTGGCATGCATGTTGGTTACACCCAACTAGAGAGATCTTGCATTGTTTGTAAAAAAATTGTTGTCAGCCCTCGCAATGCCCATCACTGCCTTGCTTCTCCTCCACCACCTAAAATCCACCCTTGTCATTTGTAATGGCCATGTTTCCTCTGTAACACATACACATTTGCACCCCCCCACCCCACCATTTTCCTTTTCTTCAATCACCTTTTCATTTCGATTTGTAATTTTAGAACCGCATCTTCCTTGATATTGGCTTGACAAATTGCACCAAAATTGTTACTACATACTTGTAGATTCTTTTCAATTACATTTGAAAGTTTTTAAAAAATTGTAAACTTGGTATTGTCATTTGTTAAGGGGTGTTTTTTTTGCTTTGCCAAACAAATCATTGTAAGTGGTGTCGCAATCAAGGGGGAGGGACAGAATGGGTGTGGACACTTGAATTAAATCAAAATCTAAGTGTTAAGGCGGTTACGCCGCTAGCGGAAGCTAAATAGCGAGAACTCAACCAACAACAGAATTTGTCAGACGAGGACGGAGCTTGACCCGCAGGCGCATGGAAACAACTAGGTGGGTGTCAAATCACCTACTCGACCTTCTAATGACAATCACTACTAAGGAAATCAAATCTAAGTTCTAAAATACGCAAGTGACTGAAATCCGTACTACGAACGAATGCTATACGAAACAAGATCTAGAATCATCGAATCGATCTCAAACTCAAGGGGAAGTCTATACACTAGGTAAGAACAACACTCTAAAGACTTGAATTGCAAAATCAACCTATAACCACTCCGTGCGGTAAACGCGTATGAAGACAGGTCGAAAAATACAGGTGACCGAAACTTGACCCCGATGGTACTAATGCGTAGCTCTACTCGTTGTGGTTCTATAGATATGCTTCACGCTCTATTCCGACACACGAGTTGGAAGAAAACTCACACCGAAGCTCGTAGGAACTTACCACACGTAGAAGCCGATAGCGCGCACTCTTGGTATCTGTGCGTAGCTCTCACCGTTGCTAACACAATGGCGGTGTCGCTTCTCCAATGGCGGCCCCGTAGCTCGCGTAGCAAGGAGATAAGACTCTCTCTCTCTCTCTCTCTCTCTCTCTCTCTCTCTCTCTCTCTCTCTCTCTCTCTCTCTCTCTCTCTCTCTCTCTCAGACACAGTCACGGCGCTCAAAACTCACTTTGATTAATAATTGAATCCCCCTTAGGTTACAAAACTTTGGCTTATATACCTCAGCCTTGGAGGTGAGAACATCTCTAATTATTTACATCAGCAGGTGAAATTACGTCGGGATTACAGCTGGAAACTCAATTGAGTCCCGTTACTTAATGAATGGCTCAAATCAAAATTAATGTCGGAAAGACATTTATTACAATCAATGGTTACAAAATGATGGGTGTGAGCAAAAATGTGGTTGTGATCCTCTGCTGGCTCAACACTCCCCCCCCCTCCGCGTTCATGTCGTCCCTGACATGACTTTTAGGCTTGATCAATAGAGTCCTGTCGTCTTGAGCATCTGCAAGTGTGATTCGTAGCGTAGGTTGCCGATGGTCAAGGTTGGGCCGAATATTTTGCTTTCGTGAGTGAAAAAGCCGGTGTAGAAAGCTTCTTCGAATGTTTGCATGTGGAAGCTAGGCAAAAACATAATTCTTTGGTATAAGAGATGTAACACCTTTGGTGATGGCTGCAATGAAAGATCATACATCATATCCGTCACTGTGTCGGCCGTCGATAGTAGACTCGAGGTCGTGGCTTTATCTGGCGCGAACACTTCAATGCATGCTAAGAGAGTCCTGCAGATTTTCTTTAGCATCTGACACGAAAGGTCAGGAGAGCCAGTAAAGAGTTTGATGGTGCCCGTTAGGGTTTTCACCATGTAGGCTTTACCTATTCTCTCTCCTGCCTTTGGTCCTGGCATCCTTGGGTAATTAAGCCAATTTGGCTTCCTTTCTGCAATCCTGCCATGCTCTTTCCAGCTTCTGACTCTTGGCACCGGGCAGAAGGTTGCATCCTCCCGAATCTCCTTTGGAGCCTCTACCAAGTAGATGAGGTAGGCTAGGTATTTGTTCAGCCAACCTTTCCTCCATCTAGGTTGAGAATCTACAATCTTCTTTGATTGTTCATCTTTTGTGATGTCGCCTTTGTAAAGAGCGACATACTGCTCCTCCTCTATTCTCTTTTTCGTCTTTATCACTTCAAATTTCATCAGAGGGAAAGGCAGGCTGGGTTGCATCCACTCTTCATGGAGCACTTTTGTGTCTAACCCTTGAAGTCTAATGGAGATGAGGAGTCTCCTTTCCCATTCCATTTCCGCCTTGGCACTTTCCTCTGTTGACTTTTCTATTTGGTCCTGGAGCCTTTGTTCTTCTTCTTCAGAGATTCCTGAAGTTGAGGCCACTTCTTGAACTGGGGCTGGATATTCAATTGTGGTTGCCTCTCCAGTTTCTGGTAGCTCTATGGCTGCTCCCCCTGCTTCTTCTTGTGGTGGCTCTGTTTCTCTTCTTTGTTGCTCTTGGAGCTGTTTGCGGAGGGCCTCATTTTCTGTCCTTAGTGTTTGGTTTTCTGATGTGAACCTCTCCTCTGCAGCCAATGATCCCTCCACCATGTGCAATCTTTGCACTTGCTCTAACCTCAGCTCTCTTTGCAGACTTCTGACCTGATCTTCCAGAGCTGGTACGAGGACTCCCTCTTGTTCTGTTCCTGCTCTGCTAGCTCTAGGGGTGGTTCTGAGTCTCATGATTGTCCTTTCTTGAAGTTCGACTCTTTCCCTTAGCTCAATGAGCTCATCCTTGGCTGCCTCCAGCTCATCTTCTATTCGCTCCTTTGCTTCCTGTGAACTTGTTACCTCTCTTGAAGCTTCGGCTAGTTGGAGTATCAAGCCGTCTCTCTCGTTTTCTGCGTCATAGAGTGATGCTTTATGACTTTCAGCTTCAGTCATAGCATTCTCTAACTTCTTCTGCAACTCTGCTTCCTTTTGTTTTGCTGTCTCAAGTGCTACTTCCTTTGCTCTGGATCTTTCTTTAATCTTGCTGAGCAGTTCATGCACCATGTGCATGTCTTTTTCATCTTCATCTGTCAACTTGACAGCTCTTTCTGCCACCACCTCCAATGGCTTCGGCTCGTCCATTTTTTCTTCACTCTCCATTGTACCTTTTGTCTTTTCCTTCGTCCCTTTCCGATCATCTTGTTTTCGTAGGGATATCCCATAAACTGCTTCCAGGGCCTCTTCTTCACTGTATCCGATCGCTACCAGATCCTCATAATCATCTTTCTTTTGCTGAAGTGGATCTATCTCCTTTTCCTTGGTCCCGGCCTCCGGCTTTTCCATAATTTCTGTTTCTATTTCTATTGTGGTTTTCTCCACAATAATTTCCATCTTCTTCGGGCTTGGTACAACAGTAAAAGAGGGTTGATTGTCCTCAGTCATCTTGGCTTTCCCTTTGTTTGCTTGCTCGTCTTTCTCTTGAGGTTCAGTAGACTCATCCACTTTCTTCTTCCCCTTGTCGTCCTTTTGCAGCTCAGCTTTTAAAAGCTGTACTTCCTCTTAGTATAAGGCTCGACAGGTTGCTGCTCCAGTATGGCCTCCGACTCCTCATAAGCTCTAATATATTGATCATATTGATCAACATGTGGCCTGGCTGAGCTGGTTCCGACTTTACTTGGGTCCGGCACCCACATTTCTTCAAAGTCCCCCTTTAGAGCTCTTTCCGCTCTAAACTGCTCCACCAGCCTTTCCATTCTTGCGGCTTTTTGACTTTTGGTTTGCTTGGGATCGGCCTTCTTCTTCACTTTCTTCTTGAGCGGCTCGTCCACAGCCTCTTTAGGTTCTGAAACTATTTCTAGTTTTCGGCGTGCTCTTGTGGACGCCCTCTTGGATACTTCTTGCTGTTCTTCCTCCTCATCGGCTTCTCTAAGCCACTCATTCTGGGAGGGAATCCGTGGCCCTTGATCCCTAGCTCCAATAGCTTCATAAGCTATTCTTGTTAGGATTTCTCCTCCTCCTATGTACTTTGGTTTCTGGTTGTGCATGGCGATTACTTGCTCGTGGATGTATTGAGCATAATTCACCTCCTTTGGCACGTTGCTCTTCAGTGCCCATGTGATGGTAGTCGCAATGGCATGGGGTGGTGTAGTATACTTCTGCGGTCTTTTACTGCACACATGGAAAAACTGGTTGTATAATCGGCAAAGGGTTGCCGCTCGTTGATCTGCCATATCTCCGTAGGTTGTATTTTGTTTCTTTGATCCATAGACCTCTATGGCCTCCCTTCTTTCTCTGACAGAACTCCCTTTGTTGTGCAGCTTCAATGCATCTGCAATGAGCTGTGGAATGATCTATACTTCAACTGTTTCTCCATCCATGGCTGTCAACGTGGCTTTCCCATCCTTCTGAATGGATGTTGCCAACTCATACACTCTTCTTGTGTCTACACCTGATGGTCTCGAGGTGAAGAACCTGTGTAAGTCAGCCTTTTCCAGGTATCTGCTGATGTTCTCTGATCTGCTATAATCCACTAATTCTCGTGGGATCATAGGCACATCAACCGATTGCCCTTGAGGATCTCTGAAAGTCCCTTGGTAGATCTTTATTCCCTCTTTTTCTAGTACTGCTTCCTCCACCCAAGTCTTGGTTGTCTTGAGGGTTTCTGTTGGAATATCAAAAGGTTCTGCTTCTGCAAGAGCATCCTTGATGGTTGGTCTTTTTCTCTTAGTTGCCGATGACTTAGCGGAATCCATGGATCCTGTAACTCCAATTTCAGAAGTTAGCGTCTTTTTAGTACTGAAAGCCGAAATGAAGCTTTTAACTATTCAAATGACTTGAAAATTGAAACATGAGCTATTCAGGGCCTAAGGATGCAATGTAGGTGAAAAAATATGCAAACTGGGCTCAAAAACATGCTTGAGACATCATACGCGTATGATGTCTTTTGTGTCAAAATGAATTCATATTGGTTGTGCTTGTAGCTGATAGTGTATACATGAGTATCATATGCTTGGATTTGAGTTTGGATCCCATTTGGTCAAGTTTTGGCCAGTTTAGTCCGTTCAGGCTCTTGGCAAAATTTTGAAAGGGAATTGGATTTTATGATCCAAATTGGGTAAAACTTGGTGGATTACCTTCAAATGGCATGTAGAACACTTCTGTTTGGTGGTTGAAGCCCTGAGGTGCCAAAATCACATAGTGAGACATCATACGCGTATGATGTCTTTTAGTGTATTTTTGGACCAAATTTCTCTATAAGCTTGGATTTGGCTTTAGATAGGCTTATTCAGTGGATTTATCAAGTTTGGATAGAATTTGGACTAAAAATGGCTCTGGAGACATCATACGCGTATGATGTCTTTTTCATCAATTTTTCATGGGATTGGTTCTGTGGACTCCCTATGTGCTAGTGAAGGACTGTTTAACTCAAATCTTGGTTTGGACTTGAATATGTTGGATTTGGGACAAAAATAGGCTTTGTATGAAGGATTTTCTCTTAATTGGGCTAATGGGGTGATCCACTTGACCAAATGGTTCCAAACTTCATATGTAGCATGTATTAGATATATATAATGGATGTATGATGACAAATGAGCAGTTTTTGCTCTGTAAGTGCAAATAGACATCATACGCGTATGATGTCTTTTGTGTCAAAATGGTGCTTTTTGGTTCCAGATAGCTTGTAGATGTGTTAATCAACAATCCTACAAAGTTTCAATGAGTTTGGAGTTATTTTGACAAAATTAGGACCAAAAATCAATTTTATGGCCTACTTTGCGTCTTTTTGGTTTTCTTGGGTTTTCTAACTCCAATTCTCATGATACTTGGTTCATAGGATGTGATTAACATGTGGAATGAGGCTATGCACTCAAATGTTGAAATGGATGTGAAAATCATGCTGTGAGACATCATACGCGTATGATGTCTTTTCTTGAAATGTTGGTCTTTTTGTGCAAAGAATGCTTTGTGCTAGTGCCCTAAGCCCTGCTAACTAGTTTTCAACTTAAAAAGTCATCAGTTTAGCTAAAAAGCCCCCTTATAGGCATTTCAGTCTCCGAAGTCGTCTTTTTGCCTTGGAGTTGAATTTCTTCAACTTTTCTTCTTGAGAGTTGCATTTCCAGCTCATTGGATATGTTGTGAAGCCATCCAGTTGGTTGGACTTGACTTTGGCTCCCCGTTCTCCATCTTTCTCCATTTGGTTGCCCGAAAGCGTCTTTTTCACCATCGGTAAGTGAATCAGCTTTCTTTTGGGTTTTGCTTGCAAACATAAGTCATCCATGTATAGTTGAAACTGCTCGTGAAGTTTCATGTCATTTGGTCGTCAATTTTAGCCGTTATGCCAAAATGACGCTTTGTGTGTCCGCAGCCGAATCGGTTGTTCCGACCTACTTTTGGTGATCCAAACCCAGAGATACTCCATGGTTGCATTGCCCTCGATGTTGTTAAGCTTCCTGAGAAGTTTTGTGTCGTTCCGACAACTTTTTTCTGTTTGCCTCTTGCAGGCTCTGTTGACCTAGGGTTTTTCCAGTCGTTCTTTCTCGAGCTTTGAGTGCTAGAAACTCATCTCCTATACTAGGGTAACCCACCTCTAAGTTCTTGCAAGGTTTGGTTAGGCGGTTGTGCCCCTACCTAGCGTTCTTCCCCATTCCCCGTCTGCTCTTGTTTCTTGGTTTTGGTGAGTTTTCGCGACAAAAGTTAACGATAAGCATCAAAAGCTTATGGCAACGAGTCTACCTCTCATGTCTGGTGTCCTCTGAGCTCTCGTAGCAGTCGTAGAAGGCGGTAGAAGGTCGGATGCTCCTGTGTGCTCTTTGCTCTCTCCAAGAAGGTAATAGTGGAAATGAGCTTGATAGTGAAGTGAAAAATACTTAACTTCGGGCTTCCCGGATCACTTGTTACCAAATTTGACATGTGCTCCTATCTCGTCGTGAAATGCACTTTAGGATTTGAAATTTCTCAATTTGGACTCCGTTTGACCTGTTTCTGAGAAATCTGTCCACTTTGCCAAAATTCTGTCATTTCGGGCTTTCCGCAACTTTTTCAGAATTGTACCCAATTTTTACCATGGGTTGCCCTTGTCATTAGGATCATCACCGTCTATTCTTTTCTTTTTTCCGATCTCATTTCACCTGCTTTTTTATTTTTCTTTTACTTTTATTAAGAAAATCATAAAAAATAAAGAAAAATAGCAAATTGAAGCCAAAAAATTCCAAACATACACGATAAATAGCTGGTAACCTGTGTATATGAATATACACTTCTTTGTGATTTCTGGACTTGGATTACCACTTTTTTCCACTTTTTAGCTCCAAAAACACTCTTATTTAGTGATATTTACACATCTAGAGACCCAAATTCATCATTTGATCTCTTCTTGTTGCAAAACAAGGTATATAAGGGCATAAATATTATCAATATCCGCAATCAAACATAAAAAATTGCAAAATCATGTAAGACACTGCCCTTGTAATATAATTTTTGTTTTTCTTTGTTTTTCCCGCTTGTAGCTGCTTTGTAGCTCCTGTATACCTCCCCCCCTCCTAGTCTGAGTCCTCCCGGACGACTATGAAGTGTCTGTGGGTGAAGCATTGTAGTTGTTTTGGTCATAAGTTCCCAATGCAATTGTAGAGCGATGATACAACATTCTTTCCAATAAAGCTGCTCTTTGTTTGATTGAAGGATTGGTGGTCGGGTTTTGGGTTGGTTTTGGCACTTCGGTAGTAGAATCAGTAGATGGATTCTTCGTTACCTTGTTGTCTTTTTTCACAATCCAAATCTGCTTCCGCTTTGCTTGTGCTTGCCACAAACTCTTTGCGACCCAAACCTGCTTTGTTCTGTGTGTTGATTTCCTCGCCTTGAAATACCTAGGAGTTTCCGTTGATTGTATTGAAGGGAGTTCCTGTTTACAAATCTTTGGGATCCAAATTTGCTTGCTGTAGCTTTGTGCCGTCATGAACTTCTTTGGAATCCAGATCTGTTTCACTGTCCTTGATTGTCGGGGATCACTCTGTTGTCTGGTATTGAAGACTCTGTTTTCCACCTTTGTGTTCTCTGGCACAGCCTTTTTTGGTCTCCATACCAACTTTGACTCCGTTTTTTTCCAAGGTTGAGCTGTTATATTATTGCTTGTCTTCCTTATCCACTGTTGAGAATTCCTCGTCGAAGAGTAATCCGGTTGTATAGAAACTTTTGGTTGCCATTGCTTCTTCTTTTTCTCTGGTTGTTTATCTTTGTCTTTGGATTCTTCCTTTGGAGTTGGCTCTGCTCCTTTGGTGAACTTAACTGATTGACTTTCACCTTCGTATTTGATAAGCACTGAATTAGAACTCCAGTCAATCATTGCATTGTATTGCTTCTGCCATGGTTGTCCTAGCAATAATGGATGTTGTGTAGCTTGGTCTTCAACCACGTAAAACATATGAGGATACACATACTGGTTAATCTGTATATGTAAAACTGTGCATCCGACAGTTTTGATTGAATTCTCAGAGTAACTCTTTAACTCTTGCTTGGCAGTTTGTAGTTTAGTGTCATTTGTCAATTGTCTATACAAACTGAGTGAAAGTAGGTTAGCTTGAGCTCCTGAATCCAATAGTGCTCTGGCTTTGATTTGGTTGGTTCCTACTTTGCATTCAATGATGGGTTCTTCTTTGTCATTATCCATTTCTGTTATACTGACTGCGTTTATTCGTATTGCTCCTTCATTGCGCTGTTTCTGACGCAGTAGTCTTCTTTTCTCCATTCTTTCCTTCGCCTCGGCTTGCGCTTCCTCCTCAATCTTTTTCTTTTTCTGGACACGCAGCTTTTCTTGATGTATTTTGAGAAGCATGTCTTGTGTTAGCGGCAACAGATACTTTTTCACTCTGCATCCACTAATCCAATTGGGCATTTCTTCTCCGTCTAATGTAGCAAGCTTGACGGCTCCACTTGGTGATAGATCTTTAATCACCAGAGGTCCCATCCCTCGCTTTTTAAGCTTCTTAGCATGCTGTTTCAGAGTGTAAACTAGGACATAGTCCCCAACTTTAAACTCTTTAGTCCGCACATGCTTATCAAAAAATTCCTTTTGTCGCCTTTTTTGAGCGTAGATGGAAGCTACTGCTTTTAGGCGAAGCTCATCTAGCTTTTCCAGGTCATCTATTCTATCAGAGAGCTCGTGCCCTGTCCACTCTAGATCCTTAGCCACCCTTAAGGTTGAAATCAAGAATTCTATTGGTAAGATAGCATTTAGCCCAAAAACCATGTTATATGGGGTCGTTCCTATTGATGTTTTATATGCTACCCTATATGCCCATAATGTTGAATGCAACTTCTGGTCCCAGTCAGTTCTCGACTCAGATACAATCTTCGTAAGGACCGTGCATATGGTTTTGTTTGTTGCTTCAGCTTGTCCGTTTGCTTGTGGATGATACGGGGCTGATTTCCTATGGATTACCATGAATTCATCTAGAAGGATCTCTATCACTTCATTTATGAAATGTGTGCCTCGATCACTCACAATTTCTATTGGCAATCCATATCGTACAAAGACGTATTCATATAGAAATTGTGCCGTGGTCCTGGCATCTGCTTTTTGAGTTGCCTTTGCTTCGACCCACTTTGTTAGATAGTCTGTAGCCACAATGATGTATTGTGCATGAGTCTTATATGCAGGAGGTGAAATGGGTCCGACATAATCAATCCCCCATTTTGCAAAAGCTCTTGCCCCCATCATTGGTCTAAGCGGCATATCATCTCTTTTAAGTGGTACTTTGGTCCGCTGACAGTCATCACACCGTTTAACGTATTCCTCAGCGTCCATATGTAATGTTGGCCACCATATTCCTGCGGCTAAGACAAGTTTTGTTGTCTTATCACCTGAGAAATGGCCTCCACCTACTCCTCCATGAGCTTGCTCCAGGATTATCACATACTCAGACTCTGATGCGCAAATCCTAAGCTGGTTGTCTTTACCTCTTTATAGAGTTGATCTCCTATTAAAGCGTAATCTCTAGCTTCTGTCTCTACAGATTTCTGACGAGCTTTTGACGTTCCTTCTGGGAAAGTTCTATTTGTGAGATATTCAACAATATACTGACTCCATTCTGGAGCGATCATTATCTGATATAATGTCGAATACTCGCTGGCGGTTTTGATGAACATACAATACATACAGTGACATATTCATGTACGCTTTCTTTCATTCCTGGCCAATAGACTCCCAATTGTAACAAATTCCTATATGTGTTCCTTCTTGAACAATGAAATGCACATTCCTGAACATGTGCTTCGCGCAGATATATACTTATTCCTCAGGATTGATGCATAGTCGTAAAACATGATCATTTCCCAATTGATACAACCTTCCTGCAATCAATTGAAGATTCTTGGATTGCTGAATAGCAATATGTTTCAGGTTGTATTCTCTTCTATCGAACTCTCCTCCATAGGTTAATAGGTTAACGACATTTTGAGACCACCTCGGTATCATTTCTATGTTGAACAAGTACGCGTCTGGCATGTCGTCATCTACTCCTATAGGGTCTTCTCCATTCGTCAATCGCGAAAGATGATCAGCTCTAAGATGTGTTTTTCCTTTCTTTACTACTACCGTGAAGTCGAATTCCAGTAAGATAATGAACCATCTCACTATTCTCCCGGTATTGCATGGTTTATTCACTAGGTAGAGCAAGGCTTGGTGATCCGTAAAAAACACAAACTTGTTGGCTAGAAGATAATGCCGAAATTTCTTCACAGCATAGATCATTCCTAATCCCTCTCGCTCTGTTGTGGTGTAATTCTTCTCTGCATGGTTGAGCTGTCGACTGGCGTAACAGATAGGAAAATCCATGTTTCCTTCTTCTGGCTGAGCCAGAATGCATCCTATTGCATATGCAGAAGCATCTATGTGCACATGGAATATCTTCTCCCAATCTGGTGATTTCAAGACTGGAGCAGTAATGAGTGCCTCTTTCAATTTCTTGAACGATTCCTCACACTCCTCTGTCCATTCAAAGTTCACTATTAGCCTGTAAAGTGGTTGGCCTATTATAGCGTACATGTAAATGAATCGTCTATAATATCCACAATGTCCCATAAAGCTCTGTACTTGTTTCGCATTGGTTGGTCTAGGCATATCCACTATAACTTTTATCTTCTCTAAATCCGTGGATATTCCGTTTTGTGAGACAATATGTCCCAGAATTCTGCCCTGTCGGACCATAAACACACATTTCTCAGGATTGAGACAAATGCGATATGTCCTACATTTCTCAAATACTTTTCTTAGGTGTTCTAGATGCTCATCTCTCAGTAGAGAATGTACACATAAGTCATCCATGTAATTTCGAGAAACAGCCTTAAGTATTCTTTGAAAGCATGCGTCATCAGCCTCTGGAAGGTTGCGGGAGCATTGGTTAGACCAAAAGGCATAACCCGATAAGCATAAATTCCCCACTCCGTTGCAAAAGCTGTTTTATGTTGATCTTCCAGTGCTATGGCTAGCTGGTTATATCCTGAAAAACCATCAAGAAAGGAGTATGCTGTTTTCCCTGATACACGCTCTAGAACATGATCAGTTATCGGCAGGGGATAATTGTCCCTGATTGTTGCAGCATTCACTTTCTTTAGTTGACACACACTCGGAGTTTTCCGTTCTTCTTAGGTACTACCACAATCGGAGATACCCAATCAGTGTGTTCAATCTCGTATATGAATTCAGCTTCCATTAGCTTATCTATCTCTTCTTTGATTCGCTTAGCAAACGTATCATTATATGTGTATGGTCTCTGTCTGCTAGGCTTTGCGTCTTGTTTCAGTGGGATTGTGTGTTGGCATATCGATGGGTCAACTCCCTTTAAGTCCTTATAAGACCATGCAAACACATCCCTTACTCTCTGAGAAGACTCAAAAGTCTCTCTTCCTCGCTTGGAGACAAATCTGTGGCTATGTACACCGGTCTAGGCGTCTCACCTGGAGCTGCTAAATCAACTTTTTTTGCATCCTCCGGTCCGTCATAAGATTCGTTCTCCTTCCTCTCTCGAATAGGTGGGGTTAATATCACCTTCCTATCCTCTATTGTGAATTTCCTATAGTGAGAGGGAACATCCATGTTTTCCTTGATTTTGGCGTTTTTGTCCTCTCCACTCTCAATTTCTGTCGTCCAAACTTCTTTCAGAGTTTTCTTGAGCTCTCTGTACTTGTTTCTACGTTCTAGCTTGGACTCCGTGTGTTCTCTGTTGCGCTTGTTCTTTTCTGATTTTTCTGTTTCAGTTTTCGTTCCATTCTTTTGAACTTGATTTCTTGAGCCTCTTTTGTCTTTTCGTAAGCTCTTTTGATCACTGCCTCTCATTCTTCCAGAAATCTTATCCTTAACACAATCTTCAGCCTTTACTAGCATTAGGAATTGATTTTTTCCTCTTATTCTAGGCATCGGATTGGTTCTAACCCCTTTTGTTTTTTTCTTTGCTCTATAGTGTTTCTGGCGTTGTTTAGTTTGGTTCGGAAAATCATAAAATCGGACATCCGTTATAGTTTCTTCGTTTTCCGCTTGAATTGTCCGTTGACTCGTTGTCTGCTTCATTTCCCCACTCAGGATGATCGGGAATGTCGTGAAACACCTCCTCTTCATCTTCCTTTTCCAGTGTATCGTTCTTTTCAGTTTCTTTTTCGAGTACAGTTCTCAACATGAAATACGGAACCACGTCGTACCCGTCCTTGTCGCAAAATTTCGTTGTGGGACCATCCGGAATTGCACAAACATCTAGGGTTGCTAGAATGTGTGTCCATTCTAATGGTTCAAACGTGTCCTCTGGAAAGGGTTCTCTTACATAAGTTTCGTCTTCGATAGCCCTTTCTAAAACACATTCTTCTCGTTTCAGACTTCCACATTTCGAAGCTCCACACATCCATAACTCCTTGGGTTTACCTAACCAAGCTGGAAATTCGGATCCCGCCAAAGTAGCTGAATCAAACTCCTCCACCGGTGTTCGGTTCACATCTTTGTAGCTATGGTCTTTCAGGTTCACACGTGTAGTGGTTTCCATATTTCTCAAGTATATGTGATCGTAGCCCCAATCTTGGACCATTTTCAACTGTCTCATGAATGGTCTTCCCAATATGATATCATAGTTATTCTCCTTGCAAAATCGACAATAGCAAAAGTATGTTCGTATTCAATGCCGCAAGAAGTCACTACAACTTTCTCTAATAACCCCATAGGTTTCTCCATGTGTCCATCTGCTAATTGGAGTTTCAACCTAGTCTTCCTTATTGCTGGTTTCCCCCATTTTTTCCAGATTTCTTTTGTAGCAATGGCTACCCCAGCTCCGCTGTCTAGTATTGCCATTGTTTTCACTCCTTGGAATTCAACTGGTAAGGTTGTATTCCCCTCTTCACCTTCGCAATACTCTCCGACCTTGTTTAAGGGTACAGGCTTAGCGTTCTTTTGTGGCTTGCTCAGCTCCTCTATGCTCTCTTGCAATCTCGATGTTGGATCTTTTATCCCGAATTTCTCCAAGCATTTTCCTACAGTGGTCCACATATGTGGTCTTAGCCTCAAAAGCTCAGCTAGAGTGATAGTGCATGTCACTGGTGTTGACAAAATCTCTATCAATCCTTGCGAGTCCATGACTTTTTCTGATGAGATTTTTCGTGAGGGAAGTGCTCTAATCTCGGATTTTGCTTCATACTCTCCTAAGTATGAAGGTAAGGTTTTCAGTGAATGAGGTTTGCTCTCCATTGTTCTAACAGAGCCCCCATCTCCCCAGTAAGATTGCAGATCCAAGTCCACTTGAGATCCTGCCTCAAATTCCACTATGGGAGGATTCCTGATGTCCTTTTCCCAATTTGTCTGATTAGCTTGGCAACTTAGCTCGTTTGCAAAGTTTGCCTCTCTCACTTGTTTCCAAAATTCATTGTAATCCTCATCTTTTCCGTAAATCCTCTGTATGACTGGATGAAAACTCTCTATCTCCTGATCGGTTGTGTTCAATACTATGCGGTCATCCTTTTGTGTATTTTCAGGCTTTTGTGCACTGGGAGTCTTTTCAGCTACCCGTGAAACGATAGTCTCTTGCTGAATTGGGTTTTCCTTTCCACAATTCATTGTTTCTTTTGGTGGTTCTAATAAGGCTTGTGCAGTCTCGATCATTCTCTGGCACATTTCAAGTCTCTGCTTTTCCAATTCCGCGTTTGGGTATGTCATCCACCTCTGTTCTTGTGTTTGGTTGTTCTTTAACCTAGCTTCGTAAGCTCTCATCAGTGCGTCCAATGGTTCGTGTACTTTGTCGACTAGCACTGATCCCCCTGAGCTTAAGCTCGTTGTTTCTTTGATACTCTTTTGTTTCGTTCTTTCCGGGCTCATCTCTCGTTTCCCGTTTTGACTCTCAAGTTTTTCTAATCTAGCTTTAGTTTGCTTTAGTTCCTCAGCTAGAATAGCGTCTTCACGTTCTTTTCTCAACTTCATGCGTGCTTTTCTAGCTTTCCATGTGTTTTTCTGACTCCGCGGTCCTTGACTAACCACTTCAGTCGCTAACTTTCCATTCTCAGGTTCTCTAGTGGTTTTCTTAGCTTGAGCTCTAGTAACAACTTGCGTTGGTATCAGAGTTTCATTTTCAGACCCACTGCTGGTAGGAATAGTTTCTAGCATATTCAATGTCGTCTTTTGCACTTTGTTTGGATTCTTTGAACAATCCTCAATGAAGTGAGTAACCCCACACTCAGTGCAATAAGCGTTAATTCTAATGATTTCCGTATGTGGGCAAACATTCATCAGATGGTCACCTCCACACTTGTAACAGGGTCCTAGTGCTGGTCTTGGTCCCATTTGATTCGTCCTTTGTGGATAGGATGGTCTTTGTCCTGTTAACCCTCCATGAGCTATGAACATCAAGGTTCTTGCGTCCAAATTGTATCTCTCTTCATCAGAAGCACTTGTAACTGTTGGTGTTCCAACATTCCCCATCATGCCCCATGGTTCTGGTTGTTTTGGTTCTTCTGGTGGGTAATACACTGTCGGAGACATGTGTGCACCCGATTCTTCGTAATAGGCTTGAACAGGCACTAAGGCTTGTTCTTCCTGATTCTCTAAGGTTGGTGCATATCTAATGCCCACTGGTCTTGCTCCTGGTAAAGGTGGTTGTTGTCCCAATACCGGTTGCGGTCTTTCTATCCCCATAGGTCCTGGTACATTTCCCGTTGGTTATCGAGGTACTGGATGTATCTGAGGTGGTGCTAATTGAGCAGGAAGTGCATGCTGGCGCTCCCTTACATACCCTCTGTTGTAATAGCACTCCTCTGTTGGATGATTTGTCCATTTTTGTTCAATAGCACACCATTTCAATGTTTTTGGCAATGGTTTTTGGTATGGTGCCATCCTTTTTAGAGCATCTTCTATCATTTGCTCTACATTTGGAATGGTTGTTGTTTGAACATTCTTTTTAGTGGTAGTCTCGCTCGCTACGGAGGAGGAGCTACTGGATGCAAAATCTATATCCGCTGACACCTCTCCATAAACCGTACATTTATCCACTAAGTACAATGCCTCTCTCGTTACTTGCTCGAAACTTGTACAAGCTTTCAAGTGCAAGTCCTTCTTGAGAGTGTCGTTCCTCAGTCCCTCAATAAAGAGAACAGATAGTCTGTCATCTTGTGGTCGTTCACGTACTGGACATCTCTCAATGTATTGTTTGAAGCGAAGTGAAGCTTCCTTCACCTTTTCGTGTTCTCTCTGTTTAAAAGCATATATTTGTGAGACCGTATTGTGCTTAATCCCTCGTTTTGAGAATTCCTCAGCAAACTCTCTTAGCAAATGGTCAATGTCATGGAATCCCCCTATGTTCATTGGTTGAAACCATGTCAATGCAGTACCTTCTAGAGTAAGACCAAATCCCTCGTATTGTGTATGGAAATCTGTTATCTGCTCAGCTCTTAAGACTTGCTTAAAGAGTGACACATGTGCATACGGATCTCCTGAACCACCATACTTCTTTGGCATACACTTGGCTACTTGAGATGGTCTCATACGTCTATGATCTGCTACCAATCTCATTGCTCCTGTGTCTCGGCTAAAGCTTTCTCTAGCATCATGGACTTCATGGGTTACCCTTGTCGGTTCCTCTGCCCTGAATCTACTACTGGGAGGTAAATGTGATGGTTCCGCTTCAAACCTTGGACCTGGAGTGGTATAGGTGGGGATTGGAACTGCACTACCTCGATTCGTCTCCATTGACTCTCTGGAATGTAATGATCCCATTGGTCCGGGCTTCGAGTCCCAAGGTTGACTGAAAGAGTCAGCAACCTGAGTTCTTTGTCCTCCTGTTGTCATTGAGTTTTGCACTCCAGTTGTTGGTGCTGGTCTATGTGAGCTAGAAGTAACATAATACTGATGTAGTGGTCCCCCAAAGTATGTATATCCTTCTAATTCTTTCTTGCCCATTGTTGAGTATTGCCTGCCATACTTATCGTAAGCGGCAATTTTCACTTCCGATCCCTCTGTGTAGGTAAAGACATAGAGTCTTTTTTTGTCTGTCAACTCTCCGGTGTAGGGTTCTTCACATCTATAATAGAGATCTTGCTCCCCATTATTATATTTGTATAGCCCCACATAGATGTTATCAGTGTTGATCCTTGTAGTTTCATTCTCTCTTCTTAACCTCGCATTAGGGAAGTTCATTATTGGTGCTTTCTCCTCGAGTTCTTCATCTATTTTGGCTTTGGTGCCCATCAATCCCCACTTGTCCACAATGTTAGGGTTTAGGACTACCAAGTACATGGTACCCTCGTCGTCTAGATATCTATCTCCGCTATAGCTCACAGGCACTAAGTCCTTGAACTCACTAGGTCTTTCTTCTATCTTTACACAATAGCGGTCCATTCCATCTTTGTAGATCTTGGCACCTTGCTCATTGTCGTACTGGTATTTTATGAACAACAGCTTCATGGTGGCAGAAGGGTTTGATGATCCTGCTGCCATATTTTCTCTGTTGTTCAGGTTCAAGTGTTCCAAGTTTTCGGTGAAAATCTCGTAAGACCTCTCCGAAGAAGTATCAGAGACACTTCCTTCAAAGATCGGATCTAATGGCTGCACCCAACTTTGGTTTACACTTCCCTCGGTTGATATGACACTTGCTGGTTCCCCTTGTTTTGGTTGATTATTCCGGAGATTCTTGCCCGATCTCAAATTCATCAATTCCCTTAAAGGACTGTAACTTTTCCGTCTCGGCAATTTGTTTTCCCCAAGTTTTTGTGGTTAGAATTGATCCGAACTGACTGATACTTGGTCAATTGTTTAATCTTGTCAGTTGGACAACTTCTGTTTCATCAAGTGAGAATTTTGTTACTGTTATGCTGAAAAAGACATTATACGCGTATGATGTCTTTTTTCACAGATTTTGACTATTTTGGTTATGCTCACTCTCAGTGACCCCTTTATGCTCTGTTCACTCACAAAATTCAGTTTGAACTCTGTTTGAGCAAGTTATGGCTATTTAGGCTTTTCTTGGCAATTTTTCGCTTTTGACTTGTTTTTTTGGGTCAATTGTGATCCAAATGGGATGAAACTTGAAATATAACCTCTAGACAGCTATTACAATGGATCTGTGTTAGCAAAGTATCAAAATATGTCCAAAATTAGGTCAAAGACATCATACGCGTATGATGTCTTTTTCATCAATTTGGGTCCAAACTTGATATTTATGCTTCTTATAGTGCCTGTAACAATCTTGTCAGGTCAGATTTCAAAAATAAGCAGTGGAAGTGCCAAAAGACATTATACGCGTATGATGTCTTTTGTCCCAGATTTTGACTATTTTTGGTTTTAAGCCTTCTCCAATGTTTATAATTGAGTTTCAAGTGTTTTTGTCAGGTTTGAATGTAAAAACAAGATCTGAATCCAAAATTTCCTATTCCTTGCGTTTCTTGGACTCCGACTTGTCTTTTTGGGTTTCTTTGAGTGTTAATGCTCTTGTTTTAAGTTGATCTTAGGGTAAAAACCCCCCTTCTAAACACTCTGGCAATGTCAAATTTTCAATTTTAGTCTCTGTTTAGGTCCTAAGACATCATACGCGTATAATGTCTAAAGTTGTAGATTTCCAGTTTTTCAGCACAGAACTCTTCCAATAGCTCTTTTAAGTGCTCAGCAACAATCAGTTACACAGAAAAAAATTTTGAACTTTGTTTATTGCATATTTCACTACCAAAGCGACTTTTTCAGTGATCTAACATGCAATCAAACACATCAAGCAAATAGAACACCAATCGATAGCTCTAGATCAGGATCAAATCAGGCCCTACCTAAGCTACTTCGAATCATAAAATGGATTTTTTGCAATTGAAAATATAAAGAGATTTACTACCACACAAGGAGTAGCAAATGCTTTTTATGTCAATAACCACTTAAACACCATCAAAAACAATCTAATCTAAACTAAACTAAAAATACTGTCAACACAGAAGACCCAGGAATACCCCATTTCCTAGTATCTCTCGAGACCTTCGGAGTCCACCACTCCTAGATCTTTTCTAACTAAAGTATACAAAGTAGTTTATACGACTCACCTCGTAGGATTAGTCTAAGGTCACCTACTTAGGGCTCTCGTCCCCAGCAGCGGCGCCAAATGTTAAGGCAGTTACGCCGCTAGCGGAAGCTAAATAGCGAGAACTCAACCAACAACAGAATTTGTCAGACGAGGACGAAGCTTGACCCGCAGGCGCATGGAAACAACTAGGTGGGTGTCAAATCACCTACTCGACCTTCTAATGACAATCACTACTAAGGAAATCAAATCTAAGTTCTAAAATACGCAAGTGACTGAAATCCGTACTACGAACGAATGCTATACGAAACAAGATCTAGAATCATCGAATCGATCTCAAACTCAAGGGGAAGTCTATACACTAGGTAAGAACAACACCCTAAAGACTTGAACTGCAAAATCAACCTATAACCACTCCGTGCGGTAAACGCGTATGAAGACAGGTCGAAAAATACAGGTGACCGAAACTTGACCCCGATGGTACTAATGCGTAGCTCTACTCGTTGTGGTTCTATAGATATGCTGCACGCTCTATTCCGACACACGAGTTGGAAGAAAACTCACACCGAAGCTCGTAGGAACTTACCACACGTAGAAGCCGATAGCGCGCACTCTTGGCATCTGTGCGTAGCTCTCACCGTTGCTAACACAATGGCGGTGTCGCTTCTCCAATGGCGGACCCGTAGCTCGCGTAGCAAGGAGATAAGACTCTCTCTCTCTCTCTCTCTCTCTCTCTCTCTCTCTCTCTCTCTCTCTCTCTCTCTCTCTCTCTCTCTCTCTCTCTCTCTCTCTCAGACACAGTCACGGCGCTCAAAACTCACTTTGATTAATAATTGAATCCCCCTTAGGTTACAAAACTTTGGCTTATATACCTCAGCCTTGGAGGTGAGAACATCTCTAATTATTTACATCAGCAGGTGAAATTACGTCGGGATTACAGGCTGGAAACTCAATTGAGTCCCGTTACTTAATGAATGGCTCAAATCAAAATTAATGTCGGAAAGACATTTATTACAATCAATGGTTACAAAATGATGGGTGTGAGCAAAAATGTGGTTGTGATCCTCTGCTGGCTCAACACTAAGGTTTTCCAGTGTCTTGAAGTGCAAACAAGGCCAAAAAAGGCAAAAATGGAGGTGACCACAAGGGTGCACGGATTAGCCAAACAGAGACCCATGTTTAATTGATTTCTCCCTT
The DNA here is from genome assembly GCF_014529385.1 of Adiantum capillus-veneris. Lineage (NCBI taxonomy): Eukaryota > Viridiplantae > Streptophyta > Polypodiopsida > Polypodiales > Pteridaceae > Adiantum > Adiantum capillus-veneris. The sequence continues at coordinate 97,057,218 of NC_140937.1, read as the reverse complement.
GTGGCCACCCCTCTTTTTGCCTTATTTGGCCTTGTCTCTGCACCCCTGGACATAAAAAAACCTCAGATTTTTCTTTAATTCAAGTGTCCGCATAGTACTTCACACCTCCCCCCTGACATTGTTGGAGCCAAAGCTGAATGGGTGCATAAACACTTGAATCCAAACAAAATATGTGCTTTTTTAGTGTCTTGTATTGGCATACAAGGCCACAAAAAGTAAAAAGAGGGGTGTCTACATGGGCACATAGATCAACCAAAAAAGGTTCTTTGTTTGGCTGATTTGCACGCCCTTGTGGCCACCCCTCTTTCTTCTTTTTTTGGCTTTGTCTGCACCCAGGACACCAGAAAACCTCAAATTTTTCTAGAATTCAATTGCTCATCCACAAACACATCCCCTTCCCCCTTGACACTCATGGACCCAAAGGTTGTTCAATACACAGATATCAACTTAAACACATTAAGAAGCTAAAAAGCTTGAATGATTTTTGACATAGAAGATACAAAACGCTCAATTCTTTGATCATTGTCAAAATGTTTGGATACAAAATTACGATGGGCAATACAAAAAGATAAGTTTCACTTCGTCTAATGCTCAAAGTCCTGCATCAATCGTCATGCAAGTTGCATGTCCTTTGGTTGTATAGTCACTTTCTTTGTATGTATGGCACATAGGTTGGTTCCGCTAACACAAAAATGATGTGGGCCTCTGCATCTTCTTGAATCACCTCTAGTGCCATTGCTTGCATTCAATATTTATTACCATAGCTTTGGAGCACCTCCTCATATGCAGGCAAAGAGAGCTCGTCAAATGAGCATCTCGGTTGTCTTATGGTAGTGCCATATTTTTGTAAATACCCTTGCTATTTTTCAACAATGTTGACGTTTTCCTGTGGGTACTTGCACATATACTGGTGGGTGATGCTTGGGCTTTTTTTTTTTGTGGTGATTTACATGCGTTGCCATTGGTGGTGTTGCCTCCTTCGGCTCCTCATCATCTTCCTCTCCCCTCACTATGTTGGCACCATGCAACATGCATGGAAGGTCCTTGTGAGTCATGACATTCACCACTTGTTGTTGTGCTCTTAATGACTCATTTTGTGCACTTCCCTTGCAATCTTGGATTTTCTCGCATGATCCATGGTGATCTTACATGCAAATGTCATGTGAAAGAGCCAATTGAACATCTCTTTCAAATAATTAGATTGTACCATACCACCATCATGTCGAGTATTTTTAAAGTGCACCCCTAGCTCAATAATGGACTTCTCCATGCCTTTAGTACTAAAAATTTCAAGCAGACCATATTTGTGCCTAGAAAATGCTCCATGCGCAAACAAGATATGGTGTTCACATGAGAAAATGATGCAAGTTATGAAATGAGAACAATCTCTTATAATACTTTCACTATGTGACATGGCTTACCATGTATGTCTGATGTTATTTTCATCCCAAGAAAAGGTAAAGACCTTGGTGAAATCCACCAGCACTACTTCAAATGATTGGTATTGCTCCTCTTTTGTGATGATAAGACCCATAAGCCTGACCATTCTATCAAAAGCTGTGCAAAATTTATTGCGCTTGTTTTCAAGCTCACCATTTGAGTCATTATTAGTAGTACCTTTGCATAATTTCTTCCAAAGTTTCCAAAGGTTAGCTGCCTTGTGGTTGGATCTATTTTGAGAGTCATGTTGGCATGGGTTTTCCTTGTGTTTCTTTCTTCAAAAAGTTTCTAGCTTTTTTTCCACTCATTGATACTTGTTGTGCGATCTCATGGGCCTCCCTTGTGTTCTTTGCATCAACAATTGACACATTTCCACTATGAAAGCCAATGGAGTTGAGAAGTGACTCCACCCTAATGATCACCTCCTGGGACTTTTGCAATGGCTTTATTGAAAAATCATAGTCAATGTGGAGCTTCAATGGCCTATCAAAAATACGCATGAGTGCGTGTAATGTAGAAAAATGTATATTAGACAGAGAAAATGGAAATATTGGATTCTAAGACTTGTCCTTTAGTGCTTCCCATTCTCTGATTCATCTCAAAACAGACACTTCCCATTCCATGCCTTCATCTCCAACATCTTTAATGTCCAATGCTTCATCTCCATCCTCTTGCCATGAAAGCATCAAATCACCCTTTATAGAGTTCTTTTCTTCTTTTTGTATGTTAGGTTTGTATCCTCGAGTGCAAAATGGACAAGGATAGAGTGAATAAGCCTATTGTTTATAGCCAACCAAACACTTTATGGATCGTAAGTCCCCGCCCAGGTTCCACTCCACATCAAAGCTACTAAAATCCTCAACCTCCAGCTTCTCATCTGCAAGTTGGGAGTGTATTAATTTTGTAATCCATGGAGTTATTTAAAAAATCCATGAAAATGCTCCATTGGTCTCTTTGGGTACATCAATAGTCCCTAGCCACCAAATGTCTTTCTCTGATTGCACTCTAAAAGACGGGGTGGGAATTGACTTAATTGAATCCCTTTGCTTCGTTTGTAGTAGGGATTCATTCATTAGAGTGACACTTAACCTCTCCAACCTTCAACTTTTCACTATTAACACTCATCAAGTTTTAACACAAAAGCAACCTTTGTGCCATGCACTATAAACAAGCAAACAAGTAGAGGCAAGACCTTAGACTTCAAAGTCTATGATAAGAAGAACACAACCAAAAGTAAGAAGTATATTGTGTCACCTTCTTGAGGTAACTTGTAGAATCTACCAATAGCTTTTTGAAGCCTTCTAAGGTACACAAATATATTTTTCCACATTGTGTAAGGGAAGCCCTTCTCCAAATAACTTATGGAGTTTTTTCTAGCTTTTCTTCTTATCTTTGGTGTGCATGAATCATAAAGTGAAGCTAGCACTGTGTCCTCAATGTATAGATATGACTCAATGCGGGAGAGCACATCATGTTTGTGGCCTTGTTTGCAAGTTTGACCTTGTGCAAAATGGGAAACAGGTTCTCCATGATGCCACATTCTCACAGAGCATCCTTTATGAGTTGCAAAATAGCCTCGTAGGCTTTAGTGATGATCCTCGTCTCATTATAAGCTTGTTGCACGTCATCTTCACTAACCACATTTGCCAATTTGTGCATAAGCTCCCTGGTCATTACATCCCTATTGTGATTCCCCCCAGATGGATGTAACATACAAATAACATCACGGATATTGAAGCAACTAGTGAGAAGGTTGATTCAATCATCTTGGCTTGTTCAACTGCATGCCTCCATAGTAGAAATTTTGGCAACCAGTAAGATAAATGTTAGAAAATAGTGTGAAGTAGAAATGTCTCCTTCAAGTGAAGAACAAATCACCATGTCGTTGTCACTTGTCATTTGCGTACTCCACCCGTATGTGCAAGTGTTTCAATGGAAAAAAATACGTGCTTGCGTTCTCTTGCACCAAGGGGTGTTTCTTTCATATGTGTGACAATGTTGCCAATCTTCATAATGTGGGCATCCTTTCCTGCATTTTTTGGAGAGTTGAAACCTGGCCCTCCAAAGAGGCAATTCTATTTTGTAGGGCCAATGTCTTGAGCTAAAGAGCTTGACATAGGTGTATCCATAAATGCAAAGAAACACTTACACCCATAGACAACCACTTGCAATAGCCTAACAAGACTTCTTCTCCCCTCCCAAGATATTGAAGAAATTATGAAAGGCTATTAAATGATGGATGGAAGCGGCTTGTAGGATTGTACGGATACAAATGGCCATTCACCTAAATGTCGACATTAGTCTCACCAATGGCACAACGTTCTTATGAGATGACCTCTACTCACCCACACGTGCGGCCTTTGGTGCAAACTCCATGAGCAAGAGAATATGTGCACTTTTGGTGTGCGGAATAGGTGATGGTGGAGAAACAAGATTTGTGATGTGTGTGAGCACCATGGCAGCTGATACATGAGGAAGCAAAGGATGAAAAGAGGGAGGGAGGGAGAGGGGTGGAGGAGGAGAGAAGGGGACAGGGAGGGAGAGAGGAAGGAGGAGGAGGAGAGAACAAAGGTTTTTTTTTTTTTTTGGGGGGGGGGGGGGGAAGAGAGAGAGAGAGATTTGAAAATCTAGACTTTTAGTGGCTTGTAGGTCAAAAAATGGTTTTTCTGATATGTATATATGTTGGGGGGGATTTTTAGGTCAAAAATAAATAGAAATGACTTTTTTGAAAAAAAAGTCAACTTCTATCCCTTAGTTATGCACGTTTTTAAAGATGTGGTCACACTCCTTTATTCCCTTCACTTTCAAAAAATTAGAGAGAGAAAAGGACCTCTTAGGTCCACATCTTACACGTGCGTTAAAAAAAGGCTAGAAAAACATATTCAAAATTAGCTTCTTGAATGCCCTTGTCCCCTTAACCCTACACAATATCATCTTTAGTCCCTAAAAATTAGGATTCCTTACAAGGCCCATGCAAAGTCCACATTTTTCCTAATGCATGGCACACACTTAGCATCAAAAATGTCTTATGAGCTTTTGATCTCTATTAGAAACATCAGACTGTGGTAATCCATCCTTGCAAGGCCCATGTAAAGTCCATATTTTTTCTAATGCATGACACGTACTTAGCATCAAAAATGTCTTATGAGCTTTTGATCTCTATTAGAAACAATAGATTTTGGTAATCCATGTAACCAAAAAATACATTGAAAATATTTAGAATAAATAAACAAATCCACTTGGAGACCTTTTAGACACATTATCTATCAAAGATCAATTAGATTCCAAAATCTAAAAAGGTTCTAACAACTCAGTTATCTAAACTCTTTGTGATTTATTAACTTGTCACTTGAAGTGGACGGCAAGCAAATGGGGTTGGGAACATCAAGAGGGTGAACACTATAAGAGGAGTTGTCTATAACCGCTAGCATTGCCGCAAAAATTTGCGGAACAGGCAATAACCACGGCTATGGATGCAATAGTGGTTTTTGAGCAATAATCACGGTAATAGTTGCGGTAATATACCCACTGCTATTACCGCGATAGTTGCCACATCTATTACCACGCTTATTGTCGCTACACGTTAATTCAAAAATAAAGGTGCTCAAATGAGCACCTTTATTTTTGACCTACATAAAACAATGAAACATCAATTGTTTTTTGGAAGAGTATAAAGAATACCAAAGAATTGAAATTGAATTTACTTTACGTTGACAATTCTATTTGCAGAAGATTAACTATTTAAAAAAGTTACAATAAAAAGTAAATAGTTGTATATACATTGTGCCACATTGGGACTTTACGAAAGTTTGGGCAAAATATTTTCTATCTAATCCTCCTCTATCTCGTCATCGTTCAGAGGCACGCATGTTTGATCACTTTGACTCTACATAAACCCAAACCAAATTAAATAATTATCAACAGCTCAAAACAATTGATACAAAATTACTTGTTTAAACCTACCGCTTGTGTAGTGATCCAACCACCGCGTCGAATTGCTCACGAGAGATGTGGTTTTTTTCGAACAACCATCGCCAAGTATCAAATTCTGTATGTCGCTCCCGTTACTTGACCATCTCTCTGGTTGGTCGAGAGAGAGTGTTATTTTCTTAAGCTAGCAATAACAATACCAAATCATCAACTACAATCTTTATAATCACCGATCGACGTTATAATTTAATCAATCTTACATATTTGTCCTTCCAAGCTCCCTTGCCTCCTGAGCCATAGTGAGTGGGAGTTTGTCTGGCGCAAGCCTCGCGTTGTTGTCTGTATGATGAGCCCATCACATCTTGATCGATCTTTTCTTGAATTGCCCACTCTCACTCCGCGTCTGCCATGTTGCCACGCGGTAGCTCCTATCTGGATCTCTGACCTGGTTGGCTGTTGCACATCGCACATTGGACTGCTTGTTTTTCAGAAATGTCTTTATGAAGCCCTCCAACCACTGTTGTGAAAACAATTGATCAGGGGCATCTAGAAATCTAGCTAGCTAGCGTCCTCAATATACCGTGCATGATCGGGCAGTTGGTATCTAAACTTTATAAAATAGTTCCTACTGGTATTTTCAGATTGGCAATGTGAGTAAAGATATTAACAACCGAAGTTTTGTCAGGGGCCAGGTTGGTGCCAATTTTTCTACGTCAAGAAATGTGCAATCTGGTGTTTTTTGAAGCTTCTAGGATGTGGTGTGCACAGTGTGAAGTCAACATGAAGTGACTGTGCGTCAATCGGGGATCGGAGCATGGAGTTGTTGCAAGTTAAAGTTGGTACCATTTGCTTACGTAGGAGGAGCTGACAGATAAGTGTTGTTGGATTTGGCGGCCTCAGATTGTGGTTTCAAAAAAATGTGAGGTGCAGATCAAGCAAGTGGGGTTGTAGCCGGGGATGTGGTCTACCATCATGACTTTGCAGATCGAGAATCGGGTCACCAAGTGTGAAGTGGCACACTTGCCAATCGGGGGAAACAAAAAAGGAACTTGCTTAACATTTTTTTTAGAAGACTTTGGTGGTTTTTAAAGGCCTTGGAGGGGGGTGGCCTAGGTGGTGCCACGTGTCACATGCAAGATCCCACATGGGATATCAAAATCAACTCGGTCACGGTTCTTCTAGAGGAGTGAGCACATGCAGTTGGCAACGAGCTAGAGGTGTTGAAGCTCTGTGGGCGATGGAGTTACTTGGTGGCAGCTTTGGTGGCAGCTTTGCGTAGTGGCGCGAGAAGTTGAGTCTGGACGTTTTTGGCCAAGTGATGGCACCCGTGGGCAATTGAGGCGGCGCCGCCCTCGCGTAGCAGGTGATGACATGGAAGGTCCGATTGGGCCGAGGTCACTCGCCCGTAGGGGCAAATGTTTTTTGAGAGAGGGCTTGGGAGCACTGACGGCACCGTCGGTGCCCCACTTGGAGAGATGTTTCATGTCGGTTGGGGCTCAAGTAAATCGAGGCCAAAAATAGCAAAGGGCCCTTCACACGCCATGCAAGGCTAAGAATAGTTGGGGAGCTATAAGAAGAGGGGCTCACACACCCATAGGGGCCCCGTTTTGCAGGTTGAGGGAATTTTTTGGACAGGTTTTCAAAGAGCTCTTGAGGAGAGACAAAAAGGAAGAAGAGGAGGCAATGGTTTTTGGCTCAAGGCAAGGAAGGAGTTCTTTTTCCAAGGGAGGAGAAGAGTTCGGAGGGGTCTTCCCGAGATCCCAAGGCAGGAAAATGATGTTTTTGGAGGAGGAGAAGTTTGGAAAGAGCCGTGGAGGAATTGTTTGGAGCCAACGGAGGCGATCTCAAGGGTTTTTTCCGGTCGCTCTCAGCGAGGAGAGTTGTACCAATGGTGAAGCCAAAGTTTCCATTTTTTCCTTGTTGCTCGAGGTCTCCATGTCGAGCCGGTTGTAGTAGGTTTTGATGGTGTTGCAGATGATGTTTCTTTATCATAATCAAACCAAATCACATGAGTTTTTCGTGCCGTTCCTTTCCCTTTTCCACCTTCTTCTCTTTGATCTGTTGCAGCTGTATGGTGCCAGTGCTTGAGATGTGTGTGCCTCCCCGGGCCTTTGGGTGTGTGAGAGAGAAAGAGAGAGCGGTGTGTGCTGTGACACGATCGTAAACAGACCGGTGTGGATTGTTGTTGATTCTGCAAGTTTTGAAGGTGAACTCTAGTAGGATCAATACAAAGCTCTCACAAAACCTAAGAACTCTCATTAATCTTCTCTACAATGGTATTTACTTAAGATACATTAGCATATATTTATTGAATGGGTGATAGAAGAAAAACAATGTTGAATTATCTTGCAAAGTCCAATCATGGTTGTCAAAGGCTTACAAATAAGGTTCTACTTTTATCTATATTTATAAAGTCTCTGTCTATTGTTGTAACAGTTCTAGAATTTATAAATATGCTCACATGTGTTCATTGAGGGACCATGTGGGGGGAATAGCCACTTTAGGGTAGCACCTTCTTCTTGATTATGCATTAGAAAAGAGATATTACAAGCTTGTTATATAGGGATCATAAACAATGATATCATGGGTACATCATGGAGTGAAGCCTCACCATATGTGTATCTTCATCCTAGGTGGAAATCTACACATGTTATCACATGGACTATTGCATGGTTTATGCCACACGGGTTGTGATTGGAGAATGGATGGTGCACACCACAAGCTCATGCATAGGACAAAGACCACATGCCTAACAAATCTGCCATTGGGATTTGGACTAATGATCACTTGCATAGAGACTATAATGATACATAGGCTACTCAAGTCACACAAACTATGCCACACGTGCTACAAAGTGTTATCATGTTGCTTTTCTTCCATGATGGATAACATTGATAAAAGATGCAAATTAATCTTTCCGGAGATGTATATGTTATTAGTGCCGTGATGGGGGATGATGACACGGTAATGTAAAGGTGAATGTATGAGAGTTGTGGCTTCTGGGACCAGTAAGTGTACTATTGATGCTTAGAAATTGTTGAAGTGCAATTTTATGGCGTGATTATGCAATGTTCAAAGTTCTCTCCATGCTTGTCTTTATGGTTGATTGATTGGAGTTCGGATGGAGAAGTTACGGGCACTTTACTATTTTTTGAGGGCTGCAATTTTGGGGTCGACCTCAAGAAATGTGCCAAGTAATCTATCTCAATTTGATAGATTTTAAGATTATAGCTATAATGCAAGTTACGTGGAGTGCTTAGTAGTGCTCGAATTGGATTTTATTTGGTCAAATTATGATAAACTTAATTGTGGATGAGAAGCTCTATAGTTCTAGGCTTCCATAAGTAGGGAAAATGTAATGCAAAAGTGGTTTACAAAATTTGTGCTCGAGATTCAATTCCCTTCACAAAGCACCATGAGGAGCCAAAATCATTAAGAATACGGGTGGAAAGGGGGAGAGAAGCAATAAATGCTACTCAAATTACCATGCAACCTCCCATTCTTTGTAGGGGAGGATCCCACCACATTGATTCAATATTGAAGAGAGTAAGAAGGTGTCAAATGGGTTAGTCCCACTCAAGATAGAATGAGGGATAGGTAGAGGTACGCACCCACTCTTATGTTTGAGAAGTACTGCAAATCATAAGGAGTAGTGAAATCATTTGTGGCAATAAAAGCCTTCCTAGCTTTCAATTATCCACCAATTAATTTTGTAGGGGAGCAAGTCACCAAGAAGTAACAATTTTAAGGGTTAATAAGAGCACTCTAGCCTTCCAAGTGCCCAAACTTCAAGGTAGTTGGGCATTCATAAGAAATTTTCATTCAGGGGCTTATCGCACAGAGACAAGCAAGTGGCCATTGAGTTCAGCTACAACACCAAAGTTGGTAAAACCACCAATGTAAAGCAATGTCTATGAAGTAGATATCAAATAGTTAAAGGTTTATGAGCATAGGTACGTGCCAAGTGAGCCCTTAATAGGTACTTAAAAGGAAGCCACTCACATGCACACACGCACATGCACACATGCACATGCATGCATGCACACGCACGCGCACACACACACACACACATTGAGACTACTCATAGTGCCCACAACACAAGATTATTGTTTTGCCTAACAAATTCCCAATATCATAATGAAGTGTCCTCATCTTAGGGCTCTTGAGTTTGAGAGAGAGAGAGAGAGAGAGAGAGAGAGAGAGAGAGAGAGAGAGAGAGAGAGAGTGCATGTGCTTGTGTGAGTGCGTGTGCATGTGTGTGTGTGTGTCATCTAAGAGAGTATAGATAAACAAGGTAGACTCTAAAATAACTCTTGATTATGCAGTAGACAAGAGAGATTGCAAGCCTCTTATACAAGCACCATAAAGGGTGACATCATGGGTACATTATGGAGTGAAACCTCACCATATACATTATCATCTTAGGCGGAAATCTACACATTCTATCACATCATTTATGCAATTGAGGCTTTTATTGGACAAGGGATGTTGCACACCAGAGCTTGGTGCATAGGACAAATACCACATGTCCAAGATACATGTCCTATACTCACATTGGGTAGCCTAGCCTCCACTGATTGAGTTCAAAAACCCTCACCATGGCCCTCACAAAAGGCTATGCAAACTCAAACTCAAGCTGCACAACAAACAATCTTGTTGGCTCAACTACACCCTTACAAACACCTACATAACTTTTTTGTTTCCTTCACACCCCTAACCTAAAATTTCAATTTTGAAGCTACTGGAAAACCCCTGCATCAAAAAATCATGTTTTTTCCCAACTGTCAGTGTGAAGCAAGATTTGACCAGCAGCATCAAAACATTAAAGCAATAAACTTTTGTGAAGAAACTTCCATAGTGGGATTGATCAAGAGGGTTTTACAATAGAAAAAACTCCCTGAGAAAGATGCAATGGGCTCATCCCACACTCAACAACACAAAGCTCAGGTTAGGCAAACTCTCATGTACTATGGTTCGGGAGGCAAAGAGGCTTGGAAAGATAAATACGTAAGTTATTTTTAATTGTGCAAGTTTGGATAACAAAGTGTTTTAGTTTGTTAGACCTTTTTGGTTGGCGTTAACTTAGGGAAATATCACATTGACTCATCCTACTAGAGAGATGGTCAAGTAACGAGAGAGACACATAGAGTTTGATACTTGGTGATGGTTGTTAAAAAACCATCATATCTTTCAAGAGAAATTCAACTTAGCAGTCGGAACTCTATAAGCAATGAGTGTATAAGACAATGAATATTTTATTCAAATCTAATTTGGGTTATTGATTTATTTAAATTGTCTTTGGTTGGTGTAGAGCCAAGGCGATCCAATGTATGTAGCTTAGGACGAGGATGAGGGTGAGGAGGAGGAGGATTAGGAGAGATAGAAACTTGTTATGTAGTCCTCTTTTCCAAGTGCAAATGTGGCACAAAAAAACCCTCATATTTTGTATATAAAACTCGTTTGTCAATTTGATTTTTTTTTTCTTTTAAAGTATTGTTCTACTCCGCCTCAATTTATAAAGGTAATTTGACTTTATTTGTAATTTTTCCAAAGTATTGTTCTATTTTGCCTTAATTTATAAAGGTAAGTATGAGTTATAATTGAAATTTTTTAATAATTTTCAAAAAACAATTGATATTTTATATGTTTTATGCATGTCCAAATAAAGATGCTCATTTGGGCCACCCAATTTTGGGTGGTCCAAATTAGCATCTTCATTTTTGAAAATTTGTATGGCGGTATAAGCGTGGTAATGACGCCCTAGTAGAGGTGGTAATAGTTGTGGATATATTACCATAGATATTACCGTTCTTATTACCAAATATCCATTCCCACACCGATTACCACCTTTATTACCGCACATGCAAAAAATTATCTCTCCTTTTTTCTTTGTTAATCCACAACAATACTAGTGGTTATGGAGTTTTCCTTTACAGTAGCAGAGAGCAAACATAATGATGCACAAACAAACTCCAAGAAGAAACATTTGATCAGCTACTCCAAAAACCAATGTTTTATAACCTGCAGGACTCAGCACATTGTATAGACAGAGCAGAGATTTCAAAAAATTGCAGCACCTTGTCAAAACTCAAGGTCCTTTGAGCACTGAGCACTAGATATTGTCCAAAAAATTTGCCAAAAGAGAGTCAAGAGCCGTGCCAAAAGTGTAAACTTGGACCTTATCAGCACATTAAACGTCATCAATTGGGTGCAACCTTGTCCAATTATACTCGTTCAAGTTCTCAACATTCCTCTGATCATAAAATTGATATGTTTTAGCTAAGTTTAGTATGTATGATGAGGAAGAAACTTTGTAGGATAAATGTTTTAAACATTGGTTTGTTGCAAGGACAAAGAATGTATTGGTGGTCCCAAAAGGTATGTCTTGGACACTCCTTTTTCAACTGATTTTGGGGAAAGAGAAATAATGATTTTGGGGAGAGGGAAATCATCTCTCTCTCTCTCTCTCTCTCTCTCTCTCTCTCTCTCTCTCTCTCTCTCTCTCTCTCTCTCTTCCTTCTATGCACAAATGATGGAGCCTTCTCTTGAGCTAGAGGTGTGTGTGTGTGTGTGTGTGTGTGTGTGTGTGAGAGAGAGAGAGAGAGAGAGAGAGAGAGAGAGGGAGAGAGAGAGAGAGATATGTTTTGTTGTGTTTATGCCTTGAGCTCTTCTTCATGGTTGTTATGGATGTATGTTCATGCCTTGAGCTCTTTCTATGCAGATTTTCCTTACCCGAATCCGTTCCCACTAGTGCAGACACGATTAGTTTCCTCAAAAGAGTCACAAGATGCTTACGGGAGTATTGGGCTTCACGAAAAAAGGAACAAAGAGAGAGGAAAAGGCACACTCTCAATGTTGAAAAGCAAAAGGACGTCCATCTTGATGAGAAGCATAAGAAAGATTCTTCGTGTTGTGTCAAAGTGTCGGCAAGCGCAGACACAAGGATTGACAAACAAACTCCAAGAAGAGATACTCGATTAGCTACTCCAACAAAAACCTACAGAACTCGGCACATTGTAAAGAAAGAGAAGTTATTTCAAACATTTTCAACACCTTGTCAGAAGTCAAGGTCCCACACTTAGCTACAAAAATACTTTTTAAGAGGGCAATAGTGATGGTCTGCATTAATTCCAGGGATGAAGTAGATACAATGTCCTTTACCAATAGAACACTTACAAAGTCACTAGGTATAGATAGAAGAAGATCGGTTTTGCAAATGCACGACTACACTTTGAGGATGAGAACAATCCTTTTTCGGCTATAGCATGCCAACGACAAGTTCATCATTCTACGTGCATCACATAGGACATTCAGGATCTTGTGTTTGATTTATGGACAACAAATACCCGAGTCTCTCCAAATGAGAACGACATATTCCAAAGGCCTGTCGATAGAAATACTGTTGTTAAGTGTCCATTGCATTTGCTAAACCAACCTCAAGTATTATGAACCATGCAAAAAAAGTTTGTTTCCGTGCATAGTAAGAATAGACACTAGGTAAAGTGCTTTCAACCACCACTTTGAAGAAAAAGGTTAAGTGCTTTCAACCACTTTATGTGGATATTTCTCTTAATAGAACTTAACAACGTGTAAAATGCGATTAAAAGCCTATAAACTACACTTAAACCCCATTTTCAAGTAATTTGTTGACTGCTATTAACCACTTTTTCGGGGTTTGATTTTGACAAGCTTCTGAACGTGCTCCTACAAGTAGTTATAGACACTCTTAGGTGGTCTTGACCACTTTTGTACTTTCACAACCATCGATAATCTAAAAAACCACTGAAAGTGGTTTTAGCGACCTCAAATACCACCTCAAGGAATTTTTGTGGTGTTTGAGTTACTTTCAAATAAAATGAGGATGCTCTTTCAGGTGGTCGGAACTTCGTCTATGTGCTTATAAATTCTTCTTAAGTACCACTTTTAAGTAATTTAATGGCCGCTTTCAACCACTTTCTGGTGGAACTTGGAATTTGCTAAGTGCTTATATAGGTCCTGACCACTTTCAAGTAGTTTGATGACCACTTTCAACCACCTTCAGGTTGTTGGAAATTTGCCAAGTGCTTATATAGGTTCTCACCACTTTCAAGAATTTTGATGACCGCTTTCAACCCTCTATAGGCGGTTGGAAATTTGCCAAGTGCTTAAATAGATTCTTATCTTTTTCAAGTAGTTTGATGAACGCTTTTAACCACTTTGAGGTGGCTTGGATTTTCCAAGTTCTTTTAGGTTCTTCTCAACACTTCCAAGTAGTTTCAAAAGATGAAAAGTGGTTCCAACCACTCTGAGGTGGGTTTAACCACCTTGGAGTAGTTTCAAAAGCCAAAAAATAGTTCATACCACTTAAAGCTGGTTTTAACCGCTTGGAGACAACTAAAAACCACTTTCAATCATGCAAAACCACTTCTAAGCGTGGTACTAGCAACCTCAAAATCTACCGTCACCACTTTCACCACTTTGAGGTGGTAAGTGCTTTCACAAGCCTGAAAGTGGTTATAACAACTTGTAGGTGATGTTTTCAATCAGCTTAATCACTTTTGGCAGGTTTAACCACTTGCCAATTAGCATTTTGAACCATTTTAAGTTTTTGTACATCTACTATCTTTGAAATACAACACTAGCAGATCACATTATCTCATCATTGCCTCCGTTCTTGTGCGGGTAGAGTTGTACAAAAGTTTTTAGGACACGCATCCTACCATGCACATCTCTCTTAGATTCTTTGAGAGTATGAAGCATTTCTTTTCTTGAAAACTAAAAAACCATAATACATGATGTTGCGAGTATCACGTTGGTAGGGGGAAAGGGGAAGACAACCGGAACCCAAACAGTCTGCCTCTCTATAGCCCAGGATAATCACTACACCCCAATCCACTAGAGTTCACCTTCAAAACTAGCACAATCGACAACAATCCACACCGGCCTGTTTACGATCGTGTTGCAACACACAACCCTCTCTCTGTCTCTCTCACACACCTAGAGTCCCGAGGAGGCACACACGTCTCAAACACCGGCACCATACGGTTGGAGCAAAGCAAAGAGAAGAAAGGGGGAAAAGGGAAAGAAACGGCACAAAAAATTGATGTGATTTGCTTCGATTATGATAAAGAAACATCATCTACAACACCATCAAAACCTGCTACAACCGGCTCGACATGGAGACCTTGAGCAACAAGGAAAAAGTGGCAACTTTGGCTTCACCACTCGTACAACTCTCCTTGCTGAGAGAGGCAAAAGCCCTTGAGGTTGCCTCCGTTGGCTCCAAATAATTCCTCACAGCTCTCTCCGAATTTCTTCTTCTCCAAAAACACCTTTTTCTTGCCTTGGGAGCTCGGGAACACCCCTTTGAACTCTTCTCCTCCCTTGGCAAAAGAACTCCTTCATTGCCTTGAGCCAAAAACCCACCTCCTCTTCTTCTTTTTCGTCTCTCCTCAAGAGCTCTCCAAAGACCCGTCCAAAAAACTCCCTCAACCTGCAAAAACGGGGCCCCTATGGGCGTGTGAGCCCCTCTTCTTATAGCTCCCTGACTATTCTTAGCCTTGCATTGCGTGTGAAGGGCCCTTTGCTATTTTTGGCTTCGGTTTACTTGAGCCCCAAGCCACTTGAACCATCTCTCCAAGCAGGGCACTGACGGCTCCCAAGCCCTCTCTCAAAAAACATTTGCCCCTACGGATGCGTGACCTTGGCCAAAGAGAACCTGCCACATCATCACCTCCTACGCTAGGGTTGTGCCACCTCAACCGCCCATGGGTTCCACCGCTTGGCCAAAAACTCCTAGACTCAGCCCCTCGCGCCACTGCACACAGCCACCACCAAGTAACTCCATCGCCACCACAGAGATTCAACACCTCTAGCTCGTTGCCAACTGCCTGCGCTCACTCCTCTATAAAAATCGTGACCCAGTTGATTTTGATATCCCATGTGGGATCTTGCCTGTGACACATGGCACCACCTAGGTCACCCCCCTCCAAGGCCTTTAAAAACCACCAAAGTCTTCTTAAGCAAGCTCCTTTTTTGTTTCCCCCAATTGGCAAGTGTGCCACGTCACACTCGGTGACCCGATTCTCGATCCACAAAGTCATGATGGTAGACCAAATCCGCGGCTACAACCCCACTTTCTTGATCTGCACCTCACATTTCCCAAAACCACAATCCAAGGCCGTCAAAATCGGTAACACTTATCTATTAGCTCCTTGTAAGCAACTGGTACCAACTTTAACTTGCAATAACTCCATGCTCTGGTCCCCGATTGATGCACATTTACTTCATGCTGACTTCACACCATGCACACCACATTCTAGAACCCCATCAAGCTAGAAAAAACACCAAATTGCATAATTCTTGATGTGGACAACTGGCACCGACCCGGCCCCTGGCAAAACTTCGCCTGTTAATATCTTGACATCCGGGACTCAGATTGCCGATCTAAAAAGATCAGCAAGCTCCATAAATTAAGCACTACACTCCCATAGATCCAAATTGGCTTAGACCACCTAGAATCACTTTGCCTATCCGTCTCAGATCTGCAATTACCTCCAACTTCAAACTCAAATAGGCTTGCAGTCTGTAGCTCCGTTTGACGAGCCGTCTAGACCTGCTAGCACATCTTCACTCTATCAGGTACTATGAGTTTTGGCTCTTTAGTTTCAAGGTGGGGTTCTACCACAACTTTGGATTTCTCTTTACTGGTTCCAACCACAAGCTCCTCAGGTTTTGCTATACTCTCAAGCTTGGGTTTTTGTTTTCCCAGCATTTCTTTAGTAATTCATACCAAATTTTGATAAGCTTCAAGCTTAGCTGCTTCCATATCTGGAGAAGGATAGTTTTTCCATTTGTTTTTCATATTTTGCCCTGCTTTAAGTCCCGCTTGGAAAGCTTCCAAGCCTGCATTGATTGGCTCAAAAATTTTGTCTACCAAAATTGATCCTCTAGATTTCATTCTAGTTTCTTTGATATCACTCCTAGTTTCTTTCACTTTTCCCGGAATAGTTTCTTGGCTTTTTCCTCGATTTCATTCCTTTATTTTTGTTTTCTCATCTAATACCTTTGGATTATTCTTTTCTTGGTCTTTTGAGAGGAATTTTTAGTATTCTCCGATTCATTAGAGGAGTTGTGTTTCTTTTTCTTAGCCTGGGCTCTAGTGATCACCTTGATTGGAACGATAGGTTCACTCTCCGATGAGCTACTAGGCATCACTTGGACTACATTCACTACTATTTTTTCCTTGTTTAAAGGATTTTTTGGACAGTCTTCAGGGAAGTGTCCACCCTTTTTGCAACATTTTGTAGAAAAAAATTCAACTGGCTTAATGTTCTTGTCCGGTTCTGGGCATTCATTTTTCCAATGATCATCTACACCGCAATTATGGAAGTTTCCAATCCCTGGCTTAATCATGGGTCTTACCATAGGAGGTCTAACACCTTGATTAGCTACATAGTACATCGGTGTAAGCTCTGGTGTAGCATAAGTCAGAGGTCCTTCCATTGAAGGTGGATGTGAATTATACCACTCTCCTTCTACCATTACTGTAGATGGACTAGGCTCCACATAAGTGTAACGGGCACAAGTGCTTGTTTATCTATGAATCCTTTTGAATGCATGTACTTTATAGGCACTACATTATTTCCAGGATATGGAGGTTATTGACCCAACATTGGTTTTGTGGTCTTTCCATACCCATCGGTGGTCTTTGGCTGGGGCCATATTAGGCTGATATCTGTACATGGGTTGTCCTTGTGGCCTCATAGGCACATATTGAACATTTTCATTGTACTTTGGTCGGTAATAAAACTCATTGGTCTCATGGTTGGTCCATTTAACCTCAATAGCACACAATTTTTGCGGCCTGATTGGTTGTCCCTGTTGAGGTATACCTTGCCCTGGTCTTGTCATAGGTGCTTTCTGCATATTATTCATCATTTTGTTCATCCTTTTGAGCATATCTTCTATGACTATTAGTGGTGCTACAACAGCCATTCTCACTTGTGTTGGTTTGGTGGATGTTGTTTTCTCACTCTAAGTATCCTTAAGGACATCTTCTTCATTGAAAATATCACAATTGTCCCCCAAGTCAATAGCATCTGATACATACTCTTCTAGGATCATATGTTTCTTGCTATATCGTATAGCATGAAGTTTCTTGTTTAGCAATCCCTCTAGAAACAATGACATTGACCTTTCTTCTGTAAGTATTTCTAGTTCTGGGCACCTTGCAATGTATTACTTCATCCTAGTTGCACAATCCCTAACAGACTCACCTTGTTTTTGTTTGAAGCTATAGATTTGAGCTACCGTGTTATGTTTGATCCCAATTTTGGAACATGCAGCCACAAATCCCTGAGCTAATGTATTTAAGTCTATGATTGACCTTGGTGGAATGTTTTGGAACCATGTCAATGCTTTTCGTTCTAATGTCATTCCAAATCCCTCAAGTTGAGTGTGGAAATCAAATATACATTCTGCTCTTAGCACTTGCTTAAATCTTGCTAAGTGGATCCCCAGATCCACTGTATTTTCTAATACATTTTTTAAAACCAGCTGGTCTAACACGTTTATTTGGCTCAATTCCAGTTCTCTTGGCAGTTGGTCCTGTCCCAAGTCCTTCAAACCAGTCTCTTGTAAATAGTGACTCATGTAGCCCTGGAATGGCTTTAGTGTCGCTCGGTTTTCTTCGTGATGAGGTAGGTTCGGGTTTTTTAACATTTCTCCCAAACGATCTCTCACGGAGTTCCTCTCTTGGAATAGTTTCTGGTCCTTAGCCCAATATCCAATCTCTTATGGAGTACCTTTGGTATTTGGTTTGTTCTACCTCCTTAGGACTCATCATAACAAAGTTGTAATTGTTATCATAACAATCCCTAAATAGGTAAGTTGGTAGATTTGTTGAACCCTTGTCTTTGGATTTGAAGATATAGATGATCTTCATGGGTGTTAACTATCCTGATTTGGCATGAGAAGTCCATAAAAGATTCTTGACGTTCCTATCCACCCAAAAATAGACTTCAATCCTAGGATTATCCGTGCTAATCCGTTTCAAAGGTTTCAAATCAACTTGATCGTATCCCTCAAATTCTAAAGTTGGTGGACCTTCTTTTACTGCCGTATATGGAATTATGGTATTCACTTCTAATCCCCATTTGTCTATCACATCAGGGTTTTCAACTTTTAAATACTTAGTTTTGTTTTTATCCATATACATTTTTCCTTGTTTGTTTGTCATGATTTCCTCTTCAAAATCTATGCCATGGTCATTAATGCGAATAGCATACTCTTCATTAGGATCTAGGTAAACCTGAGCTCCATGGACATTAGTCTTATAAAAGGTGAGTATGTGCTTACATCGCACTGTCATTCCGATTCCTGAATGAGTCGAATAGGAAGACATTTCATATGTTGAGTCAGAATAGGTGTCTGAGACTTCTTCAAAGATAGTATCCAAGTGATCACCTTGATTCACACTCTCTCCGGTGCACACTTTACTAGTGGTCTCTCCAAATATGCCTTGATTTGTTAGTATACGACCAAATCTAAGGTTCATATAGACTTGTTAAGCCCTGGATAGAGTACTTACCGTCAATAGAGTACTTTCCGTCCAATTGAATTGGTATCCGTTTCTTCCACTTGACTTGAGTGCAACCCCTATTGTTAAGCTCTCAATTCCTTGCGTGTAATCTAATTCTTATATGAATTTTAACCAAGTTAGTTTTTTTCTCTCAAAGACTGTACAATTTCTGCTAACTATTGTGATTGGTCTATGTATATCACTTCAATTTGAGCTAAGTGAGTTAGCAATTGAAACCTTCAGATTCTACTCTTGCAAAAAGCCAAAGGATTCATCTGCAACCTGAAAGCTGAGTTAACAGGTACCAATTTGGACCCGATGGAACCCAAACTTGACCATTGACCTTGTATTATGTTGTTCTAACACTGAACAAACTCAAAAGTAAAAATCTTGTCTTTGGGTCTCAGTAGTAAATAATCATGATTATTTACTTTTGTCATAATAATCAATATCTAATTCTCCTAAATGATTTTCTCATATTAAACTGATCATTTAATGTGGGGAAGTGCCAAGGGAGAAAAAGCTAGAATATTGGTTAAGTTAGCAGACCGGCCACAGTAGGGATCCAAAGGAGGGAAAATAGGGATCCAAAGGGGGGGCCATCTGCAAAAGAGCCATGTGAAACAACGGGCTAAAAAGACCCTAAGGTTCAGCCCATTAAGACTTCCAAAATGCTAAGGTTCCAAAATTCAAAGGTTGTGTCCAAAGGTCAACCTTAGGGAAAATTTGATGCTTAGTGTGTGCCCAAAAAGTCTTTCTACATCCCTACATGGGAGGGGGCGAGCCCCAAAGCTAGGGGATGAGAGAGAAAGCCACACACACACACACAGGCTCCCTTTACACAAAGGGAATGAGGGACACATGTCAGCTCCCTAGGCCAGATGCCCACAAGGTATGCCCAATTCCTATTGGAAGACCCTTGAAGTGGACCAATGAGAATTAGGCTAGAGTAAATCTAGTTTAATTAATTTAAAAACATTTAATAAAAGAATCCAATAAGAATTAAGTGTCCTAGAAGACTATTGGGCAGTCTCCCAAGGGGTCCAATGAGCATTCAGGAGCCCCATGGCTTGCCTGATTCCTATTGGCCAGGAGGCAAAGGGGTCCAATGAGAGTTTAGTTTAATTATTTAATTATCTAAAGCTCTCACAAAAGGGGAAAGAGGGACACATGTCAGAAGGCTATCACTTATGCTGCTTAATCCCTATTGGCTTGACCTGGGGAGGTCCAATGAGGCAAAAGCCAGACTAACTTAGCAGCTAGGGCTCGCCCAAGAGAGAGAGGGGGCTGATTTTTGCTTGGCATTTGACACACACACTCTCACACTTGACCATGTGTGAAGGGAAAATACTCTATCTCCTCCCAAGCTTTAATGGAGAGCTCATCACCTACTCCAAGCTTGTGAGATAGAAGCCTACATCAACACTCTCTTGGCATGTGGATGCAAATCCAACCAAGAGCCAAGCTTCAATGCATGCTCATCTTCTCTACCAAGCTAATTACTAAGCTAAGCTATGCTAATATGAGTGATTATGTGAGGAGATGTACTTCTTTCTCGTAAGATACTTCTTTTTCCTCTCAATCTACTCTCATACCCTGCTAGCTCTCACCATCTTCGAAGGTGTGTGAGGTCTTGGGTCTGAGAACGGGGATAATTCAAGTTGTGTTTGATTACGTGTTTTGCTTGGTGTATGAAGCTTCCATCTTCATTGCACTAGCTCGTCTTGAAGGAACACAAAGAATTGTATTGTACAATGTCTCTCTTGATGGGAGAAACCATAATACAAAGCCTTTTGGAGGGGGGACCGGCTCCATGCAAATCGGGTCCTCAACTGTTGTCAATAGCTTAATTGCTCTCTCTTTTGAAAGTATTGTCGATGCTATCTAACTAGGTGTTATGCTTTTTGTTGCTCTCTCCACCCAAGCACTCTTGTAATTCTCATTAGGAATCAACTCTAATGAAATGCTCACTATGTTCATGCTAATTTCCGCTACACATAAGATTTTAGGCCATTAAATGTTACATTGGTATCAGA
The DNA here is from genome assembly GCF_014529385.1 of Adiantum capillus-veneris. NCBI lineage: Eukaryota > Viridiplantae > Streptophyta > Polypodiopsida > Polypodiales > Pteridaceae > Adiantum > Adiantum capillus-veneris. Next base: position 97,036,251 of record NC_140937.1, on the reverse strand, counting down.
GCTCAAGGTTTCTCTTTTCTTGCTCAAGAAGGGAGGTCCTCAAGCTAGCTACAAATGGTTGGTATTATTAATTGCCTGTGAGTAAGTAGAATAGGGATTTTTCAGCCTTGCAGTGCGCCTGCCTTTGTGCAGTTAACGGGGCATCACCGTCGAGAGCTATGGTCTTAATAGTGGAGTCCTACGGGGCTTGCCTACGGCTTAACCACTATTGAGCTATTAGAAGCTTGACAGGAGCCGGTGCTGTTTTGGTGTCGAAAGACCCTCTCTTCTATTCCTTGCAATTAATGGTATTCGAGCCGCGGGTACAGTAGCTTGAGTGCTTTTTCTAAAGGGGTAAAGAGGAGTAGCAACTAGGGCTTGAAGTGCCAAAGTACACCTAAAAAGTTTACACCTAAAAGTTGTTAGAATGGCTGACAATATTAAAGAGAGTGAAATTAATGTTGATAACTTTGATTTTGCTCACGAGCAAACTACTAATGATGCTTCAATGCTTGTTAATTATCTTGTTTCTAGGCTTCAACAAGCCATGGGCAATCCATCTCTCCAAAGTGAAGTGCAACGGCAGCTCCGTGCTCACGGGATTCTCCAAGCTCATCACCATGACGAGAGAACACCTAGGAAGCCTCCTTGTGAGACTACCAAAAGAGGTCTCTCTCCGATTCGGGAAGAAGAAGAGAATCCATATGAAGGGCTCAAGAACTTACTTCTTGATGATGCATCTCCTTCCCAAAGGAGAACTCAAGAGCCTCTACCGAAGGAACGAGAAAGAAGCGAGTCTCCCACCACCTCAGCGGAGATGGCTCCACGAAGACGGCGGGCTAAACGCTCTCCATCACCACCAAAGCGGAGAAGACCATCACACTCTTCTCCACGCCATAATTCAAAGAGGGATGATAAAAAGCAAGAGAAGAAAAAGGCGAGAAAGAGGACACCCTCTTCTCCATCTTCTTTATCCTCTTCCTCTTATGAAAGCTATGGTGAAGACGACAAAGATCAAGACAAGAAAAAGGCGAGAAAGAGGTCACCCTCTTCTCCACCTTCTTCAAATTCTTCATCTTCTGAAGAAAGTGATGGTGGAACTTTTGAACCATCAAAAAGAAGAGGCCATAGGAAATCCTATGCCGCATGGAAGAGGTCGTCCAAGCTGAAGAAATTCAAAGAGGGAGGGAAGAGCATCTCTTTCCTTACCTATGATGGCACCTTCGGTGCTACAGACAAAGTTTTGGCCTTTATCCAGCAATTCGATGCGGCGTTTGGAGATGAGGGCTTCACGGAGTCCTCTAAGCTACGCCATGTAGCTATGCACTTTCAAAAGTCCGCCAGACAATGGTGGTCTAGCCTACGAGCCAACGGTGAAGCTCCACGAACATGGAAGGCTTTAAGAGCTTCCATTATGAAGCAGTTTTTGGCCACCGATGCCAAAGACAAAGTACTCACCGAATGGCGAAGCTTAAAGCTCTCTCCCAATGAATCCATCCACAAATATGTAGACAAGTTTTGGGACCTACAACTCAAAGCCACTGTCTTCAAAAAGTTGGATTTTGGAGAGCAAAAGCAACAATTTTGTGCGGGCTTAACAGAAGAAATGGCGGAGTATGTCAACTCCCAAAGGCCACGTACCATATCGGCGGTAATACACCATACTATGGTGGCCTCGCGAATCAATTTCCAAACGGGGGGTAAAAGAAATAATAAGACCCCGGAAAACAAAGGTTCCAATGAGCCTAAGGGGAAGGACAATGTCCAAAAGTCTCCTAAGGGCAATTCCAACAAAGCTAAAGAGAAGGGAGTTTACAAAGGAAAGAATAAACTCTCTCCTGAAGAGCTTGAGCGTTATCGTAAAGATAACCGGTGTTTCAAGTGCGGCGAACAAGGGCATGCGTACCGCGCTTGTCCCCAAAAGAACAACCGCCAAGATCCTCCTAGAGCTTCTTTGGTTGAAATCCAAGAGGAGGAGATTCACCAAACTCACCACAAAGGATCTCCTCTATGCCATGCTTGGGGAAAGGTAAGAAAACATGATGCTTTTATTCTCTTTGACCCTGGTTCTACTCACAATTTCATATCTATGGAGTTAGCCACCAAGCTAGGCATACAATCCTACGAGATGGGAGATATCCTACCCGCAGACAGTGCCTTCAAGGGGCAAGAAGCTTCAGTCACTCCCTTAATCGGGAAATTGAGGCTTCATGTCCAAGGCTATGTGGACAAAGAGGATTTCTTTATCTCTCCTCTCAAGCATGAGGATGTAATCCTAGGGGCACCATGGTTTGACCGTCTGGCTACCCATGTTAAATTTCCTGAAAGGAGAATCTCCTTTAAGTTCAGGGAAAAGGACATGTATATAGATGCTAGGGAGATGGGTAACACCATCCCCATTGTACATACACCAGCTTTCAACAAGTCAATAAAGAGCTCTATTTCCGTGTACATGATTTTTGTTAAAGATTCTCAAAATGAACCTAATGCTTTAGCAAAAGAAAATAAAAGCAACCAAAAGGAATTAGAGTTATCCAATTTTCTCAAGGGGTTTCAAGATGTCTTTATTGACGACATCCCTTCTGAGCTACCTCCTAAACGAGGTAATGACGACCATGCAATTGAACTTCTTCCAGGAAGTTCACCGCCTAACAAACCTCCTTATAGAGTTTCTCAAGCTCAACAAGAGGAGATTATGCGGCAAGTGCATGAGTTAATTGAGAAGGGCATGGTTAGGCCTAGCTCATCTCCATTTTGCTCACCTGTGCTATTAGTGCAAAAGAAAGACGGCACATATCGTATGTGTGTCGACTATAGAGCACTAAATAGGATCACTATCAAGAATAGGTTTCCCGTTTCACGGGTAGAAGACCTATTTGATAAGCTACAAGGATCGACCTACTTCAGTAGGATTGACCTAAAAAGTGGCTATCATCAAATAAGGATAGTTGATCAAGACATTGTAAAGACCGCATTTCGTACTACATTTGGTCTTTACGAATACATTGTCATGCCTTTTGGCTTGACTAATGCACCAGCCACATTTAACCGCTTGATGGAGAAGCTGTTCAGACCTCATCGAACCTTCACTGGAGTGTTCTTTGATGATATTATCATCTACTCTAATTCATTAGAGGAACATAAGCAACACCTCCAGGTAATATTTCAAGTTTTAAGAGAGAATAAACTTTATGTTAATCGAAAGAAAAGTGAATTTTTCTTGCAAGAGATTCAATATTTAGGTCACATTATCTCTCAAGATGGAATCCAAATGGATCCATCCAAGTTAGAGGTAATAAAAGGATGGCCTAAACCAAGGAATCTTCATGAACTAAGAAGCTTTATAGGTATGTGTGCATACTATAGACGCTTCATAGAAAAGTTCTCACAAATTGCGGGACCATTACATGACCTAACAAAGAAAAATGTTAGGTATACGTGGTCTGCTAAGGAGAACAATGCTTTGAAAAGCTTAAAGAAAAGCTTATCTCTCAACCTGTGCTTACACTACCGGATCTCTCAAAACCATTTGAGGTCCAATGTGATGCTTGTGGTGATTGCCTTGGGGCTGTTTTGCTCCAAGAAGGGCACGCCATAGGCTATGAGAGTCGAAGGCTCGACCCTGTTGAGCAAGCTCTAGGCATATACGAAAAAGAACTCCTTGCAGTTCTACATGCCTTAGACTCATGGAAGCACTATTTATTGGGGACTCCTTTCATTCTGCGAACGGATCACCAAAGTCTTAAGTACTTCATGACGCAGACCAAGCTCTCCGACAAACAAATGAGGTGGGCAAATTTCCTTTCGCAATTTCATTTTCATATTGCTCACATTGCTCGCAAGCATAATCAAGTAGCCGATGCACTCTCAAGACGACCGAGAGTGAATGCGGTTTCCATAGCAACTCACAATGATCTATCTTTAATGATAGATGAGTATGCTATTGATCCCGATTTTAGAGATGTGATTTCAGCCCTTGCCTTAGGGAAGAAAGAAGAACCATTTACTTTACAAGATGGCTATCTTCTCTATGGCAATAGACTATGCGTTACTAACTCACTACGTGAGAAAGTAATGTATGAATCTCATGCTCCCCCATATGCGGGGCATAGAGGGATTCAGTCTACCCTAAAGGGAATTGAAACATATTTCTATTGGCCTACCATGAAAGTGAACATACATGAGTATGTTTCCAAATGTGTGGTATGTCAAAAGACAAAATTTGATAGAGGGAAGCAACTTGGATTGCTTCAACCCTTGCCAATCCCTAATTCACCATGGGAGAGCATATCCATGGATTTTATCTTTGGATTGCCTAAGTCTATCCATGGGAATACGGGAATATGGACGATAGTAGACAGGTTCAGTAAACAAGCTCATTTTATACCTGTCAAAAAGACTATCAAAGCCCATCAAATGGCAACCCTCTTCATTTCGCAAATTTTCAAGTACCATGGCTTGCCAATGTCCATAGTGTCGGATAGAGATCCTAGAATGACCAGTAATTTCTGGAAGGGTCTCTTTGAGAATTTAGGAACAAGGCTAAACTTCTCTTCGGCCTATCATCCACAAACTGATGGCCAAAGTGAAATAGCTAACCTAACTATTCTCGATCTACTAAAAGCCTATGTAACGGAAGTAGATCAAAGATCCCAATGGGAGAAGTACTTACCCTTAGTAGAGTATGCTTACAATAACACTGTACATACTTCTACAGGAAAAGCACCTTTCGAGGTAATTGAGGGAAGATCAAAAAGTCCCTTGCTACTTAAGGTACATGGGAAGATCTTCGCTGCGGATGAGTATAGCCGAGACCTACAAGAATCTTTCCAAAAGATTAAGGATGCTATCTCTATCTCACAGCAAAGGCAAAAGGCTGCTGCTGACAAGCACAGAAGAGCCCAAGCCTTTAAAGAAAACGATTGGGTCTTGTTAAAGTTTCCCAAGGCTCGATTAAGGCACACGACGGGCAAGAATCCTACGGGCCACCAAAAGTACTATGCTAAACTAGCAAAAAGGTACTATGGTCCCTTCCAGATTCTTAGGCCAATCAATGAGATGGCCTATCAACTTAAGTTGCCCAATCATTGGCTCATACACAATGCTTTTCATGTGAGCCTCTTAAAGCCTTACAAAGGAGAGCCACCTCAAGAACCAACTATTGAAGACCCACCGGAGATCGAGGACCACGAGGAGGTGCTGCAGCCCGAGTCCATTCTCCGACATGAAGACAAGGTATTAAGAGGCGGTAAGACTATCCGACGATATCTTATTAAGTTTAAGAATTATCCTTTTGAAGATGCTAGATGGATGCAAGGCATACAATTAAAGGATAACCTAAACCTTGTCAATGCTTACAATGCTTCCCAAGAGTAAGCAAATGTACAAAATGTTAAAAATGAACAAAAATTTTTGTCTTATAAGACTCTTTTTTTCTTTATTTGTGCACAAAAATGAAGTAGTATGCATGCTTAGATCAAGTTTGCGGAGACGACGTCTCCCGAACACCAAGTAGAGCTTGTCACTCTACTATGGAAGATTGATAGGACTAATGTGCAGACATGCTTGCAGCAGCCTCAGGCTCTCAAGCGCCAAATGGACTAGTCATCCATTATGGAATGATGTCGTAGGGTAACATAGGGATCCTCTACCCGCTAAGAAAAGGACTCATGCATATGCTTTATCTTCTCTACACCATAGTCGAGGACGACTATGATTTCAAGAGAGAGGTAATGTCATAATAATCAATATCTAATTCTCCTAAATGATTTTCTCATATTAAACTGATCATTTAATGTGGGGAAGTGCCAAGGGAGAAAAAGCTAGAATATTGGTTAAGTTAGCAGACCGGCCACAGTAGGGATCCAAAGGAGGGAAAATAGGGATCCAAAGGGGGGGCCATCTGCAAAAGAGCCATGTGAAACAACGGGCTAAAAAGACCCTAAGGTTCAGCCCATTAAGACTTCCAAAATGCTAAGGTTCCAAAATTCAAAGGTTGTGTCCAAAGGTCAACCTTAGGGAAAATTTGATGCTTAGTGTGTGCCCAAAAAGTCTTTCTACATCCCTACATGGGAGGGGGCGAGCCCCAAAGCTAGGGGGATGAGAGAGAAAGCCACACACACACACACAGGCTCCCTTTACACAAAGGGAATGAGGGACACATGTCAGCTCCCTAGGCCAGATGCCCACAAGGTATGCCCAATTCCTATTGGAAGACCCTTGAAGTGGACCAATGAGAATTAGGCTAGAGTAAATCTAGTTTAATTAATTTAAAAACATTTAATAAAAGAATCCAATAAGAATTAAGTGTCCTAGAAGACTATTGGGCAGTCTCCCAAGGGGTCCAATGAGCATTCAGGAGCCCCATGGCTTGCCTGATTCCTATTGGCCAGGAGGCAAAGGGGTCCAATGAGAGTTTAGTTTAATTATTTAATTATCTAAAGCTCTCACAAAAGGGGAAAGAGGGACACATGTCAGAAGGCTATCACTTATGCTGCTTAATCCCTATTGGCTTGACCTGGGGAGGTCCAATGAGGCAAAAGCCAGACTAACTTAGCAGCTAGGGCTCGCCCAAGAGAGAGAGGGGGCTGATTTTTGCTTGGCATTTGACACACACACTCTCACACTTGACCATGTGTGAAGGGAAAATACTCTATCTCCTCCCAAGCTTTAATGGAGAGCTCATCACCTACTCCAAGCTTGTGAGATAGAAGCCTACATCAACACTCTCTTGGCATGTGGATGCAAATCCAACCAAGAGCCAAGCTTCAATGCATGCTCATCTTCTCTACCAAGCTAATTACTAAGCTAAGCTATGCTAATATGAGTGATTATGTGAGGAGATGTACTTCTTTCTCGTAAGATACTTCTTTTTCCTCTCAATCTACTCTCATACCCTGCTAGCTCTCACCATCTTCGAAGGTGTGTGAGGTCTTGGGTCTGAGAACGGGGATAATTCAAGTTGTGTTTGATTACGTGTTTTGCTTGGTGTATGAAGCTTCCATCTTCATTGCACTAGCTCGTCTTGAAGGAACACAAAGAATTGTATTGTACAATGTCTCTCTTGATGGGAGAAACCATAATACAAAGCCTTTTGGAGGGGGGACCGGCTCCATGCAAATCGGGTCCTCAACTGTTGTCAATAGCTTAATTGCTCTCTCTTTTGAAAGTATTGTCGATGCTATCTAACTAGGTGTTATGCTTTTTGTTGCTCTCTCCACCCAAGCACTCTTGTAATTCTCATTAGGAATCAACTCTAATGAAATGCTCACTATGTTCATGCTAATTTCCGCTACACATAAGATTTTAGGCCATTAAATGTTACAACTTTTCTCAAATTTTTTCACTTCTCAGACTTGTTTTGCTAAGTAATCACCTTGTTGTGGTCTCTGGAAAAGTTTGGTTGAGTTTGAACAAGATTTGTCCAAGTTATCAACTGTTTAGTATCCGTAGACTCAGTTTTGAAGAATCTCACTTAAGTCTCACTTTTGTGATTCAAATTTCACCAAATTTTATTTGTGGAGTCTACCTGATATGCTTGACCTTGTGGTATACTCAGATGTGTAAAATTGTTCAATTCTATAGCAAATGTAAATAATCGCAATTATTTACAGCTGAATTTTTTTTGCAACTTTTTACCAAAATGTTGATACATTTTGGTTAAGCAACTCAACTTAAGCTCCTTAGCCAAGTTTCACCATGTTTGGATAATTACTGCTCAATTTGTCAACAGTTTTTTGTCCATAAACTAACTTTACAAATCTAGCCACAATTTTCACTTTAATGATCCAAATCTTACCAAATTTGGTTTGTGCTCAATATAGCCTGATAAAATTGGTGGTATGCTGGGTTGGTAAAAAAAGTTGAAAAATGTGACAAAAGTAAATAATCATGATTATTTACTTCTAGGAAATATTTTCATCTTTTTGGTCATTAGAGCATATACACATGTTTAACACTTCAATCTAAGCCTTTGAGTCAAGTTTCACTAAGTTGGAGCAAGATATATCAAGTCACACTCAAGTTCTCGACAATCAGTACAGATTTCAGTTTTTCTCAAGGTTTCGGTGTGTTTTGTGATCCAAATTCTATGAGCCTTTACAAAAGATGTTTGTAATCATGCATGGAGTCTTTGGTATCAACCTTGGTCAATTTTGAGCTAAAAGTAAATAATCACTATTATTTACTTTTGGCCTAAAATGAACACTTTTTGCATTTTTTTCACTGGACAGTCTCCTTATGACCTGTTTTAAGCCTCTGAGTGAAGTCAAAACTTAATTTGACCTAAAATCTCAAGAAAAAAGTAAATAATCCGAGTTTTTGCAAACTCTTGAAAATTTACCTCAAATGCATCCTTAAGCTTACCCACTGGTTCATACAACTTTTAGAGCATTATCTCTAGTCGGATTCAATGGCTGACAGTCTTTTGGTGTTGTTTCAAGCCATAGACCCGAATTTATACAACTTCATATAAACAACTCACAATTGATTATTTTGGAGTGAGCAATGTTCTGAGATCCCTCCTCGGATTCTACTTGCCCTACTCCTAGATTCTACTGCAATGGGATTATGAAAAGTGTCCACAAACACTTGTTTTCTTGTTTTTAATGGTTTTTTGAGCCTTGATCTTAAGACTTTTCTTATCCATCAATCTGACTCAAAATCCTAATCTACTCCTACAATCCTACAAGGTACTTAGCAAGTACAATTTACTTCCAAGATACCTCTACACAACAAAAGACGACAATCTTAAGCTATGCGGTTTTAAAGAGAAAGTTTAACTCTAGGTGAACCTAGAGGAAGTTAAAGGACAACTACACAAGATACTCGTGTTTTCCCTAGTTAAGGTCTATTTGATCTCTGGTAGCGGTGCCAAATGTGGGATGGGTTTCTAACCTCACTCCTATCTTATTACAGACATAGCGAGAACCACGAACATAATTGTCAATCCACGAGACGAAGCTGACTCGACTAGTGCATAGAGGCTACAAGAGGTTTTTAATCTCTTGGAAAATAAAAGACAACTCGCATCTAACACAAGCTACACTCAAATGATCAAAGTCACCAAAAGCTAATCGCTAATCGGTAAACAAATCATAACCGTTATAGCATCAAACAACATCTAAATGTTACGAAACTTCTAGGACATGTGTATAAAACCTAAGCACGCATGCTTATGGTCTTAAACCTTACTTTTGATGAAGTAAGGAATTGTGATTATTAACAACAATGAGTTTTTGACCTAGTCGTTTTCGACCCAGAATGCATCTAAATTGTTAGCAATGATGCCCCAATACCCCACCTATGCTTACTTTGTGATTTCCTAGATTAAATCCCTACTTATGATGAAATTAGGCCATGGATTGGCGATACCAAAAGCTATGGATTACCATGAAATGTTTACGTCAATGCATAGAGCTCTTACATGTCGTCACAATGCAAGAGACGACACTGTAATGTAACAACCGGAAAGGGAGTAGGAAGCATGAGAAGGAGAGAAGTAAGCATCATTAGATCACGCTATGTTTCTATTATCCAAAACTTAAAAAAATAACTTACAAAAATTGGTCTTTATACCTTAGCCAAGGTTTCTATGGTCAAAAAATAATAATCTGGGAGCATTAACTAAAGATAAGTTGATACAATCTGGAAGCGTATAATAGCCCCCGCTCATCAATTACACTATCCATCTCGAAAATAAGAGAACATTTCCGATTTATCAAAAGGATAAGTATTTTTGCAATAAAATCTTCCGAAAAATGTTATCTGAATTAGCTTGCTACTAATAGACTAACATAAAAGATAACATGAAGACAAACTAGAACTATAGGACATCACTATCTATGAGAACATCTATGCTTCTTCTTCACCATCAACCATGTTGAGCTGTTTTTTGTTCTTCTTAAAACACCTGTTCGAAGGATCATTGGTCTTTCCATAGTGGATGCAAGGATTTTTGTTGAAACAGTCCTTGGTTTGATGATTGCTACGGCCACAAATCGCACAAGGTTTAGTGATGGTAGTAGGTCTGGTTGAAGTTGCATTCAAAGTGCAACCATTGGTTCATATGAAGTGGGAATTATGGCAAAACTAACACGTGATACTCATTTCCTCTTCTTCCTGCAATGAATCAATAATATTGTCCAAAGAAGGCAGCATATCCTTCTCCTTTAAAATAGTTACAATTTGACAAACTTTTACAAGTAAGCTTTAAGGAAAACAACTATAGGATCTTCATTTGGCACGGGGGCCTCAACATAAATTAACTAAGTGTGGATTCTCTTCAATCTATTAGCTAAAGTGGCAATGTTTTCATCATCACGCATGGTAAGAGAATATAACTCCATTTTAAAGCTTGTTTTTAGTATTTGGATTTGGGACCGAAAACTTTCTCTAATTCCATCTAAGAAGCATTCAAGGATTGAACGTCATCCAAATAATGAATAAAGTCATCTTCCAAAGATGTGAGAATAATAGCTAGTGCTTGCTCATCCTTGGGTTGTTCTCTCGTAACTACAACCAATGTGGTTGCTTCATTGGTCAAGAGGGGTTTCACGACACTCCACAGATTCTTCCACATAAGATAGCCTTTTACCTTTATTTGCCAAGTGTGGAAGCCAAATCCATTAAGCTTGCCAACAAGTTTGATGCCATGATCGATATAATTTTCTATTATGACATTGCTAAGACCTCTTTTGTTGGTATAATCAACCCTGCCAAGCCAATGGAAGCGTCTCAAGATACTCTTGAATTGGCCGACTGTGTGACACTTTCTTGCCAAATACTTGCTACAGATTTCCTTTTGAAAATCTATGCAAGATGGTACCTTTGTCACCGCCTTGATAAAACTTTCTTTATTGGTAGCTTTGTTTGCAAAACATTTGCATTGCTATACCACCAATAGGCTTGATAGCTTTTGAGAGGTTGATGTTCATCGACTAGCTTTGTCGAATAGCCTATTGATATGCTAGGAAAAACCTGCCAATTTATGGTGGGAATTTTGATATTCTAGGTATGCATCAGAGCTACCGTCGTCCATTGCATCTAGCAGCATTTTAAAATGTTGTTCAAAACTATCTCCACAGGTACCTTGGAGATGCTACATTTTAGAACACCCTCTACGAGTTGTTCTTGCACCACCACCTTGACCTAGCGCTGCACTCCTTGTTGACTCCTTGGTAGCAACAGCATTTTGAAACGCTTTGCAACCTAGCCAACCACCTACAGGTCTGATACAATGTGTAGGGATTGCAAGCTAGGGAGGATGGTGCCGATGAGCCATGGCAGCTATGGAGAGTGTGTAGAGGAAAGTGAACAAGAATGAGAAAGAGAGAGATGCAACACACAAGTAAAACAACACACTATATTGATAATTTTTATGTACAAGAAGATAGGTGAGAGACTCTCTCAACCTATGCACACTGGCTCCCTTAATCGATCTACATGCAGCCATATCAGCTCTAGTGATAGGCGAGCATGTTTATCCATGCTAGAGCTTGCATGAAAATCCCGTAGACAATTGTGTATGGTTTGCAAAGCTCCACAATGCATCATCCTAGTGTTAGTCACCATACAAACGACAATCCTTGTTGCAAATGCTCCCACTACAATTGCTAGGTAAGTCCTCAATACTAGTAGTTCGTCCATGAGATGCCTGAACACTAGAAAAATTTGTGCAAACCTGGTTGTACTAGTCTCGCGTGCACTATCTGCATGCACTACATCATTATGATTACTCATTGTGTATGGATGTATCATGACCGACATTGGGATGGCTACGTTCCTCTCACCCATAGGTGGAACTATGTGTCTTGATATCAACTCATCAACCTCTAGCGTGAGTATATCAAAGAACTCCATGTCCATCATATCTACCTATGTCTCTAGGAGCAAACCCGCTCTACATTTGCCTACACAAACTCTGACAACATCTGTTGTGTCTCACTAGAGCAATGTTACTATACTTCTATCTCTATAGAGTCTACTTACATGTACTGCATAGTTGAATGCTCTATCTTATGAGCATAGTGGAGATCGCCTATGAAGGAGACACGTCTCTCTCTCTTTCTCAATGCATGCCAGCAAAAAAACCAAGACTATTCTATCTCGTACCTTAGATACATGCATAGGATATACCAAGCCACTATGGGCTCCTTTGGCAAGCACTGCATTTAGAAAGACTATTCTCTTTGTTTTTTTTGACATCAACAATCTGCTAAATAACTATCTCACTGAGATAAAACTATGTCTCAGTTGAGGAACATAGTGCACATGTTGTATCATATAGGATGCACCACTGGGTAATGACAAGAAAACATCTATGCACCTACAATGTGAAACACCAAAGAACCATCTACCAAGTGTACACAACCAAAGCTCCCACTAGAATGTGCTGAACCACTCATGCTGTGGTGTGATGTGAAAACTGCATCCTCATCTAGCAACCAATGAGAAGAAGTTTCACCTCTGAAGACATGTAAGGGGAAGGAATGCTAAAGGGAAATGTGAAATCACTTTCATTGTCGTATGAATCCATTGCTCTACGTGTGTCAAAACCTAACCTATATCACACATACATCTCCGCTGCTACCTCATATGTTTGAAACAATGACACCTAATGTGCCTTGTGTGACCACAATGCCAACAACATAAGTATTGACAAGTACGAGACCGCCATCTCTCATGAGCTATCAATGTCAACTCTAAACTATCACACATGTATGCTATATGGATGCCAAGAAACTATGGCAAGCAATCCAGAGAGAAATCTGGCAGACTCTCCCCTACAAATTGACTAAACACTTGAGAAAGAATCTCAACTATAAACCATGCCAAACTGGCATCAAAGTGGGAAATCACTCAACCACTACACAATCATGAAAAACATGATCAATTGCATCCATACCGATACTTGCATATGCATAAAAAAACTCTACAATTTGCAATTTTCATGAATAAATAGCATCACTAAACCAAGTGAGCCCAATCTAGGACAAACATCTCAACCAAGCGTAAAGCACATAGCCAGATAAGCAAGTAGTGAGCAAACAGTGCTCAAAATGCATCCCATAGGAAAATTGCCTGTAAAGACCCGTAAAATCTGTGACTGTCTATACTCTGTAGCCACAAAAGAGAGTATCTAAACTTGATCACTGTCAAAGTAAGAGACTCACTTGACCAGCAAACCATCAAAGAGTAAACCGTCCATATATTCTCAAAGCATGGCAAGAATATGGGAAAATTCCCATAGAATTTCCCCTAAAAATTGTGTGAAAATTTAAAAAATCTCATCAAAACCACATCATAAACATGAACAAACATTATGTGTCTCAATAAGCAGATCCACTACGAGCTACATCTAGCTCATACTATATCCGCAAATAGATACATAGCATAAAAGTGTGCTAAAAACTTTATGGAATGACCCACACAATCATACGTGAGCACTACATGTTCCACATAGTCTACACTAAAAGGAATTCATAACCTGTGAGAAAAATGCCTGAGATCTAGCACACACTACCTCATTGATTAGTAAACTCATCGATCAAAAACTAGACACATAACACAACCAGCTGCCTATGGTTTTAAACACCATCCAAGAGATGAGCTTGCTCAAGGAAAATCCGCTCAAGAAAGGTCTGTTGAAGCCATATGTGTCTAAAGTGTGTGGCCAAAGCTGGAAAGTCAAAAAGCGTCAAAACCAAAATGCTGAGGAGACACTGTGGAGGTGAGTCACGGGCTAGAGGAGAGCCGATGCCACTCTCTCTCGATCTATCTCCAGGTAACTTGAAGTCAAAAAGCCCGAGGAAGGTCCGTCAGAGAAAAATTGCTCTGAAATGGATGTGTGAGGAAAGTCAATGGCAAAGCTACAATGGTGGAAAGCCAAACTACTCTCTCTTGCTCTTGCTATGTCAAAGCCGAGAAAAGCACGCCGATGCCGTCTTCCACTGCCGGCAGACGGAAGTCGCTAGCCAATGCCGTAGACACCGATGTTGAAAAAAGCACCAAAAGCCAAGAATCCATATTTGAAAGTGTGCTTGCTGAAGCCGTTTCCGAGCCAAGAGCTGATCCGCGCTCTCTCTACATCTATACAATGGTCCAAAAGTTGAGGAGAAATGATCACTACCGGGGATGTGGGGTCGATTTCGGGTGATGGGCTTATTTGCCCATGTACTAGTGCTTGTTGACTGCCTATCCACCACTCTTTTGGTTAACTTTGCTTGATGCACCAAGAAGGTTGACGATGAATTCTCTCTATATCTCATCCGTGCCGATAATTGTGTGTGAGCACACCCTTGGAAAGAAAGAATTAAAATTTTCCTTCTCTGTTCAAACTCCGTGAGTGTGTGTGTGTGTGTGTGTGTGTGTGTGTGTGTGTGTGACACTCCTTACACACTTCTGCTTTGCTCGCTTAAGTCTTGCTTAGTGCCAAATTGTGTGTGTTTGTGTGCTCACACACAACCAGAACACACAAAAAAACTACTTGCTCAATTTTTTTCTTTGTTGCTCACAAGCCGTGACTACCAATAATTACTCTTGCTTTAAAATCCCTCGATTAGCACTACTCAAACCCTAAGGCTTGCAGTACTTCAGATTCTACCATGGCCAATTCTTTGTAGACTTGATAGAGCTCCCATTTCTGAAGAGATATGTAGATCCCTCTCAAGAGTCCACAAGATCGAGGGGGTCTACGAACACAGAGAGTTTCAAGCTTTGAGATCTGCCGTCTCCTGATCCTTGCCAAATCGCTTTGATTTGACGCCATCAAATGTTGAGCTCCATCATCACTGAGGGAGCACTGCTGCCAAACTTGAGCTTCCATACCCAAGCTCCGTCGCCTTTGTGCCTGGTCGAGAATCCATTGCATGCACATCGATCACCAAGCCATGGCTTTGATACCACTTGAAAGAGTGTGTGATGCACATAATGCATGTGTGCGTGGTGCAGTTCGGGGAAGGGAAGTGGAGATGTGCACTGTTGTATGGGTGGAGCAGACCTCCAAGTAGTGAGGAGCCCCTTATTATGTATGTATGTGTACATGAATAAAGTAAGTGTATGGTCAATGGGCAGTTAGACATTGGGTGTTCGGCCCCGAGTAAAGACACAATGACTTTACACCAACAACTACACTAGCACACCATAGAAGAAGCCTGTAGATCCCTTCTCAGAGAGGCTTAAAGTATTGATCCTCTTCTTCAAACAAGATCTCCACTTACTCATAGTCATGGCACCATGAGTGATGCAGCATTCTGAGCCATATTTTATTATTTTGAGTTAGTCTTGACCATTTTATGGCCTTTTTGGCCAATTTTTGCCCAAAAATGCTCCCTTTTTTGTCCGTAAAAAGCCCAAATGAGCTCAAAAAATCCCTAAATTTATGAAAAATTCCCTTCAGCTCAATTTTTATGCTTACCCTCATTTTCCCACTTGACAAGCATTTTGAATACATCTTTTTATGGCCATGCATGAAACTTGCTATTTTTGGATGAGATTATCTGCATTGAACATTTTATGCGAAATGAGTGTGTCATCTTTACACAATTGATGCATGCACGTTTATAAACCAAATGAAGCATATTTTATTGTGAGAAAACACACCATAGTGCCACATATAGGGCCTTGCCTCCTTGGTAAGGTATGTACATGACTACAGGCATGACAACCGTTTTCACACATATGGTACTATGTACATTGTAGCATTTAGTCCCACATATTGTGACGTACACGTCACGTAAGGCTAGAGAGAGAGAATGAGACTAAACTCAACGTGTCCTTCCATGAGGGGCACGTCCTTATATTAGAGGAACTGACTACATGCCAAGATGGGGTTCTCTCCAAGAACCCTACGCACACACACCACACCTCCCCCCTTAGGGGGAAAAAAGATGAATATCTTTTTTAAGGTTGGACTGGGGACTACCTGGGACTAGGGATCTGTCACTTCCAACGCCTCATCTGGGGGGAAGGACGTACATCTGAGGGACTAGATTCGATTGGACTCGACTGGACTCGACAAGAAAACCTCCCAACATAGGCAACGCACTAGGTTGCTATCCCAATGCGAATGGCTAGACGAGGAACTGACTACGACATACAATCTTCAATCCACTTCAGAGTTTGGTGCGGGTGTAGTGCTGCTTATTGAACAAAAACTAATACTAAGGAAAGAGTTTTTGAATGAGAAACTGAAAATTCCAAGAACTGAAATCGGCAAAAGGCACCTCTGCAACCAAGTTGCAGTAACTCCCTTTGTTGGGGAGTGCATTGCCTGTTCGCTGCTTATGGAAAAACCCTAGAGCTGGAGCCCCGCAGTAGAGGTATCTTCCAAAAGAAGTCATCAAAATCCAAGAGTAATAAAAATCTAGGCAGTGCGTTGGGTTTAGTGATTGACTCAGGGCTACCTTCTTGTACAGCAGGCTCCAGATGTAGTATTGTAGGCGCCTCTTCTTTCTTACATCTCTCGTCTGTTTCCTGCTCCTCTTTGCAATCTTCTTCTTCCACTATCTTCTCATGCCCATGCACTTTTACAGCCTGATATGGTGCAAGTTGATCCGCAACAGCAACTTCATTCTCTTCAGTTGATGTTGTTGGCTCTCTGAATACGAACACACTCTCGAGCTGAGCATCAGTATTATCATTTTCAGACTGGACAGGTACACTCTCAGGCTGCGTAGGTGCAGTACCATCTTTGCCTCCTTCCTCTGGCTGAGCAATGGGCTCCTTGTCAAATTCGTTCTCAGCTTTAGTAGATGCATCAAGACTTCCCTTCTCAGCTTCGGGCTCAGCCATGCAGGTTTCCTTCTTGGGCTCGATGAGCGTAAAGGCTTCTTTTTTAGGCTCCGTGATTGTTGCAGCCATGGGTTCCTCCTTATGCAGCTTTGCGCCATTTTCAATCATGACAGCATCCTCGGAGGGGTCTTTGAGTTGGGACTTGATAGGACCTAGCTGTTGTCGGCTCAGGACTTGCAAGAAAGGAGCTTCTGCTGGCCTGCAATAGCTAAGAGTTGAGTCTTCTCCCAAGGCACTTACGCTTGACAGAGCGTACAGAAAGTAAGCTACGTGAAAGTATGAAAAGGCCGAGCAGAATTGACGTGAAAGCTAGGGAGTTACCCTGTGTCGAGCAAGAATTCCATAGCTACTCAGAAAGAGATCACCAAGAAAAACTTCCTAGCTATCTAAAGCCTGCCCGTCTCCTCCACCAATGTGACGTACACGTCACCTAAGGCTAGAGAGAGAGAATGAGACTAAACTCAACGTGTCCTTCCATGAGGGGGCACGTCCTTATATTAGAGGAACTGACTACATGCCAAGATGGGGTTCTCTCCAAGAACCCTACACACACACACCACAATATCAAACACATAAAAAATGAGGTGAAAATTTTAATTTCACATTATAAACATGCCAGAGCATGACAACGTGCATTCAAGAGGTATCTATAAAATCCCTCTACACACACAAATTCTCTTTACCATGAATAAAATGACCCCTTTCTTCTTCATAAATTTGTAACTCTTTTTCAAACTTCTATTTTTAAGATGCCTTTTATACATATAATTTTGGAAATCCTTGAAATAAAAAAAACCCCTCTGGGTGAACTTACATGTTACACTTTCACATTTTGAGGTGGACCCCCCAGGCTTGATGTTGGCAAAGCTCTCAAGCTTATCACGTGACTAGCTCGCCAACTTTGGAACCCTCAAAATGAGTCAAAAATATTTATTTACCATAATGACCTTATAAATCTAGGGTTTATACTTGATCGATCAATAACAATTGAAAATAGTCCCATCACCTAGTTTACAGCTCAATAAGCACCATAAAACTATAGGAAAATTCTCCAAGATTCTCAATCCTATCTTGACGCCATCTACCCCAAAAAAAATAGGAATTATGTATAACAATACTACATGGGATGTCAATAATAGGGATCAAATCAAAATAGTGATGTTTAGGCAAAAGCAATTCCAAAACTAGCGACTCTACTTAGGGATACTCTCTGATGGTGATAACCCTGGATAAAGTTTGACGTTCACCATGAATGCATAAATGAGAGTCATAGTTTACGTTTTAGTTTTTTTAAAAAAAAATATAAAAAAATATTGATGTGTAATAATGTTATATGCATTGTATTACTCTTTGAATGGAGTGTGTTAGAAAAATAATAAAAATGGTATTGTGAAGTATAAGAATGGAGATAGTGTGAGAGTAATATGAGAGAAATTAATGTACTCCTATCTTGGAAACACAATTTCATACATGTGAAATATGATTTTTTTTCTTTTTAATTTCTACTCATTGTCTTTAGCCAAAAAGTAGGTCCATGCATCTAAGTATGGACCCTTGCTTGTTGTCAATAAGCACCATAAAACTATAGGAAAATTCTCCAAGATTCTCAATCCTATCTTGACGCCATCTACCCCAAAAAAAAATAGGAATTATGTATAACAATACTACATGGGATGTCAATAATAGGGATCAAATCAAAATAGTGATGTTTAGGCAAAAGCAATTCCAAACCTAGCGACTCTACTTAGGGATACTCTCTGATGGTGATAACCCTGGATAAAGTTCGACGTTCACCATGAATGCATAAATGAGAGTCATAGTTTACGTTTTAGTTTTTTTTAAAAAAAATATAAAAAAATATTGATGTGTAATAATGTTATATGCATTGTATTACTCTTTGAATGGAGTGTGTTAGAAAAATAATAAAAATGGTATTGTGAAGTATAAGAATGGAGATAGTGTGAGAGTAATATGAGAGAAATTAATGTACTCCTATCTTGGAAACACAATTTCATACATGTGAAATATGATTTTTTTTCTTTTTAATTTCTACTCATTGTCTTTAGCCAAAAAGTAGGTCCATGCATCTAAGTATGGACCCTTGCTTGTTGTTAATAATGGGTTCTCTTGGTTGACGAACACGATCTGAAGGGATCATGGTAATATACCATGTGATTTTAGTAGGAGGGCTTTTTATTTTGAAAATCTAAGTTAACAACGATACATTACAAGAGGGGTTTTTAAAATCCTATCAGGTCAAGGGTAGGGCCAAGACACACATGTGGTAAAGGGGTCTATACATTGCTAGGGTCAAGGGCCTCTATATAGTATGGTTGGGTGGAGAAGAGCATGTGATTGGCCCCAGTCTCTCACACTTCTCCCTTGGAGAACCATTAGAGAGAGAGAGAGAGAGAGAGAGATCATATAAGCTTTTCCCAAATTAACTCCATAACCTGCTAAACTTGGCTCGTATACCATTGTGAGACTAGGGGGAGTATTGAACCTGTTCTCCACTCATCCTATGCCCTTTATATAGGCAACCCCCAAGCCCAGTTCAGACTAGCCCTCCTAGCCTCTGACCCTTGGCTTGGCAATAAAATCATCTCAATCAATGAACTAGAAAATATTATGCTGAGTGTGACTATCAAAAACATTAAACCTTCTTACAATAACGTCATCGTATTGTAAACTCCTAAGTAACTTACCATGGAAGCTAGTTTTACTAATCCAAATGATGAATAATCAAAATACATCTTTCTCTTCATAAAATAGAGGTTTCATATAACAAAACACCACAATATGTGCCTCTACCCCATACCACACTTGGTGCACAATGAACTTTTCCATGACTTCATACGAACAAATGACAATTTTGGTTACCATTCCACCACCTTACTCCTATTATCTTAAAACTCTATCTTGTACTACTCCAACCATTCCACCACCTTACTCCTATTATCTTAAAACCCTATCTTGTACCAGGGTAAAGGGGCCAATACAAGGCCACTTAAAACATGGGGGCCAATAGAGGGACATTCAGTTTTGAATGTTATGAATTATTTAATAAGATTGACACTTTTCAATGAAATTGATATGAAAAGATAGGTCATATTATGCTCTTACCATTCCCAATGCCATCCCAATCATAATTCTCATATTTTTTGGTTATATTTACTATTTACTTTAAAAGTGGCCCTGTTTTGGACCCTAGTCCGTTATTGGCCCCTTTACCCTACTCCAGATACTTTAGTTTGCTACATGAGCACTCATCTATGCCTCGCTCCCCTATATGCATTATTTCACAACACTTTCTTAGTAGGCCAATGTGATGTTTCATCTAGTTACAAATAGAAAGTGTGTAGCGTTTTTTTGTTGGTAGCTCTTTTTTTTTCTCTGTTTTTTTATTAAATTGTGAGATGAGGTTAGTATTTGGATTTTTTTCTCTCTTTTCTATTATTATGCATACATCAATGAAAGTTGAGGCAATCATGAGCGAGTATTTCCGTGGTTAGTGGGGTTGGGAAGAGATCTGGGCCCTCAGATTGTGGGTTTTATCTTTGTTGGATTAAATTCCTATAAAATTTCCCTCGATAGTTTCTTCATGTACATTGTTGTTTGCATTGCCGTCCTATGGCAGATACATGTTGCCCATAGCTTCTATTTGCATCCCTCCAAAATAGAGTGCAAGATCATATGAAAATTTTCACCCAATTTTGGTGCCTCTAAACTGTCGCTTTTACCCTAAGGCCCATGTCACACTCGAGTGTTAGAACAGGCTAAAACAATCCATTTTAGGTTCTCGTAGTGTCGTGTTGGGTAGCTTAGGTGATAAGGCTCAACAAACAACTTGTACACTTTTTGGCCTCACGCTAGAGCACCTTGTATTGTGATAGACATTGCAACCATCCAAAGAGACAATCCTTTTTAGGTGCTAGCAGTATCTTGCTGGGTAGCTTAGGTGATAAAGCTCAACAAACAGCTTGTACACTTTTGGGCCTCACTTCTGTAGCTTGCAAGGGGTACATGCGGAAGGGTCAAGCTTGTACTGTGAGAGACATTGCAACCATCCAATGTTTTTTTCTCAAATACATATTCGTTCAAGCAGACATATGACATAGGCCTAGATAAATTAAATATAATCTTTGTTTTTTGGGTAAACACAAAGAATTGTATCAGTGATTCGATGCAGCTTCACACGATCATTTTAAAACGAAAAGGTGAAAAGAAAGACATGAGGCCCTTACATAAAAGAACCCATTCACAAACGAAAGTTTATGCATTCAAAACTTTGTGGGTCTTCCTCCTTCTCCTCTATGGCATTCTTTAACATGCCAAAAAGCAAATAAGTGATAAGGAGTCCGTTGAGACCAAAGCCTTATGAAGTTTACCATAGAGGGAGATTGGAGTTGCAATGGAGGGAGGATTACAAAGAGATGAGGAGGGGATCACTGTGTTGGAGACCGTTGAGGCCAAAGCCTTAGATAGTTTACCATAGAGGAAGATTGGCATTGCAATGGAGGGTGGACCATAAAGAAATAAGGAGGGGACCACTACGTTGGAGACCTTTTCAGTACATCACTAAAAAGATTGAGGGGCTTTCCTCTCATCCCCCTTCACGAATATAAGATCTTCTTCTTCTTCTTCTCCCCAACACTAATTCCTAGATACAAACCATCCCTAGGGAGTGCTATGAGATATGAAAGTCTGGTGATAATGCATGTAACATTTGTGTGCCCGAAGATGAAACATGACCAACTGCAATTGCTGTGCCAAAAATACAGATAGATGGAACTGTGCTAAAACGAACTCTAACAAAACCTTGAACTGTGCTAACAAACTACAAAACCTTAAACTTTTGCCAAATTTTTAATGACATTGATAACAAGTGTCGATTGAGTGGAGAGGATAGTGATGGCTACTATTGAAACTAAATATAGTAGCTCTTATCTTTAGTTGTGTTCATGGTATTTTCAGGACATGGACAAGAACTTGTATCTGAAAAAGACATACCTCTTCCGATCAGGAAGTGGGTCATTATGTATGATGGAACAATCAACTTGTTCCTACCCAATGTTCTTGGGTAGGCCATGGCTTTGAACAAGAAAAATGAAGCAATTGGGGTGCAAATACAATCTTGATTACGGAGGGGAAAACAAAAATAAGGATGCAAATGGTGCCTAAGAAGCACATTCCACCTAGATCAAACCTTTGTATATAGAAGGAATAAATATGGTAAAATCCATTGAAGAAGATGAAGAGTAATTTCTTCAAAGGAACTCAACACTACTCCCTATTTTTGAAGTTCATGTCCAAAAACCCCATATAAAGTGGAGAAATAGAGTCAAGGTACTGAAGTTATTCCTCAACAAGAAATGGGAAACGTGGTTAATATTTTTGGTATTTTGCAACTTTGGTAGAATTAGTAGGTGATTTGGAATAAGTCTTGGCCCTTATGCTGGTCAAAGTCGCTATTTTGGAGGTTGTTGGCACTTAAATCAGTTGAGAAGGATGGTACTAATTTGGACATAGAGGTCACAAACAGGGTCCATAAGGTGTATATGTAGTGGGAAATGTGTTTTGGTGCGTTGTGCTCTCTAAGTTGGTGAGTGTGCTCAATGTGCAAGATACACTCTGTCAATTACTTGGCATAGAAGCCACACAAGATAGAAAAGACAACAAAAGTATGCACAACAACTAGACCCTACCAACAAACAAGGGACAAGTTAGGTCAAGCCATTAGCTCCATGCTCTAGATCTCAACGACAAGCTGTGAGGTGACCACTAGTTTGCTATGGATACAAGGTGTCTAGGTAGTTCCAAGCTACAAAGCAACAAGGAGAGGTGAGGTCACAAGGGAACGTGCCACTAGTGCTAAGTGCGCTAGGCAAGCTGCCAGGGTTATAGTGCAATGATGTGCAAGATGAGCAAGGTTCACGGGTCTGTCGGGTGAGTGCCAAGATAGAGCTCAATGTTGATTGTGCTGATACCAAGTATGGAGGTGCATGTGAAGATGTTACGCTGAAAACTAATGACATGTTGAGCTAACTATTCATCATGAGAAAATGGGCAAAGTATAGCTTCGATTCATCCTCATCAAGTGAGTACAAATGTGCCTCTTATATAGGAGAAGGATGAGGTACCTTGATTACATCATGTATGAGGTGTGGAGAGATTCAAGAATCAGCCCAAATGGAGAGAATCAAGGAGAAATCTCGTAGCTAGTTTTGACTTTGTTTTTTGCTCCTAATGCAAGTGTAGAGTGTGTAGAAATCTCCATGGTAAATACCTATATGGATGTCATTATTTGGGATGGCTAGACATGCATAACTAGTTACGCAAAGGCTCCATAGGTGGTGCAAAATATAAGCACCCTAGCAATCCTCCCCTTGAGTGTCATATGTAGAACCTAGATACAAATTCCTCCTCTGAGAATTTAACAATAGGGTGTAGGAAAAATAGGTGATCAAATATCCTCCCCTAGAGAATTTAACAATAGGGTGTAGGATCAAAATGTCTATCCTAGAGAATTTAACAATAGGAGTATAGTAAATTGCCTCCCCTTGAAGAATGTATGCCATTAAGGTGGTACAATACAAAATATGTGTGTGTTGGTGCTTTAGAATATATCGTCAATGTAGCATGTGTTGACTTCGCCATCTTTGTCGTCAAAGTCTTCAGTGATTTTCTTCATGTCTTTATTTTTGTTGTCGTCATCTTCGTTGTATCTTCTCTCCTTGTCTTCATGTTGGTGTGTGTTTGTCTTTGTCGTCTTCATAATCGTTATGTTCTTTGCTAGGTGTTGATGTTCATTGATGATGCCTCTCCTTGCTTGATGTTTCAAGCACTCATTGCCTTGCATTGAGCTAGATATAGCCTCATGTGTGTAGCTATGTAATTGTGCAAATTCCATGTAAGGCATTGCATACATTCCATGTAAAGCTTGGAAGCTTGTGCACATAATGAGGAAGGTCTTACCATCCTTGTAGGAGGCAGTGTCTAATCCTCTCATAGTGGTGAGCTTATGGTGCACTAATTTAACATACATTGCTTGTGATTTGTGGTGCATGAGTGTGGTAGGTGGGATGTATGATGCTAACGGGAGTAAAGAGAACCCTAAACCTCGACGGCCTCTAAAACGTCGGGGGTCGAATGGCGCGTCTCAAGCCTGTCACGGTAAAGCGAACAGGGGGCACCACCTAGCTTTGAGCGGCTAGGATGCAGACCACGATGATATGAACACCGCAAACTTACGCAGAGAGAGAGAGAGAGAGAGAGAGAGAGAGAGAGAGAGAGAGAGATTGACAAATGATGAAAACCCTCGAGGGTGTGAGGGAGAATTATTTCTGCCGTATTTACAATGACCTTCCTTCCAGCGAGGCGGCACACCGTGGTGATAGAGAGGTAGGGAGAGAGAATGGTGAAAACTACTTGGTACCTTCTCTAAGACGACTCGATGATTGTGAAGCTTGCTACCAAGAACGTGTATATGTGTGTGCACCGACCATTGGAGTAGAGAGGTGGACGTGGCTCCCTTAACATGGTGCAATTCCCAAGGAAAACTACCACACAACCCCCTTCCCCGTGATGCCAATAATGTCAACTCTTCCCACCACACTCTATCAAGTGCTGACCTCTCATGAACTGCCCCCCCCCCTTGATAGTGACCTCTCAGTGCCAATTTATAGGTGTGGGCTACTTGGATTAAGGTAATCCCGGTTTGATTAGGGTAAGCTAATCGGGGAGACAAAGCAAGCGGTGGGTCCGGTGTGGTTGACCCTTGCTTTTTTTTGGGAGGTTATTAAAATGAGAATCTCTAGGTGGGCTTGTGTGACCATCACCTACAAAGAGGGAATTTACAAATTGGGATTTTTTACAATGGCTTGGGTGAAAACTAAAAAAATGATGAACATAACCTACAAATTACTGAAAATGGCGTCGTGGTTGCGTGATGCCAGCGAATGGTGTGTTGCTAGTGCGTTGGTATAGCGCGTACTTCCTTTCGGCGTTGGCCGGGGCATGCCTTTGGTGCATTTCTTCTTTTTGTCGTTGGCGGCGCGTGCTTTGGGTGTTCTCCCTTTTTTTGTCGATGTCGATGGCGTGAGGTCCTCTTTTTTTATTTTTTATTTTTTAAGTACGTGCGTACATGCGTGTCGTGTGTATGTGTGTGAGTGTATGTGGGCAGGCGTGTGTGTATGGGTAAGTGCGTAAGCGTGAGTGTGTGTATGTATGTGTGTGATTGTATATGGCGTGGGTGCGTGAGCGTGCGTGGGAACGGGAGGTAGGAAACTTTATTATATATATATTTTTTTTAAAATTCTACTGGTTAGCGGCCTGCTCTGCAGAGAGCGCAAGATTGAGTGGGGGGTAAATGGTGTGAGAGAGAGGGTGTGTGTGTGTGTGTGTGTGTGTGTGGAGAGAGAGAGATTCCTTATCTGTTGCGCCTTCGGGCTGGAGAACGAGAGAGAGAGAGAGAGAGAGAGAGAGAGAGAGAGATGGGCCGACTGAGGCTACGTGCAGAGCGCGCGAGAGGGAGAGAGAGATGGGCCGACTGAGGCGGTGGTGAGGGGGTGGGGGTGTGTGTGTGTGGATCAGTGGGGAGGCGGTAACCCTATCCTTGCGCACCTTCGGGCTGTGACCACGAGCAGCTGAGAGCGAGAGAGGGATGGCGGGCCACCTTCGGTCGACAGTGAGCGAGGGAAGGGGAGGGGCTTTGGCAATGAAGTGGGGTAAGGGGGGGCGTATGTGGTGAGAGAGAGAGAGATTCCTTATCTACCGGCCGTCCTGTTTGGTGGCTCAAGGACGAGAGGAGGGGAAAGGGTCAATGGGGTGGGGAGAGAGGGAGAGGGGGTAGCGGGCCATGGGAGGGAGAGTGCGGCTGAGGGAAGGGTGAGGGGTTCGACACAGAGGGAGTGCAAGAGAGAAAGCGAGAGAGAGAGGGGGGGGGGAATGCGAGTCTGCTCCTGCTGGCCGAGTGTGGCAAGTAAGGCGGGAGGGGTCATTGGGGTCAATGAGGTGTGGGTAAGAGAGAGAGGATATTAGAGAGAGAGAGTGTGTGTTCGGCCTCTTGTAGGCCACGAGGGGGCTAGAGAGAGAGGATTGCCGGGCCACCTGTGACCATGCGGCCGCGACAAGAGCTGGGGAGAGCGGGTTGTCAGCGAGAGAGGAGGAGCGGATGATGGAGAGGAAGGGGGTGCCGAGAAGGGAGAGAGGGGATATTAGAGAGAGATGTACGTAGGGAAAATGAGAGAGAGAGAGAGAGAGAGAGATATCTCATTCGATGCCCGTCGGGGAATAAAATTACAAGGAGAGAGAGAGAGAGAGAGAGAGAGAGAGAGAGAGAGAGAGAGAGAGAGAGAGAGAGAGAGAGAGAGAGAGAGAGAAGGGTGAGTGAAACCGAGGGCGGCCTGCTAGGCTGGGCATAGACGAGCGAGGGCATGGGAGGTGATGAGGCCGGCCAATCGGGGGGGGGGGGGGGGGGGGGGGATGTGTGACAAGGCCATGCCACTAAACAAGCAGGGCCGTGAGGTTGACCAGGCGTTGTCGAACCCTCCAACGGTATCGCCACGGCTCCGACATAGGAAAAATAAACCTTTTTCTTTTTTTTCCTTTGATTTCCAAAAATCGCCTATCAATGCTTTCACACAATGTTGATAAGCTTTTGGGGCCTTCGATGACAATAAAATAATAGCATGGGAAATGCCACTAACAATAGAACATAAAACATTTGGCTTTTGGTGGCACAAATAGGCTCTTATGTGTGTGTGTGTGTGTGTGTGTGTGTGTGTGTGTGTGTGGCACAAAAACTATCTGTGAAGCTGCTCTTAAGAGATAGCACCAGGTGCTGCTTAGGGGCCCATGAGCTCAAGGGAACGGAAAGAAGATTGATCGGAAGTGCAAAAATGGGTTCAGTCAATTTGGTGCTATTTGGTCCATTGGGCATAGCGGCCGGATGCTCTGGCCGGAAAGCAGGTGAAGACAAGAAAAAAATTTCATGTTCATTCCCCTTCGATCGGTGGCTATCGAAAGTAATCGGTCGGATCGATCATTGGTGAGAAGAAAAGTGTCAATCGTCCATTTGATGGGGTCTGTTCGTTTACGAACCCAAAGATTAATGCATTAGAGTTGAGCGCCAGGTCAGGTCCACCCAAGTTGCTCATTCAAAAATAGCAATATGCAGATTTGAACCCCTCACATCCCATGTCAATACACTATTGAGGTAGGGTAACCACTTGGCCAATGGAACTGTCACATGGATATAGCACAAGATTAACATTTATATTGTAAATTTAGTAGGCTTTCCCACTAGGACACATAACTAACTTTAGGGGATTACCTCAATGGGCTAAACTTCTCGATTTGTGGATATTGAAGGCTTGTTGCAGAGCTGTAGCAACAAAGTATAAACACACACACCTACGTAATTAAGAAGTGTCCTTTAAATGAGTACAAATGGGCCTCTTCTATAGGAGAGGGATGAGGCATCTTTCTTACATCATATCTGAGGTGTGGAGAGGTTAAAGAATCAGCCCAAATGGAGAGAATCAAGGAGAAATATTGTATGCCAGCTTTGACCTTGTTTTTGGCTCCTAGTGCAAATGTAGAGTGTGTAGAAAGATCCCTTACAATACCTTTATCAACTAGTTCATTCACTTGCCTCATAAGCTCCTCTTGTTGGTCTTGTGAGACCCTATGAGGAGGTTCAATAGGTAGATAACTCCGTAGAAAGAGTTCAATAGAGTGATCATCATTACCTCTTTTTAGTGGAAATTCCCCAGTGATATCATCAATGAACACATCTTGATAATGATTGAGGAATTGAGAAAATTCTAATTCCTCTTCCATTTGCTCACTCACGTCCAAAGAATTAGATTCATTATTTACAAGATCTTTGACAAAAATCATGTAAGCCCATCAATTTGTCTAAATCTTGAGTATTTACAAGGGGTATAGTGTGGCCCGCTTCATTGGCTTGTATGGCTATATCCTTTTCCCTATACCTAAAAGATATCTCCCTTGATGCATGCTAGCACCCATGTGGTCAAACCATGGTAAACCAAGTATCACATATTCATGCTTAAGTGGAGAAATATAAAAATCTTCTTTGTCCACATACCCTTGGACATGAAGCCTTAGCTTACCAATGAGAGGTCTCACTAGAGCTACTTGACCTTTGAAAGGCCCACCTCCTTCATTGATTTCCCCCATCTCATGTGAGTGTATTCCCAGATTTGAAGCCAACTCCATAGAGATGAATTTGTGGGTGGAACCATTGTCAAAAAGTGTGAGAGCGCCATGCTCTAGTACCTTTCCCCAAGCATATGAAAGTGGAGATCCATTGCAATGAGCAACCTCTTTTGGAGCTTCAACCATGGAGGCCCTAGGCTATTCATTGCGTGGGTTTCTTTGAGTGAAACTTCAATAGAAGTTCCCTTGCTCCCCACATTTAAAGCATTTGTTATTGTTACAATAACACTCTAGCTCTTCTAGAGAGAGTCGAAGTTTGTGGAGCTTCTTCATTAGCTCATAGACTAGCCCACCATTGTTTGGCAGACTTTTTGAAAATGCATGGATACATGTCAGAGCTTGGAGGACTCCGTGAAGTCCTCATCTCCAAAGGCCGTATCAAATTATTAAATGAAGGCCAAGACTTTGTCTAGGGAACCATAAGTGCCATCATAGGTGAGAAAAGAGATATTCTCTCCTCACTCTTTGAATTTCCTTAGCTTGTTGGACCTTTTCCAAGCATCATAAGATTTTTGGTGTCCTCTCCTCTTAGGCAAGAAAGGGCCGCTACTTTCATCAGAAGAGAAAGATGAAGGTGAGGAAGAAGGAGAAGATTGTGATCTTTTCCTTCTCTCCGCCTTCCTTTGATCTTTCCTTTCTCTCTTTTTATCTTGGTGGGAAGGAGGATTCTTTCTTTTTGGAGGTGATGGCAACCACCGTGAACTCCTCCGTCGAGGAGCGATGTCCTCATCATTTGAGGAATTAGAGGTATCACCCCCATCCTCCATTGGAGCTCTACCATCTTACGTATTCATTTTTCTTTCATGGGGAATTCTTAGCCTCTTGGTTCATGGGATAAGAGATGGACTTGTTTCCTCTCCCACAAGAATTTCTCTTTTGGAAGTCTCTCCACGAGCCCTCTCAAAAATTCTTTTGTTTTGGGGAAAAGTGATCATGTTGTTAGCTTGAAGTTCAGCTTGTACTTCAGCTTGTAAAGCAGGATTTCCCATAGCTTGTTCACTCAAGCATCCACACACATGGTTTAGCACTTTGTTAATTGCAAAGAGTAGTGGAGAGGGTTTATCATTTGCTAAGGTGGCACCGGTTCCTGTTGTGCTTGCTAATAGCTCAATAATAGTTAAGTCATAGGCAAGTCCCAAAAGACTCTATTATTAAGACCACAGTTCCCAACGGTGTAACATGTACCTTGCTTTCCACAGGCATGCCAACCAAACATAATAAATCCATGTCCCACTTACCCTATGAAAATGAGTAAAACCAACATTTTGTGATCTACTCAAGGACCTCTCTTCTTAAGAAAAAAAAGAGAAACCTAGTCCTTTGATACCAATGTAATAGAACTGGGCGAATAAATTTGAGTGTAGTGGAAATATGATAGCAATAATGAGCTTTATATTAAGAAAATTCCTAGTGGCCAACATTTTGTTATCTACTCAAGGACCTCTCCTCTTAAGCAAAAAAAGAGAAACCTAGTCCTCTGATACCAATGTAATAGAACTGGGCTAATAACTTTGAGTGTAGTGGAATTATTATAACAATAGTGAGCTTTATATTAAGCAAATTCCTAGTGGAGATAGAGAGAGTGCTTGATTGGAGATAGAAACATGGCATGAGCAATAACTTGTAAGAGAGAGAGAGAGAGAGAGAGAGAGAGAGAGAGAGAGAGTGACAACAATTGAGGACTGGATTTAGTTGGATCCACCTCCCCTCCAAAAGGCTTTTGTATTATAGATTCTCCCATGAAGAGAGACTTGTTTACAATACAAGCTTTGTGTTCATTAAGACCACTTGGGTGCCATAAAGATGGAAAGCTTCATGCACCATAGTCATGCTTCTTTCAACAAAAAGAACTTATCCCAAGTCTCATTCCCAAGACCTCAAACACCCTCAAAGGTAGAGAGAGCTAGCAGGTAACAAGGAAAGATTGAGGAACGAAGATGTATTATATGAGAAAGAAGTATTCTTCTCACCATCTCTTAGAGCTTAGCATAGCATAGTAATGAAGATGGAGAAGAAGGTGAGCATGCTTGTAGCTTGTCTCTTTCTTAGATTTGCAGTCCATAACCAAGAGTTGTTCGTGTAGGCTCTCTACTTATTATGCCTTGGAGAAGGAGATCATAGTTGCATTCACCTATGAGCATGTGTGAATTGTGAGCTCCAAAGAGACAAAAGGGAAATAATTTTTCCTTCTTTACTCATGCTTGAAGCTGATTGGTCCAAGCCTGGGACTAGCCAATGAATGGATTTCTTTCTTTAAGGAAGATGCATGAGCATGCATTGTGACAAATATACTTCTTTCCCTCTTGACTAGGGTAAGCTAGCCCCCTACTTCCTCAAGTGTACTCTAGGGAAACTCAATGCTACAGTTGACATGTGTCCTAGATACTTTGCAAGAGTGAGAGTCTTGAGACACCTGGTGAATTTAATATATTTATTCCTACAAAGAGGGGTTTGAAAATCAGTGGTGTCACAAGCATGTGGACAAGTGGCACCTCACATGACCCTTAATGCATACATTCACATACCTTGCAATATCCAAACCATGCAAGATTCTTTTTCATTGGTGTTTGGTCTAACATGCATATGAGGCAAGGCTAATTCAAGTACTAGACCATTCATAATTTAAATAATTCTATTATGCGCACAACAGAATATGGGTAAGCTAGTAGCCCCCCTACTAGCTTAAGCTAGCCATGTGCTTAAGCAAACCATGTGCGTAAGCTAGGTGCATACATGTGCGACCTTGAAACTTACCTATTGATCTTGACTTTTAATACTAAACTTTGGAGGATTTAATAAGGCCTAACTTAAGGTCTTTTAAGCTTCATTAATACACATTGCTCTTTGATAGACTATCTCTCCTTTTTAGACCCCAAATGAGATATGGCTATCTCTCCTTTTGGTCCCCTACTGAGATATGTCTAACAACACCTTTTAACATTCTAATTTTTGTTCCCTTTATCTTTGCATATTAAATGATCAAGCTAAAATATGACAAAATCATTTCAAAGATATTATATTATATTTTATGACAAGCCAAGTTAGATATTATATTTTAAGTTGCGCAGAACGGAAAGTTGGCATAGTGAAGTGAGTCTGGTGTCAAAGCAATTGCATACACATATCTTTTGTGGCAAGGAAGAAGGGTGCAAGGAAAAAGGGTGCAAGGAAGTCTTAACTTGTCATACTAGACTTTGCCACCACAATTGCTTCGAAAAAATAAATAATTCAACTCATTAGACCACATACTCTTACTTTGCAAAGCGTCTCAAGTAAGATTATGATGTCAGATTTGGCAGAAAATGCTCAAACTTGCAAGCGATTCGAGTTAAAACAATTATGGCTAAAGTGATTCTAATATGTGAGGGCTACTTTTTGCAGGTTTTGCAAAATTTGACACACATTTAGTGCAACAAAAGGCTTTACAACCAAATTCTAGTATCGATGTTATGCTGATGAAAACAAATTCCCACCTAAAGTTGAGATTGCAAAAAAGAAACAAGAAATACTTAATTGCACGAAATGGGCCCACATGAGATTGGGTATAAACTCAACCAAACGAGAGCAAAATTAATAAAAACATGTTTCTTAATCTAATCATAAACCTATGGCAGGATTTTTACAATTGCAATTGAGGTTTGCTTGGGGTTTTGGAGCATCTCCAAGTCTATAATTGCTAAAATTTCTATACAAATCCAAATAAAATCTTGAGTGCAAAATGGAATAAATTACAAAAAGGAATTCGAGCAAGCAAAGTGCACACAGAGTCTAGAACACGGCGGTGTCTTTCTTCGCAAAATCAAAAGGGTTGTGTGTCCTAACAGCTACTAGTGCACTACTCTACACTAGATGCATCCATATAATGCCAATACAAGCAAGCATCGCCAACCCAAGTGCTAAGAGTGGTCGAGTCAAACCTTGCATTACATAATGTTTGGGACACATGCATCCAGTATGCTTAGCTCTTAAGACCCCGTGCAACCCCTAAATCCCTCAGCACATCTCTACACTCTTACCAAGCATCTATGTACTCTCCCCTTCCTTGTGACTAGTTGAGGGCTCTCCAACCATGACACGTAGATGTTTGAGAGCTCTACACTTTTACCAAGAATCTATGTACTCTCCTCTTTCTTGTGACCAGTTGAGGGATTTCCCCTTCTATCCAACCATGGTCCAATGGTGATGCAGCACTACTCCTCTTTGGTGGAGTGGCTTAAGCAATCCTCAAGCAAGTAAATCTCAACCCTTTCCCTAATTCTACTCTAACTAACCTAATACAAAGAAGCTTCAACACACATAAGCGTGCTTAAGAAGGCCACAAGCAATATCATCACAAGCATTATTCACAAATTATTTAGCTAAAAGCAATTTGAAATGAAGAGAACGAGACCAATGTGGGCAAGTCGAGCATCATATCAAGCATAAGGGAGCTAGGAGGAGAAGAGAATACATTAAAGGTGAGGATTACAAGTGGCTTGAGCTCTCCCTTTGAGGACCCAAGTGCAAGCTTCCATGAAATCTTGCTTCTCCCAAGGAATCTTAAGAGTGCTCAAGCTTCAGGGTATCTTCATTGCAAATGTGAGTGAAAACCTAAGCATTTTTTCTTTTATACTTCCCCTCTAAGTTCACACTTGGGAGGACAAAAATTGGTTGGTGCTTATAATCAGGGCTAATTGAGCTTAATGGAGGCTAATAATGGGATCTAGAGCTTAGGGCATTACAAAATGGAATCCTTTAGGATCCTCTGAAGAAGAGAGATACATCATAATGACATCAATGTTGAAGTCCCGGGGATGCACCATGGAACACTTACCGCACCACGTAAGTGCAGGGGAGGGGGGTTTTTCAGCAAGTTACATAAGCGTATAAGTTAGGGGCTGGCCCCTAATGATTTATCTCCCAAGCACATAGTTTGCCCTCGAACTTCCCAAAAGATCATGGCTTCCCAAAAGAGTTTGCCCTCGAAATTGTGAATTAATAGCTACAAAGATACATGCAAGAACTAACACTGCTTTGTATCAATCGCTTGTTTTGTGATTATGGTTCATTTGTTGAGGGATGAATGCTATAAAGAGTTTGTATAGATGCAAAATTACACAAAGAACCTAACACAACTTTATAACCATGTTTTTTGAGTAATTTAGATGGGTCAGAATTGGATGAGTAGCTAGAGTGCACGCTGATCGGGCACGTAGTTTGAATGTCAAACTAAGACACATTGAGATTATATCTAGTTATCAACAGAAGTGGTTTCTTAGTACGTTACGAGTCACTATGCTACACACCCTTTGCCTACTTTTACTCAATTAGATCATGCGAGACCTACATTTTGTATGTAAGATAGGGGTATGATAGTTCTCTTCATTGATTGTCGTATAATTGTAAAAAGGGAGGTCATAGTTCCTATTATGATTCGTATAAAAGGGTTTAATCAAAGTTGTCCGCTTACAGGTGGCGTCCCGTTTTGTATATAGAGTGAATCCCCCGGGGTTGAAGTAAATTAAGGTAGCTCTCCATGGACCTTGATGTCCTCATTCAACCTTGCTCTTTTCCTACTTCATTTCATCTTACATTGCTCTTAAACTATGCTTGTGCACCTTGAGGCCCGCACACCATATAGGGACTCTACAATTTGGAGAGAATTATTGAATTCTCCAAAACTTTCTCAAAGGATTTTTTGATGCAAGCCAAACTTTGGCAAGAAGACCTCACAAGGTTTTACACTAGGGAAGCGTGAATGTACTATCACCCCTTTTATATTGTGAGACCAATATATGAAATGACATACAAGCTTAAGCTACCTAGCCATTTGCCAAAACACAATCGTTGCCATGTAAATATACTACAGGGCTACAAGGATGTTCTACCAAACAAGCTAGTAGAAGAAAATTTTCCTGGAATTGAAGGTGTCAAGGAGATGATTCAACTTAAATATGTCTTGATGTAGTACATTGATGTAGTGAGTATACTCATTACATTGCTGTAATGAATATAAATTTCATTGCCAACATTTCATTCATTTATGTTTCAAATGTGGAAAATTGCATGCATACAAAAAGGTTCTACAATTGCTATTGCAACTTTGTCTCTCAAGTATTAACTAGAGTTGCAATTTACTACACAGAGGTGTGATTGCTAATATGTTAGGCACGCATGTGGTATCTAGCATCCAAAGAATGAAGTAGCCTAGCCATCTACTACAGAATGGTATGAATGATCTAGAAGGGGATCCTCGGCCAAATTCTAGTGGACCTAGTTCACCTTCTCTTGATAGAAGTGTAATTATGAACAAGTATGAATTTAAGGGTGAGGTATGTCCCAAAACTTTGGTTTACTTAAAATACGTCCTCTTTTAGAATTGGCTACTCAAGAGAGACATAGAAAGAGTCAAAGGGACAAGGTTTTCATCTTTAGAGTAAGGTGCATCCAAGGGTTTAAGGCTACCAGAAGAATGATGTTACCCCCAAAATTGCCGAAAGAATGCATCATGGATTTTGATGCAAGTTTTTTAGGACCACAACAGCTTAAACTAGCCCTAAATGCCATTGGAAAAAAAGAGAAAAAAGGATAGCCAAAAGGAGGAATGCGGCTTTAGCGTGCCCAACTTGGAGTCCCAGTTGCCTCTTAAAGAGAGAGGAAAGGCTAGGCAAAAGGGGGAATTTGGGCTAAGAGTGCCTAGCTTGGAGGGCAAGTGAATGAGTCGGACAAAATGACCTTTTGTACGAAGAACCCTTCAATAGCCAGTGGCCAACTCCAACGAAAGCTCAACACGACCACCCAAATGAGCTTTAGAGCCCACTGGTGGATAAGCCTTTCCCAACAAAGCCTCTAGACACAAGCACAAGCCTAAGAAATAGGCTTTTTTATTATATGCACGGCTTCCATGCTTTTTTTCTTTTATGTTCTTTTTCTTTAATACAATTTCCCGTGTCTTACCAAAACAATTTTTTTATGATGGTGGCAAGTAGAGGTCTCATTTTTGTTTATTACAAAAATAGGAGGAATGTAGAGAAAATGCAAGGAGAGAGCCTTGACGGCTTCAATAAGATAGCATATGCTCTATTGTGTTGCACGTAGGTGAGGATAGGGATTCCAGAAGGATGGCATGACCAGAGGAGGAAGGAGCAAGGGATAGTAAGGTGTAGGGGAGGAGACTCTCTTTCTTTGTCTCTTTCTCTCTCTCTCTCTCTCTCTCTCTCTCTCTCTCTCTCTCTCTCTCTCTCACACACACACACACACACACACACACTTATGGCTAATTATAGCGTGTTTCTATTTCCCTGGTATAATTTTGATGGGACTGTTAGCTTGTGGTACCTTTAATGAATAACTCGCTTAAATTCAATGGGCATTGTATATACTGGTAATGAATGGTACTACTGGATTATATTGATACTGATACTGGTATTGGTATTGGTATTGGTATTGGTTCTATATACTACTAATACTGATACTGTTATACTAGTACTGGTAGTTCCGGTGTACTGATACTGGCATTGTTACTTACTAATACTAGTGGACTATACTGGTACTAATATATGTACACACATACACACTCGTGGCTGGTTATTGCCTGTTGCCATTTCGTAGGTATAATTCGCTGGAACTGTTGGCCTGGGGTACCTTTGGTACTGACTGGTATATTGGATTATACTGATACTGATAATGGCACTATACACTATTGATACTGCTATACTGCTATACTAGTACTAATACTGACTAGTTGTAATGGTACTATATATATTGATAATGATACACACACACATAATTGGTTATTGCATGTTTCCATTTCCTTGATATAATTCGCTAGAACTGCTAGTGTGGGATACCTTTGGTACTGACTGGTACTGGTAATGGCACTATACACTACAGATAATGATACAGCTATAATGCTATACTTGTACTGGTAATATTGCTTGTACTGGTGCTGATACTTACTGGTACTACTGGAATATATTGGTATTGGTACTGGTACACACACATACACACACACACACACTCACACACTCATATGGTTGGTTTTTACATGTTGCCATTTCCCTCGTATAATTCGCTGGAACTGTTGGCGTGGGGTACCTTTGGTGAATAATTGGCTTAAAGTTACTAGAAAATATTTTTTAGGTGGTATCCTAATGGCCCGCTTAATGGTGCCTAACCCTTAGTTATTAAAGTGTTTAAGGGCAGGCTACCCGGCTCTATAAATGATGTCATCTTCTGCTTAATAGCGAGATGCCTCCCTCCTAACGGCTCTCCAATAATGTGCTCTTTAGATCTCTCTCTTTCTCTCTCTCTCTCTCTCTCTCTCTCTCTCTCTCTCTCTTTGTACATGGCGGCACTACTACACCATCCCCCTCTTGAAGGCGGGCCCGCCATATGGCTTAGAAGGAAGGTGGCCACTTGCTCCAAACCCTATAAAAAGGTGAGCTTTACATGCCCACTTAGCATTGGTGGTGTGTGTCTTTGGTAGAAGTGTCTGTACATTAGGACTGTGAAGATTTTACCTGCAAAGAGGTACTGTTAAGTGTTGGATCTATGGCAAAGGGCAAGGATAAGAAGGCTATTGTGGAGTTGGTTGCTCCAACTCAATCTCAGGTGACTTTTGGCATTGAATGGACTCCTGTCCAAACTGTTTGATGGTTGTGAGTATTCCTCTTGCATATGCCGGTAGAGGCACTTGAATAGCTTCTTCTGCTAAACTTTATCTCATGAGAGCCTGTAAAGCACAAGGGGCTTCATATGTCTTGAAAATGATTTCATCTATGAATATATGATTAGCTTGACCTTTCTTATTATTTATCTTTGAAAGTAATCGAGTTGGGTGACATTGATAACATGTGGGATACCCATGCATCACATGCATATGATACCAATGCTAACTAAATGTTGTGTTGTTTCCATGGCTGTAGTCTAGCTCATTAATTTTTGAGGGTTCATTAAAGGATGCTTACTTTATGCTACCTACTTGGAACATGTAACTTTCATAATTTCATGTTATCTCTACCTTCCCATTGCTTGCTTGTGCTTGCACTCTTAATTTTTGAAAAGCTTGCCATATGTTGAGCTTGCACACTCTCAAAGTGACTTTTCTTTGTGGACATTCTATCCTAGATGCTCATCCGAGATGCTCTACCACCTCGATGAATAGGCTTCACCTCACTAGCTTCCGAGCAGGAAATCTACATCAGGAAGGGGGGGAAATTAAAAAATGATGGATGCTTTATACTTATCACATTATTTGTGTCATGGGCCAGGAATGTTGGTCCTGTAGGTGCACTGCATATGTAGGGTAGGTGTTGGAGTGATCGCCAAAAGGCGCACCACATATCTCATGTGACATTATTTGTGTCATGGGCCGGGAATGTTGGTCCTGTAGGTGCACTACATATGTAGGGTAGGTGTTGGAGTGATCGCCGAGAGGCGCACCACATATCTCATTTGATAGTATTTTTACCTTGTCCGACTAGTGTGGGTGTCCATGTGTGAATGGGCCAAACTCATATAAAAGGGCCAATGTGACCTAAAACCCTCATTCTCTTAGTGTGCAATAGAAAAATAGTGCTCTTGCTCTATCTGCTTGTCCATCTCCAACTCCATTGTGTGCTCACGGGTGCACGCGTGTGTGTATGCTTCAGAGAGAGAGAGAGAGAGAGAGAGAGAGAGAGAGAGAGAGAGAGAGAGAGAGAGAGCATTTTGGGAGCATCGATGGCGGCGAAGCGATTGAGCGTGGTTGCGGTGGCAGCTCCCTTTTCTTCACGGCAAGGAATCCTTCATGACAGGAAGCGTAGAGCGGTGAGTGACACACCATTGCCCACTCTGAGCTTGCTAGGATAGTTGGTTGTGTTCTTGCAACCTTTGTGGCTTGCACATGGTGCTCGGCAAATCCCTAGCTCTGACACATGTGTTAACACAAAAACTACTTTGTTGGTTTTATGGCAGATGAAGCAGACATCTAGTATTTTATGGAGGTCCAGACAACGAGATGGTTGGGCGAGAGAGATAATGTCTATTTCATTGGGAGCAAAGTCTACAAAAGCACATCAAAAACTACATCCCCAAAGATAAAACTCAAACACATCAACAGATGTGTGAAAATTGGCGCAACTTCAAAATTTGGCGCAACTTCAAGACGATGCTTGTAGCACAACAACAAGCAACGCCATTAGAATATGGTGGAAAGCAAACATTCCAAAAGAAAACGTTAAACTCCTTGACAGGTGGTTCAAGTGGTGGGAGAAAGGATATCTCATTGGGACAACCTTAACAATTAGGTAAATTTTGTGAACCCATGTCAAGCCTTATCCAGGTGTTAAGTCTTGATAGTTTGGCTTGTCTCTTTGTAATTTGATTGCACTCATCACTAAGTCTTTGGGAACGAGCTCAAATCCCAACCATGAACATATTTATAGGAGAGCATTCATGCATTATGGCTTGAAGGGTAGGGTCGTAGCAAAAGAATCTCACTTTATGATGCATGCGGTGTAGATGTGATCAATGCCTATATTCAATACAAAAAGCAATATGGCTATTTGACTAGCAGGTACATTGGTCTTGGGCCAGATATGTAGACATTACTTGATAGAAAAATAGTGAAAGCAACTCCTAGCCCATGTGATGTGGTGCATGCTAGCCAAGGATCAGTAGCAGGTGCACCATTCTATGAGCATTTTACAAGAGATAGAGAAACAATGCAAAGAAAAAAGGCTAGGGGATCCATGGCTACAGCTTCTCACAAGCCTGGATTTGCATTGGAGTCTAGACCAAGAAAATATCATGGACGTCCAAGAAAGATCTCATTTGAAGGTGACATGAAACTAGGGGGAGAATTATTGGATGCGAATGCAAAATCCACAGATGATGAGCCCTTTCAAGATACTTCTAGAGTGGACACCACCACAACAACAAGAATGGTAGCTGACTATGCACACTTAGAAAAGGACGTACCAAGGAAAAATTGGGCAATTAGATGCATGCTTCCATGTGTTTCTCGAAAGTGCTTTGATGTCATCAAAGGAAAAGGATGTGACAAAATGATGCAAAGTAGATCTTGACTTGTGGCCCCATGATCTTGTGGAGAACGAGCTTACCAAGTCAAGAGCTAACACCAATGAATGTGGTTATGCAGCACAACGTGATGCACACTAATGCGATGGCCAAGCAAGTATCAACACCACTAGAACAGCCTGCATGTTGGTTGATTGCCAAGGGAACACACGTTACTAAAGAAGAGCATGTGTTTAGGCAGGGTTCATGCTAGATCATGGAGAGATTATGGGTAGTGGTATCAAGCGTAGCAAATGGAGTTCTGGTGTGTCTAAAAAGGCTAGGAAACGCTTGGAGACAACATTGCATATGGATGTTCACTTATTAAAGGAAACAATAGTGGTTTGCAATCATCATGCTATTTTCAAGATCTCCACCAAGAGATTTATTATGTGCATGTGGATATGAAACCCTTTACACATGCACACATTTTCAAGGACAAGAGAAATCAAGCAAGCCATTCTTGGCCTGCAATCACATGTACTTCATCTACGTGAAGATCCTTGGGCTTGATGGGAAGCAACACATTACTATACATCAATCCACCCTTAATGACAATGACCTCACTTTCATTTTGATCCGGCCTCGCCAATTAGTTCCAGTAGGGTCAACGATTTTGAGGGATGTATTTTGTGGGCAGCCATCTTAGATAGCAGTCATAGGCACTTGTCTTTATATTGCGTATCTTGTTGTGCCTTTTGATAGAATGATATACCTTTTGATAATTTTGTAGCAATTATGTATATTTATATACATGGCATGAGACACACACACACACACACACACACACACACACACACACACCCCGGGTTAGCCGCACCGCCCTCTAGCCATCGGGAGAAAACCTGAAGTTGTTCAGCTTTCGGAGCCAAGGCCGCGGGAATCAACCTCATTCGGGGAGCATAAGGTAAAAAACAACAAAACAAACGTGTTTCTTTTAGTTATTGCCGCTACCAACCTTCCCTCCCTTGCTCGCGCATGTGCAATAGGCCGCTGCGCCTCTTTTTGGCAACACTCCCTCCCTCTCCTTCATTATCCCCTCTCTCCCCTCCATTATCGCCACCCCACTCCCTCACCCTCTTCCTTACCCACTCTGTGTGTGTGTGTGTGTGTGTGTGTGTGTGTGTGTGTGTGTGTGTGTGTGTGTGTGTGTGTGGCCCGCTACAGCCCTCTCTCTCCCTCGCATTGACTCTCTCACCCTCTCTTGTTTCCTGTGTCGGCAACAGCCACACGAGAGCAAGCAGTAGCTCTCACTCTCTCTCTTAATGACCACGACACACACTCACCCCTATACACACACACACACACACATCCACCCCCTCACCCTCTCTCACCCGCTCCATCACCCTCCCGCTCCCCACACTATCTCACTCGGACTCGCTCTCCCTCTCTCCTGTATTGTCGGACCAGCCCGCAGGGCACGCAATCAAACTCTCTCTCTCTCTCTCTCTCTCTCTCTCTCTCTCTCTCTCTCTCTCTTACACACACACACACACACACACACACCTACACCCACAGTCCCTCTCTCCCCATCACCCGCACTCTCACCATCACTCAGACTCTCTCTCTTGTTCTCTGAGTGGTCAATTGAGCCACCTAAAATACATAATAAATAATTTATTTATTACTCCCGTTCCCACACATGCACTTGTTGTCACACACACACACACACACACACACACACACACACTTGTACACACACACAACCCCATATACATGCACACACACACTCACCAGCACCTACACCCTCACACAATTTCATACACCCACACATGCACATACACAATTACGAGCACATGCACATACATACATGTACACTACACACATGAGCGCACACACCCATTCACGCAATTGTACGCACATCATTCGCACACACAAAAAGTAAAAAGCAAAGGAAAAAATGCCACGCCATCGACAAAATAAGAAGACGACAAAAAGCACGCAGAAGCAACACCAAAGAAAGAAATGATGCCGAAGGCCGGCCCCAGCCGGCGGCCTCGAAAGGACGAATGCGTAGCATCTCAGCATCACGCAACAAAACACCAATTCTAGCAGCATTAACCTCACATCAGCCACCCGAACCATCAACAAAAAACTTTGTAAATGCCCCAAACTCCACTCTTCCCTAATAACCTAGTCAATGGATAGTGGATTATAAAAACCTCCCCACCCCACTCTTACTTCCCTTCTCTCTATCTCTACCTTATCTCCCTCTCTATCTCTCTTACTAGAGAGGCATGTAGACTCTCTACAGTGACCAGTGGATATTTGTAAGGACCATTAGGTGAGGACCACCTCTCATGCCTATATAAAGAGGCCCCCACTAAGCACAAATTGGGAGACACAAGGGAGAACACACTTGAGCACCACCCAGGCTCCATGCACTCTAAATTCCACTCACCACTAAGCACATAATGCACCTCCCAAGCTAGGGAGCTCATGGTATCATGTTTTGTTATAAGCATGGGCATTTTAGCATTGGCCACATCACCACCACCACCAATCTCCACCCACACCATGGTTGATTTACTAGTCATGACCACCCCATACACATAAGGCACTCACTATCACCCTGCAAGGCAACATGAGCATGCTAGGATTGAATGCACCGACACCATGCTACCTTGGGCCACTCTCGATGCTAGTAATTGATGTTGATGGTGGCTGCATCGTCTTGATGTTTCCTTCAACTAACCTCCCACTAACGTGTTAACCCCGCTAACTCCAAAGTTTGCCATGCACCATATGGTGCTTGCATTCCATCATGCATCCCTAGTGCCAAGAGAAAGGTTGGTATCAGCCAAGATCCCTCCTTAGCTCTGTTTCCCCCCATGTCCATGGGATGATTCATCTCTTGTATATCACTCTGCTTGTGCTTCAACACGTGAGCCATCACTAGTAAGTCATGTTGCATTCCAACCTTGTCACATACCTCTCTCGTACACACACTCCTGATTGTTGACTATGCATTTTCTATATTCGGACGTTTGCTATATCACCATTTCATGTTGGTTACCTAGATGGCATCTCACTTTTGCTACCCTAGGTCATCTATGTCTGCGTCCTAGCTGCACTTATGCTAGGTGGTGCCCCTCTATAATTATAGGATAAATCCTATCTCGAGATGATGCTTGGGGATGTTCAGGTTGTGTGTGGTGTAGAGGCCACCCCATATGGCATGTCATTTCCGACTATCATTTTCTTGGTGCCTCCATCGAGGATCCTTTTATGAAACCCTTCAATTTACAAGACTAAAAACCCTAACCTTTTATGGATGGATGAATGGTTAACAGATTTTGCTAACTGGATGACAAAAGAAGAAGAGCTCCAAGCAGAACTAGATGAACTTCGCATCTCCATCGAGGCTGGAGTGCCAAGCATAACGGTAATATATTTGTAGTGGGAAAGACAACCAGCATGTCAAACAGTGTGCCAAAGAGAAGGAGGAGGAAGTTGAGATCATGTCTGCAACCTACGACCAACCCGCAACAACAAGATGGAGGGATCTATGCACAATAGAAAATCAACACTATTCTACTTCGAGAATTAGGTAACTTAAGTCACTTAGGTAACTATCATAGCCAGTTTCCAAGTTGCACCTGATGCTGCAACACAGATAACAGAAGCACATGTTCACGCTCTCACTAGAGAGACTAGGGATCTACTAAGCCTGTTTCAGGAAAGGGCACCACCCTCTCCCAGAAGTTTGGACAGTGTATAAGGACCTCTAAGCTTCACATGAATCAGTACAATCTACCTCAAGGGAGATCACACATTCCGATATGAGTATGGTCAATCAAGGTAATACTGGGCTGGAAGGCTCACTACCAACACGTCATCGACACCATGCTGGGTGGGGAGTGCTTCTTTGAGGTTCTGGTGACAGATTAGCCATTTGTCCTACCTTTGGTACAAGGCAATGTACTGTTTGAGATTTTAATTTATGTTCTATTATAAAAAGGGTATACACACTTCCTTGTAAAGAAAAAATAAATCTTTTGATTGCAAGCTAAGCACAGTGTCTTTCTAGCTCTCTCTCTCAGTAGTCATAGCAAGTGTAGCATTTCCAACATTTAAAGGAAAGAAGGGGAAGGATTTGGTAACAGATTTCTTATATGACTTTGAAGTAGCATGTGGAGTAAGCAACAAAGATACAAATGAATCCCGGGTTAGCATATTTAAGCATCTCATGAATCTGGAAGCTAGGTCGTGGTACAATGCACTCCCAAAAGCAACTAAGGATGACTCGGAGCCCTTAAAAACTGCTTTTAAGAGGCGCTTTGGGGGAGGTACCACTTCAAAGAAGATGTGGGACAAGTTGAGAAACTTGAAGCAGAAGGGTCTTTTAGAGTATGCCACCTATGAGTCCAAGTTTGTGGATTTGTGGGAATGGTGGATTGAGTCACTGGAAAGAGGGGAAGTTGCACCCGATTTCCTAAAAAAGGAACAATTTACGCATGGCTTGTGTTTGCTGCTCAAAGAGAAGGTGAAGGGTAGATTCTTGGCTACATACGAGTTAGCCATGGAGATTGCTCTCCTTAAGGACAAGAAGCTACAGATGAAGGACGAATAAACCAAGTCAACTGATGCAGGAACATCGCGTCGACCAACAACCACGACAACCACCATTCCTCCACCACCACCAGTTGTTGGAGTAAGAAATGACCAACAAGATACGTTGGCCCACATTATTGACCGACTACAAAATTTATATGTCCACTTGATACATCAAGGTAGGAATCAAGAGAGAGATCAAGACCCGGGGAGAGCACGACAAAAAACAGGGAGTATCACTGCTACAACTGCGGAGAAGATGGTAATGGTATGTACTACTATCCCAAGCCACGACAAAACTATAATCGAGGAGGTAGAAGAAACCAACTCTCACCCCCTAGAGAGAGAACACCTTCACCCTGAGCACCAGCCCCACCAACATAAATTTTACGTCCACCCCAAGCACCACCACAAGGACCCATTCCACCTCTTCCACCGGCACCACCACCTTATCGCCCTGTAAACATCATAAGGTTAGAGGAGAAAGGAAAGGCTATAGTAGTGGATCCACCCAGAGTAAAGGAGAGAGCTAAGGGTAAGGAGAAGGTAACCTTTGTAGAACCATTTGAAGCCATGACTGTAAAGAGAGCTAGGAGGGAGAAAACTGCACAAATTGATGGAGAGAGAAGCATGAAGGGAGAGATAGCAAGAGGCCGTCAAGGCCACGACGGAAAATAGGCATCACCGCCTTTCAGTTAGGGGAGATTTCTAGGCCCTATGATCTTACATTGGATGTGGCACAGCAAGGACCAAAGATTACATGGACACAACTACTACATCTCGCACCAAAGGTAAGGCGGAAATGGTCCAAAATGGTAAGTACAAGGTGCTCCAAAGCAAAGGTAGCCGGAGAAATTTTGGGTTGCAACATGGATGACATCCTTCCAATCGTTGACATCAACATAAAGGGTAAGAGGGTTGGAAACACCTACAATGATGGTGGTGCACAATTTTGTGTGATGCTTTGGCTAGGACTTGAGGTTGACAGGCCTTCTCCATGCAAGGCAAAGATGGAAAACAACGCAAAGTAAAATGTGCGGGTGTGGTAAGTGTTGTGAATGTAAAAGCCTTCAATACTGAGGTAGAAGCAGATGTTTTTGTGATGCCAACTAAGGAGGAGGTCTATCCATTGATCTTGGGAAGGCCATGGTTGATGGCCATAAAGGCAAAGCAGT
Source organism: Adiantum capillus-veneris (assembly GCF_014529385.1). Taxonomy (NCBI): domain Eukaryota; kingdom Viridiplantae; phylum Streptophyta; class Polypodiopsida; order Polypodiales; family Pteridaceae; genus Adiantum; species Adiantum capillus-veneris. The sequence goes on along the minus strand of NC_140937.1, from coordinate 96,991,468 downwards.
ACTGGGGTGCTGAGCTTCTACGCATGACTGGTAAGAAAGGGGAAACATCCACTACGACATGAGGATAGACAAGAAGAAACAAATGGACCTAGAGACATTAGCAGATGAGACCACCAGTGAGTCTTCCACTTCTGAGGAGGAGACCACTTCCACCAATGAGAGTGACAGTTCCATAGATATGATGGGTATCATCATGAAGGATCTACAAAGGATAAGCACAACTGGTGACCCATCATAGGAAAAATCAACGAAGGGGAAAATAAATCACCTATCCTAGGAGAAAGTAGGTTGAAGAGTTTGCTATCTATGGAGTTAAAAATCGAAGAGAAGGATACTTTTTTGCAAATGCTGATGGGATTTACTAACCTTTTCATTGACAATTATGAAAGAATCACAGGTATTACAGTAGTGAGGCATCATGTTAAGCTAAAGGAAGGAGTAAAACCAGTTGTGCAAAAGCTGCGATGGCTGGGGTCATACAAGAAAAGGTACTCCTTGCCGAGGTAAGGAAGCTACGGGAAGTAGAGTTTATCTATCTTGTGGAAAACTTAGAGTGGGTGTCACCCATAGTAGCGACGCTGTCAATTGCGCATGGAAAGAGAAATTTCAGAAATTTTTGTAAGCACTATTGGGGTTAAACAAGGATGTCCATTGTCACCAACTCTCTTTGGTCTATGCATCGATCAATTGGAACAAATGGTACTTGAATTTATGCAAGAAGAAGGCATTGAAGAGGTCACTATTTGCAATGCGGTAATCATGCTTTTGTTGTATGCGGATGATGTAGTGCTTCTAGCACACACTTTAGAAGATGCACAAAAGCTTATGGTTGTTCTTGAGAACTTTTGCTTGCATAGTGGGCTGATTGTAAATGAATCCAAAACAAAGGTTATGCTTGTGAAAACCAACCATAAGGAGAAGCCATGCATTGTGTACAACAATGCAACACTTGAAGTTGTTGAGAGCTTTAAGTACCTTGGCCTTGAGGTTCCATCCAATCACAAGTGGCATGAATGTACAATGCGTCATTTGGAAGTGGGAAAGAGAGCATTTTATGCATTTGAGAACATGTGTAATGCAGGAAACATCAAGTGTTAGGTTCTCAAGAAGTATCTTTTTGATGCACTGGTTACACCGGTTCTTCTTTATGGAGTTGAAGTGTGGGGCGGGAGCATCTCAAAGTCTACTTGGAAAGAGTTTGAGAATGTCCAAAAGTGTTTTCTTACAAACTTTCTCCAAGTTAAGACACAAACACCATATATGCTCCTACTTCTTGAGTCGGGATCTCTTCCAATTGAGGTTATGGGCATGGAAAGGGTTGTGGAGTACATGATAAAGATGCATCAAAACCCCTCACATCGACTTTCTACAATTGCATGGGAAGCAAGCAAAAAAGTTCAAAAGACGCATAAAAGCAAAATCTTGAGCACGGGATGGATGCAAGACATAAAGAAGTGGTTTGGGAGATGGGATGCATTACACTTGCTACACGATGCGTCAATTGACTCTCAAGTGAATGAAGCTTTTCTACAATGCCAATGTATTACGGCTTTGGGAGAAATCCGGTGGGTCATGCTTCATACATTACACCACCCATATTGCCCCCAACTACAAAACCATGATCTTTGCTGAGAGAGGAACCCGTACTCACACTTACATGCTTGAGCCTATTCCCTTGTCCACGATACGCACTATCGTAGCCATTCGTCTTAGCTCCCATTTCCTTCGATGCAAGATAGGGCGTTGGGGCAATGGAGAAGAGTCAAATCGACTGTGTACATTATGCTCACTGCAAGTTCAAGAGTCTGAGTACCACCCACTACTAGAGTGCTCAGCTTTTCGTCACATCCGAACTTGCTTCTCTCACATTTTCAGCCATAACTTAGACCTACACACTTTCCTCTCCCAGCCACAGTGTGGGCTCTCCATTGTGACTCTCATCACCACAATTTTGGAGCATACATTTCTCATGTCGCATACATCCCGGCTCATAGTGTCAAATTTCTCCTCTTTCAATACATGGTCATGCTCTACTTTGCTCATCCGCTCCTTCAAAGCATTCAAATCCACAAGAGAGCGTTTACATTCCTTGACTTCCTCTTCAAGTTGCATCAAACGTGTTGTTTGCATCTCAAGTGTCCTCTTAAGATTCTCATTCTCAACCACAAGTACCCTTAGTGTGTCATTCTCCATTGCAAGTGCTCGTAAGTCTTCGCCTTGTTTGTTTACGATCTCTTGCAATGATACCAAGTACGCCATGATCATGGTTTCTGATGTCATTGGTTGGGTGGTTGTGTTGCTATTTCCACACATAGGAGATTTTGGATCATTTTCCACAATGGTTGTGGACCTTGTTGAAGAAGAAGAACCCCTGCGAGTGCCGGAAGACATTGTATGTAAAATAAGAGATGAGAGTCAATTTTCTTGAACCTGTTCACTTCGGAAATGCTTCTACAGAAATGCCTTCCATAACTCTATAAATTTTTCTCTTTACATCAATGTGTAGAGGGCTTCGTGCTCTTTGATTGAGGCTATAAATCACCCAAATCAGAGTTCGGATGAAGAAGCTATGATCAAAAGAGTGGATTGTTGTCTACTAGGTCAAAAAACGGCTGCGTTTTTTGTGTGTGTGTGTGTGTGTGTGTGTGTGTGTGTGTGTGTGTGTGTGTGTGTGTGTGTGTGTGTGTGTGTGTGTGTGTGTGTGTGTGTGTGTGTGTGTGTGAGAGAGAGAGAGAGAGAGAGAGAGAGAGAGAGAGAGAGAGAGAGAGAGAGAGAGAGGTTTCAGGAAAGGTGATCGGGAGGGAGAGAGAGATAGAGGGAAAAGGGTGGTGGCGAGACAGAGAGAGAAGAGATGGGGAGAGGGAAAAGGAGAAAGAGAGAGAGAGAGAGAGAGAGAGAGAGAGAGAGAGAGAGAGAGAGAGAGAGAGAGGGGGGGGGGGCGGGCGGGGGGGGGACTGCGCTAGGAAAATACATTTTCGTACTCAAAGAAAATAAGGGCAAACTTGAGCTTTTTGAATTTTTAGGTCAAAAATTGAAGGTTTTGTCGGTATTTATACTTAAACTTGTGTAAATTTCTTAGTTTTATTCCAAGATAGCTCAAAATATAACCGAGATTTTACGATTAAAAACATTATACCCCTAGTGTTTTTTAATTCTAATAGGGGGTTGGAGAGGGCGAGCAGAGAGAGAGAGAGAGAGAGAGAGAGAGAGAGAGAGAGAGAGAGAGAGAGAGAGAGAGAGAGAGAGAGAGAGAGAGAGAGAGAGAGAGAGTTCTATTATCATCCTCGGAGGTCAAATATGACCTATGGGACCAAATGAACATGTCACATGGCAAGTGGAGGTTATAAGTGACTCTCGATGCTCAAAAATGGTTGAAATGAGCATCGCAGTAGAGAGCCCACATTGTGGTTGGGAGAGGAAGGTATGTAGGGAGAGCTCATGGCTGAATATATGTGGAAAAGAGGACCTAATGTGGTCAAAATCTGAACACTCAAGTAGTGTGTGGTACTCACTCTCTTGCACTTGACGAGGGCATAAGGTGCAAAGTCGATGAGACTCCTCGCTAATGCCCCAACGTCCTTTCTTGCAGCGTAGAGAATGGGAGCTAAGACAAATGGAGGCAATGGTGTGGATTGCACTCAATGGGATGTGCTCAAGGGTGTAGGGATGGGTTTGGTTACCGCGCTCGGAGAAGAAGAGAGATTTGTAGTTTGGGACAATGTGTGTGGTGTAATGGCTGAAGCGAGAACCTCCAGATTTCTCCCAAGTCGTGATACATTGGGGTTGTAAGAAGGCCTCATTAACCTAGGAGTTGATCGACGCATCCTTGACCAAGTGACATGCATCCCATCTTCGAAACCATTTCTTGATGTCAAGCATCTACCCCAAACTTAGTATTTTGCTCTTGCATGTCTTTTGGACCTTTTGACTTGCTTCATATGCGATTCTATGAAGTCGATACAAAGAGCTACGTTGTGTCTTAAGCATATAGTCCACAGCTCTTTGCATGTCCAAGACCTCAATGGGAAGCGATCCGGACTCAAGAAGTAAGAGCATGCAGGGTGTTTGTGTCTTGACTTGGAGAAAGTTGGTGAGAAAACACTTTTGGACATTCTCAAACACTTTCCAAGTAGACTTCCCGATGCTACCACCCCACACCTCCACTCCATAAAGAAGCACCGGTGTCACCAATGTGTCAAAGAGGCACTTTTTGAGATCCCAACACGTGATCTCTCCAGCATTGCAGATGTTCTCAAATGCATAATAAGCCCTCTTTCCGGCTTCCAAGCGACGCATTTCACAATCCTTCTATCTATGATTGGATGGAACCTCAAGGCCAAGGTACTTGAAGCTATCTACCACTTCAAGTTGCTCATTGTTGTATACAATGCATGGATTTTCATCATTGAGGGTCTTTACAAGCATAGCCTTGTTTTTTGATCCATTCACAATCAGCCCGCTATGTAGGCAAAAACGTTCCATGCCTTCTTGTTGCATAAAATCAAGAACCATGCATTCCAATTCGTCAATAAGTAGCCCAAAGAGGGTTGGGGAAAGTGGGCATCCTTGTTTGACACCAATGGTGCTTGCAAAAAATTTTGAAATTCCATCTCCCATACGTAGTCGACATATCACTTTTTGGTAGATGCGAAAGATTGCATGCATAAATTCTCTCGGCACCTGAAGTCTTTGCATACGTCTCCAAAGATTTGCTCGCGGTACCATAGAGAGAGAGAGAGAGAGAGAGAGAGAGAGAGAGATAGATTTTATTATCGTCCTTGGAGGTCAAATATGACCTATGGGACCAAAGTTACATGTGATGTAGTATGTGTATGGTTGATGAGTGACTCTCGATGCTCCAAAATTGTGGTGATGAGAGTCGCAATGGAGAGCCCACACTTTGGCTGGGAGAGGAAAGTGTGTAGGTATAAGTTATAGCTGAAAATGTGAGAGAAGCAAGTTCGGATGTGACCAAAAGCTGAGCACTCTAATAGTGTGCGGTACTCAGACTCTTGAACTTGCAGTGAGAATAATGTGCACAGTCGATTTGACTCTTCTCCATTGCCCCAACGTCCTATCTCGCATCAAAAGAAATGGGAGCTAAGCCGAATGTCTGCGATAGTGCGTATCGCCGACAAGGGGATAGACTCAAGCATGTAAGTATGACTACGGTTTCCTCTTTCAACGAAGAACATGGTTTTGTAGTTGGGGGCAATATGGGTGGTGTAATGTATAAAGAGTGACCCACCGGATTTGTCCCAAGCCGTAATAAATTGGTGTTGTAAAAAAGCTTCATTCACTTGGGAGTCAATTGAAGCATCATGTAGCAAGTGTAATGCATCCCATCTCCCAAACCACTACTTTATGTCTTGCATCCATCCCGTGCTCAAGATCTTTCTTTTCTGCGTCTTTTGAACTTTTTTGTTTGCTTCCCATGCAATTGTAGAAAGTCGATGTGAGGGGTTTTGACACATCTTTATCATGTACTCCACAACCCTTTCCATGCACATAACCTCAATTGGAAGACATTCCGACTCAAGAAGTAGGAGCATATATGGTGTTTGTGTCTTCACTTGGAGAAAGTTTATAAGAAACCACTTTTGGACATTCTCAAACTCTTTCCAAGTAGACTTTGAGATGCTCCTTCCCCACACTTCAACTCCATAAAGAAGAACCGGTGTCACCAATGCATCGAAAAGATACTTCTTGAGAACCCAACACTTGATGTTTCTCGCATTACACATGTTCTCAAATGCATAAAATGCTCTCTTTCCCGCTTCCAAACAACGCATAGCACATTCATGCCACTTGTGATTGGACAGAACCTCAAGGCCAAGGTATTTAAAGATCTCAACAACTTCAAGTGTCTCATTGTTGTACACAATGCATGGTTTCTCCTTATGGTTGGTTTTCACAAGCATAACCTTTGTCTTAGATTTATTCACAATCAGCCCACTATGCAAGCAAAAGTTCTCAAGGACAACCATAAGATTTTGTGCATCTTCTAAAGCGTGTGCTAGAAGCACTACATCATCCGCATACAACAAAAGCATGATTACCATATTGCAAATAGTGACCTCCTCAATGCCTTCTTCTTGCATAAAGTCAAGTACCATTTGCTACAATTGATCGATGCATAGACCAAAGTGATTTGGTGACAACGGATATCCTTGTTTAACCCCAATAGTGCTTACAAAAATTTCTAAAATTTCTCTTCCCATGTGCAATTGACAAATCACCTTCTCATAGATTCGAGAAACCGCAAGCATAAACTCACTTGGCACTTGGAGTTCTTCCATCCTTCTCCACAAATTGTTACGTGGAATCATATCAAAGGCTTTCTTAAAGTCCACAAAACAACAATACAATTGCTTGCCTTTCAACCGACTTTCCTCCATGAGGTGACAAGATGATCAATAGGGCTATGGCATCGATAAAAGCCCGCTTTCCCCTTTGCACGCTTGTCATTATCTTCAGCCCAATCACTCAATTTCATCTCCATTATGCACCCAAATAATTTTTCCATAAGAGACCCAATCATTATATTTTGGTAGTTGTTTAGATTCTTTACATCCCCTCCTTTGTGAAAAAGCTTAATCCAATTAGTACTCCAATCATAAGACATACCATGTTGAAGTGCAAGGTTGAACATATCACACATCCATTCATGGGTAAAATCTCTCATCCATTTGATCATCTCCAGCTTGATACCTTGAAGATCTCCCGCTTTGCGAGTAGCCAACTTCTCAAGCCCTCCGCATACATTCTGAATAGTAAAAAAAGAGGGCATACATGGGAGTGAACCATTAAATGGAATTTTTTTAGCATTTGCTTGCTCATATAATTGCCTACAATGTGTGTACATATCCACAAGACTCTAGTTACCAAAACTCTCAACCCACTTGCCCCTCAAGTTTCTCCAAAATCTTCCATATGCATGTGCCTTTCCTTGGACTTGAAAAAGTTGTTGCTTTACTTCCCATATTCTTCTCTTCTTTTGAATCAATGCTTTGTATGTATGCAAATGACTGTGATAGTTTTCTTTGTCCATAGTTGCATCAAGATTTATCAAGGACTTTCGAGCATCTTGACATTCTTTACCAAAACACCTTTTTCGTGATCTATCTTTGTTGATACTATGGAGATGCTTTATAGCAAATCATTCTTCGGCACAAGAACAAAAAAAATTCCTGAAAGCTTCCCATTTAGTTTGCAATGGTGCATCATATTGAAGCTTTGTCATCCATAACTTTTGCTCAACCATTTCGATGTACCTTGGTGCCCGTTTGAAATCCATACATAGTGATAATTTCTCTTTCCTTTGGTTGAGATTATCATGCTTATTTTCTTCTCCACATGAAAGGTCAATACATGAGGTGCAATGGTCGGATTCCGGGGTCCATTGGCCAAACATAAAACTCTTTATGTGATACATGATGGCTTCGGAGAATAGCATATAGTCAATCACACTATCCCCATTATGTCTCCTACATGTAAATCCACTGGTTCCACTCCACAAAGATACACCATTGGCAATGAGCATACCCATGCCATTACATATGTGTAAAAGTAACTTTCCATAGTGATCCGGATCTTTCTCATCCATGGAAGAATGATCATACAAGTGAACTTCCTCCAACTCCCTTGAAATGTATGGCATATCAAATTGTTATCATGTTGCAATGTTTTTGTGCGAGCATTCATATCCCCAAATACAATAACATCACCTTCACCTTTGAAATAAGCAATTTCCTCTTCCAAATCAAAAAATGGCTGATCTCTATCCATGCAAGCATAAAAGGGAGAATCATGATGAGGAATGTAGCAATCGGCTACAAAAATGGGTGCTCTTTTTGGTGTCATAATTTTCAGCCATACATAACGTTTGTACTTGTCATCTTTCACAATTGATACAAGATCTTTCAATCCTTTGTTAACCATACATGCTACCCCTCCTTGTCCTCTTCATTGCTTAAGATTCTTTGACCACATCAATGAATGTACATTGTAATTCTCCAAGCCGTTAATCCTTTGTGTATCATGCTCCTAAGTTTCAACAAGAAGCACAACATCGGCTTTTCTTAACGATACACGCTACCCCTCCTTGTCCTCTTCGTTTCTTAAGATTCTTTGACCACATCAATGAATGTACATTGTAATTCTCCAAGCCATTAATCCTTTGTGTATCATTCTCCCAAGTTTCAACAAGAAGTACAACATCGGCTTTTCTTGTTAGTTCATCAATGCCAACCCCCGCATTCCATGGGTATCCATTAAAATTCCAAAATCATATTTTCAATTGTAACTTGGTCTCATAGGTCACGCATCCCTATTTGCTCAAGGGACTCGCCTCCTCCTTGGGCACATTTTCTTCATGAGAGATCTCCTTGTTTTTCTTATTCTTTTCCTCATATGCCTTGCGACGCATATTTTGTTGCTTAATAGTGCGATCTTCACATACAAAACATTTTGTATCCATCCAATAGATCCAACTATTATTAAGGATAATCTTTTGCTTGGTCTCATCCAGCATGGTGCATACAATTGGTCGTTCTCCTGAGCAAGGAGCTCCTTGCTTCCCTACTCTATGTGCTCCATAGACCATAACTCCGGACATGTCAAAGTGGGTTTTGAAGAAATCTTCAATAACAATGGCAAGAGAAGGAGGTGTCTCTAGCTTCTCTTCGGGAATTCCACCAATAACAATGTTCTTAGAACGTCGCTCCCGTTCCTTCAACTCCTCCACATTCACATTCTCAACATTCTTTGTTTGAGCCATATCTTGCATGAATGAGGATTAGAAACCACATTGCTACCACATACATCAGCCCAAGACTTGTTTGTGCATACATTTTTCATGCCACATACATCCCGGCTCATGGTGTCAAATTTTTTCTCTTTCAATACATGGTCATGCTCTACTTTTCGCATCCACTCCTTCGAAGCATTCAAGTCCACAAGAGAGCGTTTACATTCTTTGACTTCCTCTTCAAGTTGCATCAAACGTGTTGTTTGCATCTCAAGTGTCCTCTTGAGATTTTCATTCTCAACCACAAGTTGTGAAGACAAAAAAAGGCTCTCCCAAGCGAGAGCTTTTTTTTTCTTCTTAAACTTTCTTCCACTCTTTCTTTCCCTCTTTTTTTTAAAAAAAAGACAATGCTCTCTCCCCCTCACAACACCCCCCCAACCCCTCCATTCCCCCCCTCTCTGTCTCTCTCTCTCCCCCTGCCCGTCCAACCCCCTATTGGAGTCAGAAAAAATCGGGGGTATAGTGTTTTTAACTGGCTAGAATTGTAAAATCCCGCTTATATTTTGAGTTGTCCTTGAAAAAAGCCAAAAAAAAATAGATAATTTTGTGTAAATATTGATAAAATCTTCAATTTTTTACCTAAAAACTGGGAGAATTTCATGTTTATCCTTATTTTCTTTGGTTAGGAAAAATGTATTTTCTTCCGTCCCGTTGCTCAACCTTGCTCAACGTCGATGTGCCTCGCACTTGACCCTAGCCCACGCGATTGCCACATACAGTATCTTTTAGGTTTACACTAGTATACACACTCACAAACACTTCAAATTGTGTTCCTATGCTACAAGCCAACCCAGTCCCATCCTGGGCAACATAACAACCAAAGAAAAGACTACAACCCCAAAAAACTATGTTAGTGTAGGACATGGTGGAGCTTTGCGGTTGTCTTGACAGCTCAAAGAAAGCTTGATTGCATTGAACACCTCCAAACGGACCTTGATTGAGTCATGGAAGAGAATTGCGATCTCAAAGGTCGTATAACAAGCTCGAGGCATGATTTGACTCAATCATCATACTTGCTATTGATAAGGTCAAGGAAGTCGAAGCTAAAGGCACCAAAGTGCACACTCTCACACTCACTATCCTTAAGTTTGGGAACAAGGAGGGACGACTTCGGCTACTCCAACATCACCCCTCCTAAAAGAAACCGAAATTTGGATTGCTTAGAAACTTTACCTGGCTCAAATCAAACGCAAAGGTGAGGAGCTCAAGAAAGGGTAAGTGGAACGAGCCAAAGAAAGTGAGTAGTATACCACGGAGGGAAGGCCATCATATAGGAGTTTTGCTCTCCTAATGCCCCCATCATGCTGCCAAACATCACCCCTTATCCTGTTAGTTTCCCCAATCATTTTATAAAAAAACTTATATCACATTCAAAGGTTTTCATTTTCAAACAATCACATCCTATCCCAGCCCTATCGACCCTCAGGTTGCTCAATGCCAATGTAACAACCATTAACCTCTACGTCATGAGAGGAGACACCCTTTGTATGCATGTTTTTGGTCCCATGGGTCATTTGTGACCTTCCATGGAGGATATATATCTATGTATCTCTCTCTCTCTCTCTCTCTCTCTCTCTCTCTCTCTCTCTCTCTCTCTCTCTCTCTCTCTCTCTCTCTAATCCCCCTATCTCTCTCTACCTATCCATAGAAGGTCACATATGACCCATGAGAGAGCTCTCTTCGATCACCCTATCTCTCTCTACCCGTCCACAGAAGGTCACATATGACCCATGAGAGAGAGAGAGAGAGAGAGAGAGAGAGAGAGAGATTGGGGGTTGGAGAGGACCAATGAGGAGAGATATTGATAGGGTTAGAGAGAGAGAGAGAGAGAGGGGGGGGGGGGGGGGGGGGGGGGAGATGGAGGAAAACATTGTGATAGGGAGAGAGGGGGTTGTATTGTTTTGTTGTTGTAAAGAGGGAAAGAGGGGGGAGTGAGCTCACAGTGGAAAGAGGGCAATGGTGGTAGGATTAGGTGCAGCTCATGGTGGCAGTAAGCTAGCACCACTAACCACCAGTGGTGGACTTAGGTGGTGGCAGTGATGGGTGCTAAGGGGCAAGAATGGGACGTAGTGGTGGATGCCCTTCAAAAAAAAAAAAAAAAACTCGTCCCAAAGCTCTCTCCATTGAGCTCGCTCTGTAACCGTCCCCGAATCTAGGTACATGTTCCAGTTTCACGTCACAGTATTAATTACATCATAGCTATTTATACCCCTCACAGGGATGTTGCAAAACATGAAATTTCAAAGCGATAAGCAAAACTACTAAATTTCTAGCATGTTTTTTGCAAGACAAGTAAGATAGTTTCATGCTATCTATTTGATAGAGGAAAGGTTTCCAAAGCCCTCACATATCCTCAGGACTAAATAACACATAGTATTAATGAGGGGGGGGTAAGGGGATCGAGGGCAGAGAAGTGCGCGCACGAAAATCGGAGAGGTTGCAGCCGTAGATGGGCACTTAAAAACTAAACCCGGCCACAGACTAAACCCGGCCACAGATTAAACCCGGGCAGCGCCTATATTTTAAATATAAAACCCCAAAAACCCGGGCTATGGGTACAACATGTGCGCGCGGGTGGGATGGTTACCCCATGCATCACAATCTGGGCGACGAGGCCCTGGGTTCAAATCGAGTCGCCGCCCGGGTTCTTTTTCGCGTTGACTTGCCGCGCGTCCGGGTTTAATCTGCCTCGGGCTCCCCGCATCCATTTCCGCGCCGTCGATCCCCTTACCCCCCCCCTCTTTAATGTTATGTGTCACTTAGTGTCGTGGCTCACATATGCTCTAGGTAATGCAAACTGTACAAATGTACTTGTGATGTAATGTTGTTGTACTATAATGAATTATGCAATGGGGCAAGATGTAATTGTGTTGTAATGTTCTAATTGTGCATAAACCCTTAGGGAGGGGAGCCATATGTTTGTCATGGGTTGCATTGACTTGGAGCTCAAACCTTTGAATTTCTCCACTTTGATTGTGAGTTGCATTATGCTTGTACTTTGGACCTTTGCAATTCTAGCATTGATGTAACATAGAGTTGTATCTCCTCAATGCTCATTGTTGTAGTGATGATCATTGGCCCAATTACCATTGGAATTAATAACATATGTTTGTGAAGTAAAAGCCTTGACAAGCTCTCTCTTACAATCATTGTAGTCCCATGAGGACAGTGTGACATGAGGGCACTGTCCAAACTCTACTAGTCCATTGTTACGATCTCAGATATACCAAGATGAATCTAGAAAAGCACTAATTCAGTCACAGTGTTGTATTAACTTAATAATATGAAAATTGTTGTCGACTCTCTCTCTCTCTCTCTCTCTCTCTCTCTCTCTCTCTCTCACAATCATCAGTTTAGTCCCACTTTTGATAGTGTGAGAATACTAGAAATAACTAGTTGCAAGGTACGAGGGCACTATGCAAAGTTTGTTGGTCCATTATTATGATTAAATATATACCTAGATGAATCTAGGTGTATTTGTATGTGTGAGTGCACCTTTGCATGTATGTGCTAGAGAGAGACGCTTTTTTGGAATCTAGCGAGCACATTCCATTAAACAGAGGGAATAGGAAAGAGATAATTGGCAGTAATAGTGAGAGAGCAAGATGTATATATTGTGGGAATTTTAGAGAGAGAGAGAGAGAGAATGACAGAGAGACTGTTTCAAAATGATAGTTTTCATTCAAATAGAAAGAATCATGGATTCTTGTTTTTACAAGAGCGTGGAGACACTACGTGGCTTCTTGAAAACACAAGGAGTCATGGATTACTCTTATTAGAAGAGCATAAAGACACTCTTCATGATTACTTGAAAACACGAGGATCCATGGATTCTTGTTATTACAAGAGTGTGAAGACACTACGTGGCTTCTTGCAAACACGAGGATTCATGGATTGTAGTTATCACAAGAGCGTAAAGATACTACGTGGATTCAACTTCATGGTCTCTTACAAGCATGAATATTTGGGGTATCAACTCTAAATGACTCTTTTTTGTATTTCTCGATGACATTGCAGTCAATGCAATCCCCTTTTTTGTCTTTTTTTATGGAACCCTTATAGGTTTATGGCTGTCGCTTAACCTTAGTTGGCGACTAAAAACCGTGGGTAAAAAAATCTCTTTACTGGGCCTCACCTACCCTGCCATGAGGTGCAATGGTGGCTCTGCTCTACTGTGTCGGACCACAGTTGAGGTGGCTACATGTTTTGGATTCCCTAGGAGGAGCATGCTCTACTCACTGCTTGGGATGATTTTGCGTGTTGCACGCCATGAGTGATGGTGGTCTTCCTTAGTCTATTTAAAGAGGTGAGGATGCATTCTGCCCCTCACGTATCCTTGTGTGTGTTCTACTTGCATAAAGAGTTAGGACTGTGTGTGGGTTTTTTACTCTTTGTCGCACGAAACATGGAGCTTTCAACTCCATTGACACAGGTTTGCCACTGATTATTGAGCTTAATATTATGGTTTTCTTTCCTTTTTTACTTATCTTAGGATAGCGTAAACAAACTGGGCTATGGTATCTTGACCACTGGCGCTTAAGCTTGGTAAGGCCCACCAAATGGGTTGGCTATACTTAACAATACATGACATAAGGTTGAATGGTTTTTGTTGGCAAGCTTTGACCCCACTACTGGGTTTCAGTTTTTAGTAAGCTCTCCGTAATACAGTTCTTGGATTTTGATTAAAGGTGATCCTTAAAATTTGGGGTATGACATAATAAGTTGTTGCCACTTAACTCAATATAACTCTGATTCTTGGTTGCTCTGCATTAACTGCTCATTGGTTTCTTTTAAAAGAAAAATTGGGTTGCTGTCGCTTGGCTTGGCAATGCAATACTCTGTTGATAGTGACCTGACGTACTGATGGTGCCTATTGTACACTTAAAAGGCTTGAGTATGAGGGGTATACCCTGGGTGTATATTGATTTTTTACTTGGTAGTGTTGCTTAAGCCTGGTATATTGATCAATGTCGCTTAAAGCTTGGTAAGGCCCACCGTTTGGGTTGGCTTGAAAGTGAATATTGGGGTTTTGCCCGACTGCACACTGATGGTGGATGTTTTTTATAATTGTTAGGGTTTGTGGGGGAGTATGTCCCGGTTGCATACCGATGCCGAACTTGTTCATTACTAGCTGTTTGGATGAGATGATGCAATACATTATTTGCATTCACATGCTCGGATATAGTTTTTTTTAGATAAAAAAAGACCCGTACAAGCATCTAGTACTTTTTGGTTTGCAAAGCTGGCTGGATACCACGAGGGTTCTTTGCCACTTGGTTTGCTAAGAGATTGTGACATACAAAATTGGGAAGGATTGGATTCCATATAAGCATAAATTGTATCTGTTTTAAATTAACAAAAACAAGTTTGAACTATCAATGGAATTTTTTAGGCTCCTTTTATAGCTTCATATGATGGAGCCTCATTAATCTGGCAAAAAAACCTCAAAAAGTTGTTTGATGGGGGGATAAGACACTTGGATTAGAAGGGGTTGTGGCCTTCTAATCAAAATAATATTTATATATACTAAAAATTAACTTTGGGATAATAAAACATTTTTTCTAATGGAACACATAAATACTTTGGAATAATCTTGTAAGTTAAAAAAAAATGTGAGATGGACATGGATAACAACTAGTATAGTCCATTGATACCTTTATAACACATCCAAGGCTAACATATCTGTTGTCTTGTTTGGATGGATGCAGGTAAGGACTCTATCTTACCTTGAAAATTTTTTGGGCTTAAAGCAGTTGTCCACACATGATTACACATACACCTACTGCAGGGGAAGTACTTCTGATATCTGTATACTTGGAATGAGGATTCATTCTTATAAACATTGTATAAAGATAATTCTAAGACTGAGTTGTTTTGTACTTATCATTTCCCTTTCTCTGGAGCCAGTTTTCTTTTGAATGTAAAAGTTCAATTATGTCTTATTATTTATGTTAAAACAACTACACACATGTTCTAAACATAAGGTTTTTCCATTCTTATGGGGAAACTCTGGATGCCAGCTTTAGAAACTAGTTTTGTAACTTAGTTCTAAGTTGGACCCACATTCTGTAATCCCTTGACCGGTTGGCTAGTGTTAGGTGGTCCCTCATAGGCTATTTTTTTGGTTTCCTGCCCAAGGCTGTTATAGTCTTTGACTTTGTCGGTTTAAGGATTACAGGCCCAATCTACAATACTTATCATATTTATGTTTATATATTTAGTCTTTGGTTTGTCGGTTTAAGGATTGCAGGCCCAATCTACAATACTAATCATATTTATGTTTATATATTTCCTTTCAAGACCACAAACACTTTAGAATGATAGCCCGCCAGAAAAAAAAACACAACCCAGAGAATCATACAAGGATTTTGGAGCAGATTAAGCTTTACCTAAAAGACCATACTCCAAAAAATGCCTTAGTAGTTAGAAATCAACCTTTCCTAGAAAGAAAGGCAAAATATTGTGTTACTTACTACGATAAGTAGTCATAGCCTTACTAACGTTTTTGTATATTGCAGACCCTTGCTCTCTTGCAAGGCTTGGAATTATCCTCTGAACCCCTCTTTGTGGAAACATCTCTTGTCCTCAGATGTATTAGCAGCTTGGATGCTTCTCAACTAATATATAACTCGGCTCTTACCACAGAAAAAAAGATGTCTATCTTGCACATGTTATCTTTTAAGGATTGGGTCAATATTCTGGCTACCTTGGACAAGTATTCCAAAGATGGTGTTAATTTGATTTCACAATACATATCCCAGCTTCTTATACTCTCTGTACAATAGCAGCATGAGCTTGCCCTATTCTAATCTTCTGGGGCTAATCTATCTAACTTTTTGAAAAAACTATGCGTCCTCAATCCTTATTTTATCAGTTACCCTGCTACTCCAACTATCCCTCAAACGGGTGGTATCTTTTGTAGAGATAGTGCGACTTTGGAATCCGTCAAAGAATTTCAGAGTTATCTTTGCTCCCTCAATGACTCTAATCTCTTAGAAATGGTACCAAAAATCTCCAAAGTCTTTCCTTTCCTACCAGTTAGGCAGATTAAACGAACCTTTTGACATGGACCATCAACTCTGGGTCTTACCTAACAAAGCCTTTCTAGCACCAATTCTTAGTGAAACCTGGGTCTACCTTGCTAATCTCCCTGTCTCTACTATTGAAGACTGCAGACTCAAAATTTTGAAAGGTGGATAGTTCCTTGATAAAGGGGAACTCATAAAAGCCCCCTTCAACCTCAACCTCACCCATCATTCCAAATGCCCTTCCAATACAGGCCTCTATATTCGTACAAAGGGGAACATGGAGTTTGCCAAAATTAAACCAGATTTCTACAAAAAAATCCATTTGGAATGTTTTTTGACCCTATGTCAAATGTGCCTGCAAGTTTCTTGACCCTCAAGCTTCATGCAAATCTAGCATCATGTGGTTTGATCATGCCATTTGGTTTATTCTCAACCATATAGACCTACTCATTTCTAAAAAATCAGTGGGCTTTTATCTCTCCCTTATTTGTTCTTGGTTAGGTGGCCAAGCTAAACAGATAGTAATTGCTCAAATTGCTTTTAACATCTTTTGTGGGCTATTGTTGGATATCTTGAAAGAACTAAACTTTGATGAACCTGGGATTTACCTAACCATTTATGTTAATCACAAAGGAGTAAAGATTATCACTAGCTTGTTGAAGCCTTGTATTGATGAAGATGACTCCCCTTCACTGAAAAGATCCAATTCTCTTACTACTCCCAACTCTTTTACTTCTTTTCTGACACCTAGCTTTTCATCTAATCGAGGGAAATCTTGTAGCTACACTAGGGGAAGAGGCAGAAATACCCCATCAGGAAATTTCTTGATTTATAATCATTGATGACTATGCAGGTTGCGGTGAGCCCATGTGGAAGGCAGTTTCTAAAAAAAAAACCTCCAAGCCAAGGCTTTATTTACGTACACTCTCTTCAGAATGAGTTTCTTGATTGGATACACCCTAAAACACTTTTTTGTGAGTGCTTTGACCTAATTTTTGGGAACCACAAATTACTTGACAATGTACTTAGTTACGTGATCGCCACGTAACTCGGTGAGTTTTGTGATCGCCATGTAACTCGGTGAGTTACGTGGACACATAGAAACCGTTTGCACTCCATGTAACTCACCGAGTTACGTGGCACTGGATGAGACTTTCAGAGATGATTGAACATGGACCCACATGCGTGCATAGAATTTTTTGATGAGAATTGCGTCAAGTGTCTAGCTTAGAGAATGTCTGGATCAAATCTCTATCACTCCTTGTTTCTATTGAGACTCTTTTTCCCTTTCTTTCTCTCTCTCTCTGTCTCTCTCTCTCTCTCTCTTTCTCTCTCTCTCTCTCTCTCTCTCTCTCTCTCTCTCTCTCTCTCTCTCTCTCTCTCTCTCTCTCTCCTCATACAATGTGTATAAGAGTGGCTCTACCACATGATAAATATCATATCATTTTTCTGTAAAATTATATACAAATTCATATCCAAAAATACATCTATTTCCAACCCCCCCTTGGATCCCCCTGGAGATAGAAATAGAGAGAGATAGAGAGAGAGAGAGAGAGTTTTCTTTTTTAATTTTAGTTGATGAAATCTAGTTGTCCATATAGACGATAAGCTAGTTGTCTAAGTATACACCAATCTGGTTGACCATATATGAGACAATAAAGATGATGGTATAGAAAATAATCTAATCTAGTTAGCCATACAAAGAACCATTTAAAAGGTCTTGGGGAAATCCTATAATAAACCATATAGATGAACATATAGAGGATCATAGCATCAACCATATAGATGACCATATGTATCCCTATGTAGAAGATCTAGCCATATAGACTAGCATAGAACTGACCATATAGACTACCATATATATGTGGTCTATGGAAAAAGGATATCACTATATTTAGATGACCATATGGATGCCAATGTAGAGGACTATATAAATTTTCATGTAGATAGTCATAGAGAAAACCATATAGAGTCTAATATATATTTCCATAGAACCATATAAAGATGATTATATCCTAATCCATCATATAGAAAGATAGCAATGAAGATGACCCTATTGATGACATTAGACGATCATATTGATGATCCACATAGACAACCAATCTTTACAAAGTTAACCATGTATATTTCTATGTAGAAAATTGTATAGATGACCATAGAGAAAACATTGTAGATTTACTTGTAGAGGACCATGTAAACACCATATAGAAACTATAAAGACAAGCATATCCTAATACATTATAAAAGGATACCAATGTAGATGAACATATAAAGGTCCACATATGTGAAAATAAATCTAACCATATAGATGAAAATACAAACCATATAAAGACCCATGTACATAGACAAAGATCCAACAATACCAAATGATCATATCCTAATTCATGATAGAAGAGCTAAAATGGGCTTTATGAGCCATATGTCCCATTTTAGCACATAGTATGGCCCTTGACCTCCCAAACCATATCGGATGTCTGTGTGGATTTTTAGGAGTGGTTGAATGGTGCTCACACCCATTTTTGCAAAGTCTCATGGTCATCCAATATGGTTTGGTCGGTCCTGACCCATACTATGCACTAAAATGGGTTATATGAGCCATATGTCTCATTTTAGCGCATAGTATGGGCCTTGACTTTCCATACCATATTTGATGGCTATGAAACTTTGTAGGGGTGTTTAAGTGGTGCTCACACACATTCGTGAAAATTCTCATGGCCATATATTATTGTTTGGGCAGTCCCAAACAATACTATGCGCTAAAATGGGCCATATGGCTCATATGACCCATTTTAGCACATATTATGGGCTTTGAACACCCATACCATATTGTATGGCTATGAAACTTTGCAAGGGTTATGAAATGGTTCTCAAACCCACCCATGAAAAGTCTTGTGGCCATCCAATATGTTTTGGGTGGTCGCGAACCATACTATGTGTTCAAATGGCCATACTGCCCATTTTAGCACATAGTATGGGCCTTAACCACCCATGTCAGTTTGGATGGCTATGCAACTTATTAGGGCTGGGGTGAGAACCATAATATATTTTGGGTAGTCCCAACCCATACTATGAACTAAAATGGACCGTATGGCTGATATGTCCCATTTTAGCGCATAATATGGGCCTGGACCACCCATATCATATTAGAAGGCCATGAAAATTTGCAATGGTAGGGAAATTACTTAAATACTCTTCCCTAAATAGTTTCATGGGCAAATCAATCCATCTCAATGGTCTAATGCGGCACAATCACCAGTTTTTTACCATTGGACCCTTAGCGAAGCGAAAACAAAAAAATTGGCGATTGTGCCAGCCAAGACCAACGAGACGGAAGCGGATGCCCATGAAACATTGTAGGGGTAGGGAAAACACCTAAATCCCCACCCCTACAAAGTTTCATGGGCATCGCAATCTGTCTCGACGGTCTACGGTGGCACAATCCCCAGTTTTTTACCATTGGGCACTTAGCGAGGCCAAAACGAAAAAAATAGCGATTGTGCCACCCTACACCGATGAGACGAGGAGAATGGCCATGAATCTTTGAAAGGGTATGGAAAGCACTTAGATCCCCACCCTTGCAAATTTTCATGGGCATCGCAATTCGTCTCACAGTCTACTGTGACACAATCGCTAGTTTTTTACCATTGGGTCCTTAGCGATGCAAAAACGAAAATTTGGTGATTGTGCCACCCTAGACCGACAAGACGAGAGCAGATGGCCATGAAACATTATAGGGACACGGAAAGCACCTAAATCTCCACCCCTGCAAAGTTTCATGGCCATCACAATCCGTCTCGATGGTCTACTATGGCACAATCACCAGCTTTTGATCATTGGACACTTAGCGGAGCCAAAACAAAAAAATTGGTGATTGTGCCACCCTAGACCAACGAGATGGGAGAAGATGGCCATGAGACTTTGCAAGGGCAGGGAAATCACCTAAGTACCCACCCCTACAAAGTTTCATGGACATCACAATCCGTCTCAATGGTCTACAGTGGCACAATCGCCAGTTTTTGACCATTGGACCCTTAGAGAAGGCAAAATGAAAAAAATGGCGATTGTGTCACCCTAAACCAACAAGACGGGAGTGGATACCATGAATCTTTGCAAGGGTAAGGAAAATACCAAAATCCCCATCCCTGCAAAATTTCATGGACATCACAATACGTCTCGACGTTCTACGGTGGCACAATCGCCATTTTTTGACCATTGGGCCCTTAGCGAAGCCAAAATGAAAACATTGGCAATTGTTCCACCCTAGACCAGCAAGACGGGAGCGGGAACGGATGGCCATAAATATTTGTAGAAGTGAAAAAAGCATCGAAATTCCCACCCCTAAAAAAATTCATGGGCAACGCAATCCATCTTGACGGGCTACGGTGGCACAATCACTAGTATTTTACTATTAGGCCCTTAGCAAAGCCAAAACAAAAAATTGGCGATTGTGCCACCCTAAACCAATGACACTAGAGCAGATGGCCATGAAACATTGCGAGGGCAAGGAAAGAACCTAAAACCCTACTCCTGCAAAGTTTCATGGAGATGGCAATCCGTCTTGACGATCTACAATGGCACACTCACCAATTTTTTACCATTGGGCCCTTAGCGAAGCCAAAACAAAAAAATTGGCAATTATGCCACCCTAAATCGATGAGACGAGAGTGGATGGCCATGAAACATTACAGGGGCAAGTAAATCACCTAAATCTCCACCCCTGCAAAGTTTCATGGGTATCGCAATCCGTCACAGCGGGCTACGGTGCAGAATCGCTAGTTTTTTACCATTGGGTCCTTAGCGAAGACAAAACAAAAAAAGTGGCGATTGTGCCATCCTAGACCGATGAGATGAGAGCGGATGTCCATGGAACTTTTCAAGGGTGGGGAAAGCACCTAGATCCTCACCCCTACAAAGTTTGGGCATCGCAATCCATCTCGACGGTCTACGATAGCACAATTGCCAGTTTTTTACCATTGGGCCCTCAGCGAAGCCAAAACAAAAAAATTGGCGATGAGACAAGAGAAGATGGCCATGAAATATTGCAAGTGTGGGTAAAGTACCTAAATCCCCACCATTGTAAAGTTTCATGGCCATCGTACTCCGTCTCGACGGTCTACGGTGGCACAATCGCCAGTTTTTGACCATTGGACCCTTAGCGAAGCCAAAACAAACCCTAGATCAACGAGATAGGAGCGGATGGCCATGAAACATTGCAGGGGTAGAGAAAGCACCTAAATCGCCACCCATGCAAAGTTTCATGGCCATCTCAATCCGTCTCGACGGTCTACGGTGTCACAATCACCAAATTTTGACCATTGGGCCCTTACAGAAGCCAAAACAAAAAAATGGTGATTGTGTCATCCTAGACCGAGACGAGACGGGATCGGATGACCATGAACCTTTGGAGGGCAAGAAAAGCACCTAAATCCATGCCCCTTCAAAGTTTCAGGGGCAATGCAATCTATCTTCACGGTCTACGGTGACACGATCGCCAGTTTTTTACCATTGGGTCATTAATGAAGCCAAAACGAAAAAATTGGCGCGATTGTGCCACCCTAGATTGACGAGACGGGAACGGATGGACATGAAACATTGTAGGGGCAGGAAAATCACCTAAATTTCCACCGGTACAAAGTTTCATGGCCATCGCAATCCGTCTCGACAGTTTACGGTGGCACAATCTCCAAATTTTGACCATTGGGCCCTTAGAGAAGCAAGAAAAATGGCGGTTGTGCCACTCGAGACTGATGAGACGGAAGCGGATGGCCATAAAACTTTGCATAGGTAGGGAAAGCACTTAAATCTTTGTCCCTGCAAAGTTTCATGGGTAGTGCAATCCGTTTAGACGGTCTACAGGGGCACAATCACCGTTTTTTGACCATTGGACCCTTAGCGAAGTCAAAACAAAGAAATTGGTGATTGTGCCACCCTAGACCGATGAGACGGAAGAGGATGGCCATGAAACATTATAGAGGTAGGGAAATCACCTAAATCCCCACCCTCGCAAATTTTCTTGGTCATCGCAATCCGTCTCGGCGGGCTACAGTGGCACAATCGCCAGTTTTTTACCATTGAGCCCTTAGTGAAGCCAAAACAAAAAAATTGGCGATTGTGCCACCCTAGACCGACAAGACAGGAGTGGATGTCCATGAAACTTTGTAAGGGCAAGGAAAGCACCTAAATCCTTGTCCTTACAAAGTTTCATGGACTCCTAAAACCATCTCAACGGTCTATGGTGGCACAATCGCCAGTTGTTTACCATTTGGCCCTTAGGGAAGCCAAAAAACAAAAAACATTGGCAATTGTGCCCCCCTAGAATGATGAGATGGGAGCGGATGGCCATGAAACATTGTAAGGGTAAGGAATCTAATTCTCTTAAATGATTTTCTCATGTTAAACTGATCATTTAATATGGGGAAATGCCAGGGGAGAAAAAGCTAGAATATTGGTTAAGCTAGCAGACCGGCCACAGTAGGGATCCAAAGGAGGGAAAATAGGGATCCAAAGGGGGGGCCATCTGCAAAAGATCTATGTGCAACAATGGGCTCAAAAGACCCTAAGGTTCAGCCCATTAAGACTTCCAAACTGCTAAGGTTCCAAAATTCAAAGGTTGTGTCCAAAGGTCAAACATTAGGGGAATTGGATGCTTTGAGTGTGTCCCAAAAAGTCTTTGTCAAGCCCTACATAGGAGGGGGCGAGCTCAAGAAGTAGGGGATGAGAGAGAAACACCCACACACACTCACAAGATTCATTTGTACACAAGGGGAAAGAGGGACACATGTCAGCTCCCTAGGCTAGATGCCCACAAGGTGTACTCAAATCCTATTGGATGGCCATGGAGGTGGACCAATGAGAATTAGGCTGGAGTAAATCTAGTTTAAATAATTTATAAACACTTAATAAAAGAACCAATAAGAATTAATCTCTCTAGAAGACTATTGGACAGTCTCCCAAGGGGACCAATGAGCATTCAGAAGCCCAATGGCTTGCCTGATTCCTATTGACTAGGAGGCAAAGGGGTCCAATGAGAGTTCAGTTGCATTTATTAATTACCTAAAGCTCTCACAAAAGGAGGAAGGAGGACACATGTCAGAAGGCTATCACTTATGCTGCTTAATTTCCATTGGCTAGTAGGCTTGGGGAGGTCCAATAGGGTTGTAGCATGAGTAATTAGCAAGGGAGGTCGACCAAGAGAGAGAGGGGGCTGATTTTTGCAAGGCATTATCACACACACGCTCACAAAATCTCATGTGTGAAGCAAAGAAGACTCTCTCTCCTTCTCAAGCTTTAATGGAAAGCTTACCACCTACTCCAAGCTTGTGAGAAGGGATGCCTACACCAACAACTCTTGGCTTTGTGATGCAAATCCACCAAGAACCAAGATTCAATGCATGCTCATCTCCTCTACCATGCTAATTACTAAGCTAATCTATGCTAATATGAGTGATTATGTGAGGAGATGTACATCGTTGTCGTAAGAATACTCCTTCTTCCTCTCAATCTACTCTCATACCCCGCTAGCTCTCACCATCTTCGAAGGTGTGTGAGGGCTTGGGTCTGAGACCATGAGGGAATCGATGTTGTGTTTGATAAGTGTTTTGCTTAGTGCATGAAGTTTCCATCTTCATTGCACTAGCTAGCATTGAAGGAACACAAGATATTGTATTGTAAAAATGTCTCTCTTGATGGGAGAAACCATAATACAAAGCCTTTTGGAGGGGGGACCGCGGCTCCATGCAAATATGGTCCTAAATTGTTGTCAATTGCTTAATTTCTCTCTCTTTTGAAGTATTGTTCATGCTATCTAACTAGGTGTTATGATTTTTGTTGCTCTCTCCACCCAAGCACTCTTGTTATTCTCATTAGGAATCTATTCTAATAATATGCTCACAATGTTCATGCTATTTTCCGCTATCCACAAGTTACTAGGCCATTAAATGTTACATGGATGATTGATGACATGGAATTCATAGGTGGAAAGATGAGGTGGCGGATGGGATCCCCTCATTTGCCATGTCTTATGATGACGTCAAAATGGTGACATGTAATGATTAGGTGGGAAAAAAAGACGTGATGAGTTGGCAAGGTGGAGATGTGGCATGCTTGGTGGCTCATAAGGTGGCGAATGATGTGGAAGCCATGCAAGCAATACTTGCACGTGGCATGTGAGGTGGTGGATGACATGGCACTTAAGGTGAAGTGGAATGCAAGGTAGCAATGGAGGGTGGTGGATGAGTTGGCAATTAGAGTGACTTGGTAAGCCAAGTGTTACGTTCAAAGTGTTGATTGTGGTGATGTGGAAGGTGAGATGAGGTGATGACATGGACCTTTGGTGACATGGAGGCCTCTTTGTATAAGGTGGACTAGCCAACTAGGATTGGGAGAGTAGAACCAAGCCATGGTTGGTTGACAAGTGTCAAAATTTCTAGGTTTGGTATTTACCAAACCTAAGGCCGTGAGGCGCAATGGTGTCTTTGCTCTACTGTGCCGGACCACAATCGTTGAGCCAACTATATGTTTTGGATTCCCCAGGAGGAGCATGCTCTACTCAATGCTTGGGATGATTTTGCGCTACACGCCATGAGTGATGGTGGTCTTCCTTCCTCTATTTAAAGAGGTGAGGGCGCATTCTGCCCCTCACTTAGCCTTGTGTGTGTTCTACTTGCATAAAGAGTTGGGACTGTGTGTGGGTTTTTTCGCTCTCTCGTGCACCAAACATGGAGCTTGCAACTCAACCGACACAAGTTTGCCACTGATTATTGAGCTTGATATTATGGTTTTCTTTCCTTTTTTGCTTGTCTTAGGATAGTGTAAACGAACGGAGCTATGGTGTCTTGATCACCGTCACTTAAGCCTGGTAAGGCCCACCAAATGGGTTGGCTATACTTGACAGTACATGACATAAGGTTGAATGATTTTTGTTGGCAAGCTTTGACCCGACTATTGGGTTTCGATTTTCAGTAAGCTTTGCATAATACAGTTTCTGGGGTTTTGATAAAAGGTGATCCTTAAAACTTGGGGTATGGCATAATAATTTGTTGCCGCTTTAACTCAGTATAACTTTGATTCTTGGTTGATATGCATTAACTGTTCATTGATTTTTTTTTTAAATATTTGGGTTGTTGCCGCTTGGCTTGGCAATGCAATACTCTGTATTGTTCATCTAAAAGCGTGGGGATGGGGGGTATACCCCACGTGTATATTGATTTTTGACTTGCAACTGTTGCTTAACCCTGGTATATTGATCACTATCACTGAAATCCTGGTAAGGCCTACCGTTTGGGTTGGCTAAAGTGAATATTGGGGTTTTGCTCGACTACGCAGTGATGTTGGATGTTTTTTATAATTGTTGGGGTTTGTGGGGGAGTATGTTCTGGTTGCATACCGATGATGAACCTGTTCATCACTAGTTGTTTGGATGAGATGATGCAATACATTATTTGCATTCACATGCTCAAGTGTAGTTTTAAAAAAAATAACTCATATAAGCATCTAGTCCTTTTTGGTTTGACATTCGAAACTGGCTGGATACCACAAAGGGGTTTCTGCCATTTGGTTTGCTAAGCGATTGTGACATACAAACTTGGGAAGGATTGGATTCCATATAAGCATTAATTGTATCTGTTTTAAATAAACAAAAACAAGTTTGAACTATTAATGAATTTTTTAGGCTTCTTTTATAGCTTCATAGGATGGAGCATCATTAATTTGGCAGAAAAAACTCAAAAAGTTGTTTCATGGGGGGATAAGAGACTTGGATTAGAAGGTGTTATGGCCTTCTAATCAAAATAATATTTATATATACTAAAAATTAACATTGGGATAATAAACATTTTCAATTATGTCTTATTATTTATGTTGAAACAACTACATATAATAAAATTGAAATTAAAATCAAATTTTAAAAATTTAAAAATTTAAGTTGGCAATATATAAACCTTTCTATGCTCTTATTAGACATTTAGGTAATTGGCACTCCCTCCTTTTCTCGAGCATCTTCCTCTTCTCGCTCGAGCATCTTCCTCTAGCGTCTATCTCTTCTCTCTCTTTCTACCATCTCTTGGAACTATCCCTCTAGCGTCTCTCTCTTATCTCTCTTTCTACCATCTCTTGCAACTATCTCTCTCTTAATCTATACCGTCCTTCTCTCTCTCTCTCTCTCTCTCTCTCTCTCTCTCTCTCTCTCTCTCTCTCTCTCTCTCTCTCTCTCTCTCTCTCCAAGTAGACTAAAGTCAACGGTCCAACCGATGAGATCCCAAATGTCGGCCTTGAAGAGGGTCCTCTCTAGGAAACTCAAGAGAGCTATCAATCTCAAGCTACAAGCTCGATTGAACGGCCAACTACTTTGAGTGTAACCCTCTCTATGGCTGGATTACACAAAATCCACTTGTTGATCATGCTACCGAAGGCTCCTCCTACAATACCTGTCTCGAAAGTGAGTTTTCTGGCGGCCTGGTCAACAAGCATATCTCCTTGGGATGGATCGACAATCACACTGTCTCCTACAATGCTTAATTACCTCCCCTACCTCTATCATATGTACTTTCTTTCCTACTTTCTCTCTATGCCCTGTCACCTCCCTCACTCTCATCTTGTCTCTTTATCTCTCTCTCCCCTCTCTCTCACCCCCTCTCTCTCTCTCTCTCTCTCTCTCTCTCTCTCTCTCTCTCTCTCTCTCTTCTCTCTCTCTCTCACACACACACACACACACACACATGGTAGTGCCATGTGTACCATCGGCAACCAGCGATACATGTGGCACCACCAAGTGTGTGGACCCCCCTGACCCCACTCATGAGCCCCCACCCTCGCTCCCTCTCTCTCTCTCTCTCTCTCTCTCTCTCTCTCTCTCTCTCTCTCTCTCTCTCTCTCACACACACCCCTAATTTTTGCTTTTCTCCCTCCCTCTCCACTCTCTCTCCTCACACATGTTGCACGGGTGCTGCATGTACACATGGCATTGCCACGTGTATAGGCGGCGCCTGGCAGTACACATGGCATTTGACTAAGATAATTATCTAAACCAATTTTTTGTGGCTAAGCTAATTATCACAGGTTTCTACTGATATATTCTAACTCTAAAAATTATCCCAAAGATATCTAATCTAATTTACTAATTTCCTCCTTTAATTTACCTTCAAAAACAGGGTTATTTGACTAAGATAATTAGCTAAATTAATTTTTTGTAGCTAAGCTAATTATCACTTCTTTATTACCTATGTAAGCTAACTTTGATAAATAGAATATAAATATCTAACATGTTTTCCTAATTTCCCCCTTTAATTTACCTTCAAAAACAGGGTTTTTCTACTAAGATAATTAGCTAAACTATTTATATGTAGTTAAGATAATTATCACAGGCCTAAGATGTGTTTTACCTCTGAAAATTATCTCAAAGCTTTTTAGTATAATTTTCTATTTTCCCCTTTTAAAGTTTCCCTTCAAAACAGAGTTTTTCTACTAAGATAAGTAGCCAAACTAATTATTTGTGATTAAGATAATTATCATGGGTTTCCTAAGATGTGTTTTACCTCTAAAAATTATCTCAAAGATTTTTGGATTAGTTTTCTATGTTTCCACTTTTATTTTCCCTTTTCCTGTGGGGTTAATCCATTGGTTCCTTCTTCTCCCTTAATTTCAATTCCATAATCATTTGACCTAGTTAGCACCTCGATTAGCAATGGATACATGTCTCCCCCCATCCTTGGTGTCTTATCACATTGCGGGCTGATGTGGCCCAGCTCTCCGCAATTATAACACATGGGAATTTTCCTCTAGACCCTACCACTGCTTTGTCCAACACCACTCTTGGGTTTTTCTTCACCTCCTCGCTGATTTACAAAACTTGCTCGACCTTAATTATTTCCCACATTACCTAGCATGTTTAGGCTGAGACTATTCATTAAATCTACCACTTGCCTCATGTCTTGCCTTAGCCCATTATCTTGCACTGTTGTAGTGACCACTGCTAGCATAACCTGAGGAGTAACAGAAACCACTGGTTCATGATGAAGCCCTGGCATGCGACCTTGCAAAGAATCCATAGAATGAAACTCAGGCCTCTTGGGAAAAGACTCTACTCATAGCTTACTCATTCTTAGCTTCCACTCTTTGTTCCTCGCTACATCTAATGCCTCTTCATATGTCCTAGGCTTCTTTAGCTCCACTCTCAAATGTATATTCTCCCAAAGACCAGCTAAGAATTTTTCCTTCTTCATCATGTCAGGTGGGGTATCTGTGGTGCTAAGGCCTTGCACATCTGCTCCCATGCCATTGAAAACTACGTATGTACTCATCTACTGGCTCACCTTCCCTTTGCACCAAACCTGTACTTCTTGCCACACTTTGTCAGGATCTTCTGTCTTCACAAACTTCACTTCCAATCCATGCCGTAGATTGTCCCAACTTAATCTCATAGGTGAATCAGCCGCATGCAACTCCTCTTCAAATGATTTGGACCAAACTCGTGCATCACTCTTCAAACAAATCTGGAAATTACGTAACATCTACGTCGGATCATGGATCTGGTTGCTAATGCAGGCAACCTCCATCTTTTCCAAAAATCCTTCCACATCTTCATCACTTCTTCCATGAAATTCCAGATAAGAGAAAGCCATGGCTACCCAAGTTTTGATGATTTAAGAACCCCTTCTAACACAGGTGCATGAACCCAAAACTTTTTAATGACTCAATCCACAGAAACTTCAATGGAGCTCAAGCTTTAGAAAAGGCTGAACACATGCACATCAAATGAGTTTTCATAGGTAATTATCGGAATTACAACAGGCAAAGGGGATTCCAGTATCTCTCTTAATCTTCTTAGCCCAAACATAAAGACTATGCGCTACTGGTAAAAATTCTTCCTGTCCACATGAACATTTATCTAGATTATTTGTGCAAAATGAAAAGGAGTGAACTGAGGCTTGTCGTGATTATCCATTAAAGGCCAACGATGCAGTTCCCAAGAAAGCACACTTGACTATATACCCTCTAATTTTGCCAAAATTTCGACAGCATAACATCATAAATGGCTCAAAAGACCAAAATACCAGCCATCACAACTTGGAGAAATTTTGGCAGAGTTTCCCTAGAATTAGAGCAGTTA
The DNA here is from genome assembly GCF_014529385.1 of Adiantum capillus-veneris. Classification (NCBI taxonomy): domain Eukaryota; kingdom Viridiplantae; phylum Streptophyta; class Polypodiopsida; order Polypodiales; family Pteridaceae; genus Adiantum; species Adiantum capillus-veneris. Next base: position 96,962,526 of record NC_140937.1, on the reverse strand, counting down.
AAACCCAAAATGTAGACTGTATATGTATGCATAACCTTCCAACAATGGTACCCAAGCATCAAGTAGGAATCAATAGTACATAGCCTATGACAAGGTCACAAAAAGGGTGCTCTAGCCACCTATATCACCGAAAGGATCTCACACTTGAGAATCCCCTAGCTCAATAAAACCTCACCACAACCCTCTCACAAAGGTTTATGCAAATACCGTATAATCAAGTCTCAAAAATGACTATCTTCCATACCAAGTCTCAGAAATGGTTGGGACTGCCAAATAAAACCAAGTATGGCTCCACAAAGGCGTACAATGGCAGTATCCACAAGTAACGTACAATACCAGACAATGTGCTCAAACAGGTGCCAAATGATCCATACCCATGGTAACTGTAAGTGACTTTCACTTGCCAGTATGTCACTCTACTCTAGCTACCTGTATCTATGTGAATCACTTGTACCTATACTTGTAATCTGTAATCTGTAATCTACAACCTGTAATCCCGAAGCTGAAGGTACTCGAAGAAGATCCTCCATGGGGGCGCCAAAAGAATGTGAGTGGGATGGAAAACACACAACACGTCTATATTCACCCAACACACACACTTGGGATGATACACACACACTCACTATGGGGTACCACTCGGCTTACACAACCCACCTAGGCGAGATAGGGAACACATTGATGGAGTGAGAGGAGAGAGACTATCCATTTGCCCACTCAACACAGGCACACACACACAGACACACAAAATATCAGCTCAAAGAAGGAATGTTTTTTATGTTTAAATACAATTGAGCTTGGGCCAACACCAATGGGGCAAATAGCTCACACCGTATGGGTGAAATATATCAGATACAATCACTAATTTGAGCAAAGGCTTCGCTCACACAGAAGAAACTTACACAACCAAAAAATCAAGAAAAAAGTGAGGAGTTTGGAAAAATGGACAGTACCATTGTTTCCAGAACGGCCCAAAACCCCAATCTACAATATCAAAGTGCTCAAATCCGAGCTCGGATGAACAGGTTATGGCTAAAACAGGCTCCAAAAATAGCAAAAAATGAGTTGCAACTGTTCCTCCTCTTCTCTCCACATTTTTTTGGTTTTTTTCTCAGTTTTTTTAGTGTCCACGCTTCACTTTATTCCTTGGGCACCTTTGGCATTTTGATTGACCTCAAGCAAACCCCGAACACGCCAAAAAATGGCCACGTAGTGCGTTTTTGTTACCCTTTTGCATCTATCCGCACACTTGGCACTCAACTTTTTCCAATAATGCATCCTGCAATCACGTGAGGTGGCCCTCAAATACAATACTCATGATGATCTTTTTGCGTAATTCATCATAAGAAAACACCCCATTGTGTCCTCACCTACTCACGTGCAAGTCTTGACCCCATACAACCTCCTGACGCCACTGGATGCCATCTGGCGCACCTGCTTACCTCATGGCGTCGGCCTGTTGATAGCTTCCTTGAGAAGTTTTACGCTCCACCAACTCCTCATTATTATAGAAAAACACACTCACACTTGTGATAATGAAAATCAATATACTATGTACACGTTGTCCTACCTGTATACGTGGGATCCACCTAACCACCTGGCTCTGGACAATGGGTAATTCTTTATTTGATGCATTATGCATATTATGTACACATGTGCAATCACTTCTTCCAAAAAAACTCCTAACAACGTGAACCAAGAGGTGAATTTGACTAAGAAGGACGGATCAAGGAAATGTATCCTCACACATAGTTTCTGTTGCAAGTGTTTGAGCAGCAGGGATAAAATCTTTTCAATTTCCTTGGAGCTCACAAATCTGCAAGAAAACACACAAGGATACACTAAGTTCTACTTGAGATTATTTTGTACATAAAAAAAATGTAGTTGAGTGGAGTCTTGTGGTGTACCTTACTAGCTCTCCAAGTTTGAAAATAGCGTCCGTGAATTTCTTGTCCTAACATATACACATACTCACTGGCAGATTGAACTACAATGTAAATTAGGGGAAGGGAAAGTGAGAGAAAGTCATACACACAAACTATAGATAGAATAGGGAGAGAGACATTACTTGAAGCACCTTGTGCCAATCATGGGACTTCAACCCATAGAATTGAACGCTTTCACCCTTCTATACTTTTGTAAAAGATTCCTTTAGCGACCTCATGTATCCTGTTGGTGTGCGAATAGAAGCAATGGTACCCTTCAGTTTGTCTAATTCTTCTTTGGCTAGCATCCATAGAGGCAACACAATGATTTTGTGGAGGCTTTCAAGGGACAAGTTATAGAGTTTAAAGTGTGTGCACAAAGCAAGCGGGTGAAAGAGGTCCTCATACAACATACTTTCCAGCATGCAGACTTAAGGTTGCAAACATCTCCTCCAAGTTTTCCACGGCATCGACCCAACTGTAAGTTATTTTGAGCATCTCACGTAGTGCATGATTATATTCTAAGTTTAAGTGGTGGATATTTGTTGGGGTAAAGCCCCATGTGGCCGTTTAGGCCAAGTACCCGCCCACTATACTTATTCACTATGTACATAATAGAATAAGGGGGCTCACATGTAGAGAGTCGCAAGGTCTCCTCTTCTCCATCGCTGCACACACTCACACACTCTCTCGCTCGCACACTTTAATTGGTATCAGAGCTCAGGGATTGGGAGCACCATTGGAACTCAGCGGGGAGGCAGACGGAGAAGCAACAAAAACTGCAGCTTACCAAAAACTGCAGCAAAAACCTGTTTTGGCCTACCAAAACATCTTCATTCAAGATGATTCCCTCTATTCTTGACCGGTTTTTTGTCCTCTTCAACTTTGTAGAAGAAATTTTCTCAAAATCTTCACCAATTTTGAGATACGTCACTCAGACTGCCTGCACGTCTAGGGTATACAGCTGCAGATTCTAACAGATCTGTTTTGGCTTGTAAAAATAGCACATTTTAGGTCCATTTTTGCAATCATCGACCGTTTTCGTGTGATCTACAACTTTGCAGAAGGAAGTTTCTACAAATTCTAAATGGTTTGGGAGATATGGGCTGACCGGCTATAAGGTATTCAAAAAGTTGAAGATTATGTATGCATATTATGGTGATTTGCTACATTCAGAGAAGTCGGATTGAGCTTTGTCATTCTCTTGTTTTGTGCGTTGATGCTTTTCTCTCAGTGAAGAGAGTGGGTTGAGATTCTCAACACGTTTATGCACATACATTGAGAACACTTTGTGGATGTATGCATTCTTTTGGACTCTCAGGAATCGAGAGTGGAGATTGGCAAGCATTTTTAGCATGATTGTGAGCTGAATTTTCAGCTCATTCGGATGCTCATTTGATACACATTTGGTACATGCTTGATGCTCGTTTATATTGCCATGTGGATGCACATGATGTGCGCTTTTCGGCGGATGAGATTCTTCGCCTTGCAATGGCATATGTGGGCTGATTTTCAATTGCCTTGAGCATCAATTTGTGTCATATTTTGGTTGGTTTGCATCCAATTTTATGCTACTATTTATATGCCTTGCTTATAGAGTGCGGTTGATGCACTTTCTATTTTGGACTGCAAGATTGTTTTCCAAGTTTAGGGAGTTGAAACTTTGGGGCATCTCATGTATGCCTGAGTGCAGATTTTGTGCATGATTTGTTCATGGTTTTGAGCATGTTTATAGCATGTATGGTTATTATGGTTAGAGAACCAAATACTGCCGAAACTCTATCAGCTTTTTCTTGCGAGTTTATTTGTTTATGCGCATGGTTTGCAATCGTGTTTTGATTGCATTTGGTACTCAGTGGTTGCTTTGCCATAGTGTTTTGGCATCACATTGTGAGAGTGTTTGCTCACCAGATTACGTCATTTGACATGTATGTGGTAATCTCTTCAGGAGGGAGATTGTTGATGATAGTTTCATCGATTACCACATAGTGCTCTTGGATTAAAGCGGGGTTTTTTGAATCATTTGAATGATTTTTCTCACTTGTTCGTTACATTGAATTCCATATTTGCTGATACTTTTCTTAGAAAACTTATGCCAGCTTATGTTGTATTTTGGTAGTACTTGGTGTATGAGTTAGCCAGGCTTTGGCTATTATCAGTTGATCGATTTGTGCTTGGTCTTGTAATAGGTTATTGCCATGGATTTGGCATGTACATCATTGTCAGGGTTTGCGCTTTTCCATACAAAGTTTGATGGTTCAAACTTTGAGCATTGAAAAGAAGGTATGCATGATGCATTGGCTCAGTTGGGCCAAGTGTTGCCACTACAGAGCATGGAGGCTAGGCCAGAGTCTATGACTGACGATGAGTGGAAAGACTTGCATGAGATTGCATGTTCGACAATCATGGTACACCTTGGTGAGTCTGTCTATCGCATTGGTTTGGATGCATGTACATCAGGAGAGTTATGGCAAAGATTGTGCATGCTATCCAATATGTTTTGGGTGGTTGAAAACCATACTATGTGCTCAAATGGCCATACGGCCCATTTTAGCACATAGTATGGGCCTTGACCACCCATGCCAATTTGGATGGGTATGCAACTTATTAGGGATGGGGGTGAGAACCATAATATAGTTTGGACAGGCCCGACCCATACTATATGCTAAAATGGACCGTATGGCTCATACGTCCCATTTTAGCACCTAATATGGGCCTTGACCACCCATACCATATTAGACGGCCATGAAACTTTGCAAGGGTAGGGAAAGCACTTAAACACCCTCCCCTACAAAGTTTCATGGTCAATTAAATCCATCTCAACGGTCTAATGTGGCACAATCACCAGTTTTTTACCATTGGGCCCTTAGCGAAGCGAAAACAAAAAAATAGGCGATTGTCCCACCCTAGACCAATGAGACGGGAGTGAATGGCCATGAAACATTGTAGGGGTAGGAAAAGTACTTAATCCCCACCCCTAAAAAATTTCATGGGCATTGCAATCTGTCTCGATAGTCTACGGTGGCACAATCGCCAGTTTTTGACCATTGGGCCCTTAGCGAAGCCAAAACAATAAAAATGGCGATTGTGGCACCCTACACCAATGAGAAGAGAGAGAATGGACATGAATATTTGAAAGGTTAGGGAAAGCACTTAGATCCTCACCCTTGCAAAGTTTCATGGGCATCGCAATCCGTCTCGACGGTCTACTGTGACACAATTCGCCAATTTTTGACCATTGGGCCCTTAGCAAAGCAAAAACAAAAAAATTGGCGATTGTGCCATCCTAAACCGACGAGACGAGAACACATGGCCAAAAATTACAAGGGTACAAAAAGCACCTAAATCCCTAGCCTTGCAAAGTTTCATGGCCATTGCTGACGGTCTACTATGGCACAATCATCAGTTTTTGACCATTAGGCACTTAGCAGAGCCAAAACAAAAAATTGGTGGTTGTGCCACCGGCGGATGGCCATGAGACTTTGTAGGGGTAGGTAAAGCACCTAAATCTCCACCCTTGTAAATTTTCATGGGCATCACAATCCGTCTTGACAGTCTATGGTGGCACAATCGCCAGTTTTTTACCATTGGGTCCTTAGCGAAGCCAAAACAAAAAATTGGCGATTGTGCCACCCTAGACCGACAAGACAGGAGCGGATGGCCATGGATCTTTGTAAGGATAGGGAAAACAACAAAATCCCCATCCCTGCAAAGTTTCATGGGCATCGCAATCCGTCTCAACGGTTTACGGTGGCACAATCGCCAGTTTTTGACCATTAGACCCTTAGCAAAGCCAAAATGAAAAAAATGGCGATTGTGCCACCCTAGACCGACAAGAAAAGAGTGGATGGCCAAAAATCTTTGTAATCATGGGGAAAGCACCTAATTCCCCACCCTTAGGCCCTTAGCAAAGCCAAAACAGAAAAATTGGCAATTGTGCCACCCTAGACCGAGGAGACCGGAGCGGATGGCCATGAAACATTGCAAGAGTAGGGAAAGAACCTAAAATCCCACCCTTATAAAGTTTCATGGACATGGCAATCCGTCTTGTCCATCTACGATGGCAGAATCACCAATTTTTTTACCATTGGGTCCTTAGCAAAGCCAAAACAAAAAAATTGGCGATTGTTTCATCCTAAACCGATGAGGCGAGAGTGGATGTCCATGAAACATTACAGGAGCAAGGAAATCACCTAAATATACACCCCTAAAAAGTTTCATGGATATTGAAATCTGTCTCGGTAGGCTAGGGTGGCACAGTCGCTAGATTTTTACCATTGGGCCCTTAGCGAAGCCAAAACAAAAAAAGTGGTGATTGTGCCGCCCTAGACCGACGAGATGAGAGCGGATGTCCATGAAAATTTTCACAGGTGGGGAAAGCACCTAAATCCCCACCCCTGCAAAGTTTCATGGGCATCACAATCCGTCTCGACGGTCTACGGTGGCACAATTGTGAGTTTTTGACCATTGGGCCCTTAGCGAAGCCAAAACAAAAAAATTAGCGATTGTGCCATCCTAGACCGACGAGACAAGAGCGAGAACGGATGGCCATGAAATATTGCAAGAATGGGTAAATCACCTAAATCCTCGCACCTGCAAAGTCTCATGGCCATCGTACTCCGTCTAGACGGTCTACGGTGGCACAATCGCCAGTTTTTGACCATTGGACCCTTAGCGAAGCCAAAACAAAAAAATTGGTGATTGTGCCACCCTAGATCGACGAAACGGTGAAACATTGCAGGGATATAGAAAGCACCTAAATCTCTACCCATGCAGAGTTTCATAGCCATCTCAATCCATCTCGACAGTCTACGGTGGCACAATCACCAAATTTTGACCATTGGGCCCTTAGAGAAGCCAAAACGAAAAAAAGGTGATTGTGCCACCCTAGACCGACGAGGCGGGAGCGGATGGCCATGAAACTTTGGAGGGGCAAGAAAATCCACTCAATCCATGTCCCTACAAATTTTCATGGGCAATGCAATCCGTCTTGACGGTCTACGGTGACACAATTGCCAGTTTTTTACCATTGGGCCGTTAGCGAAGCCAAAACCAAAAAAAAAAAGGTGATTGTGCCACCCTAGATCAATGGATGGGAGTGGATGGCCATGAAACATTGTAGGGGTAGTGAAATCACCTAAATCCCCACATGTATAAAGTTTCATGGCCATCGCAATCCGTCTCAACAGTCTACGGTGGCACAATCGCCAAATTTTAACCATTGGGCCCTTAGAGAAGCCAAAACGAAAAAAATGGCGATTGTGCCACTTGAGATTGACGAGACGGAAGCGAATGGCCATGAAACTTTGCATGGGTAGGAAAAGCACTTAGATCTCTATCCATGAAAAGTTTCATGGGCAACGCAATCCGTCTCGACAGTCTACGGTGGTACAATCATTGTTTTTTGACCATTGGACCCTTAGCGAAGTCAAAACGAAGAAATTGGTGATTGTGCCACCCTAGACCGATGAGACGGGAGCGGATGGCCAAGAAACATTGCAAGGGTAGGGAAAGCACCTAAATCCCCACCCCCACAAAGTTTCTTGGCCATTGCAATCTGTCTAGGTGGGCTACGGTGGCTCAATCGCCAGTTTTTTACCATTGGACCCTTAGCGAAGCCAAAACAAAAAAATTGACGATTGTGCCACCCTAAACCGATGAGACGGGAGCAAATGGCCAAGATACATTGCAGGGGTAGTTAAAGCACCTAGATCCCCAGCCCCACAAAGTTTCCTAGCCATTGCAATCCATCTCGGTGGGCTACGGTGGCACAATCACCAGTTTTTTTACCATTGGGCCCTTAGCGAAGCCAAAACAAAAAAATTGACAATTGCGCCACCCTAGACCGGCGAGACGAGAGCGGATGGCCATGAAACTTTGCAAGGAAAAGGAAACCACCTAGATCCTTGTCCTTGCAAAGTTTCATGGGCTCTTAAATCCATCTCAACGTTCTACGGTGGCACAATCGCCAGTTGTTTACCATTGGGCCCCTAGGAAAGCCAAAAAACAAAAAAATTGGTGATGGTGCCACCCTAGACCGATGAGACGGGAGCGGATGGCCATGAAACATTGTAAGGGCAAGGAAAGCACCTAAATCCCCACCCCTACATTGTTTTATGGGAATCAGAATCCGTCTCGATGGTCTACGGTGGCACAGTTGCCAGTTTTTGACCATTGGGCCCTTAGCGAAGCCAAAACGAAAAATTTGGCGATTGTTCCACCCTAGACAGATGAGATGGGAGCGGATGACCATGAAACATCGCAAGGGTAGGGAAAGAACTTAAATCCCCACTCCCGCAAAGTTTGATGGCCATTGCAATCCGTCTTGATGGTCTACGGTGGCACAATCACTAGTATTTTACCATTGGGCCCTTAGCGAAGCCAAAACGAAAAAATTGGCAATTGTGCCACACTACACCGACGAGACGGGAGCCATGAAACTTTGTAGGGGTAGATAAAGTACTTAAATACCCACCATAAAAAGTTTTATGTGTAACGCAATCCGTCTCGATGATCCACTGTGGGCAGAATCGCCAATTTTTACCATTGGGCCCTTAGCGAAGCCAAAACAAAAAAATTGGCGATTGTGTCACCCTAGACCGATGAGACCGGAGAATATGGCCATCAAACTTTGCGGGAGGCAGGGAGAGCACCTAAATTCCTACCCCTACAAAGTTTCATGGCCATCGCAATCCGTCTCGACGGGCTACGGTGACACAATCGCCAGTTTTTTACCATTGGGTTCTTAGCGAAGCCAAAACAAAAAAATTGGTGATTGTTCCACCCTAAACCAATGAGACGGGAGCGGATGGCCATGAAACATTGGAGGGGTGGGGAAAGAACCTAAATCCCCACCCCTGCAAAGTTTCATGGCCATTGCAATCCATCTCGTGGAAACCTTCTCTTACGACCTTCCCCCAACAAGGGGGTTTCCCCCCGTTTGTTGCCGGCCCGTGGGTCATGGTTCTTGGGGGGTTTGTTGGCCCGCACCGGAATGTGTACAACTATAAGATAGTGGTGCTCCTTTCAAATGAGAACGGGGCTGACCGCGGTGCAAAGGATAGGTGAGGTGAGGCGACGAGTTCCCCACACCCCTCTTGCAACATTGGGATGCAATCCCCCCCCCTCGGGTGAGTGCCAAGGCTACCTTCCACCAATGGGCTTGGCTACTTTCCAGCCGTTTTCAAGTCTAGCGGGTCTCAATGTGCTCGGGGTGGCGGGGTGTCCGATGGGGTTCGATAGGCATGAGTGATGGTGGACTGTGTCCAGGGCCGAGGCAGCAACTATGGTAAGCTCCCGCCTGGGCCGCGGTGTGATCAAGGAGCACGGTGGACGTTTTTTCTGCGACGAGCTTCATGCAGCTTATATCGGTACGGAAGGTTTCGAACCCGTGTGCATAAGTAAACCAAAAGCTATTTTTAAAAAATCTTTCTTTTTGTAATCCAATGATTTTTCAAATAAATAGAATTTTATTATTAATTTACACTTTTAAAAAATAAAAAATGACATGGCTACTGAGGTGGACATGCATGAATGACATGGTCATCCATGTGGCGGATGATTGATGACATGGAATGCATAGGTAGAAAGATGAGGTGGCAGATGGGATCCCCTTATTTGAAATGTCATATGATGATGTGTCAAAATGGTGACATATAATGATTAGATGGAAAAAAAGGACGTGATGAGTTGGCAAGGTGGCGATGTGGCATGCTTGGTGACTCATAAGGTGGTGAGTGATGTGGAAATCCATGCAAGAAATACTTACACATGGCATGTGAGGTGGTGGATGACATGGCACTTAAGGTGAAGTGGCATGCAAGGTGGCAGTGGAGGGTGGTGGATGAGTTGGCAATTAGAGTTACATGACAAGCCAAGTGTTACGGTCAAAGTGTTGACTGTGGTGATGGGGAAGGTGAGATGGGGTGATGACATGGACCTTTGGTGACATGGAGGCCTCCTTGTATGAGGTGGACTAACCAACTAGGATTGGGAGAGTAGAACCAAGCCATGGTTGGTTGACAAGTGTCAAAATTTCTAGGTTTGGTATTTACCAAACCTAAGGGGGCACACCTCAAGTGAATGGTGTAAGTGAAAAAAATAAAACAATGAAAACATGTCTTTTCCTTACTCAAACTGACTTAATTTGTTTTCTATGAGGACCTTACACTAAGAGTTATGACATATATGAAAATCAAAATGAGTGGAAATGTACATTATTTATTAGATTAAAAAAAAAACTATATAAAGGTTCTTTCAGCAGTCTTTGTTATTTTCTAAGGTAGATCTTTAAAAAATGAACCGTTGAAGTATAATTTTTTTTGCATGGTCACATTCCTTGGGTCACAATCTATCAAATGAATGTTGGATCTTGCAAAACAAGTTCTACATCATTAGATATCTGGTGTAAAAAAATTAGGTTTTTATAAATAGAAATTCTAACAAAGAAAATTGAATATTAATTATGCAAAGATCCAAAAAAATATCAATAAATCAAGTTAAACTGCTTGCCAAGTGAACATTTCATGTGCAAGAGGGTAAGCAAAGAAAAAAAGCCTATAAAAAGTTATAAGTATTTCTTCATCAAGGTCATAATGTTGTGACAAGGTGTGACAGATTGAACCAGATTAGTCCTTGCACAATAAATTACCATTTAGATGTGAAAAAATGAAGATCAGAGCTTTCCATTGTGTTTGCAACTATGTGCTTTGTGTGGCTACCAAATCTTGCCTCTTCAAAGTAAGTGCAAGCAAGTCAAATGTACATAGGACTGACAAAAAAGAGGTTGTTTCTTAGCTGTCTTGGTGGGGGAAACTATTGAAAGTAGGTACAACTTATCATGCATACACCCACACACATGCGCACACTTTGTTACTTGTCTTTATGTTATTAACATATTAAAAATTCTTTACTAACCCCTAATGTTGTCACACTGGTTATATATCTACAACCCTACATTTCCTTTAGTTACACTAAGTTGATATCCACCGTGGGATGGAACCCTTATAGGGTTATGACTGTCACTTAACCTTAGCTGGAAACTAAAAAACGTGGGTTAAAAAATCTCTTTACTAGGCCTCACCTACCATGTTGTGAGGCGCAATGGTGGCTCTGCTCTACTGTGCCGGGGACCACAACTGAGGTGGCTAGATGTTTTGGATTCCCCAGGAGGAGCATGCTCTACTCAGTGCTTGGGATGATTCTATGCGCTACACGCCATGAGTGATGGTGGTCTTCCTTCCTCTATTTAAAGAGGTGAGGGTGCATTCTACCCCTCACTTAGCCTTGTGTGTGTTCTACTTGCATAAAGAGTTAGGACTGTGTGTGGGTTTTTTTTACTCTATCCTGCACCAAACATAGAGCTTGCAACTCAACCGACACAAGCATTACAACAAAAAAAGGTACCTTCGACGCAGGTTTCGATGCAATCTGTTGAAAAACGCGTCGAAATACCCGCCCCTGTGAAAACGTCGAAATAGGCATTGATATACGTGTCGAAAGGCACAGTTTTTGACTTGTATTTCGACGTGCCTATCGACGCATATTTCGACGACCATATCAGAAAAAAAAATCTTGGGCAGAGGACAGGCAGCTTGGCATGTGCACAGTGAAAGATGGACACAGCCACAGCCAGACTGCCTGTCCTCTGCCCAAGAAAGCAAGCAGCACCAAAATCAACCATGCTCCTGTAGAAATTTCGACAGAGTTCCCTTTGTTTTAACATAAACTTTTCAAAAAAAACCATATGTATACGCCTCCTACATGATATCCATGTAGGATCTCACATGAGATTTAAGGCAAATGAAAGAAATGAAACGAACTTTGTGCAAAACCATAACCAAATTAAAACCATAACCATAATGAACTTCATATATAACGAACTTTGTGCAAAACCATAACCAAATTAAAACCATAACCGGCCATAACCATATTGATCAAAACCATAATGATAACCATAACCATAAAGTTAAACATAACCATAAACAAAACAATAACCATAACCGTGTCTATACAAGAACAATAACCATAACCATAAAGAAAACAATAACCATAACCATGTCACAGAAGCGTGTCTGTGTCTCACAAAACATATACATGAAATCCACTGATGACTACGCGTCACAACCTGCGCATAGGACAAGTCACAAAATTAGTATTGATATTACTTCACATATACTTATTTAATTAAATCAACTCACATATATTAACGTCTCACCTCAATTGATCAGCAAGACTCTAAGGCCTCCCAGTCTACAGGCTCTCCAACGGTAGCAAGATCATTCAATACTTCATAAATATCTATACGATATCCATCTGTCTCCTCCTGGCGTGTCGGGGCTCGATGCATTGCAAGATTCTGCGTTTATGTAAAAATCAAAGTAATTAAGAATACATGATTCATCCGCTCCTCCTCCCTGATCTGCTGCCACGTCTCGTGTGGGATGCCCGAAGGCTTTAGCGAGCCGGTCTTGAAAGCCCAACGAGCTGCATCTCGACGATGTTTCATGGTGTCTCGTGCAACACCCTTGATCCACCTCCTCGGAAGATCCTCTGAACCCGGAGCAGGCTGATACTCTCTCATGATGGTCTCCACTATATAATTGATTTTGTTGCAATCTTGCTCAGGCCAAGGCGTCAGAATACTGGTCGAAAACTGGAGCTCCGCGATCTAGCGAACCCGCTGTCTCATCTCAGTCCCGACTCTATCCATGTCAACGGAACCATCTACCCGTACAGTATAGAGCTTGGAGGCACTAGGATTGTGTGCCCCCTAAGGTGACCGAGGTGTGCTAAGCGGTGTGTCGAGAGGTGTGCCTGGGTAGGACGGGGGTCGTGAGTGAGGAGGGGTTGTGGACCCTCCTCCACAGCAACCACAACCTCCACTTGACGATCGCTGAGATCGGCGAGTACGCCTGTGCTGCGGAGATGAGGACGTACCTGCCTCTATTGTATCCCTAGGTGTCAAAGAGGCCGTGATAGGAGACCTCACAGGCGTTGTACCCATAGGCGTCTCCCCCCATAGGTGTCCCCCCCATAGGCGTCGGACCCTGTGGTGTGAAGCCCGAAGGCGTGGTACCCGTGCCTCTGGCTACCCAGTACTAAGACGCATCTGCCATCTGACTGGGCGTTATCGGTGTGATGAAGCCCATAAATGCATCTGCACTCATAGAAGCGGGATCTGGATACTGGTCTATCATACTAAAGTCCTGCACAAAGAAAGTAAAAGAAAGCGTCAGAACACCTTTGTTTAAATTAATTTTAAGTTTAATTTTAAATCAACGTCTGCACACAAACACTTACATGCCTCGACTAGTGAGGCATCATCGATAAGATCTTGCACGGTATCATCGCCTATCTCTAATTGCAGACATAACTCTGCCCCAACTCGTTCTGACAGATTGTCTTCATCAATTGCATCTTCATCTACAAGTGTCATATTGCCTTGTCTGTGTCATCCCTCGTATATCTGTCAGCTTCCTCTCCCATACCTTCATCCATCTCATCTAATTTCACAGTAGTATTTGCGTTGCCTGGCCGACTTTTCTCCAGGAGCTTGTGCCCTTCAAATACTTGTTTATTTCTTAGAGCAACCTGAACCACAAACCACCATTGTCGCTCTCTAGGGTCCGGTACAAAGACCACTTGCTCGCAATGTTCGGGGAGAGCAAACATGTCGCTCGCATCTGTCCAAACCTTTGGTAGAATCTATCTACACAAGCTTGTTTCCATCTCTGCGTACCGTTGCATTGCGACCAGAAGTAATCACCTTGAACCACTTCACATCCAACAAAAACATCTCAAACCGCCTGAAGCTGACTTTTAAGATATCTAACACGAGACCACAGTAATCCAGGTTGCTAGTGCTCTCATTCGTGTCTCTGGCACTGGCCCTGCTCTTTTGCATGAAACTAACCATTACCCCACTGTCAAACGTGTTTCTTCTGTTGTCAATTTGTTGTGCTCTAAAATTCTTTCGATGCGACCACAGTGCCATGTATGTATGATACCTCCAGTCACATCCAATAGCCAGCTCTTCCTCTTCTAGAGATATGGGTTCTCCGATCTATCAAGCTGCTCTCACTGTCTTGTCCAACCATGCCATTGTAGGGAATTCAGGTAGAGGAGCGAGATAGTCTGGCAAGGGTAAGCCTCTAGTTGTTCGGCTTCGCCTGAAATCGTGTCGCTCCCTATTGCGTCTCTCTTTCTCTTCTTCGTACCTTTCAAGCCATTTTTGCATTGGTTCTGAATTTAGTATACACAACTTCATGATCTTTTCTCGCATGGCGTCGTTCATTTTCTTTGGCACCCCTTGCCCCTGCGGCTCCTCTCCCACCAATCTTGCATCCTCCTCATCGCTCCATAGTCGAGGCATTTCTGGGTCAGAAACAGATAGAAATTCTTTCATCAAGACAAGAGACTCCTGCACCAGCCATCCTTCTGCCATGCTCTCCTCTAGACGTGCTTTTTGGCGAGCAAAACCCTTAAGTGTTTTCATGAACCTCTCTAGAAAGAACATCCAACGGCTGTGGACTATACCTGCCACTGCAACCTCATCTACTACATGGACGAGAAAGTGCATTTGGATAGTTAGGCAGCTCATGGGTAGATACTTCTCAATCATGCAAACTGCCTCAATGGAGTTAGCCCTTGCAACTGCAATGGATTCCTCTCGTATCTCCTTGGAAGAGATCCACCACACTAGCTCTGAAATCTTGTATATGCAGGACCGCACTTCCTCCGTTAAACACCCATTGATCGCAATTGGAAGAATAAATTGCAAGAACTTATGCTAGTCGTGCGATTTCAGTCCTGACAATTGATCGTCATGGGTGAATGCTGTCTTGAGACATTGCATGCATCCTATTGGCGTCCTGAACTCTGAAATCACCCTTTTCACTTGTCGTTCCTTGCTTTTTAGTAATACCCATGGCGCTCTTGGAAGCTTTGTTTGGCCAGCTGCATTGGTGAAAGGCCACAGCTCTGGCATCTTTCCAATTGACTGAAAACCATCTCGTGAAGCTCAATTGTCTTTCATTCCCATGATTGTCTTCCAGAGGAGCTCTCCCACATTCTTGAATATATGCATTGGATCCAAAAAATGGTTAATTAGTAGATCACCCCAGTACAGCAACGTATGGAGAATGGACAAACGTTTCATTCCTAGAACAGGTTGCCCCTCATGTTGCTCCCATCGGTGATGCCACTCTTGTACATGCATAGGACGACATTTGACGCGACCAAGCTGACCTTCGCGCAAGTGATGGCTATCTCGAAGGTAATGTTGGTGGCCTTGATAAATTGTGTTTCGAAGCGAGGCAGAATAGCGCACATCCAAAGACGGTCTGCAAATTGGACATGCATTGTATCTCGAAGTTGTAAGCCCTGCATATATTAAAGCATGATTCAGGCCAAGGCAAAGTGCTTGCAAATAGCGAGAATTTTATAAATCAAGAACCATTACCATAAGCTTCACCGTATCCTAGACAATCATACATAGTCCACATAAGAAGTCCATGGATCCTTGCATGTTGTTGTCCTGCTGGTTCAACCGCATTTGCTATATTGATCCCATGCCATAACTCCTGGAGCTCGTCAACTAGTGGTGCTAGATAAACATCCATGTTTTTTGCCTTGAACTTACCAGGTACAATCAAGCCTAATATCAAATGACCCTTCTTGATGGCAAGCCACGGTGGGAGGTTGTAATTGATAAGGCACACTGGCCAAGTGCTCCATGACAAGCTTCTCAAGCCAAATGGATTGACTCCATCCATTGCCATGCCCAAACGCAAATTGCGTGGTTCACTCTTAAAATGTGGCCAGGTATCTTCAATGTGCCTCCAAGCCTTTGAATCAGCGGGCACCCTAAATGTTGCGTCAATGGATCTATTCGTAGAATGCCACCGCATCAACTTTGCAATGAAACCACAATGAAACATGATTTTTATCCTCGCAATAATAGGAAAATGCCGCAACACTTTAGCAAGCACTGTCTCGCCAACCGCATCTTGTTTGTAGCGCAGTGCTCCACACTTAGAACACGACAGAAAATCTGCGAATTCATTGCGAAAAAGAATGCAATCATTTGGACATGCATGAATCTTTTAGTCCAAGCCAAGTGAGGTCAATAGTCGCTTTGCGTCTGGCCTGGAGGGGGGCATTTCATTGCCAGCCGGGAGAATTTGCTCCCGCAACAACCTGTTTAAGACACATTAAATTAAAAATCTCCCTAAGCACGTCACCGTTGCAACCGAAAAATCTCTTTTGTAAGTTATGTACCTAAACAAAGCAGTGACGCTTGCATCTGACCACCCGTACACTGACTGCAAATTCAAAAACGTCAGACAAGTACGAAGCAGAGATATTTTGGCGCCTTCATAGATTGGTTGACATGCCAACTTTCTCAACATGTCTTCAGGAGATAGGCGCACGGCTTTTGGTGTTGCTTCGTTAGCATTCTCCTCGCTTGTCTGGAAGAAGGCATCCAGCATCTCCTCCATGCCATTGTCTTTTTTCTATAAGTCCTTTTCTACTTCTATCCTTGCCTCTATATTGGTCGGACCTTCATGCATAATCCTTTCTCTCTCTCTCTATCTCTCTCTCTCTCTCTCTCTCTCTCTCTCTCTCTCAGATATAGGTGTTATGTCACGAAAATCAATGCCCGTTCTGCAGGAGTCGTATCGTAGATTCTGTACAATTTCTCTAACAAACTCTTCGTACTTGTGCACATGCTCATTACATATCCTACGTTTGCGCAGGATTTGATACTTGTAGAGCGTGCACGAGCATGCAATCTTTTCCTCCATGTTAGTTGATGATGTTGCCATCTACAATGATTATGAATGTTGTTTTAATATAGATAGTCCTCACAATGTAAACTACCTCGCATTCTCTAGCCTTGCTCGATCTCCGTACACCTCGGTCCAGAGGTGTACAGAGATCAGCACCACCGGGTCAAAATCTCATCTTTATTGGTCAAATCCTATATGGGTAGACACATACGTGCTCTCCCAAGTGTACATGACAATGCATGTAGCAGGCAAAACCCCTTTGCCTCTTTTTGTTCCATAGTTTCTTCTAGAAGGAGAGAGAGAGATAGAGGGAGTTTGTGTCCTTTTCACACAATTGGTCAGCCAACCTAAATCTTTCACGCGACTTTCTCTATCTACTACTCTCTCTCTCTCTCTCTCTCTCTCTCTCTCTCTCTCTCTCTGTCTATCTCTCTATTTCTCTCTCTCTCTCTCTCTCTCTCTCTCTCTCTCTCTCTCTCTCTCTCTCTCTCTCTCTCTCTCTCTCTCTCTCTCTCTCTCTACGTACCCTAGATCTCTTTATTTGTCTCTCGATCTCGCTCTTGCTATCTCTCTTTCTCTCTCTCTCTCGATCTTGCTCTCTCTCTCTCTCTCTCTCTCTCTCTCTCTCTCTCTCTCTCTCTCTCTCGTCTCTCGATCTTGCTATCTCTCTTTCTCTTTCTCTCTCTCTATCTATTTCCTCTCTCTCTCTCTCTCTCTCTCTCTCTCTCTCTCTCAGAGAGAGAGAGAGGCGTTTCTGTAGCAGCATTTCCGAAGTGAATAGGTTCAAAAAAATTGACTCTCATCTCCTATTTTACATACAATGTCTTCCGACACTCGCAAGGGTTCTTCTTCTTCAACAAGGTCCACAACCATTGTGGAAAATGATCCAAAATCTCCTAAGTGTGGAGATAGCAACGCAACCACCCAACCAACGACATCGGAAACCATGATCATGGAGTACTTGGTATCATTGCAAGAGACCGTAAACAAACAAGGCGAAGACTTACGAGCACTTGCAATGGACAATGGCACGCTAAGGGTACTTGTGGTTGAGAATGAGAATCTCAAGAGGACACTTGAGATGCAAACAACACGTTTGATGCAACTTGAAGAGGAAGTCAAGGACTGTAAACGCTCTCTTGTGGACTTGAATGCTTTGAAGGAGTGGATGAGCAAAGTAGAGCATGACCATGTATTGAAAGAGGAGAAATTTGACACTATGAGCCGGGATGTATGCGACATGAAAAATGTATGCACAAACAAGTCTTGGAATGATGTATGTGGTAGCAATGTGGTTTCTAATTCCTCACTCATGCAAGCTATGGTTCAAACAAAGAATGTTGAAAATGTGGATGTGGAGGAGTTGAAGGAACGGGAGCGACGTTCCAAGAACATTGTTATTCATGGAATTCCCGAAGAGAAGTTAGAGACATCTCCTTCTCTTGCCATTGTTATTGAAGATTTCTTCAAAGCCCACTTTGGCATGTCCGGAGTTATGGTCTATGGAGCACATAGAGTGGGGAAGCAAGGAGCTCCTCGCTCGGGAGAATGGCCAATTGTATGCACCATGCCGGATGAGACCAAGCGAAAGATTATCCTTGATAATAGTTGGATCTATTTGAGGGATACAAAATGTTTTGTATGTGAAGATCGCACTATTAAGCAACAAAATATGCGTCGCAAGGCATATGAGGAAAAGAATAATAAAAACAAGGAGATATCTCATGAAGAAAATGTGCCCAAGGAGGAGGCAAGTCCCTCAAGCAAATAGGGATGCGTGACCTATGAGACCGAGTTACAATTGAAAATATGCTTTTGGAATCGTAATGGATACCCATGGAATGCGGGGGTTGGCATTGATGAACTAACAAGCAAAGCCGATGTTGTACTTCTTGTTGAAACTTGGGAGCATGATACACAAAGGATTAACGGCTTGGAGGATTACAATGTACATTCATTGATGTGGTCAAAGAATCTCAAGCAACGAAGAGGACAAGGAGGGGTAGCATGTATGGTTAAGAAAGGATTGGAAGATTTTGTATCAATTGTGAAAGATGACAAGTGCAAACGTTATGTATGGCTGAAAATTATGACACAAAAAAGAGCACCCATTTTTGTAGCCGGTTGCTTTCCTCATCATGATTCTCCCTTTTATGCTTGCATGGATAGAGATCAACCATTTTTTTATTTAGAAGAGGACATTTCTTATTTCAAAGGTGAAGGTGATGTTATTGTATTTGGGGATATGAATGCTCGCACAAAAACATTGCAACATGATACTCAACAATTTGATATGCCATACATTTCAAGGGAGTTGGAGGAAGTTCACTTGTATGATCGTACTTCAATGGATGAGAAAGAGCCGGATCACTATGGAAAGTTACTTTTACACATGTGTAATAGCACAGGTATGCTCATTGCCAATGGTGTATCTTTGTGGAGTGCAACCAATGGATTTACATGTAGGAGACATAATGGGGAAAGTGTGATTGACTATATGCTACTCTCTGAAGCCATCATGTATCGCATAAAGAGTTTTATGTTTGGTCAATGGACCCCAGAATCCGATCATTGCACCTTATGTATTGACCTTTCATGTGGAGAAGCAACTAAGCATGATAATCTCAGCCAAAGGAAAGAGAAGTTATCACTATGTATGGATTTCAAACGGGCACCAATGTACATTGAAATGGTTGAGCAAAAATTATGGATGACAACGCTTCAATGTGGTGCACCATTGGAAACTAAATGGGAAGCTTTCAAGAAATCTATTTGTTCTTGTGCGGAAGAATGCTTTGCCATAAAGCATCTCCATGGTATCAACAAAGATGGGTCACGCAAAAGGTGGTTTGATAAAGAATGTCAAGATGCTCGAAAGTCCTTGATAAAGTTTGATGCAACTATGGACAAAAACAACTATCAAAGTCATTTGCATACATACAAGGCATTGATTCAAAAGAAGAGAAGAAGATGGGAAGTAAAGCAACCAGAATTTCAAGTCCAAGAACAGGCACATGCATGTCGAAGATTTTGGAGAAACTTGAGGGGCAAGCGGGTTGAGAATTTTGGTAACTTGAGTCTAGTGGATATGTACACACATTGTAGGCATTTATATGAGCAAGTAAATGCTGAAAAAATGTCATTTTATGGTTCACTCCCATGTATGCCCTCTTTTTCTACTATTGAGGATGTATGCGGTGGGCTTGAAAAGTTGGCCACTCGCAAAGCGGGAGATCTTCAAGGTATCAAGCCGGAGCTGATCAAATGGACGGGAGATTTTACCCATGAGTGGATGTGTGATATGTTCAACCTTGCACTTCAACATGGTATGCCTTATGATTGGAGTACTAATTGGGTTAAGCCTTTGCATAAAGGAGGGGATGTAAAGAATGCAAGCAACTACCGGACTATAATGATTGGGTCTCTTATGGCAAAGTTGTTTGGGTGCATAATGGAGATGAAATTGAGTGATCGGGCTGAAGAGAAGGACAAGCGTGCAAAGGGACAAGCAGGTTTTCATCGATTCCATAGCACCATTGATCATCTTGTCATTCTTCGTGTTCTCATGAAGGAAAGTCCGTTGAAAGGCAAGCGATTGTATTGTTGTTTTGTGGACTTTAAGAAAGCCTTTGATATGATTCCACGTAACAATTTGTGGAGAAGGATGGAAGAACTCCAAGTGCCAAGTGAGTTTATGCTTGCGGTTTCTCGAATCTATGAGAAGGTGATTTGTCAATTGCGCATGGGAAGAGAAATTTCAAAAAAATTTGTAAAGCACTATTGGGGTTAAACAAGGATGTCCATTGTCACCAAATCTCTTTGGTCTATGCATCGATCAATTGGAACAAATGGTACTTGACTTTATGCAAGAAGAAGGCATTGAAGAGGTCACTATTTGCAATGCGGTAATCATGCTTTTGTTGTATGCGGATGATGTAGTGCTTCTATCACACACTTTAGAAGATGCACAAAAGCTTATGGTTGTCCTTGAGAACTTTTGCTTGCATAGTGGGCTGATTGTAAATGAATCCAAAACAAAGGTTATGCTTGTGAAAACCAACCATAAGGAGAAGCCATGCATTGTGTACAACAATGAGACACTTGAAGTTGTTGAGAGCTTTAAGTACCTTGGCCTTGAGGTTCCATCCAATCACAAGTGGCATGAATGTGCTATGCGTCGTTTGGAAGCGGGAAAGAGAGCATATTATGCATTTGAGAACATGTGTAATGCGGGAAACATCAAGTGTTGGGTTCTCAAGAAGTATCTTTTTGATGCATTGGTGACACCGGTTCTTCTTTATGAAGTTGAAGTGTGGGGCGGGAGCATCTCAAAGTCTACTTGGAAAGAGTTTGAGAATGTCCAAAAGCGTTTTCTTACAAACTTTCTCCAAGTTAAGACACAAACACCATATATGCTCCTACTTCTTGAGTCGGGATCTCTTCCAATTGAGGTTATGGGCATGGAAAGGGTTGTGGAGTACATGATAAAGATGTGTCAAAACCCCTCACATCGACTTCCTACAATTGCATGGGAAGCAAGCAAAAAAGTTCAAAAGACGCATAAAAGCAAGATCTTGAGTACGGGATGGATGCAAGACATAAAGACGTGTTTTGGGAGATGGGATGCATTACACTTGCTACATGATGCTTCAATTGACTCTCAAGTGAATGAAGCTTTTCTACAACGCCAATGTATTACGGCTTGGGAGAAATCCGGTGGGTCATGCTTCATACATTACACCACCCATATTGCCCCCAACTACAAAACCATGTTCTTCGCTGAGAGAGGAAACCATACTCACACTTACATGCTTGAGCCTATTCCCTTGTCCGCGATACGCACTATCGCAGCGATTCGGCTTAGGTCCCATTTCCTTCGATGCAAGATAGGGCGTTGGGGCAATGGAGACAAGTCAAATTGATTGTGCACATTATGCTCAAGGCAAGTTCGAGAGTCTGAGTACCACACACTACTAGAGTGCTCAGCTTTTGGTCACATCCGAACTTGCTTCTCTCACATTTTCAGCCATAACTTAGACCTACACACTTTCCTCTCCCAACCGAAGTGTGGACTCTCCATTGCGACTCTCATCACTACAATTTTGGAGCATCGAGAGTCACTCATCAGCCATACACATACTACATCACATGTAACTTTGGTCCCATAGGTCATATTTGACCTCCGAGGACAATAATAAAATCTATCTATCTATCTATGTCTCTCTAATTCCCTCTCTCTCTCTCTATATATATATATATATCACTCTTTATATCTCTCTCTCTCTCTTTAATTTCTATGCACATCTCTCTCTCTCTCTCTTTAATTTTAATTTCCTACGTATCTCTCTCTCTCTCTCTCTCTCTCTCTCTCTCTCTCTCTCTCTCTCTCTCTCTCTCTCTCTCAACCATTTTTTGACCTAGTAGACAGCAGTCCACTCTTTTGACCATAACTTGCTCATCTGAACTCCGATTCAGGTGATCTATAGCCTCAGCCGAAGAGCACGAATCCCTCTACGCATTGATGTAAAGACAGATTTTTTTTATGTAATGGAAGACTTTGCTGTAACAGCATCTCAGAACTGAAAAAGTTATCAAAACTTTTCGTTTTTGTTGTCAACTTGAAGGCAATGTCGGACAAAACTCGCAAGGGTGGAAAAGCCACACTCGCCATGGAGAATGATGTAAAATCTCCAAGGAATTTGGATGCTAATCCAACCACATCGTCTACAACAACGGAAGCAGTGATCATGGTTTACTTGATCTCGTTACAAGAAACCGTCAATAAGCAAGGTGAAGAGTTGCGCGCACTTGCAATGGAGAATGGCACTTTAAGAGTTCTCGTTGTGGAGAATGAGCACCTCAAGAAGGTTCTTGAAATGCAAACAACACGCTTGATGCACCTTGAGAATGAAGTTCAAGAATATAAACGCTCTCTTGTTGACATGAATGTATTGAAAGAGTGCTTGAGCAAAGTTGAGAGTGATCATGTATTGAAAGAGAAAACGATAGATACAATACGACATGATGTATGTGAGATGAGAAATGCATCCAAATCATGGGCTGATATATGTAAGGATAATGTGGTTTCTACATCTCCTATCATGCAAGCCGTTGTCCAAGCAAAGAATGTAGAGAATGTGGACACTCAAGAATTGCAAGAACGACAAAAACTCTCAAAGAACATCGTCATTCGTGAAATCAAGGAGGAAAGCATGGAAACACCCCAATCTCTTACGGTTGCTATTGAAGAGTTTTTTGCTACACACTTTGGCATGCCAAGAATCATGGCTTATGGTGCACATCGAGTTGGAAAACAAGGAGTCCCTCGCTCGGGAGAAAGACCTATTGTATGTACCATGGCTGATGAGGTAAAGAGAAAGATCATCCTTGACAATGGTTGGATCTACCTCAAAGGAACGGGTTGTAATGTATATGAGGATCGCACTCTTATGCAACAAAATGTACGCCGCAAAGCATATGAGAAAAGAAGCAAGAAGGTTAAGGTATCATCTCAAGAAGAAAAGCCACTTGAGGAGGATGCAAGTCCACCCAACAAATAGGGACACATGATCTATGAGACCAACTCGCACTTGCGAATAAGCTTTTGGAATTGTAACGGGTATCCATGGAATGCGGGAATTGGCATTGATGAGCTTACCAATGACTCCAATGTGATACTTCTTGTCGAAACATGGGAGCATGATGCGCAATGAATTCTTGGATTTGACAAATACGATGTGCATTCTTTGATGTGGGCCAAAAATGCAAAGCAACGAAGAGGCCAAGGAGGCGTAGCATGCATTAGGAAAATTTTGAACTCATTTTTGGGCCTTTTAAGAGTGCCACATCATCAAAGTTGTACAAAAGAAAGCAACCCGGTAGACCCCTCTAAATATTGCTTAGAACCCCATGATATGACCTATCATTGGAAAGTTCTTGAAAAATGGATTCTAAAGATCCAAGGTCCAAAAAGTTTAGATGACTTCCATGAAAGTTATGCCATTTTTTTCAATTAGTCAGTTTTTGTTACCGTTATGGTAATCTAAAATTACCTTTTTCTAGATCTACATAAAGGCTATGTCCGATACATGCATGCTATATATCAATAGATAGAATTTGAAGAGTAGATTCTAAATATCCAACCTCTGACAAGTTTGGATCTTATTTGCAAAAATTTTACCGATCTCCACTTTTTGAAAGCTATGCCACATCAACAATTCTTACAAGGCCCAAAAATGAGCTCAAAATTCTCTTAATGTATGACCAAAAAGGGTTTGAAAGATGTTTCCATTGTCAAAGAAGATAAGTATAAATGCTACTTATGGCTGAAAATCAGCCCACCAAATGGTCAAGTCATGTTTGTGGCCGGTTGCTACATTCCTCACTATGACTTCAACTTTTATGCTTGCTTGAATATGGATAGAGATCAGCCCTTTGTTGAACTAGAGGAAGACATTGCTCATTACAAGCATCAAGGTGAAGTCATTGTTTTTGGAGACATGAATTCTCGCACAAATATGTTACAACACGACACACAACAAGTCGACATGACGCATGTCTCAAGAAGAATGGATGACTCATACATGTATAATCGAAGTTTTAATGATGCAAAAGAACTGGATCACTATGGAAATCACTTCTACATATGTGCAATAGGACCGTAATGCTCATTGCAAATGGTGTATCTCTATGGCAAGGCACCAATGACTTTACATGTAGAAAGCACAATGGTGATAGTGTAATTGACTATATGTTGTTCTCGGAAGCCACTCTAGAATGCATACAAAGCTTTACACTTGGTGAATGAAATTCGGAATCGGATCATAGGATGCTATGTATTGACCTCAAGTGTGGTAAACGGCCCGAGCATGTAGCCTCCAATTATGATGTGAATCATTTGTACCTACGTCTAGACTTCAAACGAGCACTTATATATGCTGATATGGTGGACCAAATGTTAAGCATGATAGAGCATCAAGAGAGCCCAACATTAGAATGCAAGTGGAAAGTTTTCAAAGAAGTAATTTGCTCTTGTGCGAAGGAATGCTTTTCGGTGAAACACATGTCTTGCAAAAGGTCTAAGAAGGGTAGTGCCAAGAAGAAATGGTTTGACATGGAATGTAGTCAAGCCCGAAAACACTTGCTAAGATTGGATGCAATCAAAAATAAGGAAGTTTACTTGGAATGTTCACATACATACAAAGCACTTGTTCAAAAGAAGAGGAGAAGGTGGGAAGTCAAAAAACAACTTCTTTTAGCGCAAGAGCCCGGGGGATTCACCATGGAAAACTTACCGCACCACGTAAGTGTAGGGGAGGGGGGTTATTTTACAAGTTACATAAGCGTATAAGTTAGGGGCAGGCCCCCAATAATTTATCTCCCAAGTTTAAAAATAAGGGAGGGGCGTATCATATTTTTGGGAGGGGGGACCTTACCTGAGTTGATTACTTGTAACGATTGGTCATTGATGCGCACTAGAACTCGGATGAATTTAGGGAAATTTTTTTATCAAGTTACACGTCAAATTTTGCATCAAGCCAGTCATAGCGATAAGGGCTGATTTAGAGCAGGTCAAGGGTTGATTTACACGAGCTTTGGATGGGTTAGAATTGGACGAGTAGTTACAGTGTAGGCTGATCGGGGACATTGTTTGAAATTCAAACTAAGACACATTGAGGATACATCCAATTGTCAACATAAGTGGCTCCTTAGTACATTGGTAGTCACTATGCTACACACTCTTTGACTAGTTTTACTCAGCTAGATCATGTGAGACCTAAATTTTATATGTAAGATAGGGGTATGATAATTTTCTTCATTGATTACCGTATAAGCATAGAAAGGGGGGTCATATTCCCTAATGGAAGTCGTATATAGGGGTTTTATCAAAGTTTTTCTCTCGCAGGTGGCATCCCATTTTGTATATAGAGTGAATCCCCCGGGCGCAAGAGAAAGCACATGCATGTGGCAAGTTTTGGCAAAATCTAAAAGGCAAGCGCGTTGAGAGCAATGGTGACTTGACTCTTGAGGATATGTATATGCATTGCAAGAACCTCTATGAGCAACCCAATGTTGATAAGATGGAGTGTTGTAGCTCCCTTCCGTTTATGTCTCCCTTCTTTACCATTGAAGATGTATGCCGCGCACTTGAGAAACTTGCCACTCGCAAGGCAAGTGACCTTCAAGGTATCAAGGCTGAAATGATTAAATGGACAAGCAAGAAAACACAATATTGGATATGCGATATGTTTAACCTTGCACTTCAGTATGGCATGCCTCATGATTGGAGTGAAAATTGGATCAAACCTTTGCACAAAGGAGGAGATGTAAACAATGTGAACAACTATCACACTATAATGGTTGGTTCTTTGATGGCAAAGTTATTTGGATGTATCATGGAGATGAAGATAAATGAATGGGCTGAAAAGAATGGCAAACGTGCGCTTGGCCAAGCAGGTTTTTGAAAGCATCATAGCACTATTGATCACCTTGTCACTCTTTGAGATCTTATGGAAGCGTCTGTATTGAAAGGAAAAATGTTGTATTGTTGCTTTGTGGATTTCAAGAAAGCTTTTGCCATGGTACCGTGAGGAAATCTTTGGAGACGTATGCAAAGTCTTCAAGTGCCAAGAGAATTTATGCATGCAGTCTTTCGCATCTACCAAAAAGTGATATGTCAATTACGTATGGGAGATGGAATTTCAGAATTTTTTGCAAGAACCATTGGTGTCAAACAAGGATGCCCACTTTCCCCAACCCTCTTTGGGCTACTCATTGATGAATTGGAATGCATGGTTCTTGATTTTATGCAGCAAGAAGGCATAGAAGAGGTTAAGATCGGAAATGCGATGATCATGCTTTTGCGGTATGCCGATGATGTAGTGCTCTTGTCACATACCTTAGAAGATGCACAAAAGCTTATGAGTGTCTTGGAACGCTTTTGCCTACATAGCGGGCTGATCGTGAATGGATCCAAAACCAAGGTTATGCTTGTAAAGACCCTCAATGACGAAAATCCATGCATTGTATACAACAATGAGCAACTTGAAGTGGTAGATCACTTCAGGTACCTTGGCCTTGAGGTTCCATCCAATCATAAATGGAAGGATTGTGCAATGCGTCGCTTGGAAGCCGGAAAGAGGGCTTATTATGCATTTGAGAGCATGTGCAATGCTAGAGAGATCAAGTGTTGGGCTCTCAAAAAGTACCTCTTTGACACATTGGTGACACCGGTGCTTCTTTATGGAGTGGAGGTGTGGGGTGGAAGTATCGGAAAGTCTACTTGGAAAGAGTTTGAGAATGTCCAAAAGCGTTTTCTCACCAACTTTCTCCAAGTCAAGACACAAACACCCTACATGCTCTTACTTCTTTAGTCCGGATAGCTTTCCATTGAGGTCTTGGGCATGCAAAGGATTGTGGAGTACATGTGTAAGACACAACGTAGCCCTTTGCATCGACTTCCTAGAATCGCATATGAAGCAAGTCAAAAGGTTCAAAAGACATGCAAGAGCAAAATACTAAATTCGGGGTGGATGCTTGACATCAAGAAATGGTTTGGAAGATGGGATGCATGTCACTTGGTCAAGGATGTGTCGATCGACTCCCAAGTTAATGAGGCCTTCTTACAACGCCGATGTATCACGGCTTGGGAGAAATCCGGAGGTTCTCGCTTTAGCCATTACACCACACACGTTGCCCCAAACTACAAATCTCTCTTCTTCTCCGAACGAGGTAACCGAACCCATCCCTACATCCTTGAGCCCATCCCGTTGAGTGCGATCCACACCATTGCCTCCATTCGTCTTAGCTCCCATTCTCTACGCTGCGAGACAGGACGTTGGGGCACTGGCAAGGAGTGTCATCGACTTTGCACCTTATGCCCTCGTCAAGTGCGAGAGAGTGAGTACCACACACTACTTGAGTGCTCAGCTTTTGACCACATTAGGTCCTCTTTTCCCCATATATTCAGCCATGAGCTCCCCCTACATACCTTCCTCTCCCAACCACGATGTGGACTCTCTATTGCGACGCTCATTTCAACCATTTTTGAGCATCGAGAGTCACTTATGACCTCCACTCACACCACGTGACATTTTCATTTGGTCTCATAGGTGATATTTGACCTCCGAGGAAGATAATAGAACTATCTATCTATCTATCTATCTCTAATTTTAATTTTCTATGCATACATTTCTCTCTCTCTCTCTCTCTCTCTCTCTCTCTCTAGTTTCTTACACACACACACATTTCTCTCTCTCTCTTTGATTTCCTCACACACACACACACATTTCTCTCTCTCTCTCTCTCTCTCTCTCTCTCTCTCTCTCTCTCTCTCTCTCTCTCTCTCTCTTTTCTCTCTCTCCTACACACACACCCTCTTTATTTCTCTCTCTCTCTCTCTCTCTCTCTCTCTCTCTCTCTCTCTCTCTCTCTCTCTCTCTCTCTCTCTAGTTTCTTACACACACACACACACACACATTTCTCTCTCTCTCTTTGATTTCCTACACACACACACATATTTCTCTATCTCTCTCTCTCTCTCTCTCTCTCTCTCTCTCTCTCTCTCTCTATGCTTCTAGAAAATATAAGACTCTACATCCATAGGTTTATCCGATGGTTTGCTTTCACCTTTAGGAATCATTGACTGAGAGAATTGATTCACCTGCTTGTGATCCTGCTCTCAATATACCATCCAACCATGGCAATTGGTGGTTTTAGGTGGGAAAAGCCACTTGGCTGTAGTTGCCTTGTAAATTCCTTTTTTCATTATAATTTTACATCATTTAAACTGGCCAGGCGTGACGGGTAGTCTTGAATGCTATTATGAATGAGAATGAGGGGTTCTTCTCAACTCTGACGCGCGCTACTTTTGGGCATTCTCTAAGCTGTATCACTGCCCGGATTCATGGGGGTTTGGTGGAGTTTGATGAGGGCTCTGCTGCGGTGAATCCTCTTTCCTGGTTAGCTGCTTTCATGGTGGGCTCCGTGGCCAACTGGGGGTGGCTCTAGGATGAATGGAATCTTCTGCAATCTATACATAAGGTGAGAACTTTCTCACTTAGTTTTCATTCAGCATTTTTTCTTTGTTTTCTCCTTGGTAGTATCTGTTGATCTGTTTTCGCTCTCTGCCCCTATCAAGTGCACTCAAGCTTTATGGCTCCCAGCAAAAAATCCACTGCTGAATCATCTGAGGTAGCATTA
The DNA here is from genome assembly GCF_014529385.1 of Adiantum capillus-veneris. NCBI lineage: Eukaryota > Viridiplantae > Streptophyta > Polypodiopsida > Polypodiales > Pteridaceae > Adiantum > Adiantum capillus-veneris. The sequence continues at coordinate 96,933,611 of NC_140937.1, read as the reverse complement.
TACTCGGTTACTGGTTTTTTCAAATTTGTCATTACCAATTGCCTCTTGGAAATTTCTATAGGACTTATGATGGTCTTGTTGTTTCTGGATGTTTAAACCATAATGTTGTAGTAAAGAAAGAAACTCTGTCACTGCTACTCTTTTTGAGGTTTTGGTTTGGAAAGAAGAAGATGTCACAGTAATGGTTTTTGTTAAAATCCTACTGGCCGCTTGGTCCTTAGACAAAAGCTGGCTCAAATCTCTTACTAATGTTACTTTGGTTCTGATTACTTTCGGCCGGTTGAAGGTGACTGGTGTTCTTTGCTGGCAGCTAGTTCTCACTTTACGTTTGATATCTTGATGATTCCACACTGATGATTCCACACTGTTTTACCGTATCATGGTAATGATGGTACCACTGTTTTATGGCTACAACAAGAGCCGGTAGTATTAGGAATGAATGGAATTAAGAAAATAGATTTAGGAAATGAGTGATATTAATTTCATACTGCTGCTTTTGAAGCTCTTTTCCATGAAAATAAGTTGCATGGAGGGGTTGAGTTGGGGTTGTCTTGCCAACCGATCTATTGCCAATTGACTTGGGAGTATCTAACTCGTTACTAATTTGTTGGGCTTTTTTCGTCTCTGGTGCTTCTTAGAGATAATGCGAGCTGGCTCACATGCTATAGTTACTATTGATAAAACATGTCGGCTAGGAATGGATGGATATGGATATAATATGGCAGCTGGAGCTGTGTATAACAAATTATGTTTGGTTATTGGCATTGATCTCTTTTGTTGGTGCTATTTTTGAGGTTTCGGTTAGGGCTTGACCTATTGTTCAAAGCAGTGACTGTTGTCGGTTAAATATCTCACCTATGCTATTTTTATACTAGCCTTCTCGGAATTCTGGAGGTAAGTATACTGGCTGTTCTTTGGTGGCTGACAAAAATGTGTTCCAGTTGGTAATACCCATTACTGACCTGATATTGGTGGCCTTTGAATATGGGTATTGGGTGGAGTAGTATTGGGAACTATGATATATTGGATAGGGCTTTATTGTTGGTGTTCAGGGACTGGGAACTAGCATCATTTGTTGTTGCCTCACTTGAGAAGGATGATACATCTGGTACTTAGATACGATATTCGGCCGGAATCTGAGAGGGGATTAACCTTGTATCCAGCCATGTTAGGTAGATTTGACCCGCCCATTATGCAGTTCTGCTCCTACTTTTGGCTTACAGGTGCTTGGGTGTATCGGTTCTACACTCCTTTATATGATAAATATGGTAAAATAATTGGGTTGGGGTTTGTTATACCTCCTGCTCGGTATATAAGCAACTTAAATACTTTTTTGTTGATGCTACATCTGGTAGTGATTTTTTACTGGATGTATATGGTTAGATTGGGTCACTTTTTGCAAATATCTACCACCTATATGTATTTACATCTCCTGGTTATGGGCTATATGGGCTCGTTATCAATCTAGTGTGTAATTTGAAACTTGTGTTAATGAACTACTCTCTGTTGGTTCACCTGGCTTGGAATACCAGGGAAGTATTACTCATATGTATTGGTTTGCAGGTCGGTTGGATAACTTACTCACAACTCAGATCGAAGTGAATCTCTTTTATTTCTTATCTAGGAGATATTCTCTTTATTGTTGATGATACAACTGATTTTTTACTAGATATATATGGTTTGGTTCGGTCACTTTTCGTAAATATCTATCGCCTATATGTATTTACATCTAATTGGCTACTAATTAGTGTGGCTTTTTTTGTCTCTGGTGCTATTTAGAGTTAATGTGAGCTGGCTCTCAAGCTATAGTTACTATTGGTAAAACAGGTTGACTAGGAAATGGATGGCTATGGATATAATATGACAGCTGGAGCTGTATATTACAAATTGTGTTTTGATTATTGGCATTGATCTCTTTTACTGATGCTCTTTTTGAGGTTTCGGTTAGGGCTTGACCTATTGTTGAAAGTATTGACTGATGACGATGAAAACTCTCACCTAAGCTCTTTTTATACTAGCCTTGTCGAAACTTTAAAGGTAAGTATACTGGTTGCTCTTTGGTGACTGACAAAAATGTATTCCAGTTAGTAAATACCAATTACTGACCTGATATTGGTGGCCCTTCAGCATGGGTATTGGGTGGTGTGATATTGGGAACTATGGTATGTTGAATAAGGCTTTATTGTAGCTGTTCAGATATCGGCAACTAACATTATTTGTTGTTGCCTCACGTGAGAGGGGTGATACGTTTGGTACTTAGATACGGTATTCAGCCTGAATTAGAGAGGGGATTGAACTTGTATCCAGCCATGTTGGGTAGATTTGACCCGCCTATTGTGCAGTTCTGCTATTTTAGGCCTATTATCGGACATCACCGGTTCTGACCCAATTGACATCTTAAGGATAATTGTCTGATGGTAAAATACAAAATGCCTAAAAATTTTAAAGATTATTATCCTGTAAGTCTAAGGAAGATTTTGACTTCAAAAACTGCATTGACTCACTTTCAAAAAAAAGTTTTTAAGGGAGAATGAGCTCTTTTATAAGATGGAATGTAAGGAGCAATTGAAAAATAATCCTTTTTGGCCTTATTTCACAGTGAAGTAACAAACTTTATACTGGGAATTAAAATATACGTTTCAAAATTTTGAGCTAACTCTTTGATTATATCTGGATCTTTAAAATCAAAGAAAATTTACACATCATTATGATTTGCACAGCATGGTTTTCTTCTTAGGATAGTACCAGGGTGACATGGATGACGACTAGGTCACCCCAGTTACCTGTTATGCGGTTTGAAAACTAACGAACAGTTTTTTTTCTTACTTTGGATGCACATAAGGGTGTCCTTTCCTTGGCTGCTGTTTGAGGGGATGTTACTATGTACACTGATACTGTAACACTAATCAAGACCTTCTTTCCCGAATATGGCCTGATACTGTGATGTATTGTTTTTTATATTCAGTCGAAAGGAATACATGATTTGTGTTATATACTGTAGACATAGGTCTTTGAAGTTTGTCTCATATGTTATGTATATTGTAAATAGTTTAAACTCTCTCTCTCTCTCTCTCTCTCTCTCTCTCTCTCTCTCTCTCTCTCTCTCTCTCTCTGTCTCTCTCTCTCTCTCTCTCTCTCTCTCTCTCTCTCTCTCTCTTTCCTACACACACACGATGTAGAGAGAGAGGGGGGGGGGGGGGGGGGGGGGGGGGGGGGGGGGGGGGGGGGGGGGAGAGAGCTCATAATATCTACGCAGCAGGTTTTGGACAAGAGCAGATATGAGCGCGTCGCAAGCGAAAATGACCGCTTGCACGTGGATTTCCTTTTTTTCCCCCAATTTTTTCGTTGAAAGACGCGTGGGAATACCAGTGGAAATACACATGGTAATATTTACCTTTCCACGCGTATTTCCACATGCATTTTGACGCCCCTATCAACGTGTATATCGACGGGCTCCAAGTCCGTCGAAAAACGCGTGGAAAGGTACGGCCGTCGAAATCTGCTGCGTCGAAATCTTGGTGTTATGTTGTAGTGAAGTTTGCCACTGTTTATTGAGCTTGATATTATGGTTTTCTTTCCTTTTTTGCTTGTCTTAGGATAGTGTAAACAAATGGAGCTATGTTGTCTTGATCACTGTCACTTAAGCCTGGCAAGGCCCACCGAATGGGTTGGCTATACTTGATAGTACATGACATAAGGTTGAATGATTTTTGTTGGCAAGCTTTGACCCCACTATTGAGTTTCGGTTTTCACTAAGCTCTACGTAATACAATTCATGGGTTTTGATTAAAGGTGATCCTTAAAATTTGGGGTATGGCATAATAAGTTGTTGCCGCTTAACTCAGTATAACTCTGATTATTAGTTTCTCTGCGTTAACTATTCATTGGTTTTTTTTAAAAAATATTTGGGTTGTTGCCGCTTGGCTTGGAAATGATATTAATACTCTGTCGATATTGACGTGACGTACTGATGGTGCATACTGTTCATCTAAAATCTTGGGGATGGGGGGGGTATACCCCAGGTGTATATTGATTTTTGACTTGCAATTATCGCTTAACCATGGTATATTGATCACTGTTGCTTAAAGCCTGGTAAGGCCCACCGTTTGGGCTGGCTAAAGTGAATATTGGGGTTTTGCCCGATTGCGCACTGATGTTGGATGTTTTTTATAATTGTTGGGGTTTGTGGGGGAGTATGTCCCGGTTGCATACCGATGCTGAACATGTTCATCATTGGTTGTTTGGATGAGATGATGCAATACATTATTTGCATTCACATGCTCGAGTGTAGTTTTTTAAATAACCCGTATAAGGATGTAGTCGCTTTTGGTTTGACATTCGGAACTGGTTGGATACCACAAGGGGTTCTCTGCCACTTGGGTTTGCTAAGAGATTGTGACATACGAACTTGGGAAGGATTGGACTCCATATAAGCATAAACTGTATCTATTTTAAATAAACAAAAACAAGTTTGAGCTATTAATGGAATTTTAGGCTTCTTTTATAGCTTCATATGATGGAGCCTCATTAATTTGGCCAAAAAAACTCAGAAATTTGTTTGATGAGAGGATAAGAGACTTGGATTAGAAGGTGTTATGGCCTTCTAATCAAAATAAAATTTATATATACTAAAAACAAACTTTGGGATAATAAACATTTTCAATTATGTCTTATTATTTATGTTAAAACAGCTACATAAAATAAAATTAAAACTAAAATCAATTTTAAAAAATTAAAAAATTTAAGTTGGTAATATATAAACCCTTCTATACTCTTATTAGACATTTAGGTAATTGGCAACCCTCCTTCTCTTGAGCATCTTCCTCTAGAGTCTATCTCTTCTCTCTCTTTCTACCATCTCTTGCAACTATCCCTCTAGCGTCTCTCTCTTATCTCTCTTTCTACCATCTCTTGCAACTATCTCTCTCTTAATCTATACCGTCTCTCTCTCTCTCTCTCTCTCTCTCTCTCTCTCTCTCTCTCTCTCTCTCTCTCTCTCTCTCTCTCTCTCCATCCAAGTAGACTAAAGTCCATGGTCCAGCCGATGAGATCTCTAATGTTGGCCTTGAAGAGGGTCCTCTCCAGGCAACTCAAGAAAACTATCAATCTCAAGCTGCAAG